>NC_072002.2:92314968-92976218 GCF_028885655.2 Pongo abelii | reverse complement strand
AAAGTCAAGAAGGATACCATGTTTAAATCATTTAATTCATAGACAATAAGCAAAGTTATAAACCACCATTGAAGGCAAGTAGGTAGAGTCTAAGTTAAATGGAAAACTACATGTATTTCTAATATTTGCCAGTGTTGTGCACTTTTTAATTAATACTTCAATTAAAAATATTTGTTGTTGTATTCATAAACATATTACCCATAGTTCCTATTTGCAAGATGAATTTTCAGAGTTTAATTATTATTTTAAAACTCTCATGCAAATTAGCAGATAGGGAATCTCAAAGTCAGATAGAGAAACCTGAAAGCCTTATCTTAAGACCTTATCTGAAAACCTTAAACTATATTAACAGTAATTATTTTTACTAAACCTACCACCCTGTTACATGAGGGAATTGAAGAAATGATAAATTCAGTTGATGAGAGATTTGTATTAATTAGAAGAAAATTGGCAATGGAGCAAATTCTAGAACTCCTATTCAAGGATAGCATCCCCTTGCTGTGCATGAATTCTAAAAGCTAAACTCCTCCCAACAAAATTACTACAGTGTAAGTTCCATGAAAGCAGGAACCTCACAGCCTTCTTCAAGATGGTATCCTTATGAGCTGGGCATGATGGTGTGCACCTGTAGTCCCAACTACTCAGGAGGCAGAAACAGGAGGATCACTTGAGCCCAGGAGTTTGAGACCACCCTGAGCAACAGAGCAAGACCCACTCTCTAAAAAAACAAACACACAAAAAAGGATGACACTCTTGATGATCAGAGACATGCCTGATAAGAGTAGTGCTTAATAAATATTTATTGAATGGGTGAATTTGGGAATTCTACATGCCTAATTTTCATTTTATTTAGTATCATATAAATCATGAATGAATGTAATATTTGATTTGCATTACAAATGGCATAACCCAATTCACGTAGGAATTGGGTGGTATATAAAAATGACCAGAAACAAGTCAGCACAGACTTTACTCTTCTTCTTCTTTTTCTCAATCCACTGAGCACAGGAGCAGGACTGCGCAATAACTGGTTTCCTCACATTCTCCTGTGTCTTTAGGATGGCCAAACTGTTGCATTTGAAGAACTCTTTGTTGTTTCTAAAAGTAAAGGACATAAAATATTTACATTTGCAACAAGTAGCAAACTACTGGGATCATAACTCTAAGAACAGACCAGACAGAGAGACCACACGGAATTATGAATACAGTTATGATGGGCTGAAAGAGTCTTATGAGATGGAAAACTTTCTAGAATTTGTAAATCACAGAAATGGTTTCAGGAGTAGGTCCATAAAAATATGGAAGTTGATTAGATTGCACAGACTAACTAGTAACATTAAATATCCCTAAATTATTGATTGGTTCAAATTGTAATTATACTTTAACTCTTAATTAGAATTCAGTTATTCATCATGCAAAATTTTGGGATCATAATATACATTTTTTCTCTCTATGAATGGATCTATATAGGTATACTGACAGTTAAAAACAAGTAATGATTAGTGCTATTGACAGGTGGGAAAAAAACAAAATTTGCAAATGTATGAACTTTTTTCTTTTTTCCAGTTGTTTCAGAAGTAAATTTTATGTTTAAAAAGAATATATATATTTTCTATCATTTGTATAAGAAATTTAAATATGAAAATTATTTAAATTATTAAATTATTTATATTCCTAATACTTGGTATTCCCACCATGGAAACAGGGCTTAGGAACATAAAGTATATTCACCAATGACTCTAAAATCAGAGTGGACAGGGCTCTGTAGGGAGGGTTCATCTCTGCTTCCTGTGGTTACTCAACTGGAGCTGGAAGATCCATCCCTAAGATACACGGTGGTGCTGCCTGTCGGTTCCTTCCCACATAAGCTTCTCCTCAGGGAAGCTTGAGCTTCCTTCCAGCATGGTGGTTAGGTGTCCACAGCAAGTGTCCTAAGAGAATCAGGCTGACGCTGCATTGTCTCTTGGGACTCTGAGAAAAATGATATTTGAAAATTTGATTTGCTATGCCTACAAAGCATGATTCTATCCATGTATATAGACATTGAATGCCTTATTTTACCAAGTTAGAGCTTTGTAAGGAAATGTTAGTTCAGGTATAATTTTTTAAAACAATGAGTTCTATCGATACTTCTAGATTTTATTCATTCCTCTTACCATTTTGTAAGGCCTTTGGAATGCTGTTTCCACATGCCTGTGTGCTCTGTTCACCTCAGCCTTCCCCAAAGGGGCTGGCAAATCTCTTCTGATAGTTTATTATTTTGGTTCAAATAAAAATTGCAACTTGGAAACTGCACAAAATAAATTTCATCCATATTAACTCAAATGTCGTCTAAAAATGAACAAATTTGCCATATGTTAAAGCAATTTTTAGTATTACACATGATGTTTTTATACTTTACTTTCTTACATTGTTAATTTTTATATTTTCACACCAAGAGTGTGTTGGAGCTTTGGAACAAACATTGAATTTGGAATCATTAGAGCTGTTTCTGGCTCCAGACCCACTTCTAATGAGTCAAGCCTGAGCTAAGTCACAATCCCATTCAGAATCTTTGTCTTCATCTGTAAAATTAAAATTTGACTTACATGACCTCAAATATCTTCTCCAAGCTTGAGTGTTGGGAAAAACTGGGAAGATGACATGTTCCACCCTGCTTCCTACCATTGGCACATCAAGAGCAGACGCATGTTTGTGAGTCACTACAGCATCAATATCCTCAACCTTGCAATAACAACCTTTTGATTTGTGTACGCTGCATTGCTTACACTAGCTTACTTAGCTGACTTTATTTGGAATTTGTTGACATTTACCATTTATAGTGTCAACAAATTTACATAAGAAACTGTCACACATTGCCTAGCTGAAAGGAAGTACATACTGTGTTGATTACAGCTCATTCCAAGATTGAAAATATATATTATTGCATACTATCCCCAATTCATATGCAAAATGATAATGTCCTCAGTATTTTTTTCCATCAAAATCTTTTTGTAAGAGTCTCTCTATAATCAAGCCCCAAAAAAGTATTCTGTGGGGAAACAGCTCCAACAAATTTGTGTCTCAATGACACCTGCTGGAAGTTTAGTGGGGAAAAATAATCGTGTGTGACTGAGGAGGAAGAGCACAGTAAAGCTTGTGTAAAATTAGAGTCTCAGTAAAAACAAACGCATGTTAAAACCAAGAGGTGAAATACGTATCAAAGAGTTTCCATGCTTCCGTGTAATACTATGACAAACCAGAGTCAAAGCGCTATAAAAGTAAGTCTTTTAAGGTAAAAAGCCAACAGCAAACAAAATGAAAGTAGCAGGCATTTCATCTCACTCTAAAAATTACAATTGTAACACATTTGATGTTTTTAATGATTTGATGATGAAAATTTTGCATGATGATAATTTTAATGTGAACGATAAAGTTCAGGTGCAAATAATAAGACAAATTCCCATTAGATATCATACCCATGAGTATGGTTCAGGACAGATTCTGAATTCTGGATTGCACAACAGAAGCCTTCTGAACTTGTATTGTCTCAATTTCATCCTAGGGAGGTCAGATTAGGTTGTGAGAGGAAAAAGGAAATATATTTTCCATTGCCAGCAGGGTCCTGAGTACAATGAACTCGAAAACAAACCGGGAAAGGTCAAGCCTGTCATTCACTAAATGTCCAAAAGGGGAATTTTGATTTTTCTTAAATAAAAGGTAATTTGATCCATCATGGCTGAATGTTACATTAGAAGATGCCCCACTTTGCCCTGATATAAACACAATAGTGCTTCGAGGAACAATGTCCAAGAAAACCCTGGGGTCTTGGTGAATATATTGATTTCATCTGAGTTAATAAACGCGTAACAATGAAGCCCGCTAATCAGGGACCATTGGCAGAAATACCACCCTGCCCTCCTGAGAAATATCAATGACCCTATTTTTACTTCTGTGCAATTTCTTTATTCATATTCACAACCCCCCAACATGGTTTCAACAAAGGAACTTTTCAAGTTCTTTAGAAACTGTCAGTCAAGGATCTGGTTTAGTCAGAAACAAGGGAAGATTGTTGACTCGTTTATGAAGGCAAAAATAGAAGGTACACAGTTAGATTCGGGAGATCAGAGTGGACTCATCAAAAACAAACAAAACCAGAGCAAAACAAAAAAAACTTCTGCTGTTTGACCACATTTCAATTGTTTTCAGAGCTGAATTATTAGGCCACTTTTCCTTCTTTGTTGCTAATTTGTGCAGTAGAATCCGATTCTCTAGTTAGCAATCAAAGTGTCCTTCTCCACCCCAAAAATGTCTGGCCAATATCTGCCTCCATCTCCATGTAAATGAGAAAATGATCCAATGCAGACAACCAGCACGTCAAATCATTTTTAAACCAAAGGCAGGTGGGTGGGCAACATTTCTCTGAACTGGGAGCCAGGAACTCTGGTTCAAATTCCACCTGTAAGCTGTTTGGCCTCAAGGACTTACAAATAATTCAGGTATTAGCTTCCTTGCCTGTTGCGGGTGAGTGGTCCTCTGAGGCACACACACTCATCCCTTAATTTCTGCAAACTGATTAACTGAATTGAGTATTCTAATTCAAAGAACCACTCAATATATTCTATGTAGAAAGAGGCTTAAAGTTCTAAATTTTCTGCAAACTAAAATAGAATTTTGACATCAACTCTAGCTTTTTGATAATTATATTCTAGTTTTCTTCCAAGCAAGTGGCCATAAGATCTGCACTGCATCATGGATATTGCATTGATTCATGCCTTGTGGAAAGAGGTGATTATCAGATAAAAAATAAGACCAATTGTATTTTTTTCTAAAACCCACAGACAATAATGGCTTGATTTTCTGAGATACGTATATATTCTTAAATGGTATTATCACTTTTACGGTAGTTTTTTAAATTATGGTAAAAAAAATGAGATCTTGTGGTCCATAGAAATAAAAATTCATTATTGTGTTAATTGACAAAATGTCTCTAATCCTTCAAGCACCTCAGCCTGGACTTTTCTTATGTTCTACATATTTTTTTTTTCCTTCTAGATCCTGGGAGTTACCAAACTTAGGCCACAGATTTTTTTTTCACAAAGTCTTTATTGCCTCTCTGAATTGCCCTAATTTTTGAACCCTGAATCGCCCTAATATTTGAAAGCATTTTAGGGGATTGGGTATTGTAGACTTGACTCAGTGGATTCCCTCATCTTGTGTAACCCTTGGTTTTGTCCAGCACATGAGTCCTGACCTCTCATTTCTCCTCTCATTCCCTGTGGTTTCAGTGGGCTTTGCTGTTGGTATTATTCATACCTAGGATGTCCCAACTAGCTGTGCAGTACATGGTGGCTGCTTTTGTTTTCTTCTGTATGCAAAAATCGATTTTAGAGGCTTCAAACACATAGATATCCTACAGCAAACAGGAGAAAACAGCAAATAAACACAGTCTTCAGAGGGTGGTGGTGGTGGCGGTGGTTTTGTAAATGACTGAAAAGGCTCGGGTTATAGGAATCATCCTCATTTCCCACGCCCATAGCATGAAAATCCCCCATGATGATGTATTTATTTCATGTTCTCGTTGTCTTAGGTTTTCTGTGGCTGTAGTTGGGGGTAAGGTGCCCCAGTGTCTCTTGTTAAACTGGCCTTGCAGGACTCCATACTTCAGGGTGAGGGCTGACTGCAAGGACACTCACCATGTAAGAGAACGTGATGAAATCAGACACGAATTAAATATCTGTAGTGGACTAGAATCAAAATTAGTGTGCTGTTGAGCAATTCTCCTAAACTCTCTAAGCCTCAGTTTAATTGTCACTAAATAAGGATAAGGTACCTACTTCATTGTGTCACCGAAGAACACACAGAGCTGCACTGCACGCTTTCTACAACACACTCAGAAAAACTCGTGCTACCACCAGGGTTGAAATTATCTTGAAGGTGGCACCTTACACAATAAGGTTAGGGAAAATCAGAGGCAACATAAAAAAAAATACTCTCTGGTATTGTTCATGCTTTCTAAATAAACCCACAATTTAAATATGGAGCCCACCTCATTCACTACTACCAAATGCCCATGGTAACAAGGGAAAGGTGGAAAAACAGAAATAAGCTATTGTTTCTTCTGATGTCACACTCTCAAAATCCCAGCCGAAAGTACAACTTAATGGGAAAAAAATGGGTGGCTCAACGCATAGTCTAAGCTCAAAGCTCCATTACAGAGAACGGCCTTTTACTCATTTATCCAGTTTCATTCATTAATTTTTCAGTCAATATTAAATGGCTAGAGATTTCTGAGTTGAATAAAATGGGAAAACATGCATTCATTTTTCTGCTCTGAGGAATAAAAGTAAAGCAGAAAGGAGGTAATAGGTCACACGTGTGCAATTTGGGGGAGCAAATGCTTCAGAGAATTAGAAAGAATAAATAACTAATTTCCAATTTGAAAGGAATGGTAGCTGCAAGCATTTAACATGTGTTAACTAAAATCTCTTCTCTCTTTCTAGGCAGTGCACTTCAGGGATATTTTGGTTTGCTGCAGTTTTCCCCCCTTTTTATTTTCTTCTCTTTTCAGGATATCGCTGAAGGGATCACAGCAGGAAATTACTTGTGCTTGTCAGTTGATTGTGCAGTGAAGAGACCGGTGGGGCTAAGAGCTGAAGATCTCTATCCACCGACCACGGAGATTGAAAGGCAGTGCGATGGAACGGGCATGGCCGCTCCCTGACCTCTGCCTTGACCTTGACCTTGAGCCCCCGGCCTCCCAGCGAGTGAGAGAAAGCCCACAATGCAGTGGCCTGATCTGGCCGGCCTTGGCCATCACCCTCCACCCTTCTAAACAGGAAGATGGTGCTGCCTGTGGATGAATCAGCATTTCGAAGGACCAGTCTTGCCCGCCTGCTTGAATTCTGTTTGACTTTTTGCGTAGATAATGCTCCTCTCTCTAGGGACCTAGAAAGTCTTGCCTCAGAATAAAATAAAAGGTCAAGCAGCCTACACTGCTTCTACCTAGTAAAACCACAAAAGTGAAAAGCCGATAGCTCTATGGGCCCCACGTTGGGGTGTTTGCTGTTGTCTCTGCTGCTCTGGCACAGTCCTGACAGTGGCGTTTCTTGGCTTCAAGTAATGAAAGAGTAACAGATGCCCAGGCACACATTTTCAGGTGCCATAGGACCAAAACTTAGCATGGCATGTCACCAGTGAGGCTTCCCTGTTGGAGTACAGGAGATGTATTATTTTTTCCTAGCCAGAATTCAGAATTACATATATGTAAACATCAGACACAGTATTTGGCAATTTCATGCCTATCATCCACATGTACTTAGGTCACTCCAAGGCAATAATCCATTATTAAACAGCCTCGATCTCATGCTAAAATATCAAATATCCATGTGTGGTATCTGGACAGTTAACGAGTTAATCTCTGAACATAAGTCATTTTCTGAAGGTGCTGTCTTTTGAGAAGAGATTCGGGAAAATGTGGGGCTGTGGTGGTGGCGGGGATCACTGAAGCTGCCACAGACAGAACCATTTCCTACAAAGATTTCTCCCATGCCACAGTGCCACAGTTTGCTGAAAGTCTGTGCGGACACAGGGTGTCCATTCTCTACATTTGCCTAGAGCACGAAATCTCACACCAACATGGACTTGGGTGCAACAGGAAGCACCAGCACAGCCCTCCCTGGCCTGGTCTGGGGGCCCAGCTGCGGAGAGGGAGTGCGTCAGTCTACCACATTGCTATAAAGAAGTGCCTGAGTCTGGGTAATTTATAGAGAAAAGAGGTGTCATTGGCTCAGGGTTCTGCAGGCTGTGCAGGAAGCATGATGCTGGCATCTGCTTGGCTTCTGGGGAGGCCTCAGGAAGCTTCCAGTCATGGTGGAAGGTGACAGGGAGCCAGCAAGTCACATGGTGAGAGCTGACTAAGAGGGGAAGTTGGGGGGTCAAATTTTTTTTTTCTTTGCAACCTCCTGCCTCAGAATCCCAGGTAGCTGGGATCACAGTCGCATGTCACCATACCCGGTATTTTTGGGTAGAGTCAGAGTCTCGCTATGTTGCCCAGGCCGTTCTCGAACTCCTGAGCTCAGGTGATCTGCCCGCCTCAGTCTCCTAAGGTGTTAGGGTTACAGCTGTGAGCCCCCACACCCCACCCAGATTTTTAAACAGCAAGGTTCTATGTGAACTAACTGAGCAAGAGCTCATTCATCACCAAGGGGAAGGTGTTAAGCCTTTCATGGGGGATCCTCCAGCAACCCCATGACCCAATACCTCCCACCTAGCCCCACCTCCAAAACTGGGGATCATGTTTCAACATGAGATTTGAAGGGCACCTCCAAACCATAGCAGGGTATGTGCACACACGGCATGCTGTGTGCCAGGGAGCACGTAGAAACACCATCTAGCTGTATTCTTTTTAAAGAGAACAGGGGCCTATTTAGGTAACCTCAAAGAAAAAAATAGTTTTATTTACAGAATTCTCATGGAACCAAGAAAAGTGGGAATCTCAGCAAGGAGTTCTGAGGTCCCTGGAGCTCAGCAACAGGACCCTCTCAGTGTGTGGACCCCAGCATGTGGCACTGGGAGGACTCTGGGGTCAGGTGTGCGATGCCCCGCCAGGCCGCCTCTGCTGCAGCCGAGTTTCCCCCACTCCTGCCTCTCCGCGCCCCCCATGTTCTGCACAGTCTGCCGTGTTTCCCCCACTCCCCACCCCATACCCCGCCCCGGCCCTCCCTGCACAGCCTGTTGTGTTTCCCCCACTCCTTCCCTATGCCCCCTCTGGCTCTCCCTGCACAGCCCACCATATTTCCTGTGCGTTTGCATTCTTATGCACCCTCAGCCTCGTGGCCTTTCAGTTCCACATCTGACATCTTTCTTTTTTTCTGCATCTCCTATTCAAACCTTACAGAAAATGACAGTGTGGTTTGCAGTCCCAGTGGCCCTGTCTGGGCCAGGCCTGACTCCTGGGCCGCCTGTCGCCTAACTTGCCGCCATGCCTGCTTGGAAGCCTGTGACGACCACCCTGGGAGGCCAGGTGCTGTGACACCGGCTAGCTCCCGGGGCTGCCCTCTCAGTGGGGCCTTGACGGGAGCCTGAAGGACTCAGCCTCTGTGTGGTTGTGCTGCAGACAGAAAACACGACCGTCTGTTGGGAAAGGCTGTCTGAAAAGGTTGTTACAAGAATGAGAACAACGCAGTTCCTGAGGCTGAGTCCCCACCTCCTGTCTCTGACCATATAAGCCTTTCCAGTCTCCCTGTCCAGCAGCTCCACGCAGCTCACATTCCTGTTTGTCATTCTGATGACTCACATGACAGTGCCCTAAACTCCTTTGCCTATTTGTCCTTGATGTACATTTTGTTGCGGAAAATGCTGAACCCTGAATGAACAGAACAGTGTACCTTCTCCACGCCTGCACCTGGGTTGCTCCAAGATGCCAGCAATTCACTGATACTGCTATAAATTTGTGCTCTAATGATCAGCTGACTTATGTAACTTGCCCTCTGCAGGACTTAAAAACCTCTCAATTTTCAGCAAACACTGATTGTCTCTACTTCTTCAACTTCAGAAAATGACTTGAGTTGTAATTTACAGAGAGATGCAGCTGTGATATATGAACTATTGCACACTCCACCTGCCATCTGAATTCTCTCTTTCTCTCCTCTCTACATAAGAAGAGGGTGGCTCCACTTAATCCAAGATCAGTTGGCCAGGCGCAGTGGCTCACGCCTGTAATCCCAGCACTTTGGGAGGCCAAGGTGGGCAGATCACTTGAGGTTAGGAGTTGGAGACCAGCCTGGCCAACATGGTGAAACTCCATCTCTACTAAAAATACAAAAATTAGCCAGGCGTGGTGGCAGGCCCCTGTAATCCTCATTACTTGGGAGGCTGAGACAGGAGAATCACTTGAACCTGGGAGGTGGAGTTTGCAGTGAACCAAGATTGTGCCACTGCGCTCCAGCCTGGGCAACAAAGTGAGACTCCCTCTAAATAAATAAATAAATAAATAAATAAATAAATAAATGAATAAATTATCAGTGCCCCCACCTCTGCTGTGAAATCCATCCCCAAACACTCAGGAACCTTGTGGTGTTCACTACATTCTCTCTTTGAACCTGTGAATCGTAAATTATCATCAGTGCTTTAAAAAAAATCTCTTATATTCTAAAAGGAACCTCCCCAAAAAGCATATTTCTTTCTAGACCACATTCAATTTCTCACTTCAATCCACAATAAACTCAAAAGTGGCTTAATCCTCGTCATCTACATTCACTTCCACGACATTCACCACCTGACCTGCCAGAGCCCAGCCTTCCCCAGGCACAGGATACAGGTCCCCTTGTGTTCCCCTTAATGTCCACGTGACATTCACCATCTGGTCCATCAGAGTCCAGCCTAGTACTTTCAGGCTTAGGCCATTAAATTTATGTCACCATCCAGGTCTCTCTGATGAGCTCTGGAGTTGTGTACTTAACTATCTACCTAGCATCTCTATTTATATTTCTCATCGGATTTCTAGAAGTTAAAATATATGACTTTTTTTGCCAGCAATACGGTTGACTGTAGAGAGACTCTCACCTTGCCAGCACTGTAGCGAGTTATATATCTAGAAACGCCTAAAAATTATATGTGAAATTAAAGAGTATGTCAATGGCTAGAATGTGAAATCCTTAATGGCGAGAAACAATGGAAATGCAAATAGAAGGAGAAAGCCCAGAAGCTGGCCCTTCCTGGGGCTTCTAACCATGCCTGGTGGCAGCATTAATTTTGTGCCTTCATAAGTTGTAAGAATGAGGACCAATGCTACTTTCCCAAGCAGGGGTAGAGGTCAGATTGCAGACTCTTCTAAAAAACCAGGGCCCCTGAAACCCAAAACCCTCAGTGAATGCAGAAAAGAAAAACTGCCCTGAAGAAAAGGGAAATATATTTTCCTGTTTTAGTCCTGTCTCTAGGTGTGGGAAGAGAAAGAAAAGAAAGTAAAGAGGAAAAAGAGGAACGAAGGAAGGAAGAAAGAAGGAAAGAAGAAAGGAAGGAAGGAAAAAGGAAGGGAAGGAAGGAAAATGGAAGAGAAGGAAGAAAAAAAAGGGAAGGAAGAAAGAAAAGTTGGAAGAAAAGAAAGAAAAAGAAGGAAGGAAGAAAGGGAAGATGGAGGGAAGAAAGGAAAGAAAAATGGAAGGAAGAGAAAAAGAAAAGGAATGAAGGAAAGAAAGAAGGAAGAAAAAAGAAAGATTGAGAGAAAGAAGGAAAGATGGAAGGAGAGAAAGAAAAGAAGGAAAGGAAAAAATAAAGGAAAGAAAGAAGAAAAAGAAAAAGGGAAGGAAGGAGGAAGGAAGAATGAAAAGGACGAAAGGAGAAGGCCGTATCTACCTGCAAGCCATATCCCATGATAGTTTAGAATTCTCCTAAGTCTTCTGGAGGAACACACATTAAACAGATCCCACAGGTAATGTCACAGTGATTAAAAGCTCATAATAACACACACACACACACACACACACACACACCCCAAAACTAATTATGCCTCCGAGTGTTAAGACAAGCAGAAAAATAGCAAAACCAGATCCTCAATTAATGAGGTACCAACCATAACATATATTTATTTGTTTTTAAAAACATCTCTGAAATAGAGAGAGAACATAAAAAGTATGATTTTTGAAGACCATCAAAATAACCAAGGCAGATTGGTAAAAATTGAATAAGTAAAGAGGTAATTACTTAGACATTTCTAGAATTAAAGACAACAAGCCTCAAAACCCAACAGATCTCAAACAGAAAAAATGAATAACAACTCACGATGAGATAAACCTTAGTAAAGCTACAAGTGCAAAAGGTAAAGGAAAGATATGAAAAGGAGCAAATGCCATTGGAATCCGACTTCTTGTTAGCAGCATTGGAATCAGAAGGCAGTGAAATAACGCAGAGAAAAATGGCCATTAAACTAGAGCAGAATAACCAGAAAGCCTGTCTTTCGGGGGTGACTTCAACCACTCCCCAGAGAACACTGTTAGGAAAGAGGGGGAATCTGAGAATCTATTCAGGAGACCACTATAACAATTCAGCAAAAAGATGATTTTTGGCTTGGAGTTAGGGTTATAACTAAATGAAAATAGACTATACATTCCACAATGTCCAAATTAGTACAAGAGAAAGAAAGTAAAACAAAAACCACACACAACAAGTTCAAATAAAACAAAACTGGAAGTGGAAAAAAAACTTTTAAAAAGGAAGAGAAACGGAAAGTAGCAATTAGGATGGTGGCCCCTAAGGGACCACCACTCCCTTTCCAAGACCTCTGCTGATGGATTTGCTCGAGAGCTTCTTTGACCAATACTTTGTCTTCATGGCAGTTATTTATTTGCGTGGCAATTTTTAAATCTGTCTGGTCTTACTGAACTTTTCAAAATTGCTTTGGCTACTCTAGTTTCTCTGTCTTTCCGCACAAATTTTCTTCAAAAAAGTTTACATCTACAAACATTTTTAAAATTTTGATATGAATTTTGTTTAATTTGTGTATCAATTTGGAAAGAATTGACATTTGCTATTTTGAATTTTCTAATCCATGAACACAGAATGTTCTTCCATTTATTTATTTTCTTTAGTTTTCAGCATACAAATTATACATACATTTTATTGGACTTATACTTGTGATATTGTGGCTTAATAAAAAATACGTATTTAGTTCTTTCACTGGTACCTGGTACACAGCTCCTAAAACTCTTATAATTTCCTCAGTGATAAAAGCCTCTTTTGTTAAAGTATTTGTTCTTTATACTCAGTTCTCTATATACAGCTCTTAAAATTTTGGAATCTCTAGAATGATAAGAGAGAGGTTTTCTTTGGATGCTAATTAGATTACTGGTGCCTGGGAGCCCCTAGAGAGCTTCAAGATGGGGGCTTGTCACCAAAAAGACCAAGCTGTGATTACAGGGTTGGGACTTTAGCTCCAACATTGAACCTCTGGGGAAAGGAGATTGAGTTAATTGCCAGTAACCAATGATTTAATTAATCATGCCTATGTGATAGAACCTCTATTAAAAAACTAAACAACAAGGTTCAAAGGGCTTCCAGGGTGGTGACCAAATCAAGGTGCTGGGAGGGTGGCATGTCCAGAGAAGGCATGGAAGCTTCTCAGCCCTCCCCACACCTTGAGGATATACTTTATACTTTATAATAAAGTTTATACTTTATAATAAATCTGTATTTTTATGAGTTTATACTTTATAATAAATCTGTAATCACAAATACACTGTTTCCTTGAGGCCTGTGAGCCATTCTAGCAAATTATAAAACACAGGGGAAAGGTTGTGGGAACATTTCATTTACAGATGTTTGGTCAGAAGTATGGGAGGCCTGGGACTTACAGTGGAGTAAGTCTTGTAGGGCTGAACCTTTAATCATGGGACCTGATGCAAACTACAGGGAGGCAGTTAGAACCGAACTGAATTGTAAACCACTGTCATGGAATGCATGCCTGTGTCCCCCCAAAATCCATATGTTCAAGTCCTAACCCCCAACAAGGAGGCCTTAGTAGATAGGGTCTTTGGGAAGTGATTAGGTCATGAGGGTAGCACCCTCATGATGATATTAGTGTCCTTACAAGAAGAGGACCAGAGCTAGCTCTTTCTCTTTCAGCCATGTGAGGATACAAAAAGAGGTCAGCAGTTTGCAACTTTGAAGAGGGCCCTCAACAGAAACCAACTATGTTGGCACCCTGATTTCAGACTTCCAGATTCCAGAACTGTGAGAAATAAGTCTCTGTTGTCTATAAGCCACTCATCTGTACTTTTTTATAGCAAACTTAACTGACTAAGACAAATCGGCTAGCATTAGAGAATTGGTTGATGGGGCAGGCAGGGGGGTGAGGAAAGAAAACCCAAACATCTTGTGTTTTTTTGCAAGTGAAAAATATCATTGCCACATATTTCTCTTTTTTTGACTGATTGTAAATGTTATTTTATTTTTAACTTTATGTCCTCATGTTCACTGCTAAATATAGAAATGCAAATAATTTTTGTATATTTATCTTGTATCTTGCAACCTTACAAAACTCCTTTATTGGTTCTAAGAGAATTTTTTTTTAATATAGAGCTTTGGAATGTTTTAAGTAGACAATCATGACAACTGCAAAATGATTTATTTTTGTTGTCCTATTGCAATGGATAGAACTGCTGGCACTGTGTTGAATAGCAGTGGTTACAGTAGACATTCTTGTCCTTTACCCAATTGTAAGGGAGAGCATTGAATCTTCTGATTAAGTAGAGTGTTAGCTATAGGCTGTTTGTAAACATTGTGTATCACTTCTCCTTCTATTCCTTTCTTCTGAGAGTTTTTATTACAAATGGATGTTGATATATTTCAAATGCTTTCTGTGCAACAATTGATATGATCATGTGATTTTACTTTGAAACTCAAGAACAACACATGCTTAGAAAGAGAAAAGTGCAAGAATAACCTATTTTTTCTTTAAAAATATTGGTAAATATTACTTTATAAACTTTTAAAATCATACATTATATCAGGGACATTTTCACAGATCAATCAACATATTTCTATGAAATGATTTTTAATGACTGCATAAGAATTCATAATTAATGTAGTAAACCAATCCCACTTAATTAAATAATTTAGATGGTTCATAATTTTTATATTTTTCTCAATATTGCTGTGATTCAATATATATGTATATATTTTTAAAGATCACGGATTATGTCTCTAAGATAAATTTCTACCAGTGGGATTTTTGATTTACAAATCCATATTTTTCAGACTTATGGTATGCGTTAGCATAATTGCAAAGCTTTATTTAACAAATAAGTGTTGGACCACTCAGTGCGCTATTTCATTGCATAGAATATCACATTATTTCATGCTTGTTCGTCATTGAAATACAATAGTTTACCATACCATCTTTGCATGTCTATGTAGAGAATTATGTAATCCCATACATCTCTTTGTACATCTGGTTTTGTATTTTCCCTACTAGATAATGAAGTCAGTGGAACAGAGATTTTGTTATGTTAATCTTTGTATACTTAGTAGCTAATTCAGTGCTTAAAACAAATTTTAAGAGGAAATTTGTTACATAAATATTTTTTAAACTAACACATTTCAATAATTATAAAAGGAATAAATATTCACAATAGAAAATGGAGTTAGTTAAAAGTTAACATTTAAATTACCTGAAACTCACAACTAAAAAATAAACACTAAAAACTGTATGGTATAATTTTATCTCATTGTTTTAGATATCTATACTAGTAACTGATACAGTTAGAGATCAATGAAAAAAGAGAGAAGAGATGCCATGTATCCAGTTATATTTTGAGAATGCACTTGTCAGAGACCAAATTCCAAAGTCCCCAGGCCAGGGTCCCTTCTTATCTGAATAGTGTGGGAAACACATTGGGAAATAATTTCTTGATCATCTCTTTTCCAGAAGTAATTTTTTTCAGAGCAGTTTTTAATCAACCAACACGTTTTCATTTCAGAGTGAGTATAGCGAGTATAATAAAATTTTCAGACTTTTTCAGACTCCACATACACAAATGCATGCACAAACACACTCTCAATATAGTAATAATCTCCCAAGAATAGACATCATCACCTTTATTGAAACTTGTATATTATAGAATTTCCTGCTTCTCATTTGTAACTCACTGGTTAGGGTCGACAGTTTCTACACATGACTTCTATACACATTTTGTTGTTTAATTTAAAGGGTATTACCTTTAAATTTCAGAGAAAAATGATTCAATGGCATAACTTTACATTTAGCATTGTAGACACTATAAACTGACTGACATTGTTAGGTAAGTTGAAAGATTTTATTTTCCTCATCTGTAAACCAAAGGAATTGTAAATTCCTCTTCTACATTTCTAAGAGCTTGAAAGTTCTACTATAGCCAATTTTAAACTTGAGCATACAAAAAGCTTAGAATTAATAAGTAATTAACTTAGTAACTTTTGTCTTGGAAAATATGTAGGCTATACATATGATTTATTTCAAATGGAAGCATGATTGCACTTGGAGAACTTGTATGCTATGGAGGCAAAACTATAAATACATACCTATATTTATTAAAAATTGTTTAATATTTATAAAATATAAAATACGGTTTTATTTGTGAACAATGGTACATTATTCTAAGTTAAGAATTATCCACGAGCGCAAGTGTTTCTATTTGCCTTACTGGATGCTCTAAATCAAGTACCTCAGTAGTATCTGGCATTTAGTAGACATTCAGTGAGTATTGGTTTCATAAATGAGTCAATGGGTTTTGCAATTGTCAAAGAAAGCTTTATGGAATATGTTAGACTTAATTTGGTTTGTAATGATGAGTAGAATTAAAATATGTTCAGGGGATCAAGAGGCATATTCTAGTCAAGAGGGACGTAGTAAAAAATATTGAGTGAAAATGATTACGGCATATTTAAAATGGATCAGTAAATATAACAGAACATGCATACTAAAGAATAGCAACTAATTAATAGAACAAGTATGAAAGGCTTCACATGTCTTTCACAAAAACTAGTAGGAAAGCAGACAGAGATTCTCATTTAAGGAGGAAAAGTATACTTTTTAAAGCCCGTGAACTGTCTTGCAGCAATATGCAAAATGAATCTAGAAGGTAAATTTAAATAGTTCCTCAAGAAGGCTTTTCCAAAATTCAAGAGTTAAGGGATGAAGTTCTGGGTTAGGGCCAGAAATGAGAGGAAAAAGCATATAAAGTTTGATAAAAAATAATTTGCACTTCAGAGTTTCCCATAAATAAATAATCAACTTTAAGGAAAATATAATGGCAAAATGAACAAGATAAAACAAAAAAGCTATAAAAATTCCCAATTCGGCCTGTGGAAATTTTCAGGAATGAGTTAAATCTATAGAACTCATTCTGAATGTTTATGGCCAATTGTTTGAATCAGCCTTTGTTCATCAGCAGGTGTCATTGTTGGCTGGTTGTCCCAGTCACCATGCTTCCTAGGAAGAAGTTCCACAAAGGCACAGCATGGCCCATTGGGCTGCATAGTGCCTGTCTGGAGAGACACTCCATGGTCCAGTTCTGCACTGTCCACGTAATAAAGAGCCCCATAAACTTCCAGCTCCTTGGCTGACATTTATTCATTCTCAAGAGAAAACACTTGGTATTTTCCGTTAGGACACATTTCAAATACTAGTAGAGAAATGTCCAAGATTATTTGTGTCCATTCCTTGGATTACCTGTGTGAAAAGGAGAATTCCTTTTTACATCTTGGGGCAGATTTGCTCTTTCAATTAGCCTTTTGGGAGTAGCATTTAATTCTATAAAGTTGAAGTAATGGAGAAAAGAGAAATCCAACGATAGTGTGAACAAGATGGAACAAGAGAACTTGCCTCACTCCACTACCCTCATCAACAACTTGGGAAGAACTGGACAAAATGAGGCTCTTTCTGGTTCTGGAATGATGGAGAGAATCAGTTCTACATCCTCAACACAACTATTAAAACCCCCGCTCCTGCTTCCTGATCAACTCCCGATCTCTCTTATCTTTCTCTGCATGAACTTCTCTCCATGCTACTTTTCACGTTCTGACATAATATACACCTTACTTATCATGTTTATTCATTGTAGCTGCCCTTCTACTCCTGAAATGTGAGCTCTGGCAGGTGGAAGTCTTTGTGTGACTTACCCTGTAAGGTGTCCCCAGACTCCGGAATCGTATTGCACATGGCAGGAGCTCAATTATTACTGAATGAATAAGGAAGCCTGGATTATTGCAATATTTGCTATTTTTCCCACTTTTCTAATGACAGTCTCCCAATCCCTCATGAGGAAAAATGAGCCCCCATGGATGTCCAAGGGAGAAGTGCCTTGGATGGAACCACAGGCCATGCTGAGGGTGGGAACAGCACATCTCTGGATGGAGCCACAGGCCATGCTGAGGGCAGGAACAGCACAACTCTGCACAGGAAGTGGATTTCCATCAGCAGCTGGCCAGGCTCCAAGAAAAGCAACTCTTGCTCAGCTTAAGACACAAGAGAACTATGATTCATACGTGTTTACAGAAACAGCGGTAAACGAAGACAGGAGTTTACAGCAGGTGTCAAGCACACACGTGGCTGTCATCCCTGGCTGCTACTGTGTTGTCACTGACAGAAACGGGAGCTCAGAAAAAAAGGCTGGGTCATTGTGTACTTAGTTGTGTTCCCCCCTCCTTTCTGTGTTTGTGTGAGTGTGTACACTTTAATTTACTTCCAATCTACCCCAAAGTGAGAATGAGTGATGGGCAGGCTGGAAGAAGGTGGAGCCAGGCTATAATCAGAGCCCAGATTTTCTTTTTACTTTTTTGTTTAAATGGATGAACAAAAGTCTTTGGGTTTTAATGAAAAGCACAGGAAGTGGTAGCAAAGGAATAAGGTTCTTTCTGGATGACATTTGAGAGCCTCCTTTCTCCTCCCTCCCACCCAGTTGCAAATGTGAGCAAATGGGCCCCTCGGTGGTCTGTATCCCCCCCCCGGGGGCCTTCTGGGCTCCACTGTTGGTCACACACCAAAGCCAGTGGAAAGACACAAAGGGCTAGGCCCTCCAACAGCTTTAAATATTTAGAATCAACATAACACTTTCAAATCTTAAATATTTTAATTAAAATATAAATAGCAAACATGACATTGTTAGTTTCCATGTATTAATCTGAAGATAGAGATTTTACAGTTTATGTGTAAGAAAGAAATACATCAACCACCATTAGCAGAAGTTCAGTACCACCTCTAGCGGTTGGTGTTTTTAACCTTCAATGTTGATGTTCTCTTCTAACTATCATAGGGGGACTGAAGTGAGCTCACTAAACCACATCTCAGTGCACGGGTACTGAGGCCACAGAGACACACCAGGAGCAGCTCCTTCCTTTAGCTGACCTTGGGCTGTCGGGAGCTTCATCAGGGGACACTATTTTCTATGAGGCAGGAATCTTGGGTCAGTGTTCTTGGCAGTGACTGTGGAACCACTGTCTTGGTCAACGACACACAAAGAGACGAGGAAGACAAGGGGCCGCAGGACTGGGTGTGGGAACGTCAGCATCTCATGACCTCATATTTCACCCCAAAAGCTTCCTTAGTTAGGCAGGTCCTAGACAAAATGGAGATAAGGCATGGGCAGTGTAAACATACGAAAATAATTATTTAATTTGTATAAATCAAAACAAATTTGACTCTGAGCCACTACTCAGCAAGATCAAGGAGTAGCCCAGCCATTGACTGCGGGTCCAACCTCGGGGGCTCATGTATTTCAGGGAACTGCAAGGGGCCATAGTTTACGTAGGATGGAGCCACAGGTGCTCATTTCTGTCCTCTGTGATATTAGAGATAGAAATCTCTGATAATGATGTCAAGTTTCTCTTTGCAAAATTCAGCCCGAGCATCTTCTCTCAGAGTACCAACGTGGTAAGACTGCAGGCTCACACAGGAGGAAATAGCTACCTGCCTGTTCTTAGGGTGTGGAAGACCCAACTCTACAACAATTCCCCTGACAGCCTACTTTTTTGAACCAAAATGTGAAGGGCAAGGAGGACGTTAGGATAGGTCATCCCTACCTAACTGGACCCCCACATTGCAGAAAAGCATCCCCAAGTGGAAAGAAACCCAGGACTCAATAAAACAGGGGCCTCATGGAAGTTTCCATGAGGAAAGATAAGACCATTGCTATTGCATTATTTTGTTAATGGGTTTAAATTATGAAACCACATAATTTCTTACTAATTGTCTTATTATGGACACATATATTCAAGATATTTTTCTATTTCAGTTATTTTGAAATGTCAAATCAGATCCTATCAAAAGCTAAGTTGTATGTCAAATCACTCTGATGTGTTACAGAGTGCAGAAATATGTCTGAATTTCAGGCTCTAAGTTAATGGAGAGAGCCCCATCCTTTTCCCGGACACCACCTCTAAGAGATTATGACTGGATCGTTCTGGGAGGGAGTGGAGATTAGCAGTTCTCAAACAACCTACCGGGGAACTCTAACTCACAGCCTGTCCTGGGAGTCACTAAGTAGGAAGACTCCCTGAGACGCAGGAGCGTGACAGTGGCTCTTCTCTTAGCTTCCCCGATTCACGTCTTTGACTTTTAACCAAAATAATCATGGGCACACACTTTATGAAGTCCCACTATGGTATGCACAGTTACAACATTAATTTAATAGGGAAGGATTTGCAAAGTTGTAAAACGATTTACTTTGTTTGATATGGTAAAAAGAAATTTCCAACACAGTTTCTTTAATGATGGGCACCTGGGTAATTAGCACCTGGTCTTAGCAGAGGTGAGAACATGGGCATGCTGGGAGGGGAGGTGGCTCAAAGCCAAGGAAGTGGAGTGAAAACTGAAGGAACCAGGGTAGACATATGTAGGGGATGTGGGCTGAGTGTCACCCAATCAGGGCAAGACAGATCCAGTCCAACTGTGAGCCAACTTTCCAGTTCCCTGAAATAAACAGCAGAGAGAATGTCTAGAATATACCAAAACCCTAGATGGGAAAGAACAAAATAAACAATGTGGTTTCTCAAGGAGCAAAATGTTAGCTGGGGAGCAGGGGAGGGCTGCAACAAGATAAAGTACAGCACGTTTCTGACACTACCAAAGTTTTAGAGAAGCAGTCAGGATTGTTTCCAAATCCTCAAGGTTCTTTAGGCTGGAGTGATTTTCATGATACCTTGTTGGATATTTTTGGTTCTGGGTGTAATGAGACTGCATCTGCTATTAACGAGACGTTCACCCTGAAAAGCTGGACAGAGGAAAGACAGGTAGGAATTGACGGGTATAACAGACAAAATGTGATTCAACTGTGTATATTTTTAACTGATCACCACACAGTCTTCTAGGAACCAGGTGAGGCCAAAGACTGTTAACTACGATTAGTTCCCTTCTTCTACCTCACTCTCTTTCTGCAACACCACCAGTCTGTCAGATGCCTACTTATGCTTACATTCTATTGCGTATTCATTATTATGTCTTCAGTGTTTTCTTTGCAAGTTGAAAAGCTAACACCCACATTTGTTTTTTGACTTTGTACCTAGTGTTTTTCATGCCACCAGGTTGTTTGCCATCAATCAGTATCATCAAAGGTAAAGGAATCAGGACATAGTTAAAACTAAAAAGTAACCAATCAAGACTTCCACTTCATGAAAGCTTGAAAAGAGGCATATTTTCTTTTTCCCCTGACAACTAATCACCATGAACATTGTATGCAAACCAAACACAGGATTCCAAGGGTGGAGGGAGGAAGGTAGACGGGTAGGGTGTATTAATCCATTTTCACACTGCTGATAAAGACATACCTGAAACTGGGCAATTTACAAAAGAAAAAGGTTTAATGAACTTACAGTTCCACATGATTGGGGAGGCCTTACAATCATGGCAGAAGGCAAGGAGGAGTAAAGTCACATCTTATGTGTATGGTGGCAGGCAAAGAGAGAACTTGTGCAGGAAAATGTCTGTTTTTAAAGCCATTAAATCTATTGAGACTTATTCACTATCACAAGAACAGCATGGGAAAGACCCGCCCCCATGATTGAATTATTTCCCACCAGGTACCTCCCATAACATGCAGGAATTATGGGAGCTACAATATGAGATTTGGGTGGGGACAAAACGAAACCACATCACAGGGCCACAGAACCTTGTGCAGGCAACACAGCAGTGAGTTGGCTGGACCTCTTTTTTGCCACGTTTACCAGATGAGTTTCTAGAGAAGTAATCACCTGGATGTGCTAAAAAAGTGCATATACACGCACACACACACGCATATACACACATACACACAAATGCTCATGCACACAGGCATACACACACATACACACACATGCACACACATACACACATGAATACACACATGCACACAACACACAAACACATACATACATGCACACACATGCACACACACATGCATGCACACAAATACACATGAACATGCACACACACTCATGCATAAAAACATGCATGCACACATAAACACACATGCATACATGCTTGGGCATGCATACACAAACACACACACACATGCACACACATACACACATGCACACACCTATATACACATACACACATGCATACACACACATACACATGCACATACACATGCACATACACACATATACACATTGAGACACATACACATTCACACGTACATACACACATACACGCACATATACACACACAAGTCCTAACAAAAGTGTGTTCTGTCTAGACAAAGGACCAGGGAAAAGCCAGCCTAGCAAGAGAGGAAATGTTTAGAATATAACAGTCTCACTCCAGCCAAACACCATGGAAACACTCAATTCTGACCTCTACTTCTGCCAGCAATGGCCCAGGGAAAGCCCAGATTTCCACCTTCACCAGGCCATAAAAAGGGAACTCAATTCCTTTCCCTGGCACTGTTGGAGCAAGCTGAAAGCAGAGCAGTGTCTCACATCCCTGTCAGGTGAAGGGGGGCAGGTCAGACAGACGAGGGGAGCCCAGAACCTTCACTCCTAGCTGGCGGTGACAAGCCAGGGGTCCTGTCAGAAGAAGCCTAGTGGGGAATCAGAAATTTTACAATCACCCAGTGGCAATGAAGATCCCCACCAAACAGGTGCCAGTGGCAGCTGTGTGGAAAACAGCAGCAAGGCACTCCTGCCCCCTCCAGGTGTCAAGGAGGCTGAGAGGGAAACTGTGCTTCCACTCCCACCTGGAAGAAGATCCAGAGTCTCATAACATAATACGCAGGGGTCCAGAATTTAATCAAAATCCGTTCATCATGCCAAGAGGCAGGAAGAGTTCAAACCGAATGAAGAATGCCATCAGTAGATGCCAATACAAAGAATACCAAGATGTTAGAATTATCTGACAAAGATTTTAAAGCAGTCATCATAAAAATGTTGCAATGAGCAATTATGCACATACTTGAAACAAATGAAAAAAAGGAAAGCCTCAGCCCAGAAGTGAATGATATAAAAAAGAACCAAATAGAAATTTTAAAACTAAAAACTATCAAAGTCTAATTAAAGAAATGAAAGTCAATGGATTTTCTAAAAAGCAGAGCAGAGGAAACAAAGCAAACAAACAGTGAACTGAAGAGAAAGCAATAAAAAGTATTCAAACTGAATAGAGAGAAAAGTAGATTGAAAACAAACAAAAAAAGATCTGAAGACATATGGTGTTATCACACACAAAAAAATCTAAAATTCATGCCATCAGAACCCCAGAAAGAGAAAAAAGAAGAAGGTAGGATTGAACAACACTTGAAATACAAGTATCTGAAAATTTAACAAATTTGGTAAAAAGCATTGAACAACAACAGATTGAAGAAACTGGGCAAAACCCAAACAGCATAACCAACCAAACAAATTTACACCAAGACGCACCTTAGTAAACCATCTGAAAATTAAACACAAAGAAAAAAATCTCAAAGGAGCAGCAAGAAAGAGCACTAACACCTCACCCAGAAGGAAAACATTCATGTGACAGTGGATTTCTCATAAGAAACCAGCAAGGCATCATTTTCAAATGCTGGAAGAAAAGAATTATCAACATAAAATTCTATATCCAGTGAAAGTATGTTCCAGTATTGAGGGGAATCAAGACATTCTCAGCTGAAGGAAAACTGAGAGAAGGATGGTTAGTATCCCTACCCTAGAAAAAATAGCTAAATGTAGTTCTCTAAACAAAAACAAAGAGGATAAAAGAAGGAATTTTGAAACACCAGAAATAAAGAACAAAGAAGAGTAAAAATGTGGATAAATGATAACTATTCATTTTCCTCTTGAGGTTTTTAAATTATGTTTGGCAGTTGAGTCAAAAACTTTAATACCATATCAAATGGTCCTTACATACATCAAGGAAATATTCAATTAAAACATATTACAAAGGAGGAAAAGAAAGGGACACAGGGATGAAGATTTCTCCAATTTACTTACACAGGTGAAACATAAAAACGAGTAGACAGAAAACTAAAGTCAACAAATTATAAAATTGAAATCATACAGAGTATGAGCACAGAATGTATGTTCATGGCCACATTAAAGTCAAACTGGTAATAGATAATAGTAAAATCTTCAAACATTTGGAAACTAAACAGCATCTTTCCGAATAACCCATGGGTCAAAAAGTGAGTTTCAAGGAAAATAAAAAATATATTGAACTTAATGAAAGTGAAAAAATGTCAAAATTTGTGGGACAAAGCTAAAACATTGCTGAGAGAGAAATTTATAGAACTGAATGCTTACATTAAAGACAGAGGGAAAAAATCAAATAGCCTAAGTTTCCACTTCAAGAGCCTAGAAAATGAAGAGTAAAACAAGTGCAAATTAGAAGAAAAGGAGTAATAAAGACAAGAGCAGAAATCAATGAAACCCAAAACACAAAAACAATAGAGAAAATCACTGGTTATTTGAAAAAAATCAAAGAATTGACACTCTTCTTGACAATATTGACAAAGAAACAAAGAAAGAAGGCACAAATTACGCACATCAAGAAGGAAATAAGAGACATCACTACAGATCATGCAGACATCAAAAAGATAATAACTGACTCTAAAGAGCAACTCTACACACACATTCACCCACTTAGGTGACATGGATAAGTTCCTTAAAAAAAACCCAACTACCTCAACTCACCCAATATGAAATTATTTGAATAGTCCTATAATTATTAGGAAAAATAAATTTTAAAACTCTCAGAAGAGAAATCCCCAGACTAATATAGTTTCACAGGAGAATTTAATTTCAATTCTACATAATTTCATCCAAGAAATAGAGGAGACAGGAGCACTCTTATTTCATTTTATGAAGTTAGTATTATCTTGATACCAAAATAGACAGACAATACAAAAAAAGGAAAATAAAACTAGAGATTAATAATCAATAATACTTGTGAATATAAATGCAGAAATCCTTAACAAAAGATTACCAGTTAGAATTCAGCAATATATAAAAAATCATATACTATGATTACATGAGATTTATTCAAGGGATGCAAGGCAAGTTCGGTCTTGGAAAATCAATCAGTATAATCTAACTTATTAATAGGCTAAAGAAAACCACATGATCATATCAATCAATGAACAGAAACCATGTAGCAAAATTGAACATCTATTCATGATATAACTCTCAGAAAAAAGATGGACTTGATAAAGAGTATTTCCAAAAAACTTACATCTAACATTATACTTATTGACAAAACATCTAATGCCTTCCCTCTAAAATAGGGAACAAAGCAAGGATGTTTACTTTTATCACTTTTGTTCAACATGATGCTGGAAGTTCTATCCAGTACAATAAGTCAATAAAAGGAAATAACAGTCATCCTGCAGAAAGGAAGAAAACTGTTTCAATTTGCAGATCACATGGTTATGTACCTCAAACTATTAAGAAGGACACATAAAAATTTTCAGAACTAATACATGGGTTGAGCGAGTTCACAGGATGCAAGATAAACCTGCAAAATACATTTTCTGTATAGTATCTATGAATATATGGATACCAAAATTTAAAATAAAATACCATTTACAATCACTCAAAAAATACTTGGATATAAATCTAACAAAACATATACAATATTTGTATGCTGAAAACTGCAAAAATGTTCAGAAAGAAGTCAAAGAAGATAAATAATTTAGAGACATATTCTGCTTACAGATTGGAAAGCAAACAATCCAATTACAACCTGGGCAAAAATCAGGAAGAGACATTTCATCACGGAAAATACACAGATGGCAAATAAGTACTTGAAAAGGCATTCAATATCTTTAGTTAATAGGGGAATGCAAGTTAAAGCCATGGTGTAGCACTGCATATTTTTTCAGAATGGCTGAAATAAGTACATAACACCAAATGCTGGTGAACATGTGGAGAAACTGGATCACTCAGACATCGCAGGTGAGAATATGAAATGGTACAGATATTAGGGAGAAAAAAATGGGAGTTAAAAGAAGAAAACTAAACATGCAACTATCAAGTGATCCAACAATTATATTACTGAGCACATATCCTAGAGAATTAAAGATCTATGTTCACACAAAATCTTAGACACAAATGTTTATAGCAGCTTTTCTAGTAACAGCTAAAGATTCAAAACAGCTGAAGTAGCCTATAATAAGTGAATGGTTAGAGAAACTGTGGTGCATCCACACTGTGAAAAAAGACTCAGCAGTGAAAAGGAACACATCATTGACAATTCCAACAGCGTGGATGAATCTCACAGACATTATGTTGAGTAACAGGAGCCAATTTCGAAAGGTTACACAATGTGTGACTTCATTTATGACCATTCCTGAAACAATCAAATTGCAGAGTTGGAAGACAGATTAGTGGTTATCAGAGACAGCGAGGTGCTGGGTGATTTTTGACTATGAAAATGCAGCAGAGAGAAATCTTTGAACTTGGAATGTTTTTGTGTCTTGATTGCAGTGATTCCATTCTACTCATGTGATGAATAATATAGAACTGTACAAGGTACCAAAGTCAATTTCTTGACGTTAATATTTTACTATGGTTACTTAAGGTAACCAATGGGGAAGATGGGGGAAGGCTATGTGGGATCTCTCTGTATTATCTTTGCAACTTGCTGTGAATCTATAATCATTTCAAAACTTTTACAAAATTAAAGTAATCATTGAAAATAATTTAACATGTACTGTCAGGGGAAAGATGAGGAATGTGGAAGGAGTGGTGAGTTGCTGAATCAGCCGTATTCTTAATCCCTCAGGTCAAACCGTAACATCTAAATAAAACATAACATCTAGCAATAAGTTGAGAAATAGTTGTACATTCATAAAATTTTGAGCAGTAGAGCTGACAATGAAAAGAACTAAGAGGAACTGGCTTTGAAAGCTGGATTGAAGGTGAGGTGTGGCCACCAGTTTAGGTAACTTGTTTCTCATTAGAAATTGTTCAGTTTTATTTACTTTTTAAATCTGCGTATGTGTAATATAAAATTTTTTAAAGAAAAAAGCTACATAAAATAAGAAACACTCTTCCATCAGCATTGTCTTGGCCCCACGTTTATTCTCTTACATCCTGCAGATATTCCATAAGGAGGCCATGGAAACTTTGTCAGACAGAACTAACTTTCTGTCATTGCTTCTGCAAACACATTTAGTCCAGTTCTGATATTTGGACATTTATGAATATTTGATTTAACTGTGTTTCTGATTTCCTGTATTTTCTGTATATTTTTCAAACAAGACTTTTTTCAAGCTTTGTATTCATTGTTACACTGGGACAAATTTACATCGGGTATATCCCAGTATTTACCAGTTGAAGCTCCATTTCAACACACTGGGAAGATTCAGAACCTATGTATGATAGACTAAATCGTCCAAACCTGTGTGTTCTCTTCAGTGCTTCTGGTCTAGGAGTAGTTTTCTTGCATAATCTTACAGCTGGTACACTTCACTTGTCTAATTTCACCCACATTAATTAATAGACAGAGGACATAAACAGAGTCCCAATTAGGCTGGAGTGCCTGAGCAATTCAGTGGCAGCACCTCTTCAATTATCTAGGGTCAATGGATGAATACTGACTTACCAAGTGCAAGGAAACTTTTGAGATTTTTTTCTGTTTTTTAGATGTGCTACTCTTCAGAGTTTTGAAGAGGGAACATTGTACTGTGTGAAGTTCAAGTTTTTTAAAACCTTGGTTATCCCAAAGCTAGAGCTTCAAAATAAAAGGTATAAAATCTGGAACATTGATGTTCATTAAATGAAAAAGGACATTATTTACATAATTTTAAAGCCAGCTTAAATTGGGTGTAAAAAATTATCTTCAGATTTTAAGATAAAAGGTGAATATTGGTTTGACAAATTTGAGAATATAGAAATTTTCACAAATATTAGATGGCCCACACATATTATGTACCTGAAATCTGCTGAAAGAATAGATCTTAAGTGTTCTCAGAATAAAAAAGAATGGAAACTATGAGGTGATATGTGAAGAAATGGATATGTCAATTAGCTTGACTGCAGTAATTTGTTCACTGTGTCTATGTATATCAAAACCTCATGCTGTATGCAATAAATATATACAGTTTCAATAAAAATTAAATAGAGTTCCTCTTCAGTTCAAAAAATACTTGGAAGAAATAATTCTTAGAGGAACTTTGATCCACATGTTTATCACTTAATTTCTGCTCCTTATTTTTATTTACATGTAGTTTAAGTTTATTTTTTTCTTGTTATCTTCTAGCTGAATATTCATATGCTTCAAATAGCACATGAAATCATGAGCTATGTGAATATGTAATATGTCTTACAGTAGTATTATAATATTAAAAATTAAATTTATTCATTTATATGTGGATCTAGAATAAGTCACTTAGTCTTGTTTATAATTTTAATTAACAGCATGTAATATTCATGAAGTTTTCCATATTCTTAAGCATGGACAACCAGTATTTAATTTTGAAGTCCATCTTAACTTCTAATCAAAGCCACTTGAGGGTTTATGACCTTGAGTTTTCTTTTTCTTCTTGTTGTCTCTCTCTCAGGTGACTGGGGTCCAGATGTCTGTGTTCCTCCATAACCTCAGGAATTACTTTTGTTAAAAAAAAAAATCACTGTATTTGAATGAGTTCTGACAGATTCCAGGCTAAAACTGACTATTCCTCCAGACAAGAAGGCCATCAGAGGGACCCTTAACCCTTTTTGTCGTGTGTCACTTGACCTTGGGAAAAGAGAATGAGGAAGCTTTGACCCTGGGGCAGTGGGAAAAGAGAATGAGGAAGCTTTGACCCTGGGGCAGTGGGCATGATTTATCTGCCATAAATCAAGTGCTCACAAGTCCACAGGTCTTGGGGTAAGCTGGATGATAATCAAAGTAAAGTAAAACTGATGCGATTAAACTTAATTTGTGGTGCAAAACTTTCTCAGCAACATGAAATAGTAGTTGTTGGGGTAGTCATAATACTTTAATAAATGTTCAATGATCTTGCCATCTAAATGTTGTTTATGGGCATCATTGCCAGTTAGACTCATGGCACAAATACTGGCTGCATTTTAATAACCAAGAATTCTGCCACTGATATAGTTTATTTACTTGTACATGTTGACTTTTAGCATCCAGCTGAGATTATTTCATAGTGGTTTCAGTTTTACTACCTCATACGATTAATCTGTTGCCTTTAGATTTAATCTGTTGCCTTTAGAATGCTAAAAAGCAGATATTTTAACCCTCATGATGTGGTAAAATTACAAACCTTTCTACCAAGGAGAATAGCATTGATTATGTAAAAGTGAAACACGATGAATTTGTGTGGAACATTTGGCTCCCCCAAACATTTATATCTCTCCTTTGGGGTTATGTGTTGAATTTTAGTTTCTTATTTCCAGTCACCTTGAATGTGGATTGCAGGGCAGACCTGAGCTTGTGTCCTTGCTTCAGGCTCACCATCCTTTGACTCTACAGTGGAGGAATGGAGAATACAAGCATTTTGAACTCATTGTCTCTCTTCTTAAAGTTGAGGACCGTTTGTAAGGTAATAATTACTGGTTGACCTCTGATACAAAAATATCTCCAAGAGGAAGGAGAAGCATACTAGACTTAAAAGTAGAAAGCCTAAGGTTTGATGGCACAGACTCACTTTTCCCTGAACCTCTCTCTAAATATGACTAAATACTCATGGAATAAGTAACTTGACAGAAAACCACAAAAGGTCCCTCAAAGGTGGTGGGAAAATAGACTAACTGAAGACCTTAAGACCAGAGGAAGGCAGAACAGGGAGTTTCTGGGCTTCACATTTAAAAGGCTCTCAAAATATAATTAAATTGTCACTGAAATTATGTGTTACAAAAGTAAGTTAGGACCATATCCTATACATAAATAGGGTACCTGCAAAAATAGAAGATTTAAATAGAACCAAGAGTTTCCTGAGATAGTATCTAAAGTATTAAGGATTTTGAAAAATCACTCATGATACAAGCAAACAGAAAAAATATAACCTGAATGAGAAAAGAAAATCAACTGACTCTCTTCCTCCAACATTGAGATATTGTAATTGATATTGATGAATTGTTGTAACAAGGATTTTAAAATACATTATAATAAATTTTCTCAAAACAAATTAAATGATAGAAAATCTCTACAAATACATACCATTTTGTACATTTTTAAAAAGACCTGAATGGAAATTATAGAACTGAAAAATATAAAAATCAAAATAAAAAATTCATTAGATTATCTAAAAAGTACAGTGGATATGACAAAGGATAAAATCAGTGAACATGAAGACAGATTATGAGAGTTTGCACAATGGAGAAAACTAACCTGAAAAAAGAGAAAGAACAGAGTGTGAAGGACTTTTGGGACAATAGTGGAGGGTCTAGTATTTGTATCATCAAAATCCCAGAAGAGAAGAAATTGGAAAACTGCAGGTGTATTTGAAGAAATAATTATATAATTTTGGTAAATTCTATATAATAATATGTAATGGCTGAAAACTTCTCCAATTTGGCAAAAAACATAACTCTACAGATTCAAGAAGCTTAACAAATTTCAAACAGTATGAATCCAAAGAAATCCCAAACAAAATGCATGATAATTAAAGTTCTAAAAATCTTAAAAAAAAAAAAAAAACTTTAAAAAATAACCATAGAGAAATGACATTATTTGTAAAGGAAGGCCATCTTAATAAACATGAGTTTCTCATCAGACACCATGGAACCCAGAAGCATCACAACATTTTACAGGTACTGAAAGAAAACAATTTTTTTTTTTTTTGAGATGAGGTTTTACTCTTGTCGCCCAGGCTGGAGTGCAATGGAGCAATCTTGGCTCACTGAAACCTCCGCCTCCCAGGTTCAAGTGATTCTCCTGCCTCAGCCTCCCAAGTAGCTGAGATTACAGGTGCCCAGCTAATTTGTGTGTGTGTGTTATTAGTAGAAACGGGGTTTCGCCATATTAGCCAGACTGGTCTTGAACTCCCAGTCTCAGGTGATCTGCCCACCTTGGCTTCCCAAAGTGCTGAGATTTCAGGCATGAGTCACCATGCCGGACCAAGAACAGAATTTTATAGCTAACAAAACTATCCTTCAGGAATGAAGGAAAAGGTAAAATATTGCTGGTTGAAGACAAATTAAGCTAACCTGTCACTAGAAAACTTACACTTAATAGCTAAAGGCAAACAAATATATAGAAAGTCAATAATAATAGACAAAGGCCATAAATTTCATAAAGGAATGAAAAGGATAATGAAATGTAGAAAAATGGGAGTTAACATAATAAACAATGCTTCACTTCATGAATTTCTTAATCATATTTCACTGTTGAAGCACAAATTTATAACACCATTAGCTATGGTGCTCAATGTACACTGAGGAAACTTTTAAGAAAGTTAAGTTTAAAAAGTAGGCAGGTAAGGGATTGAATTAGAAGTAAGGTTTCAGTACGTCAGTTGAAAAGCTAAAACATTGATACTAATAGGCTTAGATAAGATACATACATATCGTAATATCTAGAGCAACAACAAATAAAACTATTTATGACAAATAGTCATGCACATTATAAATGAATCAAAACAGAATTCTAGGCCAGGTGCGGTGGTGTACACCTGTAATCCCAGAACTTTGGGAGGCCTAGGCAGACAGATCACTTGAGATCAGGAGTTCAAGACCAGCCTGGCCAACATGGTGAAACTATGTCTCTACTAAAAATACAAAAAAATTAGCTGGGCAGGGTGGCATATGCCTGTAATCCCAGCTACTCAGGAGACTGAAGCAGGAGAATAGTCTGAACCTAGGAGGCAGAGGTTGCAGTGAGCCAAGATCACGCCACTGCACTCCAGCCTGGGTGACAGAGCAAGATTCCCTCTCAAAAAAAAAAAAAAAAGAAAGAAAAGAAAAACAGAATCCTAAAGAAAATGTTCAAGTATCACACAGGAAATAAAAGAGAGAAAAAGAAACAGAGGAACAGGAAACTGAGAGTACCCACAGAAAACAAATATGAAAATGGCAAATTGATGCCTTGACAATTACTTTGTTACTTTGCAACAGTTACTTTAAGTGTAAATGACCTAAATACGCCTCAAAAGGCAGATTGGCTGGGTAGAAAAAACACATGAAACAATGATACGCTATCTATAGAAACTCACTTTAAACATGTAAAATAATGCAAAAAGTTACATCACAAAAACTTTAATTAAAAGGTGTGATTATATTAATATCAGATAAAAATTGACATTAGAGCAAAGAAAATTACTAGTATCAAAGAAAGGCAGCTGTTACATAGTGATAAAAGGAAAACGGCAATCCTAAATTTGTATGCACCAAAAAACAGAGCTTCCATATACATGAAGAAAAAAACTAATAGAAATGAAAGAGAAATAAATCCACTTTCATAGTTGGGAGCTTCAACATCCTACTTTCATTAATTGATAGAAATATAGTACTTGACCAAAATCAGCAAGATATGGAAAAACAATGCCACCCATCACAAGGAACTATTTGACATTTACAGAAAACTCTACCAACAAAATGAGAATATACATTCTTTTTCACCACCCATGGAACATTTCCCAGGATAGACCATATCCTCAAACATAAAACAAATCTTAATGAATTTAAAAAATTGAAATCATGCAGAATAGTCCTCTATCTATAGTGGAAGCAAACTGCTGATGAATAACTAAAAGTCAGCAGAAACATCTTCAAATGCAAAGAAACTAAACAACACACTTCTAAATAATTCATGGGCCAAAGAGGCAAGCTCAAAGAAATTAAAAAAATACATCAAACTATATTCGCAGAGTTATGAAAACAAAACCTCTACGTATCAAGTGCATGTAATGAAGCTGTAACAGTGCTGAGAAAGGAACCTATGGTACTAAATGCTGACGTTAGAAAAGAGAAAAGATTTTACATGAGCAATCTAAGTTCCTTCTCAAAAAATTGGAAAAAGAACAAAATGAATCCAAACATGGAGAAGGAAGGTATTAATGAAGAGCAGAAATTAGTGAAATTGAACAGAGAACATCATTGAAACAAAAAGTGGTTTCTTTGGGAAAACAATCAATGCAATCAATTAAGCTCTGGCAATACTGACAAAGAGAGAAAAGACACAAATTACCAATATCAGGAATGGAACAAAGAATAGCACAATTTTGTAGCCATTAAAAGAATGATAAGGGATTTGTATCAACTTTATCCTCTAAAATTCAAAAACTTAGGAGAAAATGACCTACTTTACAAACCAGAAACTACCAAAATTCACTCAAAGGGAAACAAATACAGGAATAGTTCTGTAACCATGAAGTAAATTGATTTGTAACTAAAGACCTCCTGAAAAGAAGTATTCATGTCTATATGGTTTCACTGGAGACTTTTACTAAACATATAAAGGTGAATTAATATCCAAATATAGATAGATGATTGATAGATAGATAGATAGATAGATAGATAGATAGATAGATAGGAAATACAAAACAAAAACATAGACAAGTGTGTCTCATGAACCCAGACACAAAACTCCTCAATAAAATATTAGCAGATTAAATCCAGCCATGTACACAAAGTATGGTATAATTTATCATATATAAATGGGACTCATTCCAAGCATTCAAGGCTAGTTCAAGACTTAAAAATCAACATAATCTATCAGAAACCTAAAGGAGAAAAAATAGTATATCAAGTGACACAGAAAAAGAAGTATTTGACAAAATTCAACACTTATTCATGATTAAAAACAAAATTCAGCACACTGGAAATAGAAGGGAACTTCTGCAGCCCCATAAAGAAGATCTACAGAAAACCTACAGCGAATATCATACTTACAGGTGGAAGACAGAATGCTTTCCCTCTAAAATCAGGAACAGGCCAATGATATAAATTCTCACCACTGCTACTCAACAGAGTACTGGAAGCTTTAGTCAGCATGATATGGCTAGATAAATAAATGGCCTACAGATTGGAAAGAAAGAAATACAACTCAATTTGCATAAGACATAATTGTCTATGTACAAAAATTTCAAGAAATTTACAACCAACCTTTTAGAACTAAGAGTGAGTTGAGTAAGGTTAGACGACACAAGTCAACACAAAAGTACCAATTGCATTTCTATATACTAACAACAAACGTGGACACCAAAACTGAAAGCATGATTCTATTTAAAAGCACTCCAGCAAACATTAAATAATTAAGTATAAATCTATAAAACCATGGACAGGATCTGTGCCCTAAAAATTACAAAAATAATGCTGATAAAAAAATTAATACAAGAAGATCTTAATAAATGGCAAGAAATACTGTGTTCCCAGATTGGCAGTTTCCACATAGCAGAGATGTCAATTCTCCCCAAATTAATCTATAAGTGTAATGCAACTCCTATTAAAATCCAAGCAATGTAACTTTTAGATATATGCAAGTTTATTCAAACATTTATATAGAAAGAAAAAGGCCCTAGAATAGTCCAAAGCATTTTGCAGAAGCAGAATGAAGTGAGAGGCGTCAGTCTTCTGATGGTAAGGTGTACTATCTAGCTGCATTAATCAAGACTGTGTGGCCAAAGGATGAACATACAGATCAAGGAAACAGAATAGAGAACCCAGAAATAGACCCATGCAAATATGCCCAACAGATTTTTGGCAAATATAAAAAAGCAATTCAAAGGAGGAAAAATAACTTTTAAATAAGTTGTGTTGGGGCAATTGGATATCTGTAGGCAAAAACATGAACTTTGATTTAAACCTCATATCCAATACAATAGTAACTTGAAATGCACCAGGGGATCAAGAGAAGATATTTAATATTTATTATCTACCTGCTTCCCAGGTTCACCTCAACAGTGCAAAGAAATGATGCTAAGCCCAGCACACACATATGTTTCCTTTATAGGTGAATATTGATATTTGTGGGATACACTAAAATTTCCCTTTACAAATAATTCCCCTTTTGTCTGTAGCGTTCCTTCTTGACTCTCTCCCCTCTGCACCTTGCTGACCCCCACTGATGTGAGGCAGAAAAGCCATCGCCACCCGCACCAGGTTGGGCTGAGACTAACACTCTGGCATCCTTCTTCTTCCTTGGAAACATTTTGGGACTGTCCCTGCTGAGGTGAGATGGTGTCTTCTTCACAGGTATGGCTCTTCCTCTATGCTGATTTCTTTCAAGCTAGGCACCTCGCCTTTTATCTCTTTTCCTCCAGCACCTAGCAGGGCACCTGGCACACAGAAAGTGTTTAATCACTTTGGCTGCATTGATTTCCACAGTCAATTTGAAAAGATTTAAAACGAACTCTCTGTGGTTTGCTTTGATTTGAACGATTTGATTTTGAGGTGAATTAAAATAAAGTCTGAGAATAAGACTGAGTGGAAACAGTGAGATTCCCTGGATCTAACAATTTACAGTCAGCAGTTGTTCAGCAGTAGACTTTTGAGTCAGAGAGACCTGAGTTTCAACCTTATCTCCAACACCTAGTAAAGGTGTGACTTTGAAAAATGACTAATGTTTGCATAGTCTTGGTAATTTTAATCTTCAAAATATGGGTAATAACAATAAATACCTGTATTAGTCCATTTTCATGCTGCTGATAAAGATATACCCGAGACTGGGCAACTTATAAAAGAAAGAGCTATGGACTTACAGTTCCACATGACTGGGGAGGTCTCACAATCATGGTGAAAAGCAAGAGGAGCCAGTCACGTCTTACATGGATGACAGCAGACAAAGAGAGGAGAGCTTGTGCAGGGAAACTCCCATTTTTAAACTCATCCAATCTTGTGAGACTTATTCACCATCATGAGATCAGCAAAGGAAAGACCTGCCCCTGTAATACAATTACCTCCTGCTGGGTTCCTCCAACACATGGGAATTGTGGGAGTTACAATCCAAGATGAGATTTGGGTGGGGACACAGCCAAACCATATCACTACCTCATAGTGCAAAATTAAAAGGACTCAATAATATCATCCATTAATTTGATTATAAATATCATTGTATTAGTCCATCGTTTGAAAGACTAAACGTCTCAAGTGCTGTGATAACGTAAAATGTTGTATTTGGGTCTATGGTGTCCATTTTTATATTTGTACAGGTGGTAATCTTTGAGCATGGAGCTAGTGTTTGTCCAGACATTCCCAGATATAATTTGTAGACATGTGTCCCATTACTGGGTATATACCCAAAGGATTATAAATCATTCTATAAAGACACGTGAACGTGTATGTTTATTGCAGCACTATTTACAATAGCAAAGACTTGGAACCAACTCAAATGCCCATCAGTGATAAACTGGGTAAAAAAAAATGTGACACATATACACCATGGAATACTATATAGCCATAAGAAAGGATGAGTTCATGTCCTTTGCAGGGACATGGATGAAGCTGGAAACCATCATTCTCAGCAAACTAACACAGGAACAGAAAACCAAACACTGCATGTTCTCACTTATAAGTGAGAGTGAACAATGAGAACAAATGGACACAGGAAGGGGAACATCACACACCGGGGCCTGTCACAGGCTGGGGGGCAAGGGGAAGGAGAGCATCAGGACAAATACCTAATGCATGTGGGGTTTAAAACCTAGGTGATGGGTTGATAGGTGCAGCAAACCACCATGGCACATGTGTACCTTTGTAACAAACCTGCATATTCTGTACATGTATCCATACAGAACTTAAAGTAAAATTTAAAAAAAGCCAAAATCCATTTTTTCCATAAGTGACGATTTGTTGATTATTTAGCAGAGATATCTCTGAGAAAAGCTGTATGAAAATTACGGGTCTTTCTTCATTGACTCATGTAATCTATCATTGAGTTCATCGCTGCATATTAGATTGCCTTGTAACTGATTAGGATACTGGCTCCTAGTGTATGGTTAAGACAAAGTATTTACTACCACCAAAATAACAATCACATTTATTACCATTGTGAGACTAACCACTCTATTAACTACTACTTCTTCTTAGCTCTCTACAATTACAGAAACTCATTTGATGCTTTGGATTCAGAAACCCAAGTTTGGTAAAATCTCCTTTCCGTATTCATTTCACTAAACAATAGCTACAAAACTTTCCTCTCTTTACTCCACCGTCATAGCGAATCCACTTACCAGAACTAACAGGCTGTCTTCAATCTAGAATAGTTCTATTATTAATCATGTCTCACTTATGCACTATTAAGTTAGACTCAGGAAGGGAGAAGAGGTCCCAAGATGAGATGAGTTCTTCCTGATGAGCAAAAGGTTAGAAACTATGACAGTCTCTATGTACATACTTCAAGAAATGTCCTAGGCGTTGAGTGCAAGATTTTCCTGTAGGACAAAGGATCTTTCCGTTTCCCCTAGAACAAGCAATTTTCTATGCATTTTGTTTGTAAATTTGTCTCTTAGGCTGACTTTTCAGGCGGTAAAAGGATACATTTATTGGCATTTCTCCTTATCTTAATAAAATGTGTATAATGATAATGACATATCATAAATTGTTGATACTTAAGGTGCTCGATACACACTCAATTTAAATTAAAGCTATTTTATTCCATTCCATGCACAGCAGAATTTCATACTGTCTGAAGGTAAGTAATGCTTATTTGAGCCTAAAGCCCAGTATAAATAAATCGAGTGCCCTGTTTACCTGCTTTTTAACCCCCTATAATACAAACTTTACAGAATAAGAAATTTCCTGTATCTCAAAGCAGTTATGGGATAATCTTCAGGCTTTTTTTTTTTCTTTACAACTACCAACATTACATGACTGCATTTGGATTATTTAGGTAAAAATTATTCATCTCATTTTCATTAATTCTTATATTTTTACCAATAATACAAAATATTTTTGCTGCATGTCAGGAGGTGCATAGAGGCAGACAACATTAGTTTGCTCCCTGCTCCAAAGCTTTATTTATCGGAGAGATGGTGTTTCTTTGTTCTCCCAACATTCTGGTATTGATGAGCGAGACACCGCTGGATAACGTCTACAGCATGGAAGAGGATAACAAAATTACATCGTTTTGGGGGAAGCCACAGTCACAGGTACAAAAAGCTTCCAGCTGTGTTTCAATGAACGAGGAAGCAGAATGGCACCCTCATCCTGCGGTATGACATCCTCATCCTGCGGTATGCCTCTGTGTTTTGTCACAGCGTTACTTGTGGCGAACTCTAATGTTTGACAGTGTGCCTTGGAAAAAGAGGATAGTGAGGCCATTGAATATGGATGAAGCCCTCCCCCTCATGGCTGATTTAAAGTAATATTCCTTTTAGAAGATTATGCAAATCTTTTTGATCAAAAGTATTTAAGTCCCTTTGATGGATTCAGGGAGAATCATAAGTATTTGAAGAGAACATTTTGACATTGAATGGATGTATCGATTATTTCTGTTATGCCACAAGAGGAGTGAATTACACTGCATAGTAAGATGAGAAAATTCCAAAGATGACCATGAAAGGAAGCACATAACAAATCTCTGGGTGGGCAGGGAACTTGCAGCTGGCCAGGTCCGAGTTTGCACAAGAAAAGAACGTCTCCCTTTAACACTCCACTGTCAACATTAGACAGAACAACGAGACAGAAAGTCAACAAGGATACCCAGGAATTGAACTCAGCTCTGCACCAAGCAGACCTAATAGACATCTACAGAACTCTCCACCCCAAATCAATAGAATATACATTTTTTTCAGCACCATACCACACCTATTCCAAAATTGGCCACATAGTTGGATGTAAAGCTCTCCTCAGCAAATGTAAAAGAACAGAAATTATAACAAACTGTCTCTCAGACCACAGTGCAATCAAACTAGAACTCAGGATTAAGAAACTCACTCAAAACTGCTCAACTACATGGAAACTGAACAACCTGCTCCTGAATGACTACTGGGTACATAACGAAATGAAGGCAGAAATAAAGATGTTCTTTGAAACCAACGAGAACAAAGACACAACATACCAGAATATCTGGGAACATTCAAAGCAGTGTGTAGAGGGAAATTTATAGCACTAAATGCCCACAAGAGAAAGCAGGAAAGATCCAAAATTGACACCCTAACATCACAATTAAAAGAACTAGAAAAGCAAGAGCAAACACATTCAAAAGCTAGCAGAAGGCAAGAAATAACTAAAATCAGAGCAGAACTGAAGGAAATAGAGACAAAAAAAAACCCTTCAAAAAATTAATGAATCCAGGAGCTGGTTTTTTGAAAGGATCAACAAAATTGATACACAGTTAGCAAGACTAATAAAGAAAAAAAGAGAGAAGAATCAAATAGACGCAATAAAAAATGATAAAGGGGATATCACCACCGATCCCACAGAAATACAAACTACCATCAGAGAATACTACAAACACCTCTACGCAAATAAACTAGAAAATCTAGAAGAAATGGATAAATTCCTCGACACATACACTCTCCCAAGACTAAACCAGGAAGAGGTTGAATCTCTGAATAGACCAATAACAGGATCTGAAATTGTGGCAATAATCAATAGCTTACCAACGAAAAAGAGTCCAGGACCAGATGGATTCACAGCTGAATTCTACCAGAGGTACAAGGAGGAACTGGTACCATTCCTTCTGAAACTATTCCAATCAATAGAAAAAGAGGGAATTCTCCCTAACTCATTTTATGAGGCCAGCATCATCCTGATACCAAAGCTGGGCAGAGACACAACCAAAAAAGAGAATTTTAGACCAATATCCTTGAAGAACATTGATGCAAAAATCCTCAATAAAATACTGGCAAACTGAATCCAGCAGCACATCAAAAAGCTTATCCACCATGATCAAGTGGGCTTCATCCCTGGGATGCAAGGCTGGTTCAATATACGCAAATCAATAAATGTAATCCAGCATATAAACAGAACCAAAGACAAAAACCACATGATTATCTCAATAGATGCAGAAAAGGCCTTTGACAAAATTCAACAACCTTCATGCTAAAAACTCTCAATAAATTAGGTATTGATGGAATGTATCTCAAAATAATAAGAGCTATCTATGACAAACCCACAGCCAATATCATACTGAATGGGCAAAAACTGGAAGCATTCCCTTTGAAAATTGGCACAAGACAGGGATGCCCTCTCTCACCTCTCCTATTCAACATGGTGTTGGAAGTTCTGGGCAGGGCAATTAGGCAGGAGAAGGAAATAAAGGGTATTCAATTAGGAAAACAGGAAGTCAAATTGTCCCTGTTTGCAGACGACATGATTGTATATCTAGAAAACCCCATTGTCTCAGCCCAAAATCTCCTTAAGCTGATAAGCAACATCAGCAAAGTCTCAGGATACAAAATCAATGTACAAAAATCACAAGCATTCTTATACACCAATAACAGACAGAGAGCCAAATCATGAGTGAACTCCCATTCACAATTGCTTCAAAGAGAATAAAATATTTAGGAATCCAACTTACAAGGAACATGAAGGACCTCTTCAAGGAGAACTACAAACCACTGCTCAATGAAATAAAAGAGGATACAAACAAATGGAAGAACATTCCATGCTCATGGGTAGGAAGAATCAATATCGTGAAAATGGCCATACTGCCCAAGGTAATTTATAGATTCAATGCCATCCCAATCAAGCTACCAATGACTTTCTTCACAGAATTGGAAAAAAACTACTTTAAAGTTCATATGGAACCAAAAAAGAGCCCGCATCGCCAAGTCAATCCTAAGCCAAAAGAACAAAACTGGAGGCATCATGCTACCTGACTTCAAACTATACTACAAGGCTACAGTAACCAAAACAGCATGGTACTGGTACCAAAACAGAGATATAGATCAATGGAACAGAACAGAGCCCTCAGAAATAACATCACACATCTACAATCATCTGATTTTTGACAAACCTGACAAAAACAAGCAATGGGGAAAGGATTCCCTATTTAATAAATGGTGCTGGGAAAACTGGTTAGCCATATGTAGAAAGCTGAAACTGGATCCCTTCCTTACACCTTATACAAAAATTAATTCAAGATGTATTAAAGACTTAAATGTTAGACCTAAAACCATAAAAACTCTAGAAGAAAACCTAGGCATTACCATTCAGGACATAGGCATGGGCAAGGACTTCATGTCTAAAACACCAAAAGCAATGGCAACAAAAGCCAAAATTGACAAATGGGATCTCATTAAACTAAAGAGCTTCTGCACAGCAAAAGAAACTACCATCAGAGTGAACAGACAACCTACAAAATGGGAGAAAATTTTCACAACCTACTCATCTGACAAAGGGCTAATATCCAGAATCTACAATGAACTCAAACAAATTTACAAGAAAAAAACAAACAACCCCACGAAAAAGTGGGCAAAGGATATGAACAGACACTTCTCAAAAGAAGACATTTATGCAGCCAAAAGACACATGAAAAAAATGCTCATCATCAATGGCCATCAGAGAAATGCAAATCAAAACCACAGTGAGATACCATCTCACACCAGTTAGAATGGCAATCATTAAAAAGTCAGGAAACAACAGGTGCTGGAGAGGATGTGGAGAAACAGGAACACTTTTACACTGTTGGTGGGACTGTAAACTAGTTCAACCATTGTGGAAGTCAGTGTGGCCATTCCTCAGGGATCTAGAACTAGAAATACCATTTGACCCAGCCATCCCATTACTGGGTAATACCCAAAGGACTATAAATCATGCTGCTATAAAGACACATGCACACGTATGTTTATTGCAGCACTATTCACAATAGCAAAGACTTGGAACCAACCCAAATGTCCAAAAATGATAGACTGGATTAAGAAAATGTGGCACATATACACCATGGAATACTATGCAGCCATAAAAAATGATGAGTTCATGTCCTTTGTAGGGACATGGATGAAATTGGAAATCATCATTCTCAGTAAACTATCGCAAGGACAAAAAACCAAACATCGTATGTTCTCACTCATAGATGAGAATTGAACAATGAGAACACATGGAAACAGGAAGGGGAACATCACACTCTGGGGACTGATGTGGGGTGAGGCGAGGGGGAGGGATAGCATTAGGAGATATACCTAATGTTAAATGACGAGTTAATGGGTGCAGTACACCAGCATGGCACATGTATACATATGTAACTAACCTGCACATTGTGCACATGTACCCTAAAACTTAAAGTACAATAATAATAATAATAATAATAATAAAGAAAAGAACGTCTCCAACATTAGGAAGATACACAATGCGGACATCTCAAAGGAAATTTCTTTCTTTCTTTTTTTTTTTTTTTTTTTGAGATAGAGTCTCACACTGTCGCCCAGGCTGGAGTACAGTGGCAAAATCTCGGCTCACCACAACCTCCACCTCCTGGGTTCAAGTGATTCTCCTGCCTCAGCCTCCCTAGTCGCTGGGATTACAGGCACCCGCCACCACACCCAGCTAATTTTCGTATTTTTAGTAGAGATGAGGTTTCACCATCTTGGCCAGGCTGGTCTCAAACTCCTGACCTCAGGTGATCTACCCGCCTTGGTCTCCCAAAGTGCTGGGATTACAGGTGTGAGCCACCATGCCCAGCCTCATCTTATTATTACTTTTTTTTAACTTACATCTCTTTTCATTCTATTCGCAAAGATCAGTATGAAGCTGTAACATGTTTTTGTTTTGTAGTTGGGTCCTCTGTGTCCTATTTATCTGAAATATTGGTGCCATTTCCTGATACATTTCTCCCTCTGAGCACCTACATCGGTCCCATTGACAGCATATCAACCTTAAGCCTATGACCTCTCAGACTTTCCTCTGCACCTGGTCAAGTTTGTCAATGGTCCTCTTAACATACACAAGTCAAAGAAGAGTGTGTAACAACCTGGAAAGGCCAGGTATTTTCCTCTAGCTTTGTGTATCTTTCTCTGCTCAACATCTGCCTATCCCGAAACTCAGACGTGCTTCTTCCTTCTTCTACACCAGCTCAAGCAGAAAAACACTTAAAGAGCCCTAGTTCATCACTTTACAAATTCTAGGACCTCCACGAAACATGTTTCATTTATAAAATAGGTAGATCTCTGGTCTCATTAGACCCCTTAATCCTTGGTCATTCATAATATTCACTGGGCTCTGAAAAGCCTACAGTTAAAAAAGAAAAACTATTTAGCATTGTCTCAACCAGTATTCACAAAACTTATTGTGCACATAATATTCTATTCACATATAGTAAGAATTATTTTTGCATCCCAATTCCGTGACTCTGCAAAAAGTCATGGTTTGTGGTTGATGCAACTCTGCCTGCAGCCTTCTGCTCCCACAGCTGCGCAAATCGAACTCTCTCCGGGCGGCCTTCGAAGAATATTTTCTCATGACTAGAAGCAGTTCCTCCTCTCGAAGGGTTGTCTTTTTCTTATCTGTTTTATCCCAAATGCACTACCTCTCAGAGAGGCCTTCCCTGTTCCATTTTAATCAGTCCCCTTCTCAGATGTATCCTTCAAAGCTTCTATCACAAAGAAATTATGTTGCCTTCCTGTGTCCATGTGTTCTCATTGTTTAATTCCCACCTATGAGTGAGAACATGTGGTGTTTGGTTTTTTGTCCTTGCGATAGTTTGCTGAGAATGATGGTTTACATGGCACATGTATACATATGTAACAAACCTGCACATTGTGCACATGTACCCTGGAACTTAAAGTATAATAAAAATATATATATATATATATGTATAAAGAAGATCACTTCGCTATGTATCTTGCATTAAATAAAAACCTTAGTTAAAAAAAAAAAGAAATTATGCTGTCAACTGACTGACGTTTTCCATGTAAATGTAGCTCCACGAGGATGGGACCCTATTGAACTCATTTTGTGCTGTGGACTGGGTTGGTGGGGGCTGCACTTGGCTGAGCGTTCCCTGGATCCCGCTGGGTTCTCATCCATATCACACACTCACAGGTGAGCTGACTGTGTGTGGGTGATAGGGTGGCCGGGCCACCTACCCTCCAGCAGGCCAGGCCAGTCATGCTCGGTGAGAGCAGAGGCACAAGGAGAGCAAGGCAGAGACTCCCAGGACCCCCTGAAGCCTGAGCACGGGGAGCCCACCAGCTTTCCAGGTTTACAGAGAGACCCTGAAGTGCAGACACACAGATAATATTATTTTTCCATGAACTGCATTTTTTATCTTGTTATTTTGTTCTGGGAGCTACAGTTGTTTATAAAAATGGACCCAGTGGGATGTGAGAGAGAGACTTTTAAGTAACTGGCTCACATGATCATAGGGTTGGCAAGTAGGAAATTTACAAGGCAGACTGGCAGGTTGGACGTACTGGAAAGGTTTGATGCTGCAGGCTTGAGTCCAAAGGCTGTGGGAAGCGGAATTCCCTCCTCTCCGGGCAGGTCGGTTTCTTTCTTAACGCCTTCAACTGACTGAACGAGGCCCACCCACATTATGGAGCATGATCCGTTTTACTCAAAAACTGTTGATTTTAAATGTTAATCACATCTAACAAATACCTTAACAGCAACATCTAGAATGGTGTTTGAACAAAGGTTGAGCAGTAGGATCTAGCCGAGTTGACACAAAATTCACCATGGCAGTATCTGAAGATTTGATACTGCGTATTCTCAAAATAACCTGCAAGGCCAGCCCAGATTTCACAGACTGGAAATAGACTTGGACTTTTTCATGAAATAAAACACAAAATCTTATCACATAAGGTGTAAATAAAGAGAGGAGTAAAGATTTGAGGCCACTAATAAATCAACACAGACTTCCACACCATCAAAGCCCTACTATCCATATATACTCTAATGTCTGTGTGCAATGCCTGCCGTAGCCCAGGGAGTGAACACCCCTCCAAGGCCTCTCCCCTCCCACCCACTGGGAGCACCTTCATTCCTGGGAGCATTACAGGGTATCAGAGGCAAAAAGTACAACAGGACTAATGTGCCAAATTTGTTGTTCAAAACCTGTTGACAAGAAAGAATTTCGCAAGCAGGTTTATAAATCTAAGTGAGAATGTGTTTGTTTCTACCTAAATATACATTTTTCATACATATTTATTATGATATATCAAATACATAGTGACAATTTTGTGATTAATAAAATATATATTAATTTGTAAAAATATTAACAGTTTTGCTGTAGTTCTTCATAATTTTCACATATTTTTTCAACCAGTAGATATAAATACAACTACTACTAGTGAAATAGTTTGTTTTTTAGTAGTCCTTATATAAAAACAACTGAGTAAGACTGTACTGGGAAGTAGAAAGTGTAATTCCATTTCTTGAATTAATATTAAATAATTTGCAAAGGGAAGAAGAAAATAAAAGCAGTGTAAATTTCAGCTCTGCTATGTGTTACTTTAATAGTTTGCAGCAGGATTTTTTTTCTGATCCTCATTTTCCTCATAGGTAAAACCAAAATTAAAATATATAGTGTAAATATTTTGAGCAACAGCTAATTGATCAGAGATGCCAGTAAACATTTCCCATTTTTAGTATTTTATGTACAGTGTAACATTGCTCTTCTACACAAAATCGAGACAAAATCCTGTCAGTCACTGATGCACTTACTGGAACAAAACAAGTTGCCAGGATATTAGGGGAGCTTTTTTCTTCTAACCCAAAAGCTTTAGAAGAATTTGTGCATTGGAGATTCTTCACCTGCCGCATCTCAGGTGTCAAGACCCCAGGGTTGTCCTTTGAGTAGACAGCTAAAAAGGCTGCATGCTCCCTCTCTCTGCAGTCCCTTTGCTGTGCCTGCAGGAAAGTCCTGGTCCCCGTGTTCAGAATCGTCCTCCTGCCCTTGCCGGAGCTGCCATTCTCCTTCAATATGTCTTGGTTGCTCAGAATGTCTGAGTAGGAATGGACTACTCTGAGCCTAACATTTCCGCCTGCCAAGACATTCAAATGTATTACCAGTCAGTTCATTCCTCAATCTTATCCTGCCGCCGTCAGTGACTCATTCCATGCAAGAACCACCTGCTACCGCATATCCAGACACCTTGTGTCCTGCTTGTACTTTATGCTGACTTAGAAATGGTCCTGCCACATCCTCAGAGAGGGCATCACCGCCTGCAACAGGTGCTCCATGGAATTGCCCAGCTCCACAACCCACCTAGGAGGTCTGCTGGCCAGGCTCACACATCGCTTTAGCCTGTGATTTGCAGAAACCAGAGGCAGACCAAAATCTCCGCGGCTAATTCTTGTTTCAGGGGTGAAATCCTGGGACACGTGAGTGAGAAGACAGAGTTGTGAGGCAAGGAAGGAGGAACTCAATATGGGTGTGCATCCCCCATGCTGGCCTCTGCTGGGTCTGGTTACTGAGTGTTCAGTCTCGCTGGACCTGGTCCTGGTGAGGCTGATAAAAGTGCCTCCTCAGAGCAGTCTATCTGCAGTAAGAAGAGAAAGGAATTTAACCACCAGCTCCCATCAAAGGCCTTTTGCCTGTACCATTGACTCTCTCACACTTCTGGCTGTGTGTGCATTGGAGTCCCAGGTGTCATGTCATGCCTGTGTCACTGTGAACCCCCACAGCAGGAAGTAAGAGGCTGATCCTGCTGTCTGTGTGCATGGGAAGTGATCAGAGGCTGCTCCACCTCTCAGGCTGGCACAGGTGAGGCCGTGGGGCCAGGGCAAGTAGCGAGGACCTGAAGTTGCCCAGGTGAGGTGTTGGTGGAGCCTTTGGCAGGTGTGGCTCTCTAACCTCCCACAGCATAAAGCAGGGCTGGCCCTCGGCAGGTGCAGACCTTGTCTTCCTTAGTCAACTAATAAATGGGGGATTACATGAATGATGGAATGAATTGATGAACTCTTAGTTTTAGGATAATTCATCCCTCTTTTATTTTACTCTCATAGACAATCACTGAATGCAGTCACAAAACTTCATTAGGGTTGTCAGAAACGGTGAATGATGCTGGGAGGGCCAGGGAAATGCTTCCTGCCAATCCACTTTTCTCATCAATAGAGTGTATGTGTTGTTTGTTTGTTGGGCACAGGGGAGAAAGGCCACCCTTTGTATTGCAGTGGCTGCTAATCTAATTTTCCAGGCCAAAGGATAGTCCCTGTGATCTAATTCTCAATCTACTACAGGATTGAGATGAAGACCAAATCATCTTAGAGGATCTAATAATCTTGTTTCAATCGATCAGTTTCTTAGGCAGTATCCTTCGGTTGAGATTTTTCAGATAAGTAAAGAAAATTAGGTTAAAAGCAAAATGCTTCTTTCTAAAATGTGTCTTGCGCGTTGCCCATTCAGCCCAGGGGCAGCTGGGTGGCCTCTCCTCGGGGCGTTTGGGGCCCACAGAGAGACATTTACTGTACTCGGGCAAAGCGACTGCTCCGCAGCTCAGTGAATAAAACGCTGCGGTTTCTCCCATTGACTGCCTGAAATAAAATAATCTATGATGCATGAACAAGTCTAAATGAAATAATAATATCCTTAGCAGTGAAAAATGGATTGGTAATACAGTAATTGAGCAGATTTATTGCCATCTCCTTGAGCCAGCCTGCTGAAACAGCCGGCTATTTTATTTAATCTCATATCAGAGGAATTACTGGCTGGTAATCCATTGTTAAACATCATTTAGAATGATGGATGAAAATGTCAGCTTTTCCAACATAATCAATTCATATCTCATTAGCACATATTATTTATGATTCTCATAATGGGACCTGCAGGGGTCTCCAGGGGGAGATGGAGACCTCAGCTGTTGTCGAAATGAGATGAGATATACTGTAGCTTATGAGTTAATAACTGCATATAAAAAATACTTCTCCCCGTATTGATTGTTCTCACCATTTTACAAATGAATTGAAGGACTGGGCCTCCCCATCTTGCTGTGTATTGGCTGTGTCTGGCAGCACTCTCTCGTGTGATTTTTAAGGTTAATCATTAGGCTGAAAATATTTTTTTTTTTCTCTTTCTTTTTTTTTTTTGTAATTATTTTTTTCTTTTTTTTCTTTTTTTTCTTTTATTATTATTAGTATTATTATTATTATACTTTAGGTTTTATGGTACATGTGCGAAATAACTAATAAGGATTCTATTTCAGAAGAACGTTCCCATCCCAGGAAAGCGAGCCATTGGATGCCAGGTGCCCAGGAACACTCGGCCGCCATGTGGCTGCCCGATGACGACTGGGGAGACTCCTTTCCCTCTCGCTACCTATAAAGATAAATCGACATATTTCTTTAGCTCCAGCCCAGTTCCTTTCTAAGGATACTCTCTACCGTGTGCTGCCTCCAAGACCAATGAAAGGCAAACCTTGATTCATGGCATCCACGCTGCTGATGGTGCATCGGTAATCGTGGTTACAGTGTCAACCGATGCCTCAATTAAACTACATTTGAGAATCATCTTATGCCTCAGCTCATAAACATCAATAAAGGAAAATGAGTAATAAATGACTGTCTAGAGTACAAAGGACCAGCTCATATTTCAGATGAAAATGAAGACAAAATGTAGCTTTTATTTGCCTGTGGAATTCCCATTAACTGCATCACTGACAAGAGAGAGCTGGATCAATAGCTGGCCGGCCGCAGAAAACCGTTTCTGGCTGTTCAGCAGCCAATGCAAAAGGAAAACTGTCATATTGTGATCTTTATCAGGCAGTCTTCATTACACCAGACCAATGATATACACATATGCTGGTCAGCTAGGGGCACTTCTCATTCTTGGTTCTATTTGTGGTTTGAGTGTACAGCAATCACAAATTATTTGTTTACGGCGATGAAAAATCTTCAATGTTCATCCCTTTTATTCTTTTTACAGGTAATCTATATCTGGAAACTTTCTCTCAAGACTACTTTATTCACTCAGGATTTTAAAGAAAGTATTATATCAAATCTTACCTTCCTCCCCACTCTGAGTAAAGAAGAACCTGTCAAGGCTGCTGCAGGGCTTGATGGAGCAATTTGTAAGCTCCTTCTCCAAGTTCTGGAAGGAAATTTTGCCTTCTTTGTGAGTTGCTGTTCTCCCTTTAATTGAACAGAAAATGCTGCTAGCTGTGAGGAATAGAAATGAATGCTTCATGCAACACGGAAATACAGCAAAACTCGTTTCTTTTGCATTCTGTGTGCCTGCCAAAAATAGAGAAGAAAAAAAGAAGATGCATTCTATTAAGTAGGAGATTGGGTCAGCCATTTCAGGAGACCCTTTTTACATAAATTCCACGTTAAGGAAGGAGTTCCATGATGTTTATCAAAATCTCTGTTCAGTTAAATCGTATCACAGGAAGTCCCTCACAGAAAGATGAATAGAAGAGGCAGAAAGGTAGTGGGGAAAAGGCAAGACATTCCATAGGAAAGACAAACTGGAAGTGGGAATAGCATCAGTAATAGTTACAAGCACAGCAATTCTAACATTTCCTGTTATTCACTGAAAACTGTGACCCTGATGGATCTCAATGTACTTCAACAGTGTTATTGTGTCTTTCAGAATTTTTGCAAGGGAAATTGCGCTGGATGGTCACCCATTTAGATTCTCGCTGGCTTAGATTTCAGGAATTGAACTGGGTGGAGGGTCAGGCCTGTAGACTTACCTGAAGAATGTTTGGATGTCTGATTCGTGACTCCTTCTTGAGTTTTCAGTGTTAAAGTGTGCTTTCTGTACACATATCTTCTTTCTTCTTTTTACTGTCAATGGCCAAATTTCTTCTTACTGAACTAATATGAATTTGACGCTGCTACGAAATTTCTCCTGTAATGTGAAATGTATCCACTTCTGTTGAAAGTGAAACTCTGACTCTTAGGAATATACAGAAGTTATTAGCTAAAAATAAAATTTATATACAAAATATAGTGGAGGGTCTTACAACTCTCATATTTACTAGAATATTTGCCAACAAAGAATCTACCAAGGGATCCTAATGATGTTTTACCCTTTTTGTGCCCAGTAGTTATGGCTGCCAGCTCTTCTTATTATTTAGTCAATGATATAAGAATAGTGGTAGATGTCGTACCTGAAAAAGCGTCACCTCCTTTGCATTCTCAGGGAAGTGTAATTCAAAAGGAGCATGTAGTCAAGTTTTAAATGTAATATCTAGAACCTCAAAAGACCCACGAAATTGACTTTGATGGCCTTTCTTGGCTTTTTTTTTTCCAGGAACAGTGACCACTAAATAAAGGGAAAGCTGTTTCCTGTAATCGGACTCCCGTGGCCCACCTACAGTATTAAATATTTCAGAAGCTCAAGAGCATTATGTGCAGAACCTAAAATAGTAGGCAGCTGCTGGATTTTAAAAGTTATCTTGCTGTTTGCCATCCATGCATCCTGTAGTCCTACGTGTGTAAATCTAACCATCACAATGAGGTTCAAATGGGATCTTGGAGAATTACATGGTCTTATTTTCACCAGCATTGTTTTTAGATAGGCGACTGCTAAGTTAGTTGAATATTCAACCCACAGAACATTTGATTGTCAAAAGAAGTCAATGGAACAAAATAAAAAAGTAACTTAGAACTTTTCATGCATTGCTGGTGCGAATGTAAAATGGTGCAGCTACTTTGAAAACGGTTTGGCATCTCTCTAAATATGAAACACTGTGTTCCCATGTCCCCAGCAATTCTACTTCTAGGCATGCACCTGAGAGAAATGAAAGCACACATCCACATGAAAGCACACATCCACATGAAAGCTTGTGCATGAAGGTTTACAACAGCATTACTGACAACAGTCCGAAGTGCAAACCATGCAAGTGTCCATGACCTGATGAATGTCATGGACATACACAGGCTGGTGTATCACACTGTGTAATACCATCCACGGTGAAAGGGGATGAATGACCGATGTGTGCTGCAATATGGATCATCCTTGAAAATGTGGAGTGAAAGAAACTAGACTCAAAAGCCACATGCTGTATGATTCCATTTACATGAAATGTCCAGAATACAAAAGCCATAACAAGAAAAAAGTAGATGAGCGATGACAAAGGGCAATGGGGAGGAGGAGACAGAGATTGATGGCTAAGAAATGGCTAATGTCGGCCGGGTGTGGTGGCTCACGCCTGTAATCCCAGCACTTTGGGAGGCCAAGACTGGCAGGTTACCCCAGGTCAGGAGTTCAAGACCAGCCTGGCCAATATGGTGAAACCCCGTCTCTACTAAAAAAAAATACAAACAATTAGCTGGGCATGGTGGTGGGCACCTGTAATCCCAGCTACTCGGGAGGCTGACGCAGGAGAATCGCTTGAACCCGGGAGGCGGAGGTTGCAGTGAGCCAAGATCATGACATTGCACTCCAGCCTAGGCAACAAGAATGAAACTCCATCTCAAAAAAAAAAAAAAAAAAGAAAAGAAAAGAAAAAAGAAAGAAAGAAATGACTAATGTCATATCCTTAAGATGTGGTGATACGTTCTGAAATCAGCAGTAATCGTTGCAAATTACTATAGGTGTGAATATACTAATAGTTGTGAATATACTAAAAACCACTGAACAGCACACTTCAAAAGGGTGAGAGTTACAGTATATTAACCACATCTCAATAAAGCTGTAAACAAAAGTAACCAAGGACAAATACATCATTTTAATGACACAAATAGGTAAAATATCAATGAGTACAGACATCATTCAGTGCTAACAGTGGTGTTTATCAGTTGTTTTTCTATCATAGCCCAAATATCACAGGAAAAATGTCTCTGTAGCTCCCCAAATTCAGGTTTCACAGATATATAATCAGTCAGCTGGTCCATCTGTCAGCCAACAGGTAATATCTATTGAGCTCCCACGGGGTACGGACAATTCAGATGGGAAATTAACGACAACACATAATAGTGACTAGTTACAATTAATCTAAGTAGTTATTATAATATGGAAGGCAGGTAGACAAAACCCACCTAACCTTCAACCTCTTGCATTGTGGGTAATAATGCCATTTCATGGAAATCCAGAGCAACTCTTCTTTAGGGAAAGTTGGGCACGCTCTGTTGGGAGGAAGAAAGCAGAGGTTCAGCGGGCAGGAGCATGAATGGAGGAGCCCACATTCTGCAGGGATGGTGAAAACATGCTGCTGAGTTGAGTTAATGTTCATTCATGTTATTTCAGCAAATAAACACCTAATGAACATCTGCTCTGTGCAAAGTCCTATGCTGAATATTATGAGAAATAAATGTATTTAGACTGAGCCTTGTAGGAGTTTGTGGTTTGTCTGGAGACGGTCCATAGTGTGTTGTGAGTACACAGAACTTGGAATCTGAGTTCTGGATTCAGACTCTATCCACGTCCTTTACTGCTTGTTACAGTAAGATTTAGTCACTAAACTTCCCTGAAGACCAATTTTTGCGTAATTTACCAAGTGCATCTAATGTTATCTATCCTGTTTATCCCATAGAATCAGTCTAATGGCCAAATAAGATAACACATAAGCATAAATTTTATGGGAGAAAAAAAATATGCAGTCAGAGGCATTTTCTCTGGATTTTAGTGCTAAAATGGCTTTCAGGACAGTGATAAAGAGGTGATCTGTGACATGAAGAATGGGTAAGATTTTTCAAGCCAAAGAGGAATAAAGAAAATATCTTCTGTATGAGAGAAAGAAAGGGACATTAGGAGCTAAAGTAAAAAGGAAAGAGAGCAATAAGATATTCTCACTATTAGACAGCTTTTGCTTCAAAACAAACAAATTTTGGTAGCACGCATTTATTTTACACTCACGCATCAGACGGTTCAGTGGGGTGGTCGGGCTTCACAAGTGCTATCATGGGGCCAGTGGTTGGGGGGTCAATGGCTACCCAAGTATTTTCTGTTCATGGCAAAGGCAGAATTTCTAGAAGTCAAGCATTGCCATAGAAACACATTTTAAGCCTCTGCTTGCACCATGTCTCCTCATATCTTAATAAACAAATCAAATCACATGACCAAGCATAAAATCCATTCCGCGTCTGTGACACCCACACCATCACGTAGACTCACGATGCTCTCATGGATGAGTGAAGAATTAGAGGCAGGCATTCTACCTACACAACCAGCTGGGCTGGAGGTGAGCATGGAGAGCAGCAAGCACACTGCTGGTCTGAAAGCAAATATTGAGGAAGTGTGAGTGTCTAAATCAGGAATACAAATATAATTTGGTGAACACTAAGAGTCAAGGACTATTTTAAAATAGGAATTGGCTTTAGGGAAATGGGCTACTGAAAGGAGGTGTTTAGAAATATGCTCTCGAGCTCACTGGAGCATGTCTTCAGCTCACTGAGATATCCAGCTCTTGTTCTCCCCAGGCTATCATATCTCTTTTCCCTGCATAACCTGGGCCACATGTTGGTTATCCTCATCACACTCCACTGCACCCCAAACTCACCTGCATCTATCAATTTCTCATCTCCACACAGAGAAACTCCAACACTGGATTAATGTAATAGTCACTCATCTTCACAAAAGGTATTGTGTTCATTCTCTGTTTTTGCTGTAAAAAATCACTGCAAAATTTATCAACTCAACACAACACAGAGGTCTTACCTTGCAGTGCTGTGGGTCAGAGTTCAGAAGGTCAGAGGTCTCGCATGGAGTGGTTGGATTCTTTCCTCAGGGTTTCAAAGTTAAAGTGCAAGTGTTGGCCAGCCTGAACTGTAATCTGGAGTTTGGTGGAGAATCCACTGCTGGGTTTATTCCAAACTCACTGGGCTTGTTTATTCCAAATTCATGGAATTTGCTTCCATGCAGTTGTGGGACTGTGGTCAGCTTGGTTCCTCTTGAGCTTCCAGATCCCACCTTCGTTCTCTGGCTCATGGCCAGGTGCTTTTCACCTTTCAGCCAGTGTCACATGCACTGCACGCCTCAAATCTGACTTCTTCGGCTGCATCTCTCCTTGTTTTCTGTCCACCTTTTGGAGGGTGTGTGTGGTTACATTGGGCCCACCCAGTAACCAAGGATAATCCTTATTTTAAGGTCAACTGATAAGGAACCTTAACTACATCTGCAAAGTCTCCTTTTCCGTGGAAGGCGACATATTCCAAGGTGCAGCATGGCAGCACAACACAGGTGGTGGGGCGTCTTCCTGGGGCATGTGTTTCCTCCCACCACCGCAATCTGCTCTGGTGACAAATGGTACTGGAGAATGCCCTGAGCCACGTAACATCTCCACCCTGGACAAAGTCCGCCACGAATGAACTCACCCATGACAGTGAGCTCTCCATTCCATCCTTAATTCTTTCCATGTCCTTGCTTGGTTAGCTCACCCATCACTCTCAAGCTAAATCCAAAGTCCCAAAGTCCCAAGATCCTCCATCAGCCCTGAACAGGATCCCATCCTCTTTTTTTTTTTTTTTTTTTTTTGAGATGGAGTCTAGCTCTGTGCCACCCTGGCTGGAGTGCAGTGGCATAATTTCGGCTCACTGCAACCTCTGCCTCCCAGATTTACGTGATTCTCCTGCCTCAGCCTCCTGAGTAGCTGGAATTACAGGCGTGCACCAACATGCCCGGCTAATTTTTGTATTTTTAGTAGAGACAGTGTTTCACCATGTTGGTCAGGCTGGTCTCAAACTCCTGACCTCGTGATCCGCCTGCCTTGGCCTCCCAAAGTGCTGGGATTACAGGCGTGAGCCCCGTGCCTGGCCCCATCACTCATTTTTAAAATCAGTTTGTCTTTTATGTAATTGAAGAAAGTGAAGCCAGCAGGCAGCTGTGCACTGACACTGCTGCCCACCTCACAGTCACAGCTGCCCCTGTGTCCAGGGTGCCCACCCCTTCCTGCAGCTCCGTCAGGGAAGTGTACTGCCTGCATTGCAGGGGCCTGGGCTCTTCCCCCTGGCCCTTCCAAGTCCAGTCCCTTAGCTCTGAAGCTGACTTAGTGATTACCAGCACTGCATTCCCTGCTGACTCCCTGATTTTAGCCTGTTTGTTGAGTTGTCTCCCATCTGCCTCCAAAGAAAATCCCCCCTGAACTGCACATGCCACCATAGCTATCCATCTCTCTCTCCTCCCTTTCCCAGTGGAACTTCTCCAAGGCTGAGCTTCCACTAACTTTGTGGACTGCTCATTTTCTTCTGAAGCTTCATTGGTTATCTTTCATTGCACCTCCACTGCCTGGGCTTCCGGCAAGCATGGACCACTGGCCTTCCTCCCCTCTTCTTCTTTGTCCCTTGACCTCCTCCTGTGGAATCATCTCCTGAGGGGGTCTATTCACGTATCCACTTTGCTGGGGTCTGTCTTCCTCCATTTGGCGATTGTTCACAAATGGGGCCTAGACCCCTCCTCCAAGCTTCAGGCTCCTCCACCATTCACCGTCTGTCACTGTCGCCTCGATCTTCACAACTTCAAACTTGACACCTTCAGACCGGGATGCGTGTCCTCTCGTTGATGAGCTCTTGACACCTTCAGACCTGGATGTGTGTCCTCCCATTGATGAGCTCTTGACACCTTCAGACCTGGATCTATGTCCTCCCATTGATGAGCTCTTGACATCCTCAGACCTGGATGTGCGTCCTCCCATTGATGAGTACTTCCTCTCTGGGCATCTGCCTTGGCCCTTACACCTGCCCTGGCTTCTCGGCTTGCCTTTGGCCGCATATACTCGATGCCCTTCCATTTTTCCTCTTGAAATTTTTAACCAGTCTGTATTTCTTTTTCTCTCTGGAAGACACCATCCCCGTTGAAGCTATTGCCAACTTGGCGATTCCTAAAACAAGCCTCCAAATGGCCAGGAGGACTTCAGCCTCTGCTGCTCAGATATGTTTTCTTCACAGCCACGGGAAAGCCCACCTGAGTGAAAATCCATCATCACATTCTCCAGTTCCATGTGTCATTTCTTGACACCTCATGCTTTTAGTCAGGTCTATGCATTTGATTTGTATCATACGTACAGTAGTTACTTCTCTGTCTCTATGATCCTTCCCCATTTTTCATGGGGTGCATTTTCATGGGGTGCAATCTATCTCCATTTTTCACGGGGTGCATTCATCATTCCCTTTTTGGATATAGTCCAGTGGGCACTGCCTTCCTGCGGCTGTATGGCTGGGAGAGCTGCCATCCCTTGGATTCTTACAGAGTGCAATGTATCCTTGCATTTGGCATGTTTTATGTTGTCATCTGCTCACTCCTCTAATAGAAGGTGAGTTATTTGAAAGTAGGGCTTGTATCACTCAGTGAGGTCATTAGTGAGGTAAGCGAAATGAACTAAGATGCAGAGCAAACGAACAAGGATCTGAGACGGTGGTGAAATGATGCTGGTGGTGTGCAGCATCCGGCACGTGATGAAAACTGTAGCCACGCCAGAAGGAAGACAGCCAGTACTCCACATGAAGCCCTGCGTGAGCCCAGACAGGTGACAACATGCTGGGCCTCCGCACAGGGCTGGTCGTAGCCAGCACATAGCCAACACTGGCCTCTGTCCTCCCTTCCTTTTGCTATTGTTCACAAATTACCAACAACTTTGTTTCCTTGGGGAGGAGAACTATGTATCTCTTTCTGAAACAGGAGACACAAAGATACAAATGTTGGCCTTTTCTCCTGCTAGTCTTGGAGATAAAATTGTGGCTACCTGATATTGAGAAAAACAGATCTAAGTTGACCAAGATTTAAACTCAAAGCAAGCAAAAATTCTAACTCCAAAATGAAGATTGAAATACTTTTATAAAAATATATTGTAAAATGATATTGGCTCTTATATACTAATAAAGCAATATATTTTCATATGTCTGAATTTAGTAATAGTTTCAGAAAAACCTATTAAGTATGCTGCCACAAATTTACCGTTTACTAAAACCAGAATATATATGTTACATATGTATATAATTAAACTACATGTTAGATTAAATCTGAATGAGGACAGAGTATTTTACCTAATTTGAGATTGTTAAAATACTAGGAAATGACAAGATATAGGGAGGAGATATAAGGGATCAGAACAATTATTTAACAAAGGTACCATCAAGAAGAATTTTAAATGAATACAAATTCTAATTTTAGTTAAGGACAAAACGAAATTTAGTTTCTGGATCTTGCATCATTATTTAGCACATTGGTTATTATCTATGCCGATCACCGTTAAGTTTTTCTACCCTGAACGACCCAGTGAAGAGTTTAGGTCATCATGTTCTTCAATTCACATCTCTTCACAGATGTAAGAAAGTCCTCATTCTCTAAGGGGGCGTTTTGTGTAGGTCCAGCTCTGAGGAAAAGCCTGGCGGACTGACTGATGCGCCGTCTGGCAGCCTCCCTGCAGAGCTTGGGGGCAGTGTCTTCCTCGTGGTGCAGAAGAGGAAGGCGGCTTCGCCTTGCTGATCTGGGTGCCCTAAACCCAACGACTCCCCACGCACAAGGGAAGTAAATGGGTATGTGTTGTTTTAATTCTGGAGAGTACTTAGAATAGGTAGTGATATTCTTACTTTTTGCTTAAAGAGACCCCAGGTTCCTAATTCTTAGTCTCATTTCCTGAACAGATTTCCAATAGGGAACACCAAAATGGATGGCTTGGGGGCTGTTCCCGGATGGTGATCACAGACAGTCATCAACACAGTGGAAACAGTTACATGGAGTCTCCGGGGCTCATTCAAAGGGAGGAATACCCTGTTTAAGAAGCTGATTACAAGAATTGCAAGCAAAGCTTGTCCAAGTTTTTCCACTAATTCAAATATGGAAGAAGAATACATCTTACAGGAACATTTGGATTTAAATGTCCAGTGCAGACACACAAATGACCAACGCCAGTGTGCAGGCACCAGTGTTTCCAAGGTTAGGGAGACCCAAATCCAATCAAAGAGGTCCAGGCTAGCCCTAAAGACTGTAACAGCCCAACCACACCATTTCCACAGGGCTGAAAGATTAAGAAAATATTCTTATCTCTTCCCAGTTAGAGAGTAATTGTCTATTTCCTTGTCTTTTAAGAACACAGCATAATTTTCACAGCCATAACTAAAAAGTAACCTTATTAACTATCTGTAGATATACATGTTTCTATCTTTCAAAATCACAAATACATTTATAAAGATCTTCTTTACATAAAAAGTTAAGGCACATCCTAATTTAGAAAACAAAATACGTACTCAATATGCATAGTTATTGAATGAATGATTGTTAAGAATAAAGATATGGCTACTTCTGAAGAAACTACAATAAAATTTTTTATATTCTCAAATTCAAATAAATATGAGTCCCCAACATGATAGCAGTGGCATTTCATTCTGTGTGTGGTTACTCTGTGCTGGTTACATCAACGGAGCCACCCCAAGCATTTTGGGGGATTATGCCCTCTTGGAGAATACACTGAACTAAATAGATCTGAGTTACGTACAGAATGTTAATTTGGGAGGTGGTGTTGGACACCAGGTAGTCCTGAACAGTGCTCATGTAGAACATTTCTGTCCTTGCAGAAAATTCCTGAGCGTGCTGATTTAGAGCTCCACTGTGGTGAACACAGGACAGACACAATGCACTTTAATGCTGATTCCCAAGGAAAGGTCAACAATGACATGTCGCAGGGTTTTTTTCCTTTTTTTTCTTTTGAGGTCGGGTCTCGCACTGTTGCCAAGGCTGGAGTGCAATGGCAGATCTAGGCTCACTACAGCCTTGACTTTCCTGGCTCAGGTGATCCTCTTGCCTCAGCCTCTCAAGTAACTGGGACTACAAACATGCACCACCATGCCTGGCTGATTTTTGCATTTTTTGTAGATGCAGGGTTAAGCTATGTTGCCCAGGCTGGTCTCAAATTCCTGGGTTCAATTGGTCTGCCTGCTTCGGCCTCCCAAAGTGCTGGGATTACAAATATAAGCCATCACACCTGGCTGGATGATGAACATTTTTGCCATGAAAATCCAAAAGTTACCTTTGTCTAACAAGTGGGACTGATTGATATTTTTATGTGTATACACACACACAGGCTTTCTGTGATGGGATTGTGTAGCCAGACCAGGCCAGGACGGGCAGGGGCAGTAGGTCCTCTGTCTATATATATATATATACACACACACATATATATAGCCTATATATATATATACACACACACATATATATAGCCTATATATATACACCCACATATATAGCCTATATATACACACACACATATATATAGCCTATATATATATACACACACACATATATATAGCCTATATATATATACACACACATATATATAGCCTATATATATATATATATACACACACATATATAGCCTATATATATATACACACACATATATAGCCTATATATATATACACACACATATATAGCCTATATATATATACACACACATATATATAGCCTATATATATATATACACACACATATATATAGCCTATATATATATACACACACATATATATAGCCTATATATATATACACACACATATATATAGCCTATATATATATATACACACACATATATAGCCTATATATATATACACACACATATATATAGCCTATATATATATACACACACATATATAGTCTATATATGTATATACACACATATATAGCCTCTATATATATACACACACATATATAGCCTATATATATATACACACATATATAGCCTCTATATATATACACACACATATATATAGCCTATATATATACACACACACATATATAGCCTATATATATATACACACATATATATGTATATATGTACATATAGATACCTATATATATGTATATAGATATATAATATTCTGTAACCCCCTAGCAATCACCACCATCAATAATCCAGCCTTAATCCCAAACACAGTGACCCGAAGTGCTGAGGATAGATCCTCTGTTCTCTTCTACACAGAAGAAGAGCTGACCCAACTCAGGATGTCACAGACAAATAATAAATGAACTAAGGCCACTGGTAATAGAAGAACACACCAAACAGATAGAAGAAGACAAAATTAAATGTGGTATTTGTGGTATCCAATGCAGTAATTCACTCTTGCCTCCTTGCTAGATCTTCAGCATAGCAGCCTAAGGATAGTTGGGGTGAGCCTGGAGTGAAGAGTTGGAAACCCACCTACTGTGACAAGTGCCGCTGGGCTTCTACCTGCAGGCGCCATGCTGGACAACAGGGACACAGGACCTACTGCCACTGCCTGTCCTGGCCTGGTCTGGCCACACAATCCCATCGCAGAAAGCCTGCCTGACCTGCCCAACTTTCAGTTCTCAGAAACCACCAACCTGTCCTTGACACTGGGCAGCTGCTCAGGCTATTTCTGTGGCTTTTTCTCCCACTCCATGCGTGCTGATATCCTATTGATTCTTCCAGTCCCAGCTTAAATGTCACTCTCATAGAAACCTTTCCTGTCTCTCTGTGCTAATACCCCTCATTTCCCATAATTGGCACTTCTCTAATAAGGGTGGGGGGTTGCATGCTTGGCGTCTGTTGCCCTGTGCAGACCGTGAGCTGCAGAGGGCATGAGCCTGGGTGCACATCTTTGTCCTGGGTGCAGGGCACGTAGTAAGGGCATGCTCAGTGTTTGTTACCAGAACACATAAATGCTGTTATGAGTAAAAGATTGCAGATGAAAAATGATAAGCATTTGCATTTAGTTTAGCACTGGTGACGGGTTGATTGCGTCTCTGCTCCAAATCCACTTTCATTGGCCACTGGGTGTGAATGGAACTGGGCCCCTTAACAGATCTTTCTTTGCCAGCTATGCATTGTCAAGCTTTGTCAGAAGAGAATGTGGAAAAGATACTGCAGGAAGAAGGTTTTCCTTCCTGCTTTCCTGTCCTCCCCTCCACGGCTCCTCCCTCACAGGCAGTGTCGCCAGCGTGCGGCCATGTGCAGCCCCTTAGGGTGGCTTTGCAGCAGGGGACCCCTCTAGAGACACCTTCCCCTGAGCTGTCCTCTGCCACAGAGCAGCAGGTGGTAGATTTGCAGCTAGTTGTAGAGGATATAGCTTTCCAGCACGTCCCACAGGGCAGGTGTCCCTCAGTGTCTGCAGGTTGAGTTTCTGGCAAGCTCCTCCAGCACAGGGACTTCCCTGCCATTCAGCGATACTCACTACCCCTCCCCACAGTGCCCAGTCCTGCTCTAGAGAGCCACTCTCCAATGTCCACCTCAGTCCTAGGGGCCATGGCTGCTCCCCACATCTGCTACAGCCATACCCCTTCCAGCTATCTTTCTTTACATTCGCTTGCTCCTCCCTTTCTTTATGGTAAATTTCTCCATGCAAATTACTGCATGAGTCATCTCCTGATTGGACTCAGACACTGCTTCTGAGTAAGATGCTTATGTATGATTGCAGCCGAGATAAAAAGTTGTGTGCAAAACCATAAGAAATGCAGTGTGCATGCATGCTGCCACCGTAAGGTTGTGATTAACATGCACAAAGCCATGAGGTATGTCCTTGCTGGGACTTCAGTTCTGGTGATGCCAGCTTTGGAAATGAATGTGCAGCAGCCTGCTACGAGCCCCAACAAAGGTAACTCTGCTTTCACGTCCACGCAGACACACCTACGGAAGGCAGGGTTAGTCAGCTGCAAACCTCACTCAAGGTATTTGAGACTGGACACCAGATATACGAGAATTCTTTTTCTCTTGAAAGTATCTTGAATTCTAAATTTTTAAGCATGAAAATATATACACTTATTTTCATTTTCAATCTACATTAATCAAATCACTGCTGGCTTTCAAACTCAATGCATTTTAGTGAACATGAAGTTTGTTTTATGTATATTCAATTTTTTACAGAAGGAGTGGCAAGAAACTTTTCAAAGAGTTATGAAGGAAATAAACTTAAGCATATTTGCGTGGACCATTAAGTAGCTCTGGCTACAGGGACTCAGTTGTTTCCATCTTTCTAGATAGCCAACTGACACATGTAGCTAAAGACACAATAATGAATTCCATCAAGATGCACAGAATATTGACATGTGCCTTCAGCAAGGCTCAAATTTTCCTATTATTCATTGAATACTTGCAATTGGAAGCCCTAGGCTGCATAGAAAACCTGGTGTGTTTCTAAAGTTGTTAGAGTCTCCTATAGTTTTAGACATATTACATTAAAAAAAAAAACTGAGCTGTGCAGAATGGACATTTAAGGACCAGAATGGATCTGAGCTTGTGGAGTGAACCATACAGATCATCAGAGAAAAGACCCCAATACACCTAGTCTCCTTAGAGGGGTTGGACAGGTGCCTGTGGTTGTATCAGGGTACCAAATTGCCTTTCCTGAAAAATGGGAATTGAGGGTAAACATGAAAAGCAAAGCTACAATAATTCTAATGCTCATTGTATTATTGAACCACATGACTAGGAAATAAGTGAAATTCTGAGAAAACTGGAATTTGAGGCTAGCAAATGGCCAGGTGAGGTATTATTTTTCTAGAAGTCTTAGCTTGTAATGCAAATGCGTGCACTTACACACACACTCTGAGGAAATACTGTTGCATATTGGAGTTCCTTGCCCATCATAAAAAGCTTGTGACATCCCATCAATATCTAATTGTATTAGTTATTCTACAGGGGTTCCAGGAAAACTGATGGAGAGGACTCTCAGTATTGATCAACATCCTGAAATCCCATCCCATTGTTTACAGAACCGGTCAATTATCATTGAATTTTTCATTTTGAGTTGAAATGGAAAATTAACAAAAATTAAGCAATTTTGTAAAACATGTTATAATGAATGGAAAAGAACTGAGGTTTTAGTGTCACAAACATACTACATACTCATAGCTTTTTGTCTAGACATATTATAAAATAAATAAATGTCATTACTAACATTTCAACTAGCCAAAATCATCTCCCACTACCCTTTTGTATCAAATGAAATAGAACAGAAACAATATTAATTTACCTGTTATCTTAGACTTATAATCTTCTCTCTCGAAGTCAGAATATTGAACGTTACCACTAAATGTTAAGATCGCAACTATTATCTCATTGGTTTAATCATAAGCCAGATTTTAAAACATCTATTGACAAAAATTACATGTTAACTGTTTGAATTTTTTAAAGAACTAACCATTTTTAATTAAATTAATTTTCTGGTCTTAAAGTAGGAAAATAGAGAATCCATCAGGTGGATTATTTTTTAGATAGGCAACAACATAAAGTAAAATCTCCTGTATGATAAAAGCTAACAGTGGAACTGTAGCAGATTTTAAAATATACATAACCCAGAAATGCCAAGATGTCATGGAAAAGAATTATAGGAAATCCAGAAATAGCAGTTTCTACCTATGTCTCATGACTGAGCTTGACACATATTTTAGGTCTGGGAAACAACAAATGTGTGTTTGTCAGGCCTACAGAACGCCTGTTGTGGTCTCCGTGCCAGCTGAGAACACTGTGACAAATACAGATTAGAGCGATATTAAATATGTTTCACACACAATCTAGGGGTTACCTTAGTTGCTCACATCTAGACAGTTGTCAGTTCTAGATACTGAATATGCATTCTGACTGGTCCCTTTATGGATTTATGGAACAGAAAGTAACATTCAGGGGAGCAAAAATAAGTATGCCTAGGGTTTTTCAGTGGCAGTAAAATGTGCATTTGAGAAAAATCAGGCCGGTATTATCAGCAATTAACAAGGCAAGTTAAAAAGGCGAGTAGCAGATGGAGGTCAGGCTGTAAAATGACCCCACCATCATGACCACATCACCAGACAATGCCACCATGACCATGCTATCAGGATTATGCCACCAAAACCATTCCACCGTGGCCATTCCATCACGGTCATGCCACCACAGCAGTGCCACCAGGACCATGACACCAGGGCCATGCCACCACAGCGATGCCACCAGGACCATGACACCAGGGCCATGCCACCACAGCGATGCCACCAGGACCATGACACCAGGGCCATGCCACCACAGCGATGCCACCAGGACCATGACACCAGGGCCATGCCACCACAGCAGTGCCACCAGGACCATGACATCACAGCCATGCCGCCACAGCGATGACACCAGGACCATGACATCACAGCCACGCCACCACAGCGATGACACCAGGACCATGACATCACAGCCACGCCACCACAGCAGTGCCACCAGGACCATGACACCAGGGCCATGCCACCACAGCAATGCCACCAGGACCATGACATCACAGCCATGCCGCCACAGCGATGACACCAGGACCATGACACCACAGCCATGCCACCACAGCAGTGCCACCAGGACCACGCCACCGCAGCCATGCCACAAGGACCAAGCCATCACAGCCATGCCACCACAGCGATGCCACCAGGACCATGACACCACAGCCATGCCACCACAGCAATGCCACCAGGACCATGACATCACAGACATGCCACCACAGCGAGGTCACCAGGACCATGATACCACAGACATGCCACCACAGCGATGCCACCAGGACCATGACACCACAGCCATGCCACCACAGCAATGCCACCAGGACCATGACATCACAGACATGCCACCACAGCGATGCCACTAGGACCATGACACCAGGACCACAGCACCATTACCACATCCTCATGACCACATCATCGTAACTAGAGATAGAGAGATTGCTCAACCCATTAGGGAGCACAAATATCGAGTAGAGTCAGTTCTTTGATTTTGCTCCACATTATTTATAGAATCCAAGATGTCAAGAGCATGATTTACAGATAAAATCTCCTTTAGAACCTTTTTATTTCCTATGTAAATTTACCAAAATCAAAGGAAAATGTGTTTGTCTTAATCTTAGAAACTTTTTATTTTGTCATTGCATCATACCTTTCATCAAAAGTACCTTTAAAAAAAAACATTGCCTACTGTGACCAAAAAGAGTCAACAAAAAGAACAATCTTAATCGCTTTAAAGGAGTCCGATAGAGTTGTAATTTGCCTTATAAACCACGTCACTGTGCCAGAGATTTACAGCAACATGTGATCTTTAAATAGACTGTATATCACCTTCCTGATGGTCATGCAATTAAGGATCTGGACATGAGGAACAAGACACTGCCAAAAAATAGTTCTCAAAAGGGAATTTGTAATGTCAGGGAAGATAAAAATAATTTAGCATTCAGGGCAACATGATTTTAATGCTAAATACTTTGTGAAGATTAAGCCCCCAAATGTCCTATCTAATGCACAGAGCCTTTACTCTGGTCAACATGGGTAGGATGAAAGGATATTAAAAAAGAAAACATAAGAAGAAGAATGTAACTAGGCAAAGAGCAAGCATATCGTAGATTTAATGAAATAAGATTGTTCAAATTATTTTACAAATAAGTAGTTTTAACAGCAAAATGTGAAATGCCTATATAAAACAAAACAATGCAGTCAAGATACTCCTTGCAACCTCTACTCAACCAAATATTTTGGTGATTTGAGGCACTAGATTCATTGACTGAAATTTTAAAATTTTATCCAGATACTGTGTCATATACATGGAAAAGCTGAGATTGCACTTGTTAGTGTCATGACAGGCCTCACCTTCTCCCACTGAGCTTATTCGGGGCCTCTTCATGAAAACTGAGCTCAGAGTATTTAACAAAGAAAACCAATTGCCCAGAAGTACTTCTATTCCCAATATACTACTGATATGAAAGGATTCTTACATCTATTAAATATAGTACTTATAAAAATAGAATGTAAACATTATTTGCGAAATTATTGGATTATTATTTGTTTTTGTTCAGCTTCATGAGTTCAGGGTCAGTGTTTGTTTATTGCTTGATCCCTACCTTCTAACACCAAGACCAGAAAAGGGTAGAGATGGAAAGAAGGCTTGTTGAATAAATGAATAATCTCCACACTGTTTCTTCAAATATTTCAAATCTCACGTTGCCATGTTCCTCTTCCTTAATATATTTTTATGACATATTATATAATACACTCTGAGTTGTATATATAAAACATGTGTTATGTATTGTTCATATGTAAATGCATGTGTGTGTGTGTGTGTGTATGGATTTGTATGGATATACCTGTGTGCCTGTAAACATGTATAAATACTATATGTACAATCTGTTATATATAGTTAAGTACATGTTGATAGGCTCACATGTATCTATGCATGTATATGTGTATATATAGTGTATTATATATATAATTTATTATTCTCAGTACATGAACACAATTTTTATTTTTAGTTTTTACTTTGCACACAGGCTAAAGAATATGCCTTTGCAAACCACAGGTTTAGGAGTAGTTATGAGGCAAAGAGTCTGAAGAAGAGCCTGATGGCATGTGTGCCCCTTGCTCTCACTTTTCTATCCATATCTGTTGCTCCTTTGCTGTACACCAGGCACTGTGTTAGGCTCCAGGGATTAAAGCAACAGTAACAAAACCCATACTCACTTCTGCATTGGCTGTGATTCTTCTGCACGTTTAACCATTAACTTCTCTTTTGGTTAAAAAAGCTGCATTTTTATACAGATCAACCACATAAGAATTCACTTCGTTACTATTGAAATTATTTTGTTTAGTTAGAGCCTTTTTTTTTTTCATTACGCTCCAGTAAGTAAATCTAGGACCTAGAATTTTTAGGAGCCAAAACATATTCCATCTTGACTGTAATTGCATCTGGTAAAAATATGGTGCCTGGTACGTATCTTTGAAAGAAGTAGTGAATCCAGGAATAAATGTCCTTTTCAGATGCGATCACTGGGACAGAATGAAAAATACGATATTCCAGAGGTCAAAACACTGGAAGGTTTTGGGGCTTTCTCGACTTCCTTTATAATGTTCTTTACTGTCATTCAGTCTGTTCCAAGGAAGGTTTGAGATATTTTGCTTCAAAATTGTTTGCTTCTCCATTTCCCGTGTATCAAGGAACTGATGGCACCGATAGATACGTAGGAGTTAGAAGGAAGGAGGCCGGAAAGCAAGAGGGCTGCTGCCGGGAGCACCATGGCGACCACCTTTCCCAGTGGGAGGCCTGCGGGGAAACGGACGTGTGCTGGGAGGCTCTGCCTTTTATGAGACACGCCACCTGGGCTACTGACCTATCTTACATCAATATCATCTGACTGGTCAGTTTGCTTTAGGTGAAAAATAATTTCTACTTGGATTTAATTAATAATAGTGCAAAACTTTGAAATTAAAATATTTGAATAAATAAAAATTTAAGACACAATTAAAATTCGAAAGTAATGTGCACAGTTAAAATATATCGCAATAATATATTTAGGTGACTATTTTACTAGTAGCTATCTTGCCCTCAATTGGGTCTAAAGAACACATATTGTGCATTAAAGAAAAATTTTAGATCTATATTTTTCCACTTACTTTATTTAGGTATAGAGCATATTTTAACCAAAAACATGTCTCTTTTTCAAGTAACTTTTATTTGTAGCACATACATCTTTGAATTTTTATGAACATAATTTTTGAAAAATTATTTCATATAGAAGTACTTCCCAAAGAATATATATTATTTTTGTCAAACACTAAAAATTAGGTTGAGGATTTCAAAAACGCAACTTTGATATGATTGAAAACAAATGTCGGTTATGTTAGCTTAGTTACTAAGTGATAATGATATAACAAATGCTGGATTTTTATGCTGGCTGAACACTTATTGGATATTTGAAATTTAAAAATTAAGACATGAGTATAAATAGAAGAATTTCATAAAATTGTGATTTTTATTGAATAGTATAAGTTACCTGCTGCCTACTTAGGCTAATAGAAATTAGACCCCTACATTAAGTCCTGTTTTGATGATTAAATAAGTGTTCTGAAATATGTCATAGATGTAACTGTGCAATTTCCTGGGAGCCATGTATGTACAATGATGCTTCCTGAGAAAACCACACGGACTCTGATTTCTGCCGTCTCCAAAGGAAGGTGCCGTTCCAGCGGTCTACACTGGTGCAATGCTGCCACCAGATGGTAGAGACAACTACACAGGGCTGCTTGATGTGTTCTCAGAAAGACTCAGTGAATTTCTGACATAAAAGGGATATTTTAAACCCAAAGATCCTACCATGTACACCCACTCCCATTTGCGTGTTCACACTCTTTGCCTTCAACAAAGAAAATACTGAAGACATGAATAGTTTTCCCTGTATGTAACAGTGTAGGAGAAGGGCAGCATCTTAGTGGTTTGAGGTATTTAGTCTGTGTGTGGATAATGTTAACAATTTATTGAATGAAAACAGTAGAAGCTTAAAATTGTGAACATGTCGGCTGCTCCTAAACTGGCACTAAAATGGGTTTCTAGGAAAATTCAACATTCAGAGTTCGACTGCGACTGCCGCCGGCAGGAACTTAGTGTAGACGCTGTGAGTGAAGACAGCAACAGCAATGATGTCCTTAATTAGGACCGAAATAAATTCTGATTCGTAACATAGAATATACCTAGGAAATCACTGTAGAAATTTCCTTCTTCATCCACTGTCAAGTTAGTTAAAAAGTGCTTTCAGCTTGAAGAATGTTGAAGCATAGGTGCTGGAATTCCTTCGGGAGGACTGAAACCTTTTGTGTTTCAAAGCAGATTACATTGTTCAAGCCAGTAGATGAAATGACTCCAATTACTCTGTCCTCATTCACTGAAGATTTTTAAATAATATTTAATAAAGATGTCCAATAATTTATGTTAGTGCAACGATAACCTAACCCTCTTAAAAAAAAGTAATAAAACAAATCTTGAGAGACTGTTTTCCTTCCAGTTTGCAAAATTTATTTCAGTGTAGAACTATCAACTTTTCACAGTTAAGAACCTCATTCATTAACTCTTTAATATGAACGATTTGCCTTTTATTACTTAGTGACAAAGTTCAAAAACATATCAATCACTGTGAACTTAGACTTGGGAGATCTTTTAGAAAATTGAACAAATACAAGTGGTGTTAGGGTAGAAAGTATATCTTTCAATGGTCAGAACCTTACAAGGAGGTTAAATATTACTAGAAAAATAAGAATGTGGGTATATATATATATATATTTTATTGATATATAAGTATTTAAATACCTCATTTTACATTTAGCCTTTCTCCTCATAAATATTTTGAATTTTCTAGTCAAAAATATAATATTCAAGACATTAAAATTATATTTTAATGTGACAAAGTATTTACAAATATTTTATTATAATTATATGCTTCTATAGACATGTAGTAGCTTCAATACTACCTTACAATTTATTTAAATAAATATATTTGGCTGTATATTTGCACAATTGTATGTGTTATATTTATTCTTACGTAAGAATTATTAAATCATTTTAATGAATGGTATGTCTTTAAACCTTTCTGCTTAGATGTCAGAGATTATCATTGTCGTATTGAAGTGCGGCGTTACTGAATAAGAAAGTGAATTCTCTCAAAGGAAGGTTACGTTGTCAGTTAGGATGGCCAACAGAATAAGTATTTTTCTGCAACAAAAAGGGACTATAAATCAAATTATTCTTAGCCTGTGATTAGTTCTGTCCTTCATTCTGAATTTCTTTTCTTGTGTGGATTTGAGTCAACCCATAATGTTATTTTAATTTAGTTTTTTGTATGTAATACATGCTCCCGTCAGGTAAATGAACTTGTCATGATTGAATTCAATAGATTATAATGACCTTTTATCTGCATTGCAGAGCGTTAGCTCATAGTAGGCAGGACTGGCTTAAGCGGCTCCAGATCAGGAATGAGTTCTAATTGAAAGTCTTCATCAATCTTTAATGACAGCATTATTATCATTGTTGAATGTGTTCTTCCATTTGCTTTCTCTCTTTTAGAGCAATTTTTAGCAGCTTCACTGATGCTTGTGAGGGTTCAGGAAATGGCAATATCTGAGTTTCCTATTGTCAAACAGCCCTGACGGAACCCAGGCGGCCGCTCTTGACCCATTCCTTCTGGCGGTGCTCACCTCAGACCTTGTTCTCTAGGGACAGATCCAGTGCAAGTGCTTAAGAGAAACCTCTGAGGAGAGCTGCTTGGGAGAAGTGGTGTGATATTGTGATAGAGCTCACAATAGAGCAAAATGGGCCAGTGAAGTGACTATTTACAAAATGTTGATCAAAAACAGCACAGATTTGAAAATGCATCCACAGGTGACAGTGTTCAACTCAGAATGATCATTTGGTCAGTTTGATCTTTAATTCTAATTTTTAATAAAACATTCAGATGTTAGAAAGTAATTAATGTTAATAAATGTGCAGGCGTTTGTTTATAGAGTCATACATGTGTGTATTTGAGTCATATATGCATACATACACACACATACGTATTTGCATATTTATGGCTGACTGGACTGATATTTTTGGCTAGGTAATGTTTCTTTGATTTTAAGTGAAGACTAAAGAAAATTCTCTTATTAAATTTTGCTAGAAGTGTGTCACAGGTCCCAAACACTTTTCTAGTACACACCTATCATTCACTGCTTACATTAAGAGATATTCCAGTACTGATGTTGAAGTGGCCATTTCCTTTGTATTTGCAAATTTAAACACTTTTAAAAATCTTTAGTTTGCACTTCACTATTTCCAACATTTGGCCACAATAAATATTTCCAAAAGCCCTACTATTGTGTGCTCCATTGTGAATAATTTATGCAACAAGGAGGCAGGGATTTTAATTGATAGCGATTAGTGAACTTTCTAAATCTGTAAAACTTCAACAGGCTTAAGCTTCCAATAAATGCCAGTGTCTATTTTTATGCCCCAGCCTCTATTTCACAGAAAGCCAAGTGCATCAGCCTGCAGCTGCTGGTGCTGCAAATGCCAAAAAGGGGCTTTTGTTCCACCCACCGTGCCGTGGGAGGGCCATTCCACACAAGCATTGGGAAGCTGCTGTTCGCATTTTCTTTTTGATCTTCTTACGATAGGGTGGAGAAGTTGTTGCTGGGCTTTTGTTTTTGTTTACAGAATGATATTCTGGTGACTCTCAGGTTCCTATCACCAGGGTTGATACCTAGATGGAGTGGAGGGAAGTCAGGCTGTCATGGAGGGCACAATACTATGTCGATGGAGTGCACTCGCTTAAACAGCAAGCTTGAAATGTAATAAGGAACAGCAGATTATTAAAGACCATCTCCGTGTAGTGCACTAGACTCTGAGAGGACTGAGCAGTGCGGAGAGGAAATGTGGTGAGCTGAACTGGTTCCCAAAGAGCTTTCTTTGACAATGGCCGATTCCTTCTCTATTTTTACATTTTATTTTGTATTTAAAAGTGTGCATACTCTTGAGTTTCAAATTCTTTTAGTGGAAATTAGCAATACATTTTCACAGACATGCCTTGATATGATAAAGTTATTAATCGTGTAAAAATTATTAGTAAAGTCTCAAAATTTGACTTGGGTTAAAGAATAAACCTACGTTTATAGGAAGTCAAGTTTTGAGGAAGTCATTTCTTATACTTTAACCCATGATCAAATTTTGAGACTTTTTAATACTTTTTGAAAGTATAAAAAAGGAACAGAGCCCTGTTCTCAAAATTTGAGGAAGTCATTTTTTATACTTTACCCCGTTTTCAAACTTTAATTATAAATATAAAAAATAAATAATCCATAGTTAGATTGCTAATGAGAAGAGGAAGTTTACCCATTTTGATTTTAAACATGTTCAGAGAATAATGTAATCAGGAATCATGGATTTTCTATTATTATTATTATTATTATTATTAATTTGAATAAAAATATTCATACATTTGAAAAATCACAATGCAAGTTGGTCAAGCAGAAGGCCGTCCTGAAGACCATCCATTGGGGTATAAGTTTTCTATGCATTTGGTGCTATTTTTCTTTTCAAAAGATAAACAGAGTTGCTTCTCTTGTTCTCAAAGCACCCAATATTTTTGTTTCTGCTCTTCCAACATGATTATTGTTTGAGACAATTTAAAGATGTAAACTATACCGTCTCTCTTCAGACTGCAAATGTGAGAAAGAGTAAAGAAAAAGAGTGAGGCACACATTTTGATGAGTTTTAAACTGTGACTCTTCTTAGGTTGAATATCATTATGCAAATGAGTTAGTTGTTTGAAAATTCAGTGCCATTATGCAAATGAGCTAGATGCTTGTGTAAATTCAGTATTATTATGTAAACGAGTTAGGTGTTTGTGTAAATTCAGTGTTGTTATGTAAATGAGTTAAGTGTGTAAATTCAGTGTCATTATGTAAATGGTTAGCATTTGTGTAAATTTGGTGTCATTATGTAAATGAGTTAGCTGTGTAAATTCAGCATCATTATGTAAATGAGTTAGCTGTGTAAATTCAGTGTCATGTAAATGAGTTACATGCTTGTGTAAATTCAGTGTTATGTAAATGAGTTAAGTGTTTGTGTAAATTCAGTGTTGTATGTAAATAAGTGTGTAAATTCAGCATCATTATGTAAATGAGTTAGGTGTTTGTGTAAATTCAGTGCTGATTATTTCCACTGCCCTCTTCCAGTCCCTTGGGATCACTCAGAGCTTCCCCAGGAGTCCAGAGTCTTTCTCCAGTCTCTCCCCACACTTCTGTCCCTGCCGGTGTAGGAGACCTGATGGACGCCCTGTCCCCTGCACTCCATTGCATGGGGCTAAGGAGAAGCAGGCTGCAGCAGGTGCAAGATAAAAGCTTGGCCACTGAGGGCTCACAGTCTAGGACAGCTCCCTGCCATCACTCCACCAGCTGCCACAATGTGGGCAGCACCCAGGGATGGGAGCTAAGACCTCCTCCTCACTGCTCTCTCTTCCCAGTCACTGTTTGGAAGGCCTGGCTCCTAGCATCCTGCCTTAATTCTCACTTCACACTCACATCCACACTTAAGATCTGATGACAGTCAGTGTTCATTCCAGCACTGGCTCTCAGCTTGCCCCAGTTCATACTTCAGAAGGAGTTTATCTGTGGCTGGCTGGGTTCACCCTTCCTCAGCTTCAGGCAGGCAGACTTCCTTTTTAAGAAAGACCTTAAAGACCTTCAGGCAGGCAGACTTCCTTTTTAAGAAAGACCCTTAAAACCCACAGCCTGGCCGGTCCACCTGCTTGGTCCTAAATTGGGCTCATAAGTCCATCCACAATCTTAAACTCAAGCATTCCTGTCTTTGATCACAGCCTCCTTAATTGACTCATCTTATGAATTGACTGTTTCACTGTGATCTCAAATCACTTAATCCAGCTCACTTCACCCAGCCTATTAGCCTGTTTGTAGTTACATTTGACTTTCAGAGATACAGGATATATAAGTGCTTTATACACTTTAAAACATTCAGTAAAACTAGCTGATTCTTCATCAATCAGATATTGCAATGAAGTCCTTAAATAATATCCCAGATAAGGCCCTGGACTCTTGGGCCCACTTGATTATTGTCCTGGTGTTGAATCAAAGTGCCAACAACTAACATCCTAACGACTTGGCTACACTCAGCATCTCTTCTCCGTTCTTGATCTGGACCACACTGCACAAAACAACCTGCTGATGAGTTCACCATGCACAGTGGTTTTTTGATTCACCTCTTTAAAAATTCTCTTATTCCAAGAAGCATTTCCAGCTTCCAGCACTAAGCTCTGGCACATAGTCGGTCTTCATGGAACATCTGTTAGTGAGAATGCTTTTCCTCCAAGCCCTCATGTCAGCCCACATGCGCTCACTCTTGGTGAAGGTTCATATCTACCCAGCAGAGATGAACGAGAGTGTCCACACAACCAGCCATGATCATCCCACTATCCATGTTAAGGCAAGTCTATGCATCACTTAGACTATTCATTCTTTACTCAGCCTGGGTGAAATAATATTTATTTCAAAGGACAATATACAGGACCTCCTCAGCACGCTTTCTGTCTCAAGCAATCCATGTGATGTTGAGCAGCTCTGCCTCCCATTCTCTCTCTTCATCTTTCCCCACTTCGTGTTTGTGTCCAAAGTTCTATGTCTTCCAGACTAAGGGGAAAAGCACAGGAAACACGTTTTTTGGTTCCTGTTGATCCTTGCTGCTGGTGGCCAATGTCCTCTCCTCTTTTGACAAACAGTTGTGTTTAACAAAAGGGTCTTATCCGTTGTTTCCATTTCTATACAACAGCCAACAACTGTCCTTCATTTCCTTCCATCTGGTTCTTGGTCTTCCTATTAAAATTTCCTCCATGAGGCCATTAGAAAACACAACTCCAGGTTGTTAACATCATCCTCAATCCCTATGAGGACTCCGTAGCCCTTGGCTTTTCAGGGCTCTTTCCTGTTGCAGGCATCTCCACGCAGAGCAAGCTCATTCCTGGATTCTAGGGCATCTCCACGCAGAGCAAGCTCATTCCTGGAGTCTAGGGCCCTAACTGCTCCCTTGCATCCTCTTCCTCCAAAGGATGTTCCTCAAAGTTTGTTTACTTGCACACTTTTCTCTTTCAGGAGATAAGTTATTTATCCGGAAGATTTAAGGTATCACCTCAATGCAAACGAGTAGCAAGTCAAGGTTCTCACTCTAATAACTTTTCAGATCTCAAGGGGAGAAGCTTCAGTCCACAGTAGGACATTGCCTCTTAAACACAGCATCAGTGATCACAAGTGAACTCTCTCTTACCAGAACTTCCAGCTCCTTTTTCCAATGTCATTTCAGAAAAGCTTTCAACTTCCCACACAGTCACACAGGCTGAAAGGCTTCGTCGGCTCTCACGCCTTTCTTTCCCACGGTCTTCCTCCCCCACCGATCCCCGAGATGACTGTTTCTTCATATTTTCCGCGTGCCTTTTCCTTTCTGCAGGGTCTATGATCAACCATGTTTCTTCTTTTATAAATCCCTAACGGTGCTATTAGAATAGCATCTTAACTATTATCCTAGTGCATCCTGAAGAGCACTGGAAATTAATCTTTTACATTCATGACCATGCAAGAAACCTGGCTCAAAAACTTGTGAAGTTCTAAGTTTTTATGGGAAAAAATGTGTGAGTCTCTTAGCTTAGGACAGAAGGTCCTCCACAAAGCGATCACCCTTATCTCTCATTATTACTTCCTCTCAAATCCATTTACTTTTCTCCCAGAATAGACATAGCTCAGCGGTGTCTCTTTCTTTTGCTCCAGATGCCCTTCTACCTGCTTAGAAGTCCTGAATGTCCTTTTTTTTTTTTCCTGAGATGGAGTCTCACTCTGTCACCAGGTTGGAGTGCAGTGGCACAATCTCAGCTCACTGCAACCTCCACCTCCTGGGTTCATACCATTCTCCTGCCTCAACCTCCCAAGTAGCTGGGACTACAGGCGCGTGCCACTATGCCCAGCTAATTTTTGTATTTTTAGTAGAGACGGGGTTTCACAGTGTTGGCCAGGATGGTCTCGATCTCCTAACGTCGTGATCCGCCTGCCTCGGCCTCTCAAAGTGCTAGGATTACAGGCGTGAGCCACAACGCCCGGCCCTGAATGTCTTTTTACCAAAACAGTACCCTCCACCGGCGTGGGTCTTCTCCGTGAAATGTGCCCTGATCATTTAACTAACAGCAATTTCTGTTGATAATCTATGAATTACCTAAATCACTCTTTTGCCATCCAGTTGTTTATTGTTAGCTTTTTGGCTACTTAGCTGTTCTATTTTTAGTTTAAAAATATAGTATGATTCAATCCAGGTGGATCTTGGTTTGAATTATGACTCTGACTTTTTTTATGTTTATGAAGCTGAATAGCTGATTTGACCCCATGTGGTCCCCTTTCCAAACCTACGGTGATGGAGATCATTACTTCACAGCGCTGTGGAAGGATGAGCCAATGCTGTATCAATATCACATGCAAAGACTTTGATTACATAGTATGTGCTTATTAAAGTTGAGTTTCTTTCCCTTCTTTAAGGACTGACACCTAGGGCTGGCTTCATTTTCTCTGTATCCATATCACCTAGACCTAGCATCATGCCTGCTTGTTAATAAATGTGTAGCATAGATAATTGTGAGTAGAATCCAAAGGAATTACGTTTTTGCAGGTGTGTTGGTCTAGATGCCTTTGTCCAAATGAGGCACTTAAGAACTCTCTTGGAGGAAACAACACACACACACACACACACACACACACACACACACAAGTTTAATGCATTTATGATGAACAGAATATTATCTAATATCATCAAATTTCTTTTATTCAAGTGGATCTTTAGAACATCATGAGATTTATAGAGAGACGCTAATATTTATAATTTAAAAGTTACAAAATGTTTTTTGAAAAGGCAAAAACAAAATATCTTTTAAAAAATGGAGAATTTGATAGGGTTGTTTGTTTTTTTCTTGTAAATTTGTTGGAGTTCATTGTAGATTCTGGATATCAGCCCTTTGTCAGATGAGTAGGTTGCAAAAATTTTCTCCCATTTTGTAGGTTGCCTGTTCACTCTGATGGTAGTTTCCTTTGCTGTGCAGAAGCTCTTTAGTTTAATTAGATCCCATTTGTCAATTTTGGCTTTTGTTGCCATTGCTTTTGGTGTTTTCGACATGAAGTCCTTGCCCATGCCTATGTCCTGAATGGTAATGCCTAGGTTTTCTTCTAGGGTTTTTATGGTTTTAGGTCTAACATTTAAGTCTTTAATCCATCTTGAATTGATTTTTGTATAAGGTGTAAGGAAGGAATCCAGTTTCAGCTTTCTGCATATGGCTAGCCAGTTTTCCCAGCACCATTTATTAAATAGGGAATCCTTTCCCCATTTCTTGTTTTTGTCAGGTTTGTCAAAGATCAGATAGTTGTAGATATGTGGCATTATTTCTGACGGCTCTGTTCTGTTCCGTTGATCTATATCTCTGTTTTGGTACCAGTACCATGCTGTTTTGGTTACTGTAGCCTTGTAGTATAGTTTGAAGTCAGGTAGTGTGATGCCTCCAGCTTTGTTCTTTTGGCTTAGGATTGACTTGGCAATGCGGGCTCTTTTTTGGTTCCATATGAACTTTAAAGTAGTTTTTTCCAATTCTGTGAAGAAAGTCATTGGTAACTTGATGGGGATGGCATTGAATCTGTAAATTACCTTGGGAAGGATGGCCATTTTCATGATATTGATTCTTCCTACCCATGAGCATGGAATGTTCTTCCATTTGTTTGTATCCTCTTTTATTTCCTTGAGCAGTGGTTTGTAGTTCTCCTTGAAGAGGTTGAAGGACATGAACAGACACTTCTCAAAAGAAGACATTTATGCAGCCAAAAAACACATGAAAAAATGCTCATCATCACTGGCCATCAGAGAAATGCAAATCAAAACCACAATGAGATACCATCTCACACCAGTTAGAATGGCAATCACTAAAAAGTCAGAAAACAACAGGTGCTGGAGAGGATGTGGAGAAATAGGAACACTTTTACACTGTTGGTGGGACTGTGAACTAGTTCAACCCTTGTGGAAATCAGTGTGGCGATTCCTCAGGGATCTAGAACTAGAAATTCCATTTGACCCAGCCATCCCATTACTGGGTATATACCCAAAGGACTGTAAATCATGCTGCTATAAAGACACATGCACACGTATGTTTATTGCAGCATTATTCACAATAGCAAAGACTTGGAACCACCCCAAATGTCCAACAATGATAGACTGGATTAAGAAAATGTGGCACATATACACCATGGAATACTATGCAGCCATAAAAAATGATGAGTTCATGTCCTTTGTAGGGACATGGATGAAATTGGAAATCATCATTCTCAGTAAACTATCGCAAGAACAAAAAACCAAACACCGCATATTCTCACTCATAGGTGGGAACTGAACAATGAGAACACATGGACACAGGAAGGGGAACATCACACTTCGGGGACTGTTGTGGGGTGGGGGGAGGGGGGAGGGATAGCATTGGGAGATATACCTAATGCTAGATGACGAGTTGGTGGGTGCAGCACACCAGCATGGCACATGTATACATATGTAATTTACCTGCACTTTGCGCACATGTACCATAGAGCCTAAAGTATTATAATAATAATAATAATAATAATAATAATAATAATAATAATACTAAAAAGAAAAAAAAATGGAGAATTTAATCTTAAGGTAAATTTCTTTTCATGATTTTAAAAAATGTTGCCTTATTTGGTAATGGCATAACTCGAATCCATTTTCTTAAAGAAGTTTAATACATGTATTCTTCCAAATTAATATATTTCTGTAAAGAGCTATTAATTATATGCACAAATTTGATGTCTTTAATTTGGGTACTATTTTTCATCTTTCATTATTGAAGTGTCAAAGTCCATTTAAGTTTCTCATAACCCCATCCAATTATCTTAAATAGCAGTTCTTAGATCATATGGTTCCCAATGAAGAGAAAAGTAATCTAGTCTACATTTTATTGAGATGATAATTTTACATATACATTATATTTTAATATAACCAACTCCCAAACTACATGCATGACTGGTTTCACTGTAACATAACTGAGTCTTGACACAATCGTGCCCAGGCCTCCAGCAGGAACTCGTATCTGCACCTGCCCCAGAGGGCATGGACCATTTCCTCACCGACAGTCTGGTAAACCTTTGCACATTCATTGAGACATTATTATGATGACCTGCTTTTGTAGAAGATTCATATAATTTTATCAGATCGATAGAGTCCTGAAAAACTAGAGTTGGAACAGACCTTTTAAATAACTTTGTCCAATTCCCTCACTCTACTGATGAGAAGCCTGAAGTCTAGGGAAGGTGAAACATCTTGCCTAAGAGAACTCTATTTTCACGAATACATTCTATCTTTCTCCTCTAGTTACTTGAGAGCAGGAGCCGTGGAAGATTATCCCCACGGGACCTCATGAAAGTCTCAGCAGTTCGATGGAAACATTTTCAAGTCAGTGTTAAAGGATTTAAAAGAACACATCAAATATGTTACTGTACAAATCTTGGCCAGGATGCGCCAATTTGAGAAAAGAATATTTATCCAGCTTGTGTTATTAGTCAAAGTATCTGTGTATAATGAACATACAGTGGATTTTAACCAAAGATCTAAATTCTGTTTCTTTTACCCCTAAGAAGTCCATAGATCAATTTCATGATTTGTATGGATCCCTGAAATTATATTTGAATTTCCTCTGTGTGTGTGTGTGTGTGTGTGTGTGTGTGCATTTTGCAGAAAGGGTCTGTTGTTGACAGGGTGTGTGAGCCAGTAATAATCCAGGATGGTCTGATTATGAACGCCCTTCTAGGGAGGAGAGGGTGCTTTCACACCAGCAGAATTGCTCCTTCTCTAGGCCCTGCTGCAGCAGAGCTTGCGAATCCCACCCACTATGGCCACGGCAAAGCCACGAACACTGTTTGGGGTTGTCGAGGCTGGGATGGTGCTAAAAACAATCTCAATCAAAAGATAAGGGAAGTGTGGCAAATTCCAGAGGAAGAAATCTGATAAAATTAAAGTGTAATAGACACTTCAAACTGTGTGATCTGACCTAATAAGTTATTAATAGGGAACCATTACTCCTCATACATTTTTTATTAGGAAGGCATTGCCTTTTTGTCAAGATTAGTGGATTATAAAATATTTGTGCTACACAATATAAATGACCCTACCTATTAATAAGTCTCTAGAAAGATATGCTTAAATTGAATTACATTAGGAAGACAAGTGACAACAGAAAATTAGGCATAATTAATGGGAACACATAAATAAACCAGATATGGAGGGAAAAGGACATTCTTCCCATTGATCATTTTGAGAATTAATTGCCGATATATTCTAATGACATAGCTACTATTACTGTTTGCATAAGGGCAGTTTTATAGAAGATGAAATTCATGTGACTATGAATATGTATTATAATTTATAGCTGGGAGATAACTAGGTTGATCACATGCCTCTAATTAGTGGACATAATTTTGAAGAGCTAAAAGCTACCACTTAAAACACAATATTGCAATGAGGGCTCATTAAAATTTGTTTCACTGGAGCAGAATTGGTCGTTTCCCTGTGAATTGAACAGTAGCTGTTACCAGTAAGCTTGAAGGAAGACGACACAGAGTCCCTGCTGAATGTGGTGGTGCAGGCAATGTCACTTTATTATTTTCCATGGGCCAGAGCCAGCAATCCACTTAGTGCTGGGATACCTCGGAGATATAGGAAATTATTTTTCACATCTCATTCACATAATGGGCGATGTGAATTGAATTACACGGTGGACAAGCTTCCTGCATCATCTCCATTTGCAAACATGTATAAGGTTTCCACTGATATCGCAGCCCCCTCCAAGTAAACACTGCCCCGACCCTGTTTCAGGAAGCTTTGGACGTGAAGGATTCACTATGTGTCACCATTTTAGATTTGAATCTTTGCTGCTGTAACATGCTGATTTTATAATTACATATGTTATTTTTTGTCTGCTTCAAGTAGTCAGCATCATACATTCTATTTTTCTTTTTGCTCACAGTAAGCAAATCTAATTAAAAAATGCTCAACATTCAATTTAAAATAATTGCCAATGCAAAAAAAAAAAAGCTAATCAACTAAAGCTAATCAACCTCTTACTTGCTAATCCATATTATTAATCCAGAATAAATGCATTAAAGCAATGTGCAGGGCCAGGCAGAGCACAATGTGGGCAATGGAGGGGTGGAGCCCTGACTTCCACCTGGGCTGCCTCCCGGGAGGTGCTGTCTTGCAGGGGCCAGGCCTGTGGCTTGCAAATGTGTCACATGCTGAGGGGTTTTCACACTGATACCCTTAATTGTGTGTTTGTGTGGAGCTTCCTGCCTCTTTTTCTTTGTGGTTTAGGAGAAGGTGTGTTTTAATAATAGTTTGAGAATGGTTGACTCAACAGAAGAGAATTCCTTCTGCATGCTAGCACCATTATCACTAAACTAAGAAAGCAGGTACTTGATGCTGGGAAATGCATTCTCTTCACTTGCTTGTTTGCTCCCTCCCTCGGAACACTGCCCCGTGACACTATGGATGGGCAAGGTCACTCTGAAATAAAGAAGCTGGGAGTCTTTTCTGAAGTTGGGGGACAGAACAGCACACTTGGGATGAAGGTTTGTGATAAAGATGGTTATCAATGCTTCAGAGACAGCCAACACTTTGTAATCTAGTGTGATTTGCTTGCTTTTCTTGATCATAGTAGCATTAGCTTTTTAATTTATGTATGTATATATGTATGTATTATTTATTTATCTTAACCTTTAGATTATTATATTTTTATTCAATGATCCTGAAAAATGTACCAACATTGAATTTACCAATAGGAAAGCCAAAATGTGAATACATTCATGCACAGGCGTGGGCTCTCCTGGAAGACGCTTGGAAATGTGGAAAAAAAATCATTTCCTGACCAGAATTACAGCCCCGACTTTGTTATCAGGTAGGTGGCCCCAGAAAATGTTCTCCTCTCTCTGACCTCATTCCCATTACATGTGAAGTGAGGAGGTTGGTGCAACAATCATAGTCTGTTCTAGAACTGGGCCTATTTAACTTTAATTACTGCTCTAAGTGTACTTGGAGGAGTGAACAAGGGGAACACGGACATGCATTGCCACTAGTAGCCCAGGTGAGGAGGTCAGAATATACGCATGTGTACGGATGTGCGCTGGGAAGGGGGAGCAAATGTTCCAGTCAGCTGTGAACAATCAGGTGTGCCTGGGAGCCTGTGCCTCCCACACTGAGAGGGGCATCCTAGTGTGGCAAGACCAGTCTACAGGGAGCTGTGCCTGCCAACACAGGCCATGCCTGCTGCTCTTTCCTTTTCCTGTAACTAACTCTGCACCCATCCTCCTGCAGCTGGCCGCGCACTCTGTGCACATGTGCTCATCCGTGTGCCGGCTCCTGTGCAGGCCAGGAAGGCATCATACCCCTCCAGGTGGCCTGCCGAGCTGGGCTTCGTAACTTCAGTAAACACAGGGTAGAGGCTTCCCTTCCTCCATGAGGGCAATGTCTTGAGAGCAAAGGAGATGCATTCACACAAGGCAACTAGAACATCAGCAGCTGCACTGACCCATTGGAACCCACTCTTGGGCATAGCTGTGACCAATGTTTCCGTGATTCTGTGCCAGTGTTAGCTTTATGCTTGAGGGAATTTAATTACAATTTGGAAAAATCGTGAAAATTTGGAGTCGTCGACATTGTAGATCATCATCATCATCATCAATAAGTACATTTATGAGTCTATCTCAGGCTTGCTGTGAGTCCAGTTTCATGCTTCCTTGGGGCGGCGGGAGAAGGGAGGTCCTTGCTGCTGGGTGGAACGGGCTGGCACCTGCAGCTCCAGTAAGGCCAGGAAAGACATGGAATGCCATCCGCAGGATCAGGTTCAGATGGGTGGCCATGAGGTTAGGGTTAGGGTTAGGGTTAGGGTGGCCACAAGGCCAACTTATCTGTGGAAGTGGAAAACCTTGAAAGGCCCTGAAAGTTCACTGTATGAAAGGTAGCTACTATTCCTTTAATACCCTAAACACATGATCTACTTATTAACAGAAAACTGTACTCTGAGCCATGTAGAAGCCATGCTCAAATCATGATTGAACAAACCCCACAACATTTTCTAAATTGCATCCATATCATTCTTCTTATGTATTTCTTTCTACTTTCTTAGACATTTTAGGAGGCGAATTCATTGATATCAAGCATCAATGCTGTTTATCATGTGGCTTCTATCTGCCATGTTTATCACTCTGTCGCAGCAGCTGCTCGTTTCTCCATTTATTCTTGTACTTACATCTTTTAAATAAACTGTCCAGTTTTTCCTCTCAAAAATATAGAATTTTATTAATGCAACCTCACTAATTTTACAGAGAAACCCATCTCTACAAGTTGCAAGATGTGCATCCATCTTTTAGTGGCTGCAAAATCAAAGACCTCACTGTCTCATTTTTCTCTTTTGTAGAATGAGGGGATTAGATTAGCTGCTTCTCCACAGTTCCATATGGCATGAGTTTTAATACATACCAGTTATTAGTTGCATAGGTGTTTATTCTATCCTCCCTGAACCCTTGTATGTCAGAGGCTGTGAGTGATTCCCTACTCGTGGGTAAGAACACTCTCAGCTGATAGTAATTAAGCAATTGAGCATGTGCTGGGGAAAATACCACAACAATGAATAACAGAACATTCCTCAGCACTGGGAATTATTTAGCAGAATATTTCCTCCATTGTACTCAACATTTTAGTCTGAATACAAAGGGGAAAAGACACTTTCTTAATATAGCAGGAGCATAATGTCATTTTCAAAATAACTTTGCTCAAAATAATAACAGAGCAAAATAAACTAATTATAGAAAAAATAGTGTCTAAACATTATTATCTCTCAATCAAAGTCAAGATGACCCCACACCATAGGTACCCATCAAACAGGGCAGCATTTTCCAAGACACAGAGTCTAGTTATTCAAAGATGACTGTATTTTGCTCACAAAGAAATCCTAAAACTTGCTGGCTTCCTTTCTCCCGGATTCCTGGTTGCTTCCCCTCCTTCAGACAATATTCCTGCTCCCTGGCAATTTACATATTTGTCCACATTGACTTCTCCAAAGATTCATATCTAGTTTGTTGAGCATTTTTAAGCATTCATTGCATAGATATTATGGAGGATCTGCACCAAACATTTAATTGCAGATTTTTGTGCAAGATGCTGAATTCACCTTCTCTGGTTCCTGAGGCCCCTTTAAGCCCGTGGTGCACTTGTGTGTAGGGATGAGCATCTCACGGCCCAGTTCTTCCTGCTCTGTTGCTGGCTGCTGGACCAGCAGTGGGTCTGTGTGAATGCCCTGGGGCGGCTGCCGCAAAGGACCACAGATTAGGGATTTAAGACCACAGAAATATATTCACTCACAGCTCAGGAGGCCAGACATCTGAAACCAAGGCCTCTGAAGGGCTGGCTCCTTCTGGAGACTTCTTTAGTTCTGGTGGCTCCAGGCATTCCCCGGCTGGCAGACACATCACTCCAATCTCTGCCCCCACCGTCACACGGCCTTCTCCATGCATCTGTCTTTTCTCCTGTAAGGATACCAGTCATCAGATTTAGGGCCTACTCTAAACCAATATGTCCTAATCTTGACTTAAAAGATACTGTTTCCAAATAAGGTCATCCTTGGGGGTTCTGTGTGGACATAGACTTAGTGGGGGAGCACTCTTCACCCATGCCAAGGCCTGGAAGCCTTCCTGAGTTCTCTCAGCCTCAGCTTTCCTTTCCTTGTCCTGTGTTCACTCTGAGACCTCAGCGTTCAGCTTGTGGGTGTTGATGAAGGGCCCTCTACCTGTGTGTGAAGGTCCAGTTACAGTGACTTCCAGCCAGAAGGATGTCTTTCCCTCTCGGAGCCAAAGTCCCACGTAGTTGACAACACTTTCGAAGGGCGACCTGATTTGAAATTCTCTAATAGGACCCATGTGAATTGCTACATATTGCAGATAAAATATCCCAAAGGAGTCCATTAAAATAACCGATAATGTAATGGGTAACTGTAAACCATCTCTGCCTACTTTACTGGGCCCTGCTGGCAGGTTCATAACCTCATCAGGAAACTTCCTTGCCCAGGTCCCAATCTTGAGAAAGGTATTTATGACACAGATTTCACTTACTACAAAGACATTTGAGGTTTTATTTTTTGCTTTTTTTTTTTAGGTTTAGAAAAGTTCTGAATTTTACCCTGTATTTTCAAAAGGAAAAAATTGGGCATTTGAATGTAGTCAACATTTTGTGTACCACATTGCTTCTGCACTTTACATATCCTATGTGTAAATCCATTTTAAAACGCTGATAGGAAAAGAATTCATCTCCTGTCTAGAAACATTGTAAAAGTTCTAGGCCTTGAGCTGAGACAGGGCTGGTAGGTGGTGAAGTCAGGTTTCAAGTTATTTTCCCCCAGCTTCCAGGAGGAGCTCTTCTGGGACACCAGGGCTCATGATAGGAGATGCACCGCCCCCCCCACAAAGTCATGTTCCTCTCTCTGCCCCTCAGTATGGAGAGGGGGGAAATTTTATGGGTGCCTTCCTGCTGTAAGAAATACCATCCCTATTGTCAGGCAACTAAGGTCAACTTCAAATGGAAAAATCCAGAAGAATAGAGGAACATGGTCCATATTTTCACAGCGTTATTATCTCTGAGCATAGAGACGATGCATCATTTTTGTTTTCTTCTCTTTCCTTTATTCCATGGTCCAAATCCTTTACAATAGGTTAGTATACCTTTGAATAATATTTTTAATGTTGACTTAAAAAAGCAGTTTTCCTCTCTGGTTTTGCACACACCCCCTGCACAGCTTTTGCTTGTCTGCTCTCACTTCCTTTTCACATCTGTGCAGAAGCTTGGTCCACTTCTCACCCTTTTTCCAGCTGTAACAACTGAAGAGGCTTTGGAAACAGACTCCTCCTGCACACAATTCAGCCCTGTCTGCTGAGCGTGGAGCAGCAGACGCCAGCACCAGCCTGTTTGCATCATGGGCTGGGGTTCCAGCCCAGGCCGCTCACAGCTGGAGTCTTGGGGGGTCACCGTACAACGTGCTTCTTCCGCGGGGCTCGACAATTGTGAAAATACCAGTGATAAATATTAAATAATAACTTTGTGCCAAACCACTGGGAAAATGAAGCAAGCATTCAGCAGCTCTCCTAATTCCTCCTTTTATTCCTGCTGTGGAGTGGTCTAGCAACGACACACTGAGCAGCAGAATAGGGCCGCGGGGACAAAGGTTCGGGGCCTCTTACCGAGTCATTTGTGCACTGATTGCCAGGTACACCTGGCAACTGTATTTAGATTTGTGCATTTCTTTGTTTCTTTCCACGTACATATTTAGGTGATTCAAATGGGAGAACAACATTTTTAAAGCCTGCATCAACACACACATATGACTCTTCCTGGGAAAATGGCAGTTTGTGATTTTTTTCTTTTCATACGAACCAGTACTTAGAGATGACTTTATATCAAAAAATGTAACTTTTTTTTGTAAATTTAACATCATCTAAAAAAATTCAAGCTAGTATTTTTGGCCCTTATTCAACTATTTTTTTAAAGAATAAAAAATTGCTTGTGGTGATTCCTAGCTTTTAAAATACACATGTAGCCTCTTGGTAATGAGTAAGTGTAAATTTATCCTCAATATTTAAGCAGGTCCAGTTTGGAATCCTCCCCTCACTTGTCTTGGGCCCAGTGCCCTCTGGTGGCTTTCCCTGAAAGTGTGGCTCCAGGTGGCAGTCTCCCAGGGGACCGTGGGGCTGGGAAGCACTGGCCCCTCTCTGCACATCTAGAGATGTTGAATTCATCTTTTTATCTGATATGTACTGAATGCTTTGGAGACGTATGTAAAGAATATTATCTTTCAGCTAAAAACTCTCAAGAATGTCTCCATTATGTATTGACATGTTATTTTTAGCAAAAGGATAATTCTTGTATACTAGAAGGATAATTCCTGTATGCTACATGAACTAAATTCAATCCATGACACCATGCTGTGAAAAATATCAAAACTACACCCTAGTTGGCCTCTGAAAAGCTTAATAAAAAATGTAAAAATATGAGAAAAAGAACTACTGGCTAAGAGTGTAGAAAAAACCAGTGTTCCAAAGTAACTCCCCTACAGGTTACAACCTTTCCGCAGAAGCACTGCTCCTTTCTCTAAGAGTCATACAAGGTGTCCTGCAAAGACAGTCACGTCAGCATGACAGCCGAGGCTCTCCCGGGCCACCGGGCTTCTGACCACTTTCTTGCCAGGCAGAGGGAGAAGGAGGCCAGGCGGATGACTTCTAGAATGCAGCTCGAGTGACGAGAAGAAAGCGCTGGAAGACATCAGGCCAAAGGGAATCATGCCTCTGATATGCACATGGGGACTTGGGGGAATTTCTTGCACAAAATGCAAATCAGTAAATATTAGTTAACGAAGCAAAACAGTCAATGTTTTGAAATTTTGTTAAAGAAAACAAAATTTGATAACTCATGTTTTTAATTTGGCCCCCAAAATCTATATGCTTGTCCAGGCACAACTGGTAAGGGAACCCCTGCTGGGGATGCTGTTTCCGTTAATGATGTGCTTGATTTCGCTGTGACCACCGACCAGTGCTCAGTAGCACATCTCTGGGCCGTAGCTAAAGCACTTGTTCATCGTGGGCTAACTGGACTTGATGCTGTCAATTCCCTGTGTGGTAGTTACTAATATTACCATTATTTGGAAGAAGGTTCAGTTTCTACACTTGGTCTGTGTAGGAGACACCTGAGTCTTTTGAATTATAAAAGCAATGTTGAGGTGCAGCAACAATAGGCTTTGCAGTCGGAGTAAGTTTCCTCAATGATTAAATCATATATTGCAAGCAGACCTAACCAAGTCAAGGAAACACAGCACATGCTTAATAATAAATACTGCTGATTTGCGTGTCTTCACATCTGGTCCCAGATTCCAAGTTCTTTCCTCTCTAACTCACTGACTGTGTCACTGTGGCCTTCCTCTGGTATTCATCCTTTGTCTTCCTGAGCTGGTGGAAGCTCCCTGGCTGTTACCTGCTTGTTTGTCTCTGAGCCTTCCACTCATGTGCACCCATCCCAGCAGTATCCTCCCTCCGCCTTGGACATGACGTTACTCATAGCTCACTCATCATCCTGCCCCTTGGTGGTGGCCTTCCACACCACTGGAGCCCTCCCACCTGACCTCCCCTGACATGGCACGTCCCGCCCCTTGGTGGCCTTCCACGCCACTGGTGCCCTCCCACCTGACCTCACCTGACGTGGCATGTGGGGCTTCCTCACAGCTCCTTCACACTCTACTGGACTTTCTCACCTCTCACAGTGTGTGAGCCTTTAAGGGAATTATTTGTGTTTGTTCTTATGTAGCTACCAACTAGACCAATGCCTTCCCTTGGTAGGGAGCACACTTAAAGCATGTTAAGTGTACAGACAAATAGACAAAGCAATGTCCTGCTCCTGACAGTTAAATAAAACATCGATGTAAAGCAAAATAACCACCCTCAAGATGTGTGACTGCTCAGTGAGATGTGTGCCCGGAAGGAAAAGCACAGAGCTCTATAGGGTGGGGGCAGGAAGTGACCCTGGAGAAGCGCACCTGGAGGAGTCTGCTGAGATCTGAAGGATGAGTCTGTGGGAAAGAAGGAGAGAGAGAGAGCAGCGTGGTCCAGGGTCTGTGCCACGAAGACGTGGCACGCAGAAGGAATGTGTGGAAGGCTGGGTTGGGGGAGGCAAGAAGCACAGAGGTGCCCTCAGGACCATGGACAGGACCTGGGCATTCACCCTGAGGGCAGCCAGCACTTTTCAGTGGGGACAGGAGAAAGCAGGCGGCATGGTGAGCAGAGGTGCTTTTGAAGAATGTCGCTTTGGCTCCTGGATGAACAACCAATGGTGGTGAGCTCTGGGTGGGTGAGGACATTCTGCCAGCTGGCTGGGGTCCAGCAGGTGCACGTGGCTCCTGGATGAACAGCTGGGGGTGGTGGGCTTTGGGTGGGTGAGGATGTTCAGCCAGCTGGCTGGGATCTGGCAGGTACACAGGTGGGAAGAGGTAATGAAGAACTGCTAGGATTCTGGCTCAAACAACAGGTTTGAGGGCAGTGACAGAGAAAACACCTGAATCGACCCAGATTTGAGGGTTCCTGTGTCCATACATGCCTGCTTTGGATTTTCTTTGAGATGTCCACATGAAGAATAGATTTAGAGATTCAAAGCTCACAGGAAAGCTTTGGTCTGAAAACAAGAGTTTAGGAAAGCAAGTCAAGCAGGTCAGTGTGAAGAGTCGCTGGGCAGCGCTGGGGACCCAGCTCACCTGTGTGGTCAGGAAATGTGCCACAGCTCAGATGGGCTGAAAGAATGGCTACAGTGGGATGGACGTGGCCATGAAGCACAAACACTCTGAAAACAACTTGGCGCTATTGGGTAAAAATGAAGATCTACCACCTCGCAATTTCTCCCCAAGTGTGTCTTGGAGAAACGGTTGTGTGTGTGAACCAATATGCATGTGTGTATAGTTCCATCCATATATATGGATGTTTTAGTCTTTGTGTTTGGATAGGGACTTCAGGTTCTTTTAATTTTTGGCTTTTACACATAATTGTGCTATGAATCTATATGTATGTGTATACATATATTTGTGTATATATAATTGTAAGAGGCAAACATTCAAACAATTTAATTGCATGTTTATCATAGAACAGATATCTAATTTCTGGCATAATTCAATTGAATACTCTAGAAACATAGAGTAAATAATATCAACCTATTCATAACAAAATACGTTAACCTTAAAAACATATTTGCAAAGTAAGGAAGGCACACAATAATACATAGAGTATAATTTCTATTCATGTCAAGAAACAGGCAAAATGAAATGATCAGTATTTTGGATATGGAATGGCAGTTTAATTAAAAGCTAGGAAATGATCAGGAGGGGTAGAAGAATGGTTTCCATAAGAGGAATGATGGGTTGTGATCAGGAACTAGAAGTCAGGGGGATCCGGTTCTTGCTTTTTTATACAAGCTGAGGACCTCAGTCTTTTAATTGGTAGGATTAGACCTCTCACATGTGATGAGATTAATGATACAGTTTGATTAAAATCCAACATCTTTCTTTCAGTTTTCTGTTTATTTAATCTTTTATTTGCTTTTTTTCCCCTCTTTTCTTCCTTCTTTTGGTCTAACTGATCATTTGCTATGGTTCCATTTTATCTCCACTATTGACGTATTCATGCCTTTAAAAAACAATTAAAGATGGCCTAGCATTTACAATATACATCTTTAATTACTCAGAGCTAGCCTTCAAGTAATGTTGTACTGCTCACAACAGTAACATGGCCTGGTCTTCTCTAAATTTGGTCTTTTGTACTTGCAGGGACTCTGCATTTCAAAACTCTCTCCTTTCATTACAAGTGCGTTCCCACAGTAGCTTTACTTGACATGAGTGATCATTGTTTTCCATGGACTCTGGACACTTTCTTCTTCTCTCCATCATCTTCACAACATCGATGAAAAGCATTTCTTCTCTGAACGCCCCCTTGTGTTCCTGTTGCTCTCTTTCTCTGTATGGCCACTACAACTGTTCTGCAAAGTGACACAGAGCTTCGGGCCACGGACTTCTCCCACCACTAAGACCTCCTTTGCCTCCCATTCTTTCCCAGCCACAAGCCCTTCCTTGGCCTTCCAGCCACTGAACAGAAGATCTCCTCCCCTTCCTCCTCCACTTTCTCCTCCCCATCCTCTTCCCCTTCCTCCTCCGCCTACTCTGCTCATCTTCCCCTCTCTCCAACTTCCCTTCCACACTCACCAGCAACCTGTGATCTTCCAGAAGATAGGGACTTAGGTTCCTTTGTGTTCTATCTTCCTGCCACAAGTGAATATTACTTAGGAAGAAGATATCGAACAAATATTTCATGAGTACAAGGATGACCTTCACTACGTTTAAGGTAACACAACACAAGAACTGTCCATTTTGTGTGATGTACTCTGTGTGTGTTTGTGTATACTCTGTATATGACTTTGTCTTGTCTTACAGGTAAAAGTACAACTTCAAGTACCACTAAGTAATACAGTTTTAAGGTTCTATGGACCCTAGATGTAGTACTTCAAATTGAAATTTTCATTTCTTGCTCATTAGAGACTCTATCTGTATGTGAGCCTTGGGATAAAATATCTCATTTTCTATTCATATCTAATTTCTACTTCTATGATATTAATATTATATAGTTCACTTAGTTTAAAAAATACCTACTATCCTTGTTATTGTAGCAAAGCATTTGCTTATGCATTTAAGAGAAAAATATGATTTCTTAGATATAAGATGTTTGTCTTGCCAAAATACTCCAAATTTTGACTTCACCTTTCACCTTAAATCCAGAAGCAACATTAAAATTAACTAATTCTCTCCTTCCATAGTAAAAGCATATGTGCATATTTAGACCTAAATGACATTTCATTGAAAATTCCTTTGCTCTTCAGAATTGTTTAATCTTGTGTAGGATAATTTTTGTAATATGGTTATTGAAGGATTCTGTTTTCTGGCAGAGGCAAGTCAGAGGACAATATTTCCAACCACTCATCCTCTGAGAGGTGGCTCCTAAATGCTTCTCCCATCACTTCTTCTTCCATGTGGTCCATAGGGCCTTGATGGTAACTGTCCAGGCCGTAGAATGATGTCACACTGAAGAAATGCTTTGTTGTGCCTCCCAACAATGGATCTTTCCCAATAAAGTTGGAGGGACCAAGTATCCAAGTTGCCTGAGAATGTGAACGTGTTTAAAAACAGGTCCCTGGAAGGTTCAGACTTGTAACTATTGGACTGCTCTGAGGAAATATGTTTACTCTTGATAAATCATTGTTTCTCAGCTATAATATCTCAGGGTTAGAGTCAAGAAAGAATATTTATTATAACTTCTATGATCTTAATCATCTTTTTCCTGAGATGTATATATCAGTGGAATCCTTGCATTTGAATATTTCAGTCTGATGAGCAGGTGCAACCTGTTAGCAGTGAGCCTTTATGTTGGCATCAATATCATCTTTCCTTCAGGACACAGGATCATTTCTTGCGTTACAAGCAAAGGAAAAAAATAGCTCTCCAAATAGAACAGCTCATCCTGATGTGTGCAATTTAAAGTGACTTAACTCTTTGACAGTTAAGCATCAGCATTGAAATGTTTCTCTCTCAGGGCTCGCCCTCCTGCCAAATGCTTCATTTATGGTCAATTTGGTAATTGGGGGTGAGTTCATCTGTTCCTTTAATAGCACTTGCTGAAATTCCGGAGCCACTCGTGGAATAAAACTGTTGTGCACAACCTCGTGATTTTCAACATTTATTACACCCATTGTGTAATGTCTCTTCAATCATCACCATTTTTATAAGTTTCTACTGATTCTTTCTCCTATCAGCTCTTTGGAAGTGATTCTGTATTTTTACCGTCATCATAATTGTGTTGCTTTATCAGTCAACGTAATCATGGCTCTCAAGTCTTTACAATGAGTCAATTTGACTAATTTTATTTTAGAATGATTCCGTGAGGTAGCAGTGTGCCCTCATTCATGCATTTAATACTTTGCAAAATTATTCCAGAGTTGATGAGACTCATCACACTATGAAGTAAGTAGACTGCAGATCCCCAAATTAGAACTCATGGCACTAATTTCCATATAATTGTTACATTGTTTACTCAATGAAATGCCTCCTCTATCACACACACACACACACGAGAGAGAGAGGGACAGACAGCATCATCCGTGTCAGTGCCAGTATCATGTCTGATATTAGGGTCTTGATGAGTGGATGAGAGGGAAGGCAACACCTGATTTTCTACCACGTGGCAAACTCAAAGACCTTTATATATGCAAAATATTTACATCACAGCATAACAAGAAAACATATTTTGATTCCAGCCCTTTGCTTTGACAGGACCATAGTTAAACCATCACAGCTCAATATGGTGAAGTTGTTTTAAACACCTAAGAAGATTCCAGAATATATTTTAATAAACCACTAGGATATCTAACTCTCAATGTCTTATACATATTCCGACCTAAGACTTTTGCATTGTTATTTAAGTATATTCATTGTGTTCTCTTCCTAAGTAATAAAGTTTTTTTTTAATTAAACACTTTAAGCCACCCAATCCTCCTTTCACTGCCAGTAAAATGATTTACTCTGTGCATTTTACTGTGCCCTGTTTATTTACATACGTGTTTCACAGATGCTTGGAGGAAAGACGTGGCTTGTGGCCAGTGCTCAGTATGCTTCTGTGAACTGTTCTAAAATTTGTTGGGGATCTCTCGTGAAAGTCACACGGAGAGCCTTCCAGATTTCCAAGGAAAAGACTTCACTGTGCTTGCAAGCGGAGTGGCACTTCGGTCTAATATCAGTACTAACCGGGAGACTCTGTATTTAATTGAGGTAGATAATCTGGATTTTACAAGTTGTTACAGGCATCATATGTGTCTTTACACAGCTAATGAGGTGGGCAAGGGGATTTGGAAAGAAACTTTTCATGTTTTTCAAATTTTCATTGGTATAAATGATGATTTCAACTAAATACAAGTTATTATCATTACTTGAGTTTTCATTTGTTTGGTTTAGGTTCATGTTACTCAGTGTTTTCCCCAAACAACACTGAGATCAGCTTCAGAATTTGGGTCACTTTAAAGATTCTGCAACTCTGTTCTCTAGTTTTCTCTAAAACTACTCTTGTCTACTTTTCAAAGATGAAATCATATTATTTTCCACTTAAAATTTACTTGAGTCATATTTCCTTGGAGATAAAGCATTCTCATCCTCACACTATCCTTTTAATAATTTTGATGAAAACAATCCAGGTAATGTTTACAGAAGATATAATCAGGGGCGAAGCACATAACGAAAGACTCCCATGATATCCTAAACATTCGTGTCTAAGGTTTGAGGGATTCATCCGATAGCTTGATGAATTGGAAGACATGCCAAGTCCTATGATAGCTTCACTAGTCATTTCTCAAATGATTTGAAGAAGGTCCAATGTCAACTATATAATGATGGTGAAATTTTAGTACCATAAAAGAACACCCTTCATTCAAGGATACAAGATACTACCACAAACTATTTTCTTTGACATTTTCCATCAGTAAAACCATTATATTAATACTTTTACTGCTCAAAATGGAAGCCATTTGTGATGGGCTTTTTTAGTAACTTACCTGCACATTGTGCACATGTACCATAAAACCTAAAGTATAATAATAATAATAATAATAATAATAAAGAAAAAAAAAGAAAAAAAAAAAAGAATAGGCAGAATTCTTTTTTTGTTATCTTTTTTTCAGCTTATGGATGGAAAACAATTTCCCTTTTATAACAATCCAATATTCATAAGTCCAAATCAAAAATACTATTTTGAATAAAACATTACCTAAATATGAACAAATAGATTCTTTACCAGCTAAGTAAAAATTATTTTAAATAACATATCTTCTAGGTCTGAGAAAAATAGAAACTTTAATGTGATCTGAATGGCTTCTTGTCTGATTAGTTTGGCAGGATCTGATGAATGCCTGGTCTCATCAATCACGTTAAATCTATGTCAAGATCTATAGGTCAGATTCAGGAATTACTGTAAGAACACAGTGGCCAGACACCTGTCATATAAAGGATTTCATTTATATGATTCATGTCCTAAATTTGTTATACTGAAATTGTGATGTTACAAAAATTAGTTGATAATATCGTCCTTATAACAAAGAGCTGCTTTCATCTTTCATCATGAGGGATTCCTAGTATTACAGGTACTTTTCCATGTAACTCTATAAGCAAGTGCATGAAATAACATTACTCTATGTTTAAATGCACATTATTAGATAATACTAACATTAAAGGTTTGGTATTTTGATTTGGTTTTTGTTCATTGATTGGGGAGTGATTTGAAAATTTCCATTTAATAAAATGCAAATTTTAATATTTTCACCAGTCTCCATGGGTTATTTGTTTTCAAGTTAAATGAAACTTCTCCTAGGAAATTTCTATAACTGTCTCCACTGACCTTCTCTGGGGTTTTCAATCTTAGCTGTGTTTCAGAGACATGGTCCTATTAATTTGTACTTTATACAAGTGTTAGATTATTCTGTCCTTAATTATACTCTGTCAGTTTCCTGGCTCGGTGATCTGTAATTATGGAGGTCTTTCCTTATGACTGGGTACCATGTTGGTATCTTTCCATTCTTGAGAAATCGTTTCTATTCTTGGAAATGCAGATCTTCTTCCTTCAATTTCTGTTCCTTTAGGACACTTGGATGACTCCTTCCTAAACTAAAGGGTAATTTGATACCCTTAACTTACACCGAAATACGTGCTTTAAAGCTTTTCAGTTTTTAGGTTAACCCACAATATCATGATTAACAGGAAAGAAATCACCTTGTAAGTTACTCGTGTTTTATACAATTATCAAGTAATCAACAACACAATGAAAGTAATTGCCTTTTAAAAAATGTTCTTCTGATTGTATTTTATCTTATCTCATTTTTTTAAGGATTAGGAGCTTATTATGTTTCCCAGAAAATGAAATAAAATGAAGAAGTTCTTGATCCAAATAAGATACTGTGTTTTTTCTCTTTCAGTTTAAACTATATTTTTAAAAATTGATTTATACGTGGAAACAGAAAAAAAATTAATTATAATTTGCTCCTTAACCCTTCCCAAGATGCTGTTATCTACAAATAATTTTTCTTCATTCAGTGGTAAGTGATATTCAAATGAACTAATTTGCAAAATTTGCTGCTCAAAATGGAAGCCATTTGTGATTGGCTGTTTTAGTTGTTTTGAGGATAGGTGTAAATTTTTTTGTTGTTAATTTTTTTTCAGCTTATGAAGACAATGTCCTTTTATAACAATATAATATTAATAAGTCCAAATCAAACATTATCTTTTGAATAAAACATTACCTAAATATGGAAAAAAGATTCTTTCACCAGCTAAATAATACTTTATTTTCATTTTTATGGGGTTGAGGATGGTTTCGCAAGTATTCTCATTTCCATCTAGCTTCAAGCAACAAAAGACTTCAAAATTCCTTAAATTTTCACAACATATTCCATAGTTAATTTTATAAATACCTTAAGAAGATATATTTAACTACTTCACATAATGTAGATTTATATTATTATTATTGAGACAGAGTCTTGCTCTGTTGCTGAGGCTGGAGTGCAGTGTTGTGGTCACTGCTTAGCGCAGCCTCAATTCCCCAACTCAAGTGATCCTCCCGCCGCAGCCTCTTAAGTAGCTGGCACCACAGGTGCATAACCTCGCCCAGCTATTTTTTAAGTTTTTTGTAGAGAATGGGTCCCACTATGTTGCCTAGACTGGTCTTGAACTCCTGGGCACAAGTAATCCTCCCACCTCACCCTCCACTTTTATATTATTAAATGTTGAAATTCTAAACACATTTCCTCACATAAAGAGGAATGTGTGATCATTTCACATAATGAATGATTCAGGACACAATTTTTTTCCCACTTTTTATTTTTTATTTTCCCTCTTTACAGTAATATTTCCTTAGGAAACAGTGTCATTGCTTAAGTAAATTATGAAAATGTACAATAGTTATATGAAGGGTTCATACTCTTTTTGTCTGGTATTGAAAAGGTTTGAGACTGATCTTAATTTCTGTCTACTTTTCAAAGATGAAATCATATTATTTTCCACTTAAAAATCAATATTTATATTTAAAATCCACTTGATTTTAAGCAGTTAATTAAATGGAGAATAGTCAATGGAAGAAATAATGAATTTACTAAATATGCTGCAATGCAATAAATATACATTTTCTCCAACATTGCAAATTCATTCCTTTTTTCCAAATTTTATTAATTTCAAAGTGTTTCATTGGTTCTATTGTAATGAATATATGTCCACAAAGCAGAGAAAATTTTAAAGTATTCTGAACACAGTTGTACACATTCTTAGTGATTCCAGTGGCTAAAAATCTTTGACAATATTCTAATTTTTGTCCTACACATCAATTGTCATGACACTGATGAAATGACATTAATCTTCTTTTATATAAGATTGTTTTCTAGAATATTTAGATGCTTCCTAAGCATGAATGTTACCTCAATTCTACGTTATTCATTATATATGCTCTTCAAGGAATATGCAGGTATACGTCTTCTTTTTTGCTTTAAAAGCAATTCTCCAGGGGGTCAAAAATGGGTGCTATGCTTCACACTAAACAAAATATCTTGAATTAATGCTTATCTTCCAGGGAGCTCCCTCTGTGAAACACAACTTCTCATTTATACTCTCAGCAGGACCAGGGGAAGCTTTACAAGTGAGAACCTAGAGGTTAAGTAGCTTGGCCACTTTTCCAAATCAGCCATAGACCAAGCCTTCCTATTGGCATATGTTGGCTGAAGTTGTTTTGTGTGAGAATTCAGGGAAAGAAAGCATTTGTACACACAGACACACATGGAGGAGGGCCTGCCCCGTTTCCATGTATATTACACAGGACACACACCTGTACTAGGATGTGATGAATTGTAAAACACATTTCCATATCAAAACCTAACACAATTCATTTGGAATCTCATTTCAAAGTTGTCCTCAGTTTTGCAAATCTGATACTCATATATAATCCTGTTAGTATTTAAAACTGCATATGTTATGACATTTTAACACAGAAGAAAATACCTTGCTTTCAGAAATTCTAAAGTGTTTAGAGGCAGAATGAATAAAAATGCTTAAATTAGTTAATTGTCACGTATTTATTAATGTTGAAAAGACACCAAATAACTGTTAGGGTTGCTTCACAGTCAGCTATTTTTGAAACTATCTTATAAATTAGACCTCCTAAATCAGATGGTATTTTTCCTCAACATTTTGTTATTAAAGACACTTGGTTTAATTCACCATTTGTCTTCATCCCCAGGTAAATCTTCATTATCACCAGGAGACACCAGCAGAGGCTCTGTGCGTCACTCCGGAACACACCGTCATCTGGAAGGTCCTGGATTATTGCTTTGCTGTGAAGGATGCCATCTAGATGAGTTACAAAGTTTCTGTAAATTCTAAAATTGTATGCAGTCATATATGGCTGAATTCTAAAATTCTAAAATTCATATATGACCACATAAAATTTTAGAATTTACAGAAACTTTGTAACTCATCTAGATAGCATCCTTCATAGCAGAAAAGAGAGAGAGTTTAGAACAATGACACGGGACCTTCCAGATGACTCAAGGCTGGGGAGACCCAGGGTGAGAGAAGAGAGAAGCAACTCATGTTGCCTTTAGAAGACAAAAGAGGAAGCAGAAGGAAAGGAAAGGAAAGAGAAAGGAACACAGAAAGGGCTCAGGAAGGTGGAGAGAAGTCCCATCAAAGGAGGAATGGCAGCCTGCCTTCCAGGCCAAGGGGTCCAGCGGTCCTTCCTCATTAGGAAACCAAGTTAATTTCCTGTATCTGCGACTGTTTTTCAACGAAACAAATGACTTTGTTTTCTCCTGTGTAAAAACATCAACTAGATTGAGTGGATACCCAACAAACTCTCACAGGAACAGATGGAAAATAAGTGAGGGACCATCACAGTGATGCAAACAAACTGCTTATAATGCTTCTCACAACTGTGGTATTCACTTAACCAGTAAAAACAGAGAGAGACCGACTGTGATCTCAGCACTGGAGATCAACGGTTCACAGAGACAGGCATGAGAGCAGCCCTGATGGAGCCCACATTCTGGGAGTAGACAAAAGTTACACAATCAATTATTTCAGTAGAAGCCTGACGACTGAGACAGAGCGCGTAGGAGTGGCAATATCACTGGCCCACATGTCAACAATGCTGTCCGCAATTCTTGCGTTTCTTGGAACCTAAGTAACAGTTGAGTGTAAGGGAGCACATCACGTTACTAACAGGTGTCCCTGGATTATAAGACAAGCCCCAACTCCACCCTAACTGTATTTTAGAATTGAAAGATCTTCATTTTGTTGTCCACTCTAGTAGAATGGATGACAGTTTTGAAGACATTGACAACACTTCTTTCAAGTCTTTATTCTTTGAGGTTGACTTTTAAAATGTAAGTAAATGTTTTAAAATTGATTCATACAATCGGTAAAACTGTTTTGTCATGTGTAACTCTAAGCCTTCTGGTTTTGTGTTTTTCATATCGTTTTCTCATTTCCTCAAAACAACACTAAATTGAATGTGTTGAGTTTTATGGCTGCTATTAAACCCACCAAGAACCACTCTCGATAAACCCTTCTCCTTAAAGAATAATTTTTCTCCCTCCTAAATGATTGTCTGGCATCCTGACCTTGACCTCAACACAGACCTCAGCCTTTAAGGACACCTGCGGTCTGTGGTTGTGCTAACCACAGAACCCAATCTCTTTCACGGTTTTGAGACAGCGTGTTTCTCCAGAGCTAATAGCATGCTTGCAATCATAAAAGATATGCATTACACAAGCTCTCTATTTTGCATTTTTGTTATTGTGACTAAGAAACAGTAAGTAGACCAACTTGAACTCCATTAAAAGGGGACTCATCATGGAATGTAGAGGGCTTGCTATTGCATATTTGTGATATATGGGAAGTTTCATCTTAAAACATGGTGAAAACTTCATTGAGAAATAACTCAACAAAAAGGCTGTTGCTTTGAGATGATTTGATCCCTTGATTGTTTTCTAATCATTTGAAGTTGACTGCTTGAAATAAAGACTCTTTATATTTTTACAACAGAGGAGTGTAGAAACACCAGTGACTTTTGAAATGATGTTAGGAGATGACATTGGAGCACTTCTTAAAGAAATGCTGGCAGGGCAATGCACACGGGGGCAGTGAGGGCACTTGGACAGAGAAAGCCCTCCTGACTCTCAGCACAAAGGCTCCTTTCAGTCAGCAGGTGAAGAATCTTTATGGACATGTTAACTCATTTCACTTATATTTTCCTATATATGGAGGCCTGAGCAAGGCACATTATTTTAAAATCTACCTAAATAAGTCTAAGTGAGCTCTTCCAATAAATAAATGAACAATTACATGATTTCTATCCATAGGAATTCTAATTAGTAAAGGTTGCCTCTTATTTTCCTTTCCAGCACATTCTCGTCATTATGATCTCCTCATCCCTTTGTGATGTATTCTCCCTTTGGAATAGGAAACAGCACCATCTGACCTGGCTGCTGTCATCTCCTGTGTCTTTGTTGCCAGGTGTCTTCTTAAAAATAAAACCAGATATAAGGCAGGTGCTCAGTAAATGTGTGAGTAAGTGAATTAATAAATGAACCTAGTACAGTAAATTGCCATAAATAGGTCATGTAAATTTTAAACCATGTGAGCAAAACCAAATCAAACAGATATCCCCTTCATATATCTATACATGAGACCACTTTTCACTTAAGTTTATTCTCAAGAAAGAAAAATCTCTAACGAAAGATATTCTTCAGCATCAAATTATGAGTTAATTGTACTAACTGCTATTTCCTTTATGCAGTCATATTTTGAAAGGTAAGGCTTTGCTGACAATTCTTTAATTTGAAACCGTGTACTCTGTTTTCATCAGAAAAAAATGATATTTTAAACTAGGAGCTTTTAGAATTAAAAAAAATCTATTTCAAAACACAGTATCTTCCATATAAACAGTAAATTCTATCCCTCCCCTAACAAAAAAAAACTTACAGTTTGATATTAACCATGAGAACAAAACACTTTAATCTAATAGCTATGGAAAACAATAAAAGATAATTTTACCAGGTGAAAAGAAATTAATGTAAAGAAGTGTAGGAATGAGATCCACACCAAATACAGAAAACAAGCTTGGAAATGGCTCTCCTTTAAAGGCCTATTCCTAAATAATTCATGATGAACTAATTAATAGTGAATTTTGTGTCTCTTATAATTACTAACATTGGTTAAACTGAGCCGTAATAAATATCACATTAGGTATTGAAAAGTTCATTTTAGTCAGTATCACTAATCCTGCCCTCAAACATCCCTGGATAAATTATTTCTTTAAGGCTGAAAAATTCTTGCTCTCTTTTCTCTTTTTAAAAGAGGGAATTGATTGGCTCTTAGGGACAATAATTTTTACATGTTCGTATAAATAACATTGAAAATTCTTCTCAATATTTGAGGTTACACAGTTCAGTCAAAATGAATCAAATTATACTGATAATAAACTTTTAATGGCACTTTAAATTTGAAAGAAAATTTGTACTTTATCATAATATCATCGTTAAAAAAAAAAAAAGCAAACGACTAGGAAACATCTTTCCTTTGAGCTGAAGTTCATATTATCTTAGAGGTAACATTAGCATTTCCATGATCTATTTGCTGCCTACTTTTGGCAGGAGCTTTATTTTTTATTCCAGAAACAGAATTTTCTAAGTTGCACATAGAAAAGCAAATTCTGATAGCATGTGGTTAAGAGCTTCACGTATGTGGCATGCTTCCGCCTGTTCCAAACTCTACTCACAGAGATTCAGTACCTTTGCAGGATGAAGTTCATAAACACTGGGTATGGTTACAATAAATCATGAACTAAATTATTCTTTAAAAATAAATGTCAGACTTGCATAAATTACTACAAATATATTACTGTTTTTTGATGATTTCTATACAAGTCACTTTCTAAAAATATTTCAGAACCATGATAGATGTAATGTGGTTAACAGTTCGTCTGATGGGTAATAATAGCAGTAACTTTACCTTTATCATATTTTAAATCAATGTTTTAGGTGAGTGTGTTTAAAAAATCATCTGTATAATCCTAAGAGAAGGATATTGATAAAATATTTGAAAACTCTCCAAATGCTTCCAAACTTGTTCGTGGGCATTTTCTTTATCCATTATGCAAATATTTCAACTTATCAATAATTAAAATAGCGACACATTAATAATTAGGATCTCCATTACAAACCTGACCTTTAATTGAATTCTATAGGAATAGACTGAAAAATGAGCCTCTTGATTTATGCTAAGAATAAAGGTTAAAAACCATTTTCCTAGTCAACCTAATTTTCTTGTTCTGTCTAAATAATAAACATTGAAGGAAGATTCTTCTCTAGGCATATTCCACCCCTTTCCCGTACACGCCCCATTATGCTCTGCTTCGACAAACGGGCTAACAACAGTTCAAAATTGGGGGCACACTCCCGGTGTGCTCTCCAGTCTCCCTTCTCTAGAGGCAGTCTGGGAAGTTAAACGTTTCCAAAGGTTTGAAAAAAACTGGAGGCAGGTTATGTCCATGCGGAACTATCAGTGCGGCCATTTTAACTGAATTCAGTCAATTCAGACACATGCCTGGGGAATCCAATCAATCAGTTTGACTGCGTTTTTTTCTCATTTAATTAGTCATTGAAGTACAGTGATCGACTCAACGCCTTGCACAGACATCGCTGTTATTACATACACAAATTCATGCCGGCAGCCCCTGCTCCATGGGGTAGAAACAGGGTCCGGCAGTGCTGGTGCTTTTGGAGGCAGCCTGTGGGTCTCACAGGTAGGAAGATGTGGATGGGGGGCTGTGTCCTAAGGGCCAGCATGGCGCACGGAGGCCAGGAGTTTCTTCGTCCTCCACATTGAGAAGGCTCTTGGACGTGATGGAGCCTTGAGTTCCCGCCCTCTCCGGCCCTTGTCTCCAAACTCCACACAGGAAGTTCTCCTGCAGGGACTTGCTGACAGAGCCGCAGGTGAGAATAAAGGGTTTCTAAAAATGAGGGAAAGGCGATGTCTTTATCAATGACACAAAAACAAAGTGCATTTCTCCAACAGCAGCTACATACACCCGAGGACGGACAGAGGAGTGAAAAGAGCAGATGTGCGGAAGCAGAAGAGAGTTACAGGCAGGCTTCCTGCGATCACTCCTGACGAATCTGCATTTACCACCCGCAGGTTTATTTGGCGGACACATCTACAGCGCCTCCAATGGCTTCTAGTGCTTCCTGTTCTTTCCCTGTGAATCGCCAGAAAATCACTGATGACATAGGAGTTTGTGCTCAGCATCTGGGTTTTCATAACACACAAAATATTATGAAATTTCTTTCAGAAGTAATATTCAGAAATATTCAGAAATATTACTTCTGAAAGAAATCTGAAAAGGACTGGGATTATGTTAACAAGCTCTGATTTATAAAGTTAAGGAGTTGAGAAAGAAGTTAGAAACATACAATCTGATTAAAGACAACCTGATTCAAAAATGGGCAAAAGACCTGAAGCTACATTTCTCCAAAAAAAAACATAGAAATGGCCAACAGGTACATGAAAAAATGCTCAATGTTATTAATCATGAGGGAAATGCAAATTAAGGCCACAAGGAGAAATCACCTCACACCTGTTAGAATGGCTGTTATCAAAAAGACACAAGTTAACAAGTGCTGACAAAGATGGGGAAAAAAGAGAACCCTTGAACACTGTTGGTGGGAATGTAAGTTAGTACAGCCGTTTTGGAAAACAGTATGAAGGTTCCTCAAAAAACTAAAAATAGGACTACCATACAATCCAGCAGTCCCACTGCTGGGTATATATTCAGAGGACTTGGAATCGGTATCTTTAAGAGATATTGGCACTCCCATGTTTATTTCAGCACTATTCACCATAGCCAAGGTAAAAAATCAGCCTAAGTGTCCATGAACAAATCAATGTATTAAAAAAAGTGGTATATATACAAAATGGAACACTATTCAGCATTAATAAAGGAAATACTGCATTTGTGACAACGTGGGTGAACACAGAGGGCGTTATGATAATTGAAATAAGCCAGGTACAGAGAAACAAGTATATGTGGAATCTAAACAAGTGAAACTCATAGAAGTAAAGAGCAAAATGACAGCTATTTGGGGGTATGTGGTGGAGTGGGAAAAGGGGAAACATTGGCTAAAGAATAACAAGTTTCAGATAGACAGGAAGAATAAGTTTTAGTAACCTATTGCACAGCATGGTGATCATCGTTAATAATAATAACGTAATTGTACATTTTAATGATGCTAAGACAGTAGATTTTAAACATTCTCACTACCAAAAATTAGTAGATGAGATGATAGACATATTCCTTAGCTTGATTTCCACATGCATATGTACATCATTCCACTATGCCTACCTACGTCAAAGCTTCACAATGTATCTCATAAATATGTACAATTATCTGTCAATTAAAAATAAATAAGTAACATATTATTATCAAACAGGATGTCCACTATGGTTTTCTGCTACCAATTCTTATTCGTTTAATATAGTCCATATCCATTTTCCTTCAATTTCCAGTTTATACGTTTAAAAATCAAGGATGTTTTATAGTCCTTTGGGTATATACCCAGTAATGGGATGGCTGGGTCAAATGGTATTTCTAGTTCTAGATCCCTGAGGAATCGCCACACTGACTTCCACAATGGTTGAACTAGCATGCTGCTATAAAGACACATGCACACGTATGTTTATTGCGGCACTATTCACAATAGCAAAGACTTGGAACCAACCCAAATGTCCAACAATGATAGACTGGATTAAGAAAATGTGGCACATATACACCATGGAATACTATGCAGCCATAAAAAATGATGAGTTCATGTCCTTTGTAGGGACATGGATGAAACTGGAAATCATCATTCTCAGTAAACTATTACAAGAACAAAAAACCAAACACCGCATATTCTCACTCATAGGTGGGAATTGAACAATGAGAACACATGGACACAGGAAGGGAACATCACACTCTGGGGACTGTTGTGGGGTGGGGGGAGGGGGAGGGATAGCTTTAGAAGATATACCTAACGCTAAATGACGAGTTAATGGGTGCAGCACACCAGCATGGCACATGTATACATATGTAACTAACCTGCACATTGTGCACATGTACCCTAAAACTTAAAGTATAATAATAATAAAATAAAATAAAAAATAAAAATAAAAATCAAGGATGTGTCTTCAATTTTGTGAATTTTTTCAGACTTTACTATTTTTTTCTCCAAAATTCTCTCACTTGAGTGAATTGCACGACTAGACATGTTTACATGAAACTACTTTTGGAATGAAACGTTGCTTAAGTGTGATGTATTGTACTATAACATTGGTTTAACTTCCTCATGTTTGATCTAGGATTTTGGCTCCAGGGTTAGTGTCACTAGCTAACGTATTGAGTAGAAAGCAGAGTTTGGGAGCTTGTTAAAATGCAGATCTCAGTGCAGTAGTTCCGGGAAGGCATGTAAGGTTCTGCGTTCCCGCCATCTGCCTCGTGCTGCAGCTGCGGGTCCGCGCCAGGCACAGCTCTGGTCCCTGCTCTGTTGGGTCATGGACCGAGGCGCTGAGCTGGGCTTGCCCTGTCGGGTTTTCAGGGTTGTGCTAAGATACAGAGAATGAGTATTTTTTCTGTATTCTCTGATAACGTATTAAACATAGAAATATTGCCGATATGTAAAGATAGAACTTAATTTTGAAGCTTTGTAGAAAGTGATGTGTTTTTTATGGGTAGAATTCTTGTTTTCACTGTTTTTCCTGGGTGCTGGTTCACTCCAGTATTTTACTTATTTGAAAAAAAATTAATAAGATACATTTTTCTAATAGTTTATTAGTCTACATTTTCAAATATATTTGTATTACTTTTAAACAAAATTTAACTGCAATATTCTATTCTATTAGATTATCTGTCTGCCCCAATATTCCTAACGTTACATCATGCATTCTCTGTGTTCTTACATCAGCCTTCACAAAAGCTTATCTGCTTTATTCACACATGCAAGGAATACATTTTTCGTTTGTTCATGTATTCAATTTTGCTTGTTTGTTTTAATTTTATTGATTTGTGCTACATTCTTCTTTTCTATCTTTTCTTCTTTAGGTATGCATTTTTTTCCTAGCTTTTCAATGTCAATTCTCAGTTGTCAAATTCTGTTGATTGCTATGTTGTACATTTTCCTCTAACCGACCTTCTAAGTTGTATTTTAAATATTCGGCATAGATGCACCTTTGCAATACATTTATAGATACTTTTTAATTTTCTGTCCCAGAGTCTATATTTTCATGTAGATAGAATTTTAGCAATCCATTTTAATTCTTCCTTTGTCACCTCATTGCAATGTGGTTACAGATCATGTACGCTTTTGGACTTCGTTGATATTATCTTTCATATCTATTACATGACCATTTTCTCATTAATGGTGTTTGAAAAAATATTAATTTAATTTGAGGAACGTAATGTCCTGTTTAGAGCTATTATATCTGTTAGTCATTGCACAATTCAAATACTGTGCTTTTACAAATTATTTTTCAAGAAGACTTACTAATGTTTTAAAAAGTACTCTAAAATATTCCATTTTGTTGCAGATGCCACTGTTCCCATAGTATGCTGAAGCTGTGTTGAGCAGCACATGAAGGTTCACCTTGCTGCTATATTATCTTAGTGGTTTTTAACATTTAACATGCTTTGTCTTGAATTACATCTCTGTATTATTTCTATAGCTCTTTACTCTATGTCGTAATTTTCATTTCCTTCCTCAACTCTTTGTTTTTAACTGCATTGTCATTTGTATCTGGGTGTACCTCTTGGCCTGCTGAATTTAATCATGTGTTTGTGTGTGTGTGTGTGTGTGTGTATCTGCACCTAGAATCAGTCACTATCTTCTTTCTGAACAATGCAAATATTTTACAGATTTTGGGAGTGACTATCTAGAAAATAAATGCCTTTCTAACTCCTAGGATCGTGCCTGTGATCCATGTTTAACTCTCTGGAAGCTTTTAGCATTTTAGCGTTATTGCCAGTGTTCAAACTGTCATAGAGAAGAGCCCTGGGTGAGTTTCTCTCATGCGCTGCACTGAGGCCATGGTGAAATCTTGGTTTTGGAGACCCATCTTTTTTGTTTTGGGATGTCTTCTCCCACCTTGTATTTGATGGAACTCTCTGTGTGTTTTCTCCATGCTCTTTTGCTCTAACTCCTACTGAAAGGACAATGGACCTCAAAGACTGAAAATTGCTATTTCCCTTGGTCAATCTCTTTGTGTTATTGTTCTTCTTTTAGGGAAATTTCTTTGATTTTATCCTCCAACTCTTCCAATAAGTATTTCAAGAATCATCTATTATATATTTATTATTAAGTTTTTTCTTGCTTTCAAGTTGTTTCTTGATTTATAACATCCTTTTATTGATGACAATTTTATCTTATCCTTTGAGAATATTAGTGACTGGATTTTAATTTGAAGTCTTCTTCTGCTCCTACGTTCTCTGTTCCAAATACTGATTCCTTTATTTTTCATGCTTCAGGCTGTCCAACGATTGTCTCTTATAGGAATACTATACACATTATTGATGAAATATCTGTGTGGATATGTGGGCTTCACTATACAGTGAAAATGTAGTCTGATGAAGCTGTGTGATGGGAACTCAGAAATGTTCCTATGTATCCAGCAGGGGACTTTGTCCTCCCCACAAAAAAGGGCCTCTGGCTGTCCTGCCAGCCTGAGCTTGGAAGTAGGTGTGTGCAGGGCAGTGGGAGTCATGGGCCTCATGGGGCTGTTTCTTAAACTTGCAGTGTGTGGGCTGGTACCTGCTGTACACTATGCAGTATTTAGTGTTTACAATATCAGAGTCCCTTAGCAGTTATCAGCAGGGTATGCTCCCCTCCATTGTCATTTCTGCCTTTGAGGAACACATCCACATTGCTCCTTTCCGATGGCACTTTTTATTGAGCTTCACAACTCTTATGAATTTATCTCACTTTATGTTTTTTTTGTCAGAAGGAACATCAGGTGGATGACCTTATTCCACTTGACTGGCACAAGCTAGGGTGTTTTTCTACCTTAACATGTCTGATAGAGACAGAGAGTGCGAAGGAGAGGGATATACAGATAGAGAGATAGAGAGAGATAAAGATAAATAGAGATAGAGATATAGAGAGATATAGATAGAAAGATAGATAAAGATAAATAGAGTTATAGAGAGGTATAGATAGAAAGATAGATAGATAAAGATAAATAGAGATATAGAGAGGTATAGATGGAAAGATAGATAGATAAAGATAAATAGAGATATAGAGAGGTATAGATAGAAAGATAGATAGATAAAGATAAATAGAGATATAGAGAGGTATAGATAGAAAGATAGATAGATAAAGATAAATAGAGATATAGAGAGGTATAGATAGAAGGATAGATAGATAAAGATAAATAGAGATATAGAGAGGTATAGATGGAAAGATAGATAGATAAAGATAAATAGAGATATAGAGAGGTATAGATAATATTTATATAGAGAGAAAGATAAATAGTGACAAAGATAAATGTAGACAGATACATAGATACAGATAGAGAGACAGATGGATAGATAGATAGATAAAAAGATAGATAGATAGACAGATAATGTTATGCTTTGGATGTTTGTCCCTCCACATCTCATGTTGAAATGTGATCTAACCATTGGAATGGGACCTAATGAGAGGTGTTTGGGTTCTGAAGGTAGATTTCTCATTAATAGGTTAATAACCTGAGGGAGTGATAAGTGAATTCTCACTCTGCTAGTTCCCACAAGACAGCTGTTATTAACAAAAGCCCGGCACCTCCCCACTTGCTCCCTCTCTCACATCTCCATATGATCACATGGATAGAGATACACATGCCTGTGATATGTAGATACAGATCTATCAGAGAGAGAGAGATCCATGTGATCCATAGATCTATACCTACGTATCATACGGATCTGCACAGCTGGCTTCCCTTTGCCTCCCACCAGGGGTGGGAGCAACCTGAGACCTCCCTGGAAGCTGAGCAGATGCTGGCACCATGCTTCTTGTACAGACTGCAGAACCATAAGCCAAATAAATTCCTCTTCTTTATAAATTACTCAACCTCAGGTATTCCTTTATAGCAACACTACATGGACTAAGACAGAAAGATAGATAGACAGATAGATGATAGATAGATAGATAGATAGATAGATAGATAGATAGACAGATAGATAGATGATAGATAGATGATAGATATATAGATAGATGATAGATAGATGATAGATATATAGATAGATGATAGATAGATAGATAGATAGATAGATAGATAGATAGATAGATAATATGAATTATATGAACCTGACCCAATTGTAAAAGGAAAATCCATTCAGAACAGACTGATAAAAGAAATATCCCCACTCCTTTAAAAAACCTGGAACAGTGAGTTATACTGGATTTTCTGAGTTCCAGCTGTCTAGGCTTTGAAACAGATATTTCAGCACTGGGGAGTATTGAGATGTATTCAATATTTTGATTGCAGTTTTAATAAATGGCCTCAATAGTCAGAATATAAAGAAGAAAGCTAAAACTATAGAGAGAAAAATCAATTGAGTTCCTGAAGTAGAGTGAGGGTGATTATTCTTAGACAAAGGAATTGGAGGACAGATTGTCAACTGTAATTGATGAACATACTGGTAAATTTAAGGAACAAGAGATTAAAAATGAACAGATTCTGGATTGCATTAAGTGCTTTATTTTAACCTATGCTTATTGAATTCTATAACACTTTTCAATTGAGCCCAGATAGTTCACCAGTGTAACATGCACCTGGGACATAATTACAGCAAGGCTATTTCTCCATTACAGGGGCCCCCATAGCACCTCACCTTCTGTGCTGAACCTTTCCTTCACCTCACTTAGCCCCAGGTGGGACCCACATTGCTTTCTAGAACATGTCAAGTACAATGTCACACTGAAGACCACTCTGAAGGGTTTCCCCTTGTCTCTGAGCCTGGGCAGTTTCTTCAGCATCCCAGGAAAGGAGAGTGAAAAGGGAGTCTTCCTTTTCCTTGGGGTGTGAAAATGACAAGAAAGCAAACACATGTTGGCTATGGCTTTGGATCCCTTCAGAGTCTGTGTGTGTGCATGCTTATGTGTATGCATGTTTAGAGTTGTTCAATAGTTGAAGGACAACAAACATGGTAAAGAAATCCCAACATTTTGTGATCTTAGCAAGTGAATCTAATTATCTTTCTTTGTCTCAAACACCTCATCTCTAAAACAGGAATATAGCACCACTTAATTCACAGGTTTGGGGAGTACTAAATGAATTAATACTTGAAAAGCATGTGGAAAAGTGCCTGGACATGGGAAATGCTCAACATGTGTTATAATAGCTTTTGTTATAATTGAGTGTTGAGAGAAACTTGGACGTGAATATCTTTAGGTCAAATAAACTACCATGGTACAATAGGCTTATATAAAATATTTATATATGAAATATGTGTGTGTGTGTTTGTGTGTATTTGGGCATACACAACCCAGTGAGCTGAGTACCATTACTGTCCCCAATGTAATCACAGAGTTACTGACAGCTCATAAATGGAAGCTGGAACAGAAGTCCATACAGTAGAACTTGAGAGTCTGTGTTCTCTAATATCTTCTTTAAGAAAACATAGTAATGATAACAGGGCATTTGTTAATCAATAAGTTAAAGACAATGTTTCTAATTGTTTTTAACATGCTTAATAATTATTATTTTATGTGATAAGGCTGAGAAAATTATACTGACGATTTCAAGTCATTTGGGATGAAGATCAACTAAGATTATAAGACCCCAAATTCAGTTATCTGAATTATGGGCTGTTGTGGCCCCTTTCTTTTTCCTACTACTATAGGACTACAAAAAGTTTATCTCAAAATAAAATTATCAAATAAAAATAAAAAACATGAACTTCGTTTCTCAACATAAGCACCAACAAGATCAGAAGCGATAATACCAGCAATTCAGTTCATTGCTAAAGAACTAAGTGTCCTGGGAATTTAACCATGTCAATGCAGTCTTTTCTATATTATTAACTGAAGAAAAATGGGTGCCATTTAATGCTTTATTAAGATTAGAAAACAAAAAGAAGCCATGAGGAGCCAAAGCAGGACTGTCAGGTAGATGCCTATTGATTTCCCATCAAAACTCTCACAAAATTGCCATTTTTGATGAGAGAAATGAGCAGGAGCATTGTTGTGGTGGAAAAGGACTTACTGGTGAAGCTTACCTGGGTGTTCTTCTCCTAACACTTTGGCCAACTTTCTCAAAACACTCTCATAATATGCAGCTGCTACTGTTATTTTACTCTCCAAAAAGACAACAAACAAAATGCCTTGAGCATCCCAAAAAACTGTTGCCATGACCTTTGCTCTTGACTAGTTCAATGTGCTTTGACTGAACCACGTCCCCCTCTTGGTAGCCATTGCTTTGCTTGTGTTGTGTATTCAGGATTGTACTGGTAAAGCTATGCTTCGTCTCTGGTTACAGTTCTTCAAATAAATGCTTTAGGAACTTAATCCCACTTGTTTAAAATTTCCATTGAAAGCTCTGCTCTTGTCTGCAGCTTGTTTGGGCACAATGGTTTTGCACCCATCCCATGATCAGTTTGGTCAACTTGAATTTTTCAGTCAGAATTGTGTAAGCTGAATGAATTGAGATGTCTATGGTGTTGGCTCATGTTTCTGCTCTTAGTCATCAGTCCCCTTCAATTAGGACATAAACAGCAAGTTTTTTCTTGCAAATTAATGTGAATGGTCTGCCGCTGTGGGCATCATCTGCAACATTGTCTTGTCCCTCTATATAATACATTATCCATTTGTAAACTGCGGATTTATCTAGGGCATTGTCATGGTAAACTTCTTGTAAAGCAATCAATGATGTTACCATTGCTTCACTATAAATCTGATGTGCATTCATGCTTCAATTTTAGCGGAATTCATTTTGCTCTGTTAGGTGCTCTTTTCAAAATGATGTCTTATCCTTTTGAATGATTCAAACTAGATTTTGTTCAGACATCTTGTAGCAGCTTAGTACAAGTTGACTTTGATGCAAAAAACTTTTGAAATCTATGCATGGTATTTAAAGGAAACATTTTCTATGAACTTTTTTGAAAACCCCTTATATTTACCATTAAGCCGTTTGTATTAGTCTGTTTTCCCACTGCTGATGAAGACATATCCGAGACTGGACAATTTACAAAAGAAAGAGCTTTAATGGACTTAAAGTTCCACATGGCTGGGAGGCCTCACAATCATGGCAGAAGGCAAGGAGGAGCAAGTCACATCTTATGTGGATGGCGGCAGGCAAAGAGAGAGCTTGTGCAGGGAACCTCCCATTTTTAAAACCATCAGATCTTGTAGGACTTACTCACTATCATGAGAAGAGCATGGGAAAGACCCACCCCCAAGAGTCAGTTTCCTCCCACAGAGTCTCTCCCACAGCACATGGGAATTCAAGATGAGACTTGGATGGGGACACAGCCAACTATATCAACATTTCATTTGACAGAGGAAAGATAATGTGAAAGAATATAGGGAAACTTCAGATTTTATGCTGTGTTGGTGATAGTTCATCCTATAAGGGCACTTTGTTTCTTTATCCAGTGACCGTTATTTGAATACTTACTGTGTCTCTGACATGTTTACTAAATATCCAGGCTGAAAAAAAGTCATCAGTTCTGATGTTTCTCCTTATCATATGTGTGCTCATTTCTTTGTAAACTTTATTTTTAATTTATTTTAAATTTACTTTTGAAAAATGTATTACTTTCTTATTGGTTTAAGAACATTTGAGAAAACATTTCCAAAAATTATGTATGTATAGTAGTAGTCTTCTTGCAAGAGAACTGAAGCTTTCATTTGAAATCTGCAGCTCTCTGTTTCTTCACTGATTAAAACAGAAGTTCGGTTTTGAGAATAGCAGCCACATTTAAGAGAGAGACTATGGTTTCTTCTCATTGTATTGTCAGTACTTGGCCAATGAGTGGTGGGTGGTCGGCGGTGGCTCAGTGTGTATTTATTGAGTTCATCCACAGATTCTTCGTGGACCATTGACTAAATGTGTACTGGGCACATTCTTTGCTTGGTGCCAATTCATCTGCTCCCAGCTCACCCTGTGATTTCACGTTTGCCTCCTCTGTGCATGTACATCCTAAAGTCATTACCAGACTTCCCTCTCCAAGTAAAGACAGCTAGCAGGCTACCTCAAGGTGTGCCCTCACCTGACATAGAAACTGGGACATCCACCCAAGACTTGCCAAGCCAGACCTGTCCGTTTCTGCTCCTCATTACATTTCGTTCATGTTTCACTCCTCTGAGCCACTGTTTCTAACAGATTCTACTTTTGTGTTTTGATAGTTTTCTAGTCTCATTTAAAAGATAGAATGTATTCTCATATTAGGGTAGTTATTATGAGTTATTGTTGAAAATAAGAATGAGAAAATAACCAATTCATTTTAATCTGCATTTACATTCCACTAGCCTGTAACATAGGAAAAATGTGATATTAAAGTGTCATAGTTTTTTTTTATTTGTATAGATTTAGGTGTATAAGTACAGTTATCTTATATGGATATATTGCATAGAGGTGAAGTCTGGGCATTTTGTGTAACCATCACTGGAACAGTGAACATTGTACCCAATAGGTAGTATTTCATCCCTTCCCCTTCTTCCACCCTCCCACTTATCAGAGACGCCAATGTCTGTTATTCCACTCCCTATGTCAGTGTATACCTGTGGTTAAGCTCTGACTTAGAAGTGAGAATATATGGTTTTTAAACTTTTTTTTCTGAAGCATTTCATTTAGGATGGTGCCCCCTAGTTCCATCCATATTGCTACAAAAGACATGATTTCATTCTTTTTAATGGCTGAATAGTAGTTATAATTTCTTTTTAAATGTAAAAATTTTAAAACTTTCAAGTGTTAAAAAATATAATATTATAAAAATTGTAATGTGTAAACACTTCCATATTTTATCCTTTGATAGAAATAAATATTGACAAATAAAGTCTCATATAAACCAACATGAGAACACCACAGATGTTAGAACCATGTCCCCATCTCTTGAGGTTAATAAGGAACAGAACATGTTTCGAGGATGCCTTTAGCACCAGGCCAACCAATGGGAACTTTTATGTATATTAACATCTCATGTAACCTCCCCTCAGACCACAAATATAATGTAATATTCAATCTCAAAATAAACTGAAGCGGCCATTAATGAAGTTTGAAATTTTTTTCTTTTAATTCCTCTTTGCCACAATTATGATAGCTGTTCTTTCTTTGTTTTCTGTTTTAGAATTAAAATTACATATTGTGGGCCAGGCATGGTGGCTCACACCTGCAACCCCAGCATTTTGGGAGGCAAAGGTGGGCGAATCATTTGAGGCCAGGGTTTTGAGACCAGCCTGACCAACATGGTGAAACCCCGTCTCTACTAAAAATTCAAAAAAGTTAGCCAGGTGTGGTGGCAGGCGCCTGCAATCCCAGCTACTTGGAGGCTGAGGCAGGAGAATCTCTTGAACCCGCGAGGCGGAGGTTACAGTGAGCTGAGCACTCTGCACTCCTCTGCACTCCACTGCCCTCCAGCCTGTGCGACAGAGTGAGACTCCGCCTAAAAAATCAAAAAAATTAAAATAATTAAAATAAATTAAAATTACATATCATCTAACTGGGGACCTTGGCATCTGGAAATTGGCAAATGCCTGGTCTTTTCCTTTCCATAAGATGTTTTTTTCAGAAAGTGAAAAAATGCTGAAAGCATTCTAGGGAATATATCCTGTTTGAGTAGTTACCAATCTTCAATCACTTTGAGTAATGGTATTTGTCATGGAAAAGTATTCCATGTGCAAAGAGAGGATCCTATGATCCTATAGCGGTAAGACCAAATTGAGCATCTCAGAAACAAGGCACTAATCAGCAAAAGGTGATTAAGAACGGAGGACAAGCTACACCTTGGGAGGCCGAGGCGGGCGGATCACGAGGTCAGGAGATCGAGTCCATCCTGGCTAACACGATGAAACCCCGTCTCTACTAAAAATACAAAAAATTAGCCGGGTGTGGTGGCGGGAGCCTGTAGTCCCAGCTACTGGGGAGGCTGAGGCAGGAGAATCGCTTGAACCCAGGAGGCGGAGGTTGCAGTGAGCCGGGATGGTGCCATTGCACTCCAGCCTGGGCGACAGAGCGAGACTCCATCAAAAAAAGAAAGAAAGAAAGAAAGAAAAAGAGAAAGAGAGAGGGAGGAGATGAGAAGAGAAGAGAAGAGAAGAGAAGGGAAGAGAAGAGAAGAGAAGAGAAGAGAATGGAAGAGAAGAGAAAGAAAAGAAAGACAAGCCTTAGACGCACTCGCAGATTGACAGCAGGCTCCCTACCGACTACCGCGTGCGGCAAGTGCGCCTTGGGTTAGTCGATGTGATCAGTAAGAATTGCTATGGAGACAGTGATAAATATTTCCTGCGTGGAGCTGAGCAAATATGAAGCCGTGATTTGGTTGTTTTATACATTCTTCTTCCTTCGTTTTTCAATCCTAAATACAGCTAGTTCTAGCTATAGCCAGAGATCATTCTAGAAAGAAATAAGAATTTAAATTGCTCATTTAAATGCCTGAACATTCTTTCTATCTTCTCTGAGGAAATGCATACTAAAAAAAGAAAAAAAAACTTAAATGACATATAGCACTGCTATTTATTATTGATGAAAACAGCAGTGACTGAGCCCAAGGGTGTGTGTGGGCAGTGGAAGATTTGCTACTTTTCTGGATCCTGTCAAACAAAACTGGCTTTTCTTCCATTTTTCATATTAACATTATGAGGATTATTTAATTTCAAGAAATATTATTCTCTGGGTATAACCCTTTGCAAAATGCAAAACACTGCCCTTTTGCCAGTGCTGTGTGCGGTGTACAGTGTCTGTTAAACTGTAACTTAGAGAAACAAATTTAGTCTTTCTTCACTTTGATCCATCAGTTTCACTAAGCCTTGTAGCAGAAAGAATACAAAATAATATTTTAAGGAAATTTGATTCTTGAGGCTGTTGTGCTTCCTTATACATAAATTACCCTTAAACCAAAGTGGTTATTGAAATAAAAATTCTATTTCTCTTACTTTGACAATTCCTTTGGGGGGGCAGGGAAGTTTCCTTCCCCAATCCGAATGAGCAAAATTGGCTGTGACATCGATGTGATTATTACAGTCACACTTTTTATTTTTAATATTTTCCTCTTGACAGATTTATTTCTTTTCAAATCAGAAATATTTCTTCTGAGGAAAAAATATATAGCCCCCTTATGTTTTCTGATACTGAAAATTACCAGATGCCAAGCTGTGAACATAAGGAAATTGAAGACCCTTTTGAGCGACCTCACAGACCACAAAGGTGGAGGAGTGTGATGTAGCGGTTTAGGCAATTTCATCGAGGCTGCTTGGCTCGTGAAAAATGAGAAATAGGTTTTCTATTACTAAATATAATGAATTTCCTTTCTGTCTTGTCACAAATTGTCAAACTTCATTCAGTGGAAGAAAGATCTGGACCAAACATTTATGGAGGGGTCTTAGGAATATCCATGTTGTACAGTGAATAAAAGCTGTATAATTGTAGATCACTATTTTATTTTGGCCTAAAATTTTAAACTAATGCAGTTAGTGAGTGAGGTCATGCTGGGCAAACTTTGACCTAGGAAGAAAATACTGTTAAATGGCATGTACTGAAGTTGTATGCATATATATTTTGTTGCATATATTAAATATCACATCCAACGGCTGCAGGAAGAGGTTAATCATTTCCTAGACAACCAAAGGGGCCTTATTGAGGATTTGTCATGCCTGTCATGAAGCAACACCAGCAATTTTGTGGATAATTACATAAGACTCGGTGATCTATAATACAGTAAGAAAGAAAGAAATGACAACGTGGGGTACCTGGTCACCAGATGATATGCAGCATTTTGCTTGAAGGTTAGCAATGTCCAGGGAGTGAAAAATCCTTGTATCATCTTTGTCTTCTATGTGTTCTAATAAAAAGGATTGCTCATGCACTTAATAAAGTATGCCTTTGTATTACTTCTGCTCACTTCCCACTGCCAGAAGTAGTATATTTTCCTGTACATGTTCCACTTCCCATGTGCTCCTTCCTAAAAGGGAAAGAGTGGGATTGAAACTAGATGACCCGGTTCCTGCCCCTGGTACGTCTGTGTGACACCCAGCAAGCCACCTGGATTCTGAGCTCCAGCTTCACCTTCTGAAACATGGGGAAGGACAGTAAATTCTTCTTACTTAAAAGAAGATGAAATGTCTGTCGAAGCTCCCACAAGTCTCCTGGCACATAAGATACACCCAAAGATGTGTGGGATATGCAAGCATTTAAACTGAAATCAGAAGGAACAGGCTAAAGAGGCTTCACAAGAACCAGCAACCCTCACAAAACAAGAACCCAGAAGACTATTGCTATTCTTGAACAAATAATAATGAACAAAATATGTCTGTTGTTCTGGCAGCCCCTAGAGACTTAGAGGAACTTGATCGTGTCTCTCCCCACTGCTCGCTGTGCAATGGATACAGCAGGTGGCTTGAGTAGGTGAGCGATAGCCTTCCATAAAGGCACACGGCAAAGGTTTAGAGACAACACCACATTTGCTCCAAATGCAAAGGCTCTAAAAGAGAAGAAAATGAGGGACAGAGAGAGAGAGAGAGAGAGAGAGGGAGATTAGTCATGAAAACTGAAGTGTTTGTATACCACCATAAAAAAGAATGAATGAAAAGAGAGGGAGAGATGCTATAAGAAACCAACATGGCAGTGGAAGAACATTTCTATTTCTATGTTTGTTTATATACACAATGGAAAACTTGCATTTCCTTGTTTAATATTTTCAGCATTTTACTGGCTAAATCATGGAAATTCAGAGGAGCTGAAGTGAAAGGCACACAGGTGACCCGCGTGAAAAACAGAATGGGATGCATTTGTCTAATGCCATTACCAGTAGTATACAATGGTATCTCTAATTTTTAAAAAGATAAATATATATATGTGCACAAAATGAGAAATATGCTCCAAATTTCATACTAAAATGTAAACTAAACCTATCATGCCTCTTGGTAAGCCTCCAGTTAATTCTAGAGGCTGAGACTGTCCACTCATCAGTTCCAGGAACTACATCTATATCTGGATCTTCTAGAATCTAGTCTTCTAGAATCCCTACAATAGGGGTAGACTATTTAGGTTTTTTAAAAAATATTAATTTATTTTACTTTATTACAGCTCTCTTCCATTGGAAACTGTAACATTTTCCTCTTTAAATCACAGCCTCGTCTCCAGCCCTGAAACTCATGCCTCATCATCCTAATTCCCATCCCTGGCCTGCTTACCCCACCTCTACAATTGTCCACTTTTAAACCCCCAATATTCTTCTCTCCTGATCCTTGAGAACTTCTTGCATGAGCCACCTTCTCATTTGTCTGAGCAGGGCTCTACACAGTCTTTACTTTATCCTTTCATTCAGTAAACTTTTATTAAGCAACTATTATATGACAGCTGCTGTCATCATGGTTTAGTGACAAATCTTAAGAAGAAAAAATAAATCATGGAAGAAGAATAAAGTTAAATCACTGGCCTATAATGTACTTTAGATAGTGATAACTGTTAGAAAGAAAAAAATAAATCAGGAAAAGGAGGTAGAAAAAGCTGGAGGTGGCAGTGACAGAATCAAAATTGTTGTAGGATTCTCAGTGACCCTGTAAGCAGGAGGAATATGACTTAAAAGCTCGAGGGCACAAGTCACAAAGTTATCAGAGGACAAGCACTCCAGGAGGAGGGGCCAGGATCCACAGCGACCCTGAGGCAAAACCAGGAGGCCTTGGTGCCTGGAAAGGAAGGGGTCAGAAGACCCCAGGAGTGAGGCCAGGGAGAAAACAACTGCGCCATTTCACATGCAGTTTGGAACATTCTTGCATGAGTTTATTTACCTCACATTTTTATTTTCTCCTCAAAAAGGATGTCTTTCTAGTTGCAAAGTAGAGAAGAAAAATAGTTAAGAGAAAGGTGGAGTCATGGATAAGTGAGGAAACAGCAAGAGAAGATTTATTGGAATGTGCTGGATTTTCTTGGGATGTTCAGTACCATTGTGAGCTATGAAACCTGAGAGTTTGCTGATGGGTTCTCGAATTACATGTTAGAAAATTGTTAGCAACTGTGGAACTTGGGGGAGACATCAGAAAACCAAATTATGCCACACCCATCAATGTTCAAGACGGGAAAAGAAGTGGACTCTGTCCTGATGTTGTCACTCACTTACCCTCCGGGAGGGCACTTGGTCTTGGTATCCAGTGGAGAATTGGTCAACACCCACGGAGACATGTCGGCCGTGAGCCAGACCCTGTCACTAGCAAATTGAACACCCCGAGGCTCTTCCCCATCTCTCTTCTGTCTTCCCACTGTGACACTGGAAGGAAGCTGCCTACCCCTAGACTCCAAGCCCTGGGTCCCAGCCCCTTTCATCTTCTTAATGACCTCAATCCTGCCACACTATTCGTAATGTCCATTCTGTGAGAACTTCTCCAGGAGCAGATGACGCACTTCACTATTTCCCTTCTTTGAAAGTCAACACATGCTTAGCCTTTCCCTGCAGTCCCTCAAGCCACTGGCTTCTCCTTTTTCAGATTTGACGCATGATGCTTTCAACTGTGACTTCACCTTCACCCCGACCCATTTAGGGATCTTTCCTCCTAATGCCGCTTGGAAGCAAGAAAGATCGAGGTTGTCTGCAATCAAAGCTCAGGTCCCCACCCTGCCCACCCTGGGCATTCTGTACCCTTCCAATGACGCACCTGCGACTCCTCACGGCGAGGCCAGCACACCTCTTGAGGGTGTCTGCCTCAGCATCCACGGCAGGTGCTACCTCAGGGCCTCTGACAATTCGCTGGCGCTGGTAACCTCAATTACCTACGTCCCAGCCACAGAGTCCAGGGAGGTAGCATGGTGCCAGTGGGTCCACGTGAGTTTCTCTGGGTTGCTGCAACAAATTACCACACTCTGGATGACAGAAAAAAAAATGACAGAAATGTATTCTTTCAGTTTTGGAGGCTGGAAATCTAAAATCAAGGTGTTGGCAGAGTCGGTTCTTCCTGAGAGTCCTACCCCACAGACTCGTTTCCTCAAGCAGAACACAGCCAGGGGAGCCCTCTCACTAGGCAGCCTATTCAGGGATTCCTCTTCCTCCCTGTGGGCCCAAGACTCCCCTCCACCACCTGAGACACTGGAACGGCAGGGGGTCTGTTACAGGGGTGGTCTCAGCCTATGCCCCCCACTTGGAGAGACACCCAGGGGCCCTGCCTGGGGAACAACCTTTCACTCCTTCAGGGAGCACCAGCAGATTGATAGTAGAACTGAACAGGAGAGTGAAAATTAGAAAATTTTAGAAGAATATACAGGGAATATCTTTGCCATTCTGGATTTCTCAGACATAAGAGGTCAAAAAATTTTTTTTAAATTGTATTTCATCAGCCTGGCATGGTGCCTCATGCCTGTAATCCCAGAACTTTGGGAGGCCGAGGCGGGTGGATCACCTGACATCAGGAGATGGAGACCAGCCTGGCCAACATGGTGAAACTCCGTCACTACTAAAAATACTAGCTGGGCATGGTGGCAGCTGCCTGTAATCCCAGCTACTCAGGAGGCTGAGGCAGGAGAATCGCTTGAACCCCAGAGGCGGAGGTTGCAGTGAACTGAGATCGTGGCATTGCACTCCAGCCTGGGCAACAAGAGTGAAATTCCGTGTCAAAAAAATTATATTTCATCAAAAGTGAAACATTTTGCTCAGCAAAATCTTGATTAGGAAATAAGAAGGTAAGCTACAGATCGGGAGAAAAGATTCACAATATGTATGTTTGACAGAGAAAGTGGTGACAGAATACGTAGGAATGCCTACAACGTCACAAAGTGAAGGCAACCCAGCAGGTTTGATGAGCAGAGGCCTCATGAGACATGTCCCAAAAGCAGACACAATGATAGTAAAGCAGGGAAAAGTGCTCAACATTATTAGTCATTTGGAAAATTAAAGCTGAAATATGCTCCAGAATTGCTAATATTGAAATTACCATCAATCTCAATGTTAGCTCAGGATTTAGAGCAACCAAACTCCCACATGTGATTGGCAGGAATGAAGGTGGCATGGCCACTTTGAAAAACAGCTTGACACTTTCTTTTGATGTTAACATTCCTCTACTATTTAATCCAGCTATTTTATTCCGAGGTATTAACCCCCCAAAATCTATATATCCACAAATAGACATAAAATAATGCTACTGACAGCTTTCATCATAAGAAAAACAAGCACCAGAATAATAAGAGTATTAAATTATAAAAACACAAGGAAGACTGAAAAGCAATTCTAGATTAAAGGACAGTGGAGAGACTGAAGGAGCAAATTTGAATATGAATTGATTACTCAATGATGACATTGAAGCAGTGCTAAATGTTTCTGATTTAGTTAACTGTTTTGTAGTTATGTAGGAGAAAAATCTCCCTCCTTAGGAAATACAATTTGAAGGGTAAAGGGGCACGATGTCTCCAACTTGTTCAATAGCTAGTTATGTAAATTTAGACTAGTGGGGGGATACCGTGTAAAGAGTATATAGGAGTAGCTGGTCCTATTGTAATTTTATTGTATGTTTGACATTATTTTTAAAAAATTACAAATGAAAACAAGACAATTGTCATCAGGAACCATTTCAGTCTGATTAACAATCTGTCTAGCCTGTGCCCAGCTCCCACCCTCTAATTCTATAATTCTACCATTAATTTTTAAATAAAGCCATCTCTTTTCAAAGAATAAAAATAGACCAATATTTATTAGACTCTTATACTTGGATGTTTAGGATGAACTTAGACACTTCCAAAGTTTGTTAAAATACCTCCTAGCACCTGTTGAAACATTTTGAAAACCCATCTCATCTTCAGGAAGCTTTAAGACTTAGAAAGTTCTTCTCGTATGGAGATGAAGTATTCATTTGTCTGTAAAATCCAAGTACACTAAATCTTACCTTTTTCAGCAATGGCAACAGGGATCATTTCGTCTGATATTCTGGTTGTGTAGAAGCAGATAAGTTCATCCTTTCTGTATTCTTGCAACAAATATTTACTGGACATATTTCCTTAAATGCTTTAATTATAGTGACAAAAGTGAAAGATTCTTACTCTCATATACCTTGGTATTTATTGGGAAAATACTAAAATATGCAATTAGACAAGTGATTAAAAAGATAATTATAGATTTTAATAAATATGAAGAAAATGAATTAAGGGTATGAAAGAGTAACCGAGGTTGCTGCTTTAGACCCAGAGGTCAGGAAACATTCTCTGAAGGAAGAGGTGGTGTTTGAGCTGAGGTCTAGAAGCTGCAAAGAGCAAGGAACACCTTGTTCCAACAAGAAAGACAGCAAGTGCAGATGCTTTGAAGTGGGGAATTAGAGAATGACAGGGGAACTTTTCTCGCTGAAACTTGCTGCAAGCACAGGCAAACTACATTGCCGGGAGTCACCATGCAATGCACCTATCGCATTTGAGGAACACGTTTGCCAGAGGACAAACACTCGGAGCATGCTGGAGCACAAATGCACAGCACAGAAGCATCCCGGGAGTGGGCCAGTTCCCCAGCCTAGAGACACCCATCTTCAAGTCTCCTGGAACTACCCTCGGAGAATTTAAGGACGAGTAAAATTCCTAGTACAATATATATAAATGAAAACCAGACTGTTCCTGCTGTCTTTGTCCTGTTGCTTATAGTTTGCATTTTACTGTCATGTCCCTTAGGCTAATAATGTAAGAATATTCCTAAACTATGGCCTCAAGTACCTTCTTCTCCCTTTCTGAGCTTCTAATGCATAAAGGGAAGGTATATCATCTATTAAATTAGAAATTACTAATTAAGTTCACACGAAAAGTTTGAAATTAGGAAATGTCATTAGCAAGAGAATCTGGTAAAACAATTAATTATATCTACTTATTAATCCTTTGACTAAAGGCATTTTAATACATGGTGCCTACAGAATGCTAGCTAGTGATTTATTTATTCTTTTTTATTAATAACACTTTTTTGAGATATAATTCGCATACCATAAAATTCACTCTTTTAAAGTGGACAATTGAATGGTTTTCAATATATTCACAAGGTTCTGCAGCCATCATCATAATCGATTACAGAACATTTACATCACCCTGCACCCTGTAACAGTCATCACAGATTTAGTCCAATCCCATCCCCAGCCCTGAGGAAGCGGTAATCCACCCTGTCTCCATAGATTTGTCTATTCCGGATGTTTCATGTAAATGAAATCATACAGTATGTGGTCTTCTTTCACCTGGCATGACTGGCTTCTTTCGTCTAGCATGTTCACTGGGTTCATCATGTTGTAGCATGGATTAATAATGCGTTCTTTCTTATAGCGGAATAATAGTCCATTGTATAAATACAGGACACTTTATTTGCCCATTAATTAGTAATGTACATGTGAGTTATTTCCACTTTGGGGCTGTTATGAATAATTAATCATTCATATACAAATGTTTGTGTAGACATATGCTGTCATTTCTGCTTAGTGTATATATATATAATGGAGCGTAGAGTTCCTGGGTCACGCGGTAACCTTTTGAGGAATTATCAGCCTGTTTCTCAAAGAAGCTCCAATGTTTTATGTTTCCACCAGCAGGGTATGATGGTTCCAATTTCTCCACGTCCTTACCAACATTTATTATTCCATTTTTCTGATGATAGCTACCCAAGAGGCTGTAAATAGGTACATCACTGCTGTTTAGATTTGCATTCCCTAAATGCTAATGATGTTGAGCATCTTTTCATGTACTCATTGGCCATTTGTGTATCTTTTGCAGATAAATAGCTATTCAGACTTTTCACACATTTTTCAGTTAGCTTATTTGCTTTCTGATTACTGAATTCTTGGACATATTCTGAACATAAGCTCCTTATCAGATACATGGTTTGAAAATATTTTCTCCCATTGGTGGATTATCTTTTTACTTTTTAGATGGTATCCTTTAAAGCACATTTTAAAAAACCTTGATGAAGTCTAATTTATTTACTTTTGTTATCAGCTGCTTGTGCTTTTAACGTCATATCTAATAAACCATTGTCAAGGTCATGAAGATTTATGCCTACATTGTCTTCTGATACTTTTGGAGTTTTAGTTCTGACATGTAGACCTTTGATTGATTTGGAGTTATTTTATTTTATATTTTATTTTTTGAGACAGGGTCCACTCTGTTGCCCAGGCTGGAGTGCAGTGGCAGAATCTCAACTCACTGGATCCTCAACCTCCCAGATTCAGGTGATCTTCCTACCTTAGCCTCCTAAGTAGCTGGGACCACAGGCCTGTTCCACCAGACCCAGATAATTTTTTGTAGACTTGGGGTTTCACCATGTTGTGCAGGGTGATCTCAAATGCTTGCGCTCAAGCAATCCACCTGCCTCAGCCTCCCAAAGTGTTGGGATTACAGACATGAGCCACTGCACTCAGCCTGGGTTAACTTTTGTACATGATGTGGGTTAGGAATGTAACTTTATAATTTGCATGGGATATCCAGTTTTCTGAGCACAATGTGTTAAAAACATTTCTTTCTTTTTTTGTTTGTTTCATTCAGCACTGAGATTGTTATTCTGTTGTTTTCTGGCCTTCACTGTTTCTGACAGGAGGTCATATCTTAATTTTATTGGGGTTCCTTTGTACATCATGACCTTTTATGTTACTTCCTTCAAGATTTTCCCTTTGTGTTTGGCTTTCAGCGTTTTCCTTGTATGGTTCACTGAGCTTCTTAAATATGCAGATTAATGTTTTTCATCCAATGGGAGAAGTTTTCTGCTGTTAACTCTTTGAATATCCTTTCTGCTCCTTTCTCTCTCTCCTCTCCTGGCACTCCCATCACATGTATGTTGGCGTGCTTCGTGGTGTCTGATATTCCTCTGAGGCTCTGCTCGTTTTTCTTCATCTTTGTTTCCCTTCTGTTCTTTGGACGTATGATTCTTGTCTTCACGTTTGTTGAATCTGTCTGTCTGGGTTTTTGTTTGGTTTTGTTTGCTATCTCAAATCTACCATTGAGCCACTTAGTGAATTTTTCATTTCAGCTATTGTGCTTATGAAATCCAGGACTTCATTTCTTTTGCTTTTTATGTAAGTTGAATCTCTTTATACTGCTCTTCTCTATTTGACTATCATCATTCTCATTGCATCTTTTTAACTTTTTTAAGCATGGTTTTCTGGAATTCTTTTAGCATATTTGTAAGTTCTGCTTTGGAGTCTTTGTTGATTAAATCTGCATCAGCTCTTTTGCACAGACACTGTATGTCAACTTCTTTTCTCCTGTGTGTTTTTTCCTGTTTTTTTTTTTTTCTCTGTTTCTTTGCATGCCTTATAATTTTGTGTGGAAAACTTGGTCTATTAAATAATACATTGTCTGAACATTGGATACTGAATCCTCCCTTCTCCCTCTATGTGGGGCCTGTAACATCCACACGTAAAAATTTTAAAAATCCTGATTGCTTCAAATGCAGGGATGGATACCAGAATATTCTGCTGTTTATGTAAAAGCCTGGCCTCTGTCATTTAAAATTAGATGAGACATAAATATTCTCACAAATATGGAAATACGTCTGAGTGAATATAAATCCCATCTAAGAACCCATACCTTTTGTGTTATAATACTGTTATTAAAGTTTTCAAAGTAATCTTGAAGTTGTATTAAATTAGGAGAGAGCAGACATCTGAATTATCAAAGTAGGCCATTGGCTTATCAAAGTATTTTATATTCGGAAATAAGTACCTCCTATATATGTTGGTGATTCTAACTCCTAATGAAATTTAAAAAGACAAGATTTATTATAGTATAAATCTTCCTCAGAAGAACTATCAGCAATTAATTAGAAAAAAAGAATATCTAAAGATGTTAATTATACTACTCAGTTTCAGATGCAATAAGTTACATCTGAATATGAAACAAGAATTACCAAGAAATTAATTGGTAAAATGGCATACATTTAAGATGGCTTTAAATGCTATGATTTTAAGTATTTTCTCTTATCCACAGAGCCCTCTAGTGGAGTAAAGGTCATCAAATACACATCTTTAGAAAAAAATAACCAAGCTTTAGAAATTGTCATTTTAATTCCAATGAATATAAAATCTGAGCTTGGGAGGCACTTCTGGGAGAAGTAAATACTCCATGTTTAATTTCTTTACTGGTGAAAAATATATTTTCTTAGCAAAAAAATGCTACTTTGGGTAAAAGACATGTAAGTAGATTTTTTTTAATAAGAAGTACTGTTATAATACACTAACTTATAATGACTTTTTTTAACTATTTTACATCATCAGGGTTTTTTTCTATCAATCTCAAAGTTGTTTTGCTGATGAGTTTTGTTGTTTTGTTTTGTTTTATTTAAAAGCAAAAGATATTAATGACATTGAGGGACATGTCAAAACACTCTGCCTATATTACTGGCTAATGAATATTTTTAACCTTTAAAGTTATTTGATAAATATTTAAATTTTCTGCAAGAGTTATTTCTCCTAATTTTTCCTGTATTCATTTATTTTAAGCCTATTATTGTGGAAAATTTCTAACATAGACAAAAGTAGACTCAACTTTCACATACCTATTACCAGGCTAAAACAATTATCCACTCATAGCCTAACCTGTTTAATCTAGGCCTTCATTCATTCCACCCATTCATGTTAATTTGTCCTGCTAGAATTTCTCATAAACTAATTAATGAGAAAAATTTCCTCTCCTCTTCCTATTCTTTACTGTACAAAAGACATGAAAATACTGACATTAAACTCAAACATGATCTCTGCAGTAGTGTTCTTTAGCCAGTTACTCAACTATACTTCGCAAACTGCTTTCTCTATCCCTTGTAGTAATATCTCATTAAAAAATAAGAACAACTGACTTTTATTGAATACTCCCTATTGTTAAACCTCATGGTGTTCCAGCTGGTAAGCACCAAGGGTGGAGCACCAAGAAGCCTTGTTTTTTAATTGTATCATTAGCAAGGACATGACACCTGTTTAAAACAATACTGGTATAATTTGGCTGTATCCCCACCCAAATCTCACCATGAATTGTAATAATCTTCACATGTGAAGGGCAGGGCCAGGTAGAGATAATTGAATCATGGGGGCAGTTTCCCCCATATTGTTCTCATAAGTCTCACAAGATCTGATGGTTTTACAAAAGAGAGTTCCTCTGCACAAGCTCTTTTTTGCCTGCCACCATGATTGTGAGGACGCCCAGCTATGTGGAACTGTGAGTCAATTAAACCTCTTTTTCTTTATAAATTACCCAGTCTCAGGTATGTCTTTATTAGCAGTGTGAAAACAGATTAACACAAATACACTTTGAGAAACTTGGCTGTTTGAAATCCTATGAAAACTACGAGATGAAAACAAACCAGCTTTAACCTGGAAAGTATAAAAATGCTGGGAATATTACAGCAGTCCTGCTTGAATGTAATCAAGATTGTTACCCATTTTTGATGGAGTTATTCAAAATCTTTTGTGCTTGCCCAGAATCGTATATAATACCATTTCAGGTTTTGTTTTGAGAAATTTTTGTTCCTGAACACAGGTCTCCATTACCTGATAAGTTTAATGAAATTAGGTTTGTGTTTTAGAATTATACTATACCCTGAACCAAGCACTGTTCAGAGCATTTTATTAATACTTTTTTTTAGTTAGTTGTGTTTCAGCATTATTGGGTATAACTGACAAATTAAAATTGTACATATTTGAGGCATATATTGTGATGTTTTGATATAAGTATTTATTGGGAGATGATCACTATTATCAAGCTAGTTAGCACATCCATCACTTCACATGTTTGCCTTGTACGTGTGTGGGGTGGGGGGGATTGGGGAGAATAGTTAAGATCCATTTTTAGCAGTTCGAGTACACAATGGAGTATTGTTAACTATAATCACCCTGCTGTACATTAGATCTCCAGAACTTATTCATCTTATAACTGAACTTGGTATCCTTTGACCAATGCCACTCCCGGGACTCCCCAGCCCTCATAACCACCACTCTACCCTGCTTCTGAGCCCAACGTTTTTAGATTTCACATATGAGTGCGATCATGCCGTATGTGTCTTTCTGTGCCTGGCTTATTTCACTTAGCATAACAACATTCAGATTGGTCCATGCTGCAAATAGCAGGATTTCCCTCTATATATTTTTTAATTTACTTGTGACAGTTAATTTTATGTATCAGCTTGGCTGAGCTAAGGAATGTCATTGTTTCTGGATGTGCTTGTGAGAATGTTTCTGGAATCAATCAGCATTTGAATCAGTGGACTGAATAATGAAGCTTCCCTCTCAGTAATGCAGGCAGGCATCCTCCAAACCACTGAGGGCCCAGGAGAACAAAATGGGGCGTGAATGTGCTCTCTTCCTTGAGCGGAGACATTCTTCTTCTTCTGCCCTCAGACACTGGAACTCCTGGTTCCTGGGTTTCTGGATAATGGGATTTCCCCCAGCAGTCCCCACTTCTCAGACCTGCCGTCTCAGAGTGAGAATAACCCCATCAGCTTCCCCAGTTCTTCAGACTATGTACTCAGACTGAATACCAGCACCAGCTTTCCTGTTTCTCCAGTTCATGAACAGCAGGTTGTGGGACTCCTTGGCCTCCACACTTGCATGAGCCAATTCTCATAGTATATCTCCTCATGTACCTACGTGTGTGCACACACACACACACATGCACACACACGCATAAAATCTCCTATTGGTTCTGTCTCTGGAGACACCATTCATCTGTTAATAGATGCTTGGGTTATTTTTATATCTTGGCTTTTGTGACTAACGCTGCAATTCTATCAGTGCAAATCTCTCTTCAACACACTAATCTCATTTCCTTTGGATCTATACCCAGAGTGGGATTGCTGAATCATACGGTTGTTCTATTTTTAATTTTTTGAAGAACTCCTATATTGTTTTTCATAATGAGTGTACTAATTTACATTCCCAACAAAAGTTTGAAAGTGTTTCCTTGTCTTTACATCCTCACCAATACTTGTTATCTTTTGTCTTTTTAGTAATAGCTCTTTAACAAACAAGATAAGATCTCATTGTGGTTTTGATTTGCATTTCCCTGATAATTAGCCATGTTAAGCATTTTTTCATATATCTATTGTTCATTTGTATGTCTTCTTTGAGAAACATCTATTGAAATTTTTTTGCCCATTTTTAAATATAGGGTTATTTGTTAAGTTGTTTGAGTTTTGTGTACATTTTAAATATTAATATCTCGTCAGATGTATGATATGCAAATATTTTCTTCCATCCTACAAGTGTCTTCACTCTGTTGATTGTTTCCTCGGCTGTACAGAAGCATTTTAGTTTCATGCAATCCCATTTGCCATTTTTTGCTTCTGTTGTGTATTTTTGATGGCATATTCAATAAATCACTGCCTCCACCAAAGTCAGTAAGTGTTTCCCCCATGTTTTTATCTAGTAGTTTATCATTTCACATCTTACATTTAAGTCTTTAATCTATTTTGAGTTAATTTATGTATATAGAGTAAGATAAGGTTCAATTGCTCTATTATTATTTGTTGTTGTTTCTTCAATTGTTGAAGAGACTATGGTTTCCTCATTGTATGTTCTTGGCATCTTTGTAAAAGATCAATTAATTGTAAATATGTGGATTTATTTCTGGGTTCTTTATTTTTTTCCATTGGTCTATACATTTGTTTGTATGCCAGTGTATGCTATTTTGATCACTATGGCTTTGTAGTATATTCTGAAATTGGGAAGTGTGATGTCACCAAGTTGGTTTTTTTGTTGTTTTGTTTTGTTTTGTTTCGCTTTTTGCGCAAAATTGATTTGGCTCTTCTGGGTCTTTTGTGGTTCCATATGAATTCTAGGAAGTTTTTTTCCTATTTCTGTAAAAAAAAAAAAAGTCATTGGAATCTTGATAGAAATTTAATTAATCCTGTAGAGAGCTTTGGGTAATAGGGACATTTTAACAATTTTAATTCTTCCAATCCATGAATGCAAATTATCTTTCTATTTATTTGTGTCTTTTTCAGTTTCTTTCATTTATGTTTCATAGTTTTCAGTGTGCAGATCTTTCACCTCCTTGGTTAAATTTATTACTAATTCTTATGTTATTGTACATGTGATAGCTTTCTTAATTTAGTTTTCAAAGAGTTTGTTATTAGTGTATAAAAAATAACTGATTTTGTGTGTTGGTTTCATGTTATCTCATTTTTATTGAGATTGTTTCTGTAAATGCCTTTCTTCCTTACTATGTTGAAGGATGAAGGTGGTTCCCTGCACCATACCCTGTGGTGCCCTCCACATACCCTGACTGACATCCAGTGAGTCCTTGGCATACAAGGAATTACAGGCACAACTCGACCTTTGCTTCAGATGAGCTGTGGAAGGTGATTCTCCACCAGCATCTATGGCTCTACTCAAACAGAGCTCTTTCCTGTCCTGAACTCAACTAGGGAGAGACACTTCCTGAAAACCAAGCTCTGAAATGCCCCTTCCCTGATTCAGTGATGAGCACTGACTCCAGCAAAGCTACAGATGTCAGCCAGAGCACAGGTGCAGGCCAGTGGGTGCAGGTTCCTGGGCAGCACTGACACACAAGGTATCCCAACCCCACCCACTGTCTATGGAGCAGCTTAGACAGAAGTGATGCTCTGAATGATTCCATGGGGATAAAATGCATATTCAAAAAATACAAATTTACCATAAGTGCCCTGAAATACAGCAAGACTCCTAGCACAGGTGGAAGAGGAGCATGAAGTATGTAGCAGATTCAGGAATGTCCCCAAAGCCACCGTCATTACACTCTTACCTGCCCGTCATGGAGAAGGCTCTGCAGACCAGTGCAAGACCCTCTATATGAGCTTTGTAGTGTCCTCTGAAGTGTTGAATATTTTCAGTATAGTGTGTGGATTCAGTCATTCTGCGCAAACTCTTCCTTTGTCTCCAACAGGCTCCAAGTTAAAGAGCCTTTCTAGGAGATACTATTATAGCAAAATAGATACCTTGATGGGTAGACGTTAATACTAGAGTTAAGGTTTTAGTGCTCAAAGTAGGGAAGCATGATATGTTTAGGACCCCCACTTCATAATTTTGCATTAATGAGGCTAATTTCTCTCTGAATGTGCTACCTTTGCCTGAACACAGGTATGCACCTGATTAGCTTGTCCAAATATTACACACAAGATGGAAAGAGCTAATTGTCCAACCAAACACATCTTGTGCTATGGCTGCCCTGTATCTCCCAGCCTCTATTAGGGGTAGGTTTGTTCACATGGCTGACATCTCACCAGAGAGCTGCAGGTGGAAGTTCTGGGAGCTACTCTTAGCCCTGGGCTGTGTAACACTACTGTGACTCCTCAAAATTCTCTTCCTTCTTAGCATCTTCTGGGACCACATCTGTGTCGATCACGCTTCAACTATGCCAATAACAATAATGTTCTCAAGTTTTAGTGGACATCAGAATCACCTGGAGTTAAAGGGTTCTCCAGAGAAACAGAACCAGCAGGATCCATAGAGAAGAAGATGATGGGAATCGACTCATGTGATCATGGAGGCTGAGACATGCCACCATCTGCCATCAGTAAGCATAAGACCCAGGAAAGCCAATGTATCATTCACAGGAGTCCAGAGGACTCCAGACAGGTGGTGCTGTGGGTTTGTATGTTACTGAGTCTGAAGGCCTAAGAACCAGGAACTCAGTGTTTAAGGGCAGGAGAAGATGGTGGTCCCAGCTCAAGAAAGGAAAGGAAATTTGCCCTTCCTCTGCTTTTTGTTCTATCTGGGTCCTCAACAAATTGCATGCTGCCTCCCACATGGGTGAGGGTGAAACTTCTTCACTCAGTCTACCAATTCAAATGCTAACTTAGTAGGAAACACCTTCACAGACACACCTAGAAATAACGTTTTACCATCTACTCAAGTCAAATTGACACATACAATTAACTGTCACAACTTGCTATTAATTTTTTTTAGAGGCAATTGCAGGATCCCAGGTCCCAACTTTCTCATTCAGTTTGGTCTGGTGTCAGGTGATAATCTGCATCTCCTACAAATTTCCAGGTGATGCAGAAACCACCTCTCAAGAACCACCAACCTAGCCCCACCTGGAACTTTGTGAAACACGGCATCTCAGCTCCACTGGATCAACTTCTGCATTTTTTTTAAATATCTTTGGGTGACCTTGATGCACATGTAGGTGCTTCCAGAATAGGGTCTCTAAAGTGACCATGCCACCTCCCTAGATAAGACGCTGCAATACCTCCTCACTCTCCAAACCTCTCATACAATCAAAATATCATGGCATTAAATAAGATACCTTTCATGATCTGGTCCCTGCCTGCTCCAAATTCATCTTACATTTCCCTAAACAAATATAATTTCATCACTGAAGATTACCTGTAATCTGAGAAGCTCTGTCCTAGGGGAAAGAACCCGCACTGCTGAATTCTTTCCACCTGTGGCAACTTCTCCGTCCTCCTCCCCTTGGCCCTGTCTTAGGTCAAGGTGAGTTACGGGTTCACTGCAACAACAAGAGCACACCCGGAGGGGCACAGGGTGTCTTGGTAAGAGGAAGAAATAGGGATTATTAGAGGACTCGGGGTCCTGTTAGGGTATTTGGGGTACGGTTCAAGGAAGAATGGGTTTGCTCCAGACTGGGCACTGTCAACAGCTGGGAAAACTCTATGATTGTTCTGTCCGTGATTTCATCTACAGAGTAGAGAGAATGAACGGGCGAAGGTGTTAAAGAAGACACAGTGTGTAGACGAGCCCGGGAAGGAGGGCGTGGGGCCATCTGTATGGCCTGGCCAGTGTTCTCCAGTTCATCTTTCCTATGCTCACCACAGAGGGGCCTTGCCTGATGAGGTGTCTGTGAAACTCTTTATAGTAACAAGAGAGTGCCTCAGCCCTCAGTGTCTGACCCACTCCCAGTAAATGGCAGTCAGGGCTGCTTTCTCTGCAATGCATCTTTTACACATGCAATTTCACCTCTTGGATGGCTTAATTGCCATCTGTGTGCTGAAGAGTTCTAAATTAAACCCAAGTTTTCTCTCCAGCAGCATTTTTAAACTGTACCTCCCTAACTGATATGCAGAGTGTTAAGTGTCAAAGTGGTGGACCATCTCTGTGTTACTCCCAAGACTTTTTTACACACATTGAGTGTATTTAATGGCAGTCCCTCAGGCGTCCACTCCACTGGACTTGTTCCTGGGCTTGAGCCACACACCTAGGACTCCGTGACATTATAAAATCTGGAGCCACAAGGGTGCCTTTCCCTGGCCTCTATGCTTGCAACACTTCTGCTCACGTTTCCCACCTAGACTGATGCACCTGTCATATGGAGTTTGGTCAACATCTCCAGCCAGAGGCAGGTGCTTCTTTCTCATGTTCCTGCAGTAGTTTCCAGAGTTCACATTTCTGCTCTGCCACAGTGTATGCATTAGAGCCATTGACCGAGAAGCCTCTGCTCTAAGAATGGAGGCCTTGGAGGGCAGGAGATCCTTCTTATTTCTCTGTGTTCTTGCAGTTAGAATATGGCCTGGGTCACGGAAACTGCTGAAAAAATAGCACAAATGTTCTCTACAAACTTTTTTTTTCCACCCAGGATATTCAGTTTGTCAAGTCAGTTGCCTTTTGTCTAAGTGAATCCCAGCTTTACCTTGGAAGCTTCCAGCAGCCTGAACTCTTGGTGGTGGTTTACAAGCCCCTCCGTGCACCTGCCCCAGCCTACCTCTCCCATTTTATTCCCAACAACCTCCCTGTTCACACCCAGTGTTTCAGCTAACCTGACCCTCTACTTATTTCCTAACTCCTCAGTCTCCATGATTTTTCTTATGATGTGTACCACTGGAATCCACCCCTTCCACCTGGGGTCTCCAGCCACACATCCACGTGTGTCAAGGCTGAAGACCATTGTCCCCACGAACCCTGGCCCACACACTCCCTAGAGATGAAATCTGTGCTGTTGACTTAAGGCACCTTCTCGGTGGCACTGTCTTGGGGTTTACCTGGATTTACCTTGACTCCCTCAGAGTCCTCTTTTCTATGCAACAAAGAAATGGATTGTTGCATCTGATGAGTATTTTTATGCTTTACAATATTTAACAATGGCTTTTAAAATGTATTATGCACTCAAAACACAAAATACTTTTGTACTAAAGACATTTTATATTAAAAGTCCTTATATGAATTATTTCATATGTCATTTTCTTGTGATATGTTCCACCCTGATTTATAACAGGGTTTTGTAATGATCTTGAATGCATTGGAAGATAGTGAAGTGCCTTCTCAATCAATAAATTGCAATTGTAATTAAGTTCAATCTTTAATATATGTAAATGTTGACATTCTCAGAAAAATTAATTAAGACTACTGGGATTTGATTTTCCTGGACGCTAAATAAAACCTAGAATTCACCTTTACGTGTCTCGTTCCAGCAGATGGCAGCCAATTCACACCATTTTGGAGTCAAGGCTCTTGATGTTTGAGACGAGATCTGAGCTGAAGCTGCTTTTCAAGAAAGGTTCGATGTTGTTTACACTGCAGTTAGTAAAATGTGAAATTGAATAACAATAAGTTACAGACAAGCAGCAATCAAACTACATGATTATTTGTTACTTGTTCAATTTCCATTATCTGAGAATAAATTTAAAGGATTAAAACCTGCTTACATCCTTAATTTACAATATTTACCATTAGTGTCTGCAGGAAATCGTATTGTCTATCAAAGTAAGCAGTTTGACTTGTACACAGCAGTACATATGCAAATCAGTTTTCAAATCCACTTTTTCTGCTAAGGGACTTAGAAAGTGATCGCATTATATGTTATGTGAAACTTGGGGAAAGAATAACAGAAATATGGGCAGAGTAGGTTCAAGGGATGTAGATAGGCAGCTGCTGTGTTTGGCTGTGTCCCCACCCAAATCTCATCTTAAATTATAATCCCCATAAACCCCACATATCCTGGAAGGGATGCAGTGGTAGGTAATTGAATCATGGGGGCAGTTTCCCCCATGCTGTTGTCATGACAGTAAGTAAGTTGTCATGAGATCTGATGGTTTTATAAGTGTCTGGCATTTCCCCTGCTGGCACTCATTCTCTCTCCTGCCACCCTGTGAAGAGGCGCCTTCCGCCATGATAGTAAGTTTCCTATGAACTCCCCAGCCATGCAGAAGTGAGAGTCCATTACACCTCTTTTCTTTGTAGATTGCCCAGTCTCAGATATTTTCTTATGGGAATGTGAGAACAGACAAATACAGCAGCCTTGCTCTGATCATTTGTCTGGCTATTGATGTCTTCATACTCAAGTAAACTTCACCAAGTATGTAAGATATTAAAATAGAACAGTTACTAAATATGTTTTAAATATTTAGTGAGAATGGCAGTGTTAAATTTTGTAAGAACTTGCCCATTTCTGTAATGAAATCACAAAATCAGAGAGTGAAGTTCTAGTCTTTTATAACCAAAACTATATTTTCCCCCAAACTGTGTTGCTCAACTTTCAAGCATTAGGCAGATATATCTGTATCTTAAATAATTTATTTGGGTCTTTTTCTTGCCTATTTATTTTTTAACAATGTCTTTTGATGATTTTTTTAAAGAACAGACAAACAGAATCTCTGCTGTGGACCCTCTGACACTTGTGATTTCATGTTATGTACAGTTGGAGGGTTATATATGATTTTAGGCCAATGCTTACATATCATCACTCCTTTTAAACATTAAACTCCTCTTGAGAAGAAGGCTTTGCAGCTTTGTGTATTCTCAGTGGTATCTAGACAGTCTCTTGCTTGTGGTAGATTCTCAACATGTACATTGGAAATTGAATTTCACTGAGTTGAGAGCTCTTATCTTCAGAGCACTCAGGCTTCACATAGCATAATCCCAGACATTTAGAAGATATTTGATGATTGATAGATTAAATTTGTGATGGGTAGTGTAGGACAAATGGCCTAGCTCTTAGCTTCATTGGATGTCTATCCAACTTTTAGAAAACGTAACACCTTCAATATAAGTTAACAGAAAACTTTATTTAAAAGGACTTTTTTTCTCATAATTGCTGCACAAAAATGATGATGGGGCTTATGATGATTGTGATGGTGATGATGATGGTGATGATAAATAGAACAGCGAAAAGGAATAGCACAGGCTGGTGTTTTTAGGTGTTTGGGTCTTTTTATTAAGTTTCATAACCTTAGAGAATACCACATTTACTGGCCCTGTGTTTGAAAGTCCCTACAGATATGTTAGGACTGTTAGGAATCTCACAAATAAATATCATTCTGCCAGAATATATTCAGCTAATTTTAAAGTCTAAATGAAATTCTTATACTGAGTTGTAGTATTTTTAATTTGTTTTGAAATGTCTTCCTCAGAGGTTATTCTTTCAACGATTCCATTAAAAGCTAAAATACCTCTCTCTTTTAATCTAAGGACTAAAATAGCTGCACCATCCACATTTGACACAAAAACTACTGGGACACAAATGAGACCCAAACATGGGTGAGGGGTAGAGGTTAGTGACAACTGTTTCCATGGCAGAAAGAAGGAGGACGTAACTGTAGAACTAGAAGAATTCTGAAATGAGGATTTTTGAATATCCTGAGAGTTCAGGCAAATGATGAGGCAGGATGCCTCTTACCTGTGGCATGCAGATAATATGTTAACCACGTCATTATACTTATTTTTACAAACAAGAAAATAGGCTCATGAGGTCAAAAAACATTCCTACTGGTTAAGGTCTTGGATGGCACAGTCTGAGCAGGATTTAATATCTCCCCTCCTCTAGTCCGAGTCCTACTGTCTTTATTTCAGTTAACAGGAGGTTTCCATAGTAGTGACCAGAATGAAGAGACATGGTTTTATAGTACAATAAAGTAGGAGGCCAATCTGTATGGGGTAGTGGAAGGTGGCGGTATTTTCTATTCCCTGTATGAGTGGAAGAAACTCTGCTTCCCTGTGACCTGAGATCCTCTTTCTCAATAGGAAAGGGGAGGTGAACGAATGCAGAGCCTTCAGGAGAGGTGCCAAAAGGGCTTCCCACAAGAGCCTCCGGCACAAAGGCGGTAGCAAGACACCAGCATGACACAGTCTGGCATCCACCCACAGCTCCCCTGAGCTGGACCACGGAGGAGAACCCATGATGCTCTCAGCTGGGTCCTTTCCTCTTCTCGAACTGGCTCTGCGGAGAGAAAGAGAAATTTAAATATTTTATATCAAAGAAATGCACCAAAAGTGGTATTGTTAAGAGCACAAATAAATTATCTAGTAAATATCAATATTAAACAAGTTTTGATGGATACAACCTATTGCAGGAAATCAAATCTGAATAAATAAAAATCATAAGCTATATCATTCTTTAATTGCATTGAAAATAACATTCAGAATAATTCTAATTATTTTTCCTGTATTGCAGAGTAGTGTGAGGTCAATTCAAATTTTAAAAAGTAGGCAAGCTATTCTGTTGAATAAACAGTTTCCCACTTATTATTTATGAAATAGCAAATTGTAAAAAACCTCAAAGATAGATCTCATTAAGGACAACAGACATTTTTAGAGTCCTCCTTTTTCTTCTATTTTCTCAAATAAAATTTACTGTACTACTATTTTTTCCTCTTTCAAAACGTGTGAAATGGTTAAATAATGAAAGCCAGACTTCCACAATTTATTGCTATTATATTGGGCAGATCACTTAAACTCTGAGCCTCAGTGACTGAATCACTGAAATAAAATGTAGAACTTCAAACTCTTAATTTGTAAAGCATTTCAGGATAGCGTTGGGGGGATACCAAACAAAATGAAATATTATGGACATCAATGATGCCTCCTTCACATGCCAGCTATTTAACTCAGAAGCAAAACCAACAAACAAACCAAAAGTAAAACAAAACACTTCAGGCCCCTCTGGGTGAAAGAACTCTAAAACAAGCATGAAGAGAAATCATTAAAACAGCTAGAGATGAAAAAGTCACATCACATACAGGGGAACAGAGATGCAAAGCATGTCTGACGTTTCAGCAGAAATAATGAAGGCAAAATAGAGGGGATTATTATATTTAAATAGAGAGAAAAGCAATAAACTCATAACTATATATCCAGCAAAAATATCCCTTATGAATGAATCTAAAATAAGGACATTTTGAGATCGCTAAAAATGGGAACCTTTATCACCAGTAAATCTGCACTAACAAAAAATGCTAAAGGAAGTTCTTCAGGCTGGGAAAAAATAGCACCATGTGAAAAGTCAGATCTATAGAAAGGAATGAAGAAGAGGAAAACTGGTGATTGTGCATGTAAATATGGAGACTGTCCTAAATTTCTTTAAGGACTGTCCTAAATTTCTTTAATCTGTTGATTTCTTAAAGAAAAAATGTCTTATTGTCTTAGGGGTCAAATGACAAAAACAGAGGAAACACGTGGAGTTATACTGTTCTAAGCTTCTTATGTTTTATGTGAGGAAGTACAATATTAACTCAGATTAGAGAGCAATAGCATAAAAATGCATGGTGAAGTCCCTAAATCTACTGCAGGCACTGTGGTTTTCAATAATTTGACTCTGATGCATCTCAGTGTAGCTCTCATTGTATTTAGTCTGCTTGTTATTGGCCAAGACTCTTGAATCTGTAAATTATTTTTTTCCAAGTTGGAGAAAATTCTTATAATTATTTAGCTATATAAATGAATACAGCTAAACTCAGCTGAGGAAATAAAATATAATATTTTGATTAACACAAAATAAGGCAAGGAAGGAGGAAGTGAGGAATACAAAGAAAGATGGGAAAAATAGAGAATAAAAAATAATATGATTGACAAATTCAATCATATAAAGTCATAATAAATAAATGGATTAAACAATACTATTTAAAAAGCAGAGATTGTCAAATTAGAAAAAATGTAAATTCAACTATATGTTTTCTGCAATGGAGACAAACCTTAAATACAAATCTACTAAGACAACATAAAAGGAAGTGTAAGAAATAAATTACAGAAACCATAAGGAAAAGTAAGGAATCATAGGAAAGCTTCTGTGGCTACATTAATATCAGACAAAATAGACTTCAACACAAGGTGGATTTTCTGAGATGAAGGGAGACATTTAATGTTGGTAAAATGGTGAATTCATCAGGAAAATATAAATACCAAATATCACAAAGAATAATTAATATTAATTAAAGGGCATAACTGCAGATGCTATAATTATTAATATGATAATAGAATAATATAAATAACTTTATGCTAATAAATTCTGCAATTTAAATAATATGACAAAATCCCTTAAAAACATAACTTAGCAAAATGACTGGAGAAGAAATAACAAATCTGGAATAGCTCTATATCTATTAAGGTAAGATATGAAATCAAAGTTCCTTTAAAAAATGAGACTCTATATCCAATTCTTCACTGGTGAATTATATGAAACATCTAAGGAAGAAATAACACCACTGTTACACAATATATTTCGGGAGTTAGATAAAGATCGAACTATTTCCTCTCAATTTATAAAAGCAGCATACCTTAACACCAAATCAAGAAAATACTTTCAGAAAATACAGTTGCAAATTGAAACAAGCAATATGCAAAAAAGAATAATGCATCATGATCAAATAAAGTTTATCTCAGCACAGCAAAGTGGATTTAACCTCCAAAACTAAATCATTGCCATTTACCACGTAAAGAAAAGGTGCAGAAATTATTTAACAAAATTAAATAACAATTTATAGTAAAAAAAAAAAAAATCAACAATCTAAGGCATCTAATTAAAACCAGTAACATGCCCAGTAGTGAAATGTCTAATGATCTCCCATTATCCAAGGCAAGACAGAGCTGTCTGCTCTCATGTTTTCTGTTTAACTTTGAGGGGTGCAGCTTTGGTCCAGGTTAAGGCTTATATCGCGTGAGTATCTTTCCATATGAAAAGAAGTACCAGAAGTGGGAAATGTGTGTTTTTTTTTTTTAGCATAAATCATCTCAACTTATGCTTCTTTATTAATTGGCAAAAATTATATGCATTTGTCATATGCAACATGTTGTTTTGAAATATGTGTACATTGTGGAATGGTTAAGTCAAGCTAATTAACATACACATTACCTCATACACTTATCATTCTTTTGTAGTGAAAACACCTAAAATCTACTCTCTTAGCAATTTTCAAGAATAGATTACATTGTTATTAACTACAGTCAAAAGCTCTAAAGATATGCAAGACCTTGAAACCGAAAAGGACAATGCAATTAAAAGATGTCAATAATAACAAAAGGCATAGATCCTGGTCCTGGATTGCAAGACTCAACAGTTTTTTGCTTTAGATTTTTTCATTTTAATTTTTTACTATATAAACATGTAAATAAAAATTGTATGTCTATCATGTGCAACATATTTTTGAAATGTGTATTCATTGCAGAATAGCTAAGGTTTCTTTTCTCACTAAACTGATCTATAGATTTCAGAAAGTGCTAATCAAAACCACAGAAGGCCTTTTATAAATATTTAAATGATAACTTAAAATATATATGCGGAAATTCAAAGGGTGTAGAATAGCTAAATGAATTTGAAAAAGAACAAAGCTGGAGAACTACTACTATCTGATTTTAAGACTTACTATAAAACTACTATTATCGAGTCAATGTGGTATTGACAAAAGCATAAGCAAATAAATCAAAGGTGCCGAAACAAAGTTTCACACTTCTAGAGCCAACACATTTCCAGTAAATTTGGTAATGAAATTCAACAGGAAAAGGATAACCTTTGCAAGAAATATTGCTGAAATCAGTGTACTATATGTAGAAACAAAAGTGAAGCTCAGCTCCTTACTCACCATACACAAAATTAATTCACAATAGACATAAAGATAAAATTTAAAACTATAATTCTTCTAGATAAAAAGTGCAAAATATCTTCATAATGTAACATATATAGTATAAAACATACTGACCATATTCAAAGAAATAATAAATTGGGCTTAAGCAAAATTAAAATCTTCTTTTCATCAAAAGACCTTGTTAAAAATAAATAGGCAAGACACTGACTCAAACATATTATTTGAGATTTTATATGTATAGGTATGTATATATTTTTAAAATCTCAACATATTCATATATATGACAAAAAAACTTTTATTAAGAATATAAAAATAATCTCTATAAATCAATAATAAGATAACCTTTTTCCCCAGAAAAAAAATTAATGAAAGCAGAAGACTTGAACAAACAAAACATAAGGACATGTAGAAAAGACAAATAAGCACATGAATAGGTGTTTAACATGAGTGCACCAGGTTGAATAGCATCACTCCAAAATTCTAGAACTGCAGACTGTGACCTAATTTGGAAAAAGAGTTTTGTGAATTTAATCAGTTAGGTTAAGATGAAGCCATTTTGGATAAGATGGGCCCCAAATCCAAAATGACTGGCATCCTTATAAGAAGGGAGAAGAGTAAGGGAAGAAGAGAAGACCACATGACCACAGGAGCAGAGACAGAAGGCTCCATCTTCAAGATGAAGGAAAGGCCAGGGTTGCCATCAGCCGCCAGACAGCAGAACAAGGCACAGAACCTTGTCTTCCTTGGAGCCTCCAGATAAACCAGCTCTGCTAATATCTACAGTTCAGACTTCTAGCATAGAACACTAAGAGAACGAATTGTTGTTATTTTAAGACAACTAGTTTGGGGTACATTCTTATGGCAACCACAGGAAATTACTGCAATTAGTTGTTAGGAAAATGTATATTAAGATGACAGTAAAGTAACATTTTGTAGCTATTAGAATGTATATCTCTTTTAAAGCTTGCAGAAATGTATACTGGGAAAATATGGAACAGCCAGAAACCTCATCCTTGGTTGTAATGCCTGCGCAATGAAACAACTTTTTTTTTTTTTTTTTGAGACGGAGTTTTGCTCTTGTTGCCCAGGCTGGAGTGCAGTGGCGCAATCTCGGCTCCCTGCAGCCTCCGCCTCCCGGGTTCAAGCGATTCTCCTTCCTCAGCCTCCAGAGTAGCTGGGATTACAGGCACCCACCACCACGCCCGGCTAATTTTTTTTATTTTTAGTAGAGACAGGGTTTCACTATGTTGGCCAAGCTGATCTCGAACTCCTGACCTCAGCCGATCCACCCACCTCGGCCTCCCAAAGTGCTGGGATTACAGGCCTGAGCCACCGCACTCGGCCGTAAAACAACTTTTGAAAATGCTTTGGAAGTTTCTCGTGTACATTTAAACACACACAAAAATTCACTTCTCAATATCCATCCGGGAAAAATAAAAGCATACATTGACAAAATAACTTGTCCAAGAATGTTTATAGCTGATTTATTTATAATAGTCAAAACTGAAAAGAAACCAAACGTCTATCAACAGGAGAATGGAAAAATAAATTGTGTTTTACACAATGAACTAAAATGAATGAACTACTGACTCTTGCATCCATATGGATGAATGCCAGGACTTACTCTAAAAGAAATGGAAGCTTATCACAAAATAGTGCCTATGATATGGTTCATTTATATGATGATTAAGAACAGACAAAATGAATGCATACCCAGGGACGGAAATCAGAGCAGCGTGGAGCAGTGAGGACCGCTGGCATGGGCAGAAGAACCTTTGTGGTGTGATGGGAATATTTCCCACAGTGATTGGCACGTGAACATTTGTCTAAACTCATCAAATGCGCACGTCAGTTCTGCAGATTTCATTCTTTGTAAATTTTATCTCCATTTTTAAAAAAGGATGATGATACAGTAAGCAAAAGCAACATGCATGTCCCTGTTTATCAATGACTTTAGAGCAGAAAATAATGAGTTTTTGTAACTGGTAGTTTACTTTTTTATTTATGTATAAGTTATATTCAAAGGATGAAATTCATAAGATACTACAAATATATAATCAATATTTAATATTTTAATGATTTATGTATGGAAAGGAAGCCATGAGCTTAAGAAATTATCTGTATTTAAACCACATAATATGACAGGTCTTTAGTAAACAATACTCATTCTGTAAAACAACATGTTAAAGCTTGTAGTTTCATCAACAGAGCAATGTACTGTGCTAATTTTATGGATTTTGTGATGACTTCGTAGATGACTATCTTATTACATAATTAATTCTATGGTCTAACACAAGAAACAGATCTTTGGTTCCCGTAGTCTAAAATTTCATGCGCAAAATATGCACCAGATTATTTAGACATTTCAAAAAGACCACCTGGATGATCACGGAGATTCCCCCAAATGAGCAGCTGTAAAAAAATAAAATTCTTAATTAATATTGAAATAACACTTTCTATTTGAAATGCATAAGTGCACTTACTATATTTAAGACACACATGTTACGCAATTTTGAATGGCAAATTTATTGGTTTCTTTAGAACTTATGGACTTCTTGATAATGAAAGTGAGACATTAGCAATACCAAATACTAGTCAGAGCAAACAAATCCTGAATGAGGAATAAATACAGGAATACGAATGAATGTGGAATGCTTCAGACCACAGCTGTGACATCCTTCAGAAAAAGTGAGGGAAGGCCTGACCACTGGGCATAATTTTAATGGTGAAATAACAGAAATAGGGCAACTAAACAATACAAATCAAAGCTACTCTTTCTTTGATTGCAATAGTTGACATAAACTTGTACTTAATACAACTATGAATACCATTTACAATTAAGGGAGCAATATAACATTCTTATCTAACAGGCACTGCTCACTCTTTACCTTTATAAAAAGGTCAAGATAAACAAACAGATCAGATTTGTTTTCATATGGCTATTAGACAAAAGAAAAGTGACATAGTCAACTTCATTTTGCAGTCTGTTTTATGCTTTGCTTCTGCTGCTCTTTATTATTTCTGTTTCTGCTGTATTTTGTGCTCCTGAAGCACATGGTTTTTCTCCGTCGTGAAGGTTCATGTGACTTATCAAAAGGAGATTGCAAAGACAGAGGAGAGTGTTCTGGAATCAAATCATCAGAGAGAGGCTACATTTTGTGAATTTATTGTAAGCCCAGGTGAATAGCATTCTGCCCCTCAGGCCACCTTCACTCCAACAGGAACATTATATCCTAGGGATCTGAATGCTCAGTTTTCAGAGGAAATTGGCCATTTGGCCAAAAGCTGGTGGCCTGACCTCAAGAGGTCATCACTATTTACTAAAAAGGAGAAAAGAATCTGCCCACTTTATTGCTTTATTTGATTATCATGGGAAAAGTCAACAGTTTTTTTCCATTCCTTTCATTCTAATATTATTTCATTAGCAATTACAAAATATAATTAAGCCTATTTGTAGGGTACAGTCTATTCTGTTTTACTATAATGAATTTCCGTTTCCAGAGCTCCATTTAAAAAAAAAATTGTGTAATGTAAAAATGCAGAAAAAGTGAAAGAATGACATAGGTATCAACTGATACCAACCGCATGGATACAATACTTGTTAATAATTTGCCATATTTGTTCTAGATGTTTATCCATCTATGAATATGCATATATTTTAATTTTTCTGAGTCATTTGAAAGTAACTTATGGACATCATGACAACTTACCATAAATACCTCAGCTTTTATTTCCTAAAAATAAGGATATTTCCCAGCATAGCCAAATATTGTTATCAAGTCTAAGAAAATTAACAGCAAATCCTTAATATCATCCAATATCCAGCCACATGCCTGTGTTTCTGATTACCTCAAAAGTGACTTTTATAGTTAAATCCTTTAAAAGATTTTTTCTGAATATTATCTCTTTTCAGCTTCTATTAATTTTGAACAGTTTTACCACATAATTTTTTGATGTTTTTGACTTTTTGAAGCAACCAGAGCAATTGTTCTATAATTTATTTTAGATTCTAGATTTGTCTATTTTCATTTACTTTTTTAAACTTGTTTATCTGACTTCTTGATTTATCTAAGCTGAATATTAACTCTGATGTCTTGATTAGATTCAGGTTAAACTAACTTGGCAATAACAATTCAGCACATGCTGTCTTCCTCATAATATGCCACATCAAGAGAAAATAAGGTGAGAGTTTCTCACTATTGGTGATACTACATTTGATGACTTGGGTGAGGTGAAGAAAACCTTTTCTTTGCTATTAACATTAATTGTGGGAGAATACACTGGCATTATGAAAATATTATTTCTAATTTTAATATTTAGACAGAATAGCACCTATTCTATTATTCTTGATGTACATACTCATGATATAACTATCTGAGGCATAATATTCTGATAATTTTATCAATAATATTCAATCAATTACAATAGATCTATATGTAAACACCAGGATAACAACATTTGCCATATATGTAGAAGAAAGTCTGAAAACTTTGGATAATTCTAACACATTTGTTCAAGAATACATGCAGAGAATGACCGTTGCAGCATTTTTGGTAATAAACTAGAATTGAAAATAACTTTTATAACCATTTGTAGGGAAATACACAGATGCAATGTGGAATATTCATCATTGAAACCCTATGGCAGTGAAATGGGATGAATTAAAATTATGCATCAACATGGATAGATTTATAACACGTACCACTGAGTTCAAAACAAGATGTAGACCAGGGTCATCTTGTAATCCCAGCACTTTGGGAGGCTAGAATGGGAGGATCACTTGAGCCCAGGAGGTGGAGGCTGCAGTGAGCCGTCCATGTTCATGCTAATGCACTACAGCCTGGGCAACAGAAAGACAGCCTGTGTCAAAAAAAAAAAAAAAAAAAAAGATATTTGGGTAAAGAAAATTTAAACATAAACAGGAACAATACCACATATTGTAAATGAATATATTTATGAATATGTAAAATAAATGACTTGGAAGAACATCAAAATCATGACAGTGGTCACCTCTTGGTGTATGGGAGAGTGGGATGGTTTGATGTTAGGTATATTTAAATATTTATTTATTTAAAATAGACTAGGAGCTAAAATGACAGAATTATTAACCTTTGTTATTTCTGGATTTTGTTGTTTTTACCCTCTATACACTCATTTAACGATTAAAGTTCTTAATCTTCACTTTAGAGATGAGGACTCTCGAGACTGGGTGAATGTATCTGCTCTGCAGTGGAGCCTTAATTCAAGACAAGGTGTGACTGAGCCTTTAGAGCGCCGGCGGACCGTCGGACAATCAGACCAGATAGACGACAGAGGGTCACTAAGCCCCAACAAGACCTCTGCCTTGGCCAGAATCAAGTTGACCAAGAAAAAGAAAGCAATCAAATAAATGGTCTCTGAATAAGAACAGAATCCCCAATGGGCCCCCAAAAGGCAGATTCTCTGTAACAACAGTAAGAGATTTTTTTTTTAAATCAAACTCCTTCTATAGCTGCTGCTGAAGGAAAAGGAGTTTTCCAAAGAGTATTTTGAGAGCTATATGAACATATCAGCAGCAGGGAAAATTTGCAGATGTAGAGGGAGTCACAACTCTGCTCAAAATATGCTGCAGCAGATGAGAACAGAAGTACTCAGAACCAGAGGAGCAGAGATTTACTTTGAAGTCTGAACATTGACCAGTCCTAGCTCTGCTGCTGATACAACCCCCATCTTCTGTTAAGTGGTTCGTACTCAGAATTCATGCAATGCCTAAAACTTGTCGAAGAGCTTTAAATATTCGAGTTAAAAAAGATATCATCTGTCTTCTACAAAAAATAGCATCCACCATAGAAAAGGCAGGTGCAGGACATGAGACTGCAGTGCCTAGGGGAAAGTGTGGAAAGAGAGACTAGCACATTCCCCATTAAAATATATCTAACAGCAAGGAATGAGAAAAGCAGCAATGATTACACTACCCAACCCAGGAGTACAAGGCTGGCCATCTCAGCCACTGGACAAGGAGTCTACAACACAAAGCCAAGGCCATCAGGATAAGGCGCAACCTGGGCTGAGAGAGGCAATGCCCCCATAGATGGAACAAAGCAGTTGCATTGAAGAAAAGTCAAAAGTTCTCTCTTCCTCCATGATTCTCTTCCTCCCTGGTTAAAACAAAAAAAAAAAAAAAAAAAAAAAAAAAAAAAAAAATTGAAATCCTGAGGAAAATAAGATACACAAGACAGAAAGACAGGGCAGACATTTATCTACTCTACCAGGGCCAAGTGTCCAAGCTGGTGGCACGCTTGCTGTTGGTTCCCAGTGGTGGCCTCACATGGCATGTGTTTCTCTGTGTGTGTGAGTTCTCTAGAGTAGAGCTATATTAGTAAAATCTGAGACTTCAAGTGTGTGTATCTTCAATTTCACCTATTTTTTGCAAAGTTGTTTTTAAACATTTCTATCCTCTCTGTCAGTGTATAAGCACACTTATTGATCCATAATTTTGTCAATGATTGTTATCATTAGGTGTCGTTAAGCTTTTGTATAATCCAGATCTTAGATTTGTATATAATTTCTCTTATCTTGATTCTTAGTTATTTGATTTATTTATGCTCTATAATTTACTCTCTACTTTTTTAAATTTTATTTATTCATTTATTCATTTATTTAAGAAAGGGTTTTGCTCTGTCATCCAAGCTGCAGTGCAGTGTCAGGGTTGTAGTTCATTGTAACCTCCAACTCCTGGGCTCAAGCAATCCTTCTACCTCAACCTCCCGAGTAGCTGGAACTACAGGTGCATGTCACCACACTTGGCTAATTTTTTAAATTATTTTTGAGATGGAGAATTATATGTTGCCTAGGCTGGTATCGAACTGCTAGGCTCAAGCAATCTTCCTGCCTCAGGCTCTCAAAGTGATAGGATTATAGGCATGAGCCACCACACTTGACCACTATTTAAGCCAAGTATTACATTCAGATCTCTGGCAACAAAAGCTAGATATCACAAACAAACATTTTTAAAGGGTTTCAAAACAGCAGCAATTTTGTCCCAAACCATAAGTGGGAGATGGGGGAAACATATGTTAGGAAATAATGATCATGGGAGTGTCTTATTTCAAAGCTCATGAGTTTCACCCAAAGCTATATTGAGTACATTCATTATTTAAAAAATAAATAAAATAAAAAGTATGAAAATAATACTATCAGTCAATATATATACACATTTATCTCACAAAATATTCCATATCATACAATTTAAAGTCCTCAGTTAAAAACATTAGTAGATTAATACATAAAAATTTAATAACTTTCCTGGAGCAAAACCAAAGAAAGAATGAGGATGTACAACCATCATTTTCCTGGGTGAAGTTACTGCATATTCTCGTCAAATTATTTTTTTGTGGCAATAAGTCAATGTCAACAAATGATTATTCAACCCAGCCTGGTTCTATTTGATGAGAAGTGTTTGAAGAGGAAGGATTGAGCTGCAGCAGCCTCGCTCTACCTGTTATCAAGGCATATCATATAGCTGCAGGTATCCAGCCATTTTGGCTCTAACACTAGAATATAGAAATTGAACAATAAAACAGAATAAAGAAGTAATGATGTCACAATTCCTTAGGGAGAAAAATATCATTCAATGCCCAATTTACAGGAACAAAACAGAGAGTCTTACCAGCCTCCACTTCCTTGTGTTTTAGATGTAAGGAAAGCCATCATTTGGAAGGCTGCTTAGGAGAGTCCTCAGAGGAGAGCCTGGTTTTGATAAAGGTAAGGGGAATGGTTACTAAGTCCAAAAATAAATGCTTTCAAAAATAGCTGCCATTTATTGAATGCCTCTTATGTGCTAACCACCTCATGTGTGGCTGACAGGGCTGTATTCTCATCCAAAGACTGACCAGTGAAGGACCCTCTCCCAAGCACCCTCAGGCTGCTGCCAGAAGCCATCTTTCCTTTTCTATAATGTGAAAGGTAGCACATGTCTGCAACCAAGTGGTTTTACCTGCCTGCTTCCTCCCAGTGGCCTTTGGGGAGTTTAGCAGCCTCCTTTTATTTTGTAGTCTCTTTGCCCCTTTTAGTCAAACTTGGCAGTGATTCTGAGAAAATAAATTTCTCCAAAACTGTACGGATCTTCCACAGAATTTTCAGAGATTTATTCTATTAAACAAAAGCCATGTCTGCAGATTTTTGAGATAATCGATCCTGTATTTTGGCTTCTTGCTGAGGTGGTTAAGGGACACTGCCCCTGTGTTTCCTTTGGTTTGATTGAGATCTGTGGGGCGTGACCTTAATTTCTCAAAAGGACTTTTTCATGACTCAATATTCTCACATTTGATCTTCCTGAAGTTTTCAGCAAACGTTTTTAATCACACTTTGGGCTGTAAAAATGTTTGCTGAAAGCTCTTCTAAATCTCTGCTTTCCGGAGTAAATCACTTAATGTTAGCATTATTTGCTAATTGAAGAGGTTGAAAGTTGCCACAAATATCGTGTCCTGATTACTTTTAACAGTTTGTCTCTCAATGTATTTCTCTCCTTTCATAATTTACTATGAGCAGCGAGAAGAAAGCAAGCAATAATATAAATACTTACATAGAAATCTCTTATCTATGTATACAAATTCACTCATATATCCTGCTCTCCACATAACTGCAGCAGACAATTTTGCTAAACTTTCAGCTAATAATTAAGGAGAAATTGCTTCCTTCCACCCTGAATTATTTCATTCCTCACTTCCCTCTGAGCCCTCAGTGCAGTATCCCTAAAGTCTATTTTTACCAGCAGTCTGTTCAAGGAAGTTTGGGCTTTTCTATCATTTCCTTCCATTTTTTTCCAGCGTTTGTCCAGTTCTCAGTTGCAAAGCTGCTTCCACATTTTTAGGCATGTTTCACAGAGCACCCCACTCCTGATACTGAAATCTGTATTAGTTTTGTTTTTATTGCTGTGGGATATTAATATAGGTATGACATCTTTTATTTGATTAGCATATCATGTAATTTCAACAATTCTGTGCTTTATGTCTCAGATATGTATCATTTAAATACTAAAAATGTATTTGTCATCTGTGTAGGTTATTGAATTAAGTCTTACAATGTGGTTTGGTGGTCCATTATAATTCATTCTGTTTGTTAATTAACTTGAACTTGTCCCTATCTTCATATGTTATGCTCTTTATTTGTTCCACTTTATGCTTCTTTTTATTCTCACTATTTGCATTTTTTGAATTGAATGAAATTTTTATTTGCTTTATTATTCTTTTTACCCATTAGGTTGAAAAGTCATATACTGTACTTGTTTAAGCTGAAAGGATACACTGTGTATTTCACCATATACATCTAGATGTTCTATAATTATTTTCATCTTGAAAATAAAATCACCTAACAACCCCTTATGACACACATATCATTGTTCTTTTAGTTCTTTCTTTTTAATAATGTAACATATTAGATATTATTAAATACAAACTTTATTATTTAAATTTACTTGTTTATCAATTTATCAGCTCACGTTTGCATTTTACTTCTCATATATTTCTGCCACCAGCTATGTTTCTGAATTACTTTTCTTAGAAATTACTTCAGAAAAGACTTATTTTAGTAAACTCAGTGTTTGTTAAACTGAAAATATTTTCTATTTACTTATCAGACTCTGGCTTCCACAATTCCTACCAATAACTTTACCATTTATTTCATTGTCATTCTTATGTGAGTGCCATTTCCTCTCTAGCTGTTTTGAAGTTCTTTGTCAATTGGTGCTGTGTAATTTTACTACATGCATAGATGTGAATTTGTTCTATCTGAGCTTGTGTGAACTGTGCTCTGTATTTTAACAGCACTGAACAATTCTTGGCAACCATCCACTTCAACATTGCTGTTTCTCCATTTTCTTTTCTTCTTTGCCATTAAACGGATTTCTCTGGGCCTTCTCAGCCTGTCTCCTTGCCACTTAGGCTCACTCATAGCTCCTTTTGAGTTATATATTCATGCTGTTTTGGGCAGGTTATTTATTTCTTTTTCTGTTTTTTGAGACAGAGTCTTGCTCTGTTGCCAAGGCTGGAGTGCAGTGGCATGAGCTTGGCTCACTGCCACGTCCCACTCCTGGGTTCAAGCAATTCTCCTGTCTCAGCCTCCTTCATAGCTGGCATTACAGACATGCGCTACTATGCTTGGCTAATTTTTTTTTTTTTTTTTGTATTTTTTAGTAGAGACGGAGTCTCACTTTGTTGATCAAGCTGGTCTCGAACTCCCAACCTCAGGTGATCCACATGCCTCAGCCTCCCAAAGTGCTGGGATTACAGGTGTGAGCCACTGCACCCGGCCTATTTCTTCCCTTTATTTGTCTAGCTCTCCATTTTCTATTTTGTCTAATCTTTTTGTATCATTGTGTTTTTCATTTCAATAAATGTAATCATTATTTATAAAATTTTATTTCCTTTTTTCTGGTCTTACTGCTAATTTCTTACATTTTTCATATTTTGCTCATTTGACAGATTCTATCTTCTATTTATTTATAAATTTTACATTATTACTTTTATTCTTTATTTGAAAATCTAATGCCTGAAATTTTTGAGGCTAAATTTGGGATTTGCTATTTTTCCTGTGTCTTCTGCCTGATGGCCGAATTCCTTGCATGTTTGATGATCTTTTATTGATTCTGTGCTGAGCAGGGGTATTTTTTCTTCCAGAGTGGATTTCCATTTACTGAGGTCCTGGCCAATATCATTCCCAGGTTGATTTTGGTCTTGTTGGTCTGAGCCTCATCTCAGCACCCCTCCCTTTGAGTTTTCCTGGACTGAATCTCCACATTGCTGTATTTTTATCACCTTTTGCCAAACAAGATAAACCTGCCACTGCTTTGACAAGTCCAGGTGCAAGGAACAAGCTTCTTACTCTGTTGGAGTAGAGGTGGGAGTTGCAAGGGCGAGCTGGAGATCTCTATTACTGCTGTGGGTCCCGCACTGCACTCGCAGCGTTCCCTTTCTGAGAGCTGTCTTCCATACTACCAAAAGGGAACGTGGCGCTTGGCTATTCTGGAGCCTATAGTTCTTCCATGTGAGTCTTAGAATATGCTTCTGGGTTCAATTTCCTTCTTTCTAAAGTTTATTCCTTAATAATTTTTCATGGAGCATCTGGGAGTGATGAAATAGCTCAATTTACACCTGAAAAATTATATATTTTGATCTCACTTGTGAATAATATTTTATATAGAAAAATAGTGTTTCTTTTTTATTCCATCAGCATTGGAATATAATTTCTCTATTTTTATAGCATTAGTTGTGACATTTAAGAAGTTCAATTACTCTAATGTCATTCATTGGTAATAAATGTATTTTTTTTTCACTGTGTATTGCCATAGTGTGGATTTGGTTTTAATCAAACCAGTTTATTGTCATGATGCTTTCTGGGCCGTTTATGTCGTATCTTCCATGAATTCTAGAAAATTCGTAAGGAGTCTTTCTTATTTACACTATTCTTTCCTCCTGAGACTTATTAAGTGTGTTTGGACCTTTTCTGTGCGGTCACTGTTGTTCTTACCAATCATATATATTTTCATCTCTTTATATTTATATACTATATCCTCTATCGTCTTCTCAATGTTCTCTTTAAATGCACTGTCACATCAGCCCGTTTCTAAATGTGGTTTAACCCATTGACTGAGCTTTTCATTTCAGTAATTATATTTTTTTATTTCTAGAAGGTACTGTTTTTAACAGACTGTGTGTGTAGTGTGTTTGTATGTAGTGTGTATGTAGGATGTATGTTTGTAGTTGTGTGTGAGATAGGCGTGAGTGTATGTAGTGCAGTGTTGTGTCTGTTATGTGCATGTGTGTATAGTGCGTGGTGTGTTTGGTGTGTGTGTATGTATGTGTATGGTATGTCAGTGTGTGTAGTGTTTGTTGTTTATGTGTGTAGTATGTGTGGTATGTGTTTAGAGTCTATGTATACTGTGTATGGTATGTATGGTATGTTTGTTGTATGTGTAGTATGGGTTTGTATTGCAGGACCTATGTGATGTGCCTGTGTGTGTATGGTGTGTGCATGTGTGTATAGTGTGTAGTGTGTGCATGTGTGTGTAGTGTGTATGTGAAGTGAGTGTAGTGTGCGTAGGCATGTAATGTGTATGGTATGTGTGGTGTGTGTGATATAGGTGCATAGTATGTGTGTATATGTGTGTGTCTGTATAAGGTGTGTGGCATGTATGTGTGTGCCTCTGTGTGGGGAATATGATGTGTGTGTGTAGTGTTTGGGGTGTGTATATGTATGTGCTTGTACATGTGTGCCTTTGTTGTGTGTGCATGTGTAGCATGTATGTATGTGTGTGGCTTCATGAAGTGTGTGTGCCTGTGTTTGCCTGTGTGGTAGGTGGGTGGGGTGTGTATGTGTGTACTTGTGTGTTCCTATGTTTTGTGTGTATGTGGTTTGTGTGTGTACATGCATGTGTGGTGTGCATGTATGTGCATACCTCTGTAAGTTTTGTATGTGTGTGCCTCTGCCTGTGTGGTGTGTGGTGTGTGTATGTACATACCTGTCTGCTGTATGTATGTGTGTACCCGTGTGTGTGTCTGTTTTGTGTGTGCATGTGGTATGTATATGCGCATACCTGTGTGGTGTGTATGTGTGTACCTGTGTGTGTGTTATGTTGTGACTGCATGTGGTTGTGTATGTGTTTGCGTATGCATATGTGCCTGTTTGGGGTTTGTGTGTGTGTGTGTGTGGTGTGTATTTGTATGCCTGTGCCTGTGTAGTGTGTGTGTGGCAAGTATATGTACATGCCTGTGTGGGTGTGTGTATGTGTGTACGTGTGTGTCTTTGTTGTGTGTGCACGTGGTGTGAATATGTGCATGCCTGTGTGTGTGCCTAAGCACTTGTGTCAGTTTGGTGTGTGTGTGTCTGTGTTGTGTTTACCTGTTTGTGTCTGTGTTGTGTGTGCATGTGGTGTGTATATGTGCATGACTGTGAGCAGGCGTATGCATATGGGCCTGCTTGGGGTGTGCATGTGTGTGTGTGTGCACGCACGCATGTCTGTGTGGTATGTGTGTGCCTGTTTGTGTGTGCATGTGTATGTTATGTGGAATATATGAGATAATTTTTCTCACATGAAGCCCTGTCTTACACACTTCTTGTCATGGGCAGATATCTCCTTTCTGTCCCACACTTATCCAGGAGTCCTGGCAACGGCAGAAGAGCTGTCAGTTCCTGCTGAGCTCTGATGTCTACATTCGCACAGGATCATGTCCTGAGTGTGTACACAGCATGAGCTATGAAATATCAGCCTTTATCCACCACTCCCGACACACCAGCCATGTGCCCTCCCACCTTCACACCTGTGAACTTGCAGTGCCATTCACTCAGAAGGCTGGCTCATCCGCTTCTCAGTTCCTTCTGCTTTTGCGGCTTTTAGGGATGTACATTTATTTCCCTGTGTAATTGAATTATGTCTTGAAATTGTATGTGAATTACTATTTCTTAATATTGATAATAGAAGGTAATAGATTGCAGTGGGTTTTAAGCTTTGGCCTTGCTTTGTAGTAAGAAATGCATTTAAAATTATAATTCAGGACACACGTGTGCACACACACACACAAACTATCCTATAGGTGATGCATTCTGACATTTTATATTCTCACCTCTTTCATTTTTAATATGGTTGCCACAAATCAAGCTGATCTTATGGCCCATTAATAGTTCTTAGTACAGAAATTGAAAAACACTGACCACTTTTCTATTTTGATGGCACTATTCTTAAGCAATTAAAGGGTTTGTTTGCCACAGAATGGAGGCTCTAAAATGCACGATGGAAAATGAGAGTGAGGAAGTACTGATCAATATGGGGATAGATATATAGTAGCATTTAGAGAAAACCTTGCTGTGTGGGTCTTACTGAAGTTGACCAGTGCAGGAGACAAAGAGGGTGAAATCCTCAGGTTTCAGGCCAGTGGAGCTTGAAGCTTAGATGGGACAGAGGCTGTGAGGCTTGCAGTTCATGTGTCTGATGATTGATCTGTAATCTTTACACAGGTTTAAATAATAAAATATAGAAAAAAAGGGAAGATTGAGCCTAGATCTCTCCAAATAGTCAAGATGTGGCATTGGTTAATAGAGTAGAGTTGACAAAAGACTCAACAGAATTTTGGGTGACTTTGAGGCTTCGGTCTTCTCTCAGCACATCCATAGATGATGTGTGTATTAGTCCATTCTCACAGTGCTATAAGAAACTACCTGAGACTGGGTAATTTATGAAGAAAAGAGATTTAATTGACTCCCAGTTCCACTGGCTGTACAGAAGGCATGGCTGGGAGGCCTCAGGAAACATACAATCATGGCAGAAGGTGAAGAGGAAGCAGGCACATCTTACCATGGCAGAGCAGGACAGAGACAGCAAAGGGGCAGGTGCTATACATTTTCAAACAACCAGATCATGAGAACTCAATCACGAGACAGCACTAGGGGGATGGTGCTAAACCATTAGACATCACCCCCATGATCCAGTCACCTCCCGCCAGGCTCCACCTCCAACACTGGTCATTACAATTCAACATGAGATTTGGGTGGGGACACAAAGCCAAACCATATCAATGTGTATTGCTTCCCCAGTGCCATCGACCTGGAACACATAGAAAATGATGATATTTGCATATTTGATATTATGGCACACATAAAAAATGGCAATATTTTCACAAGGCACTGGGAAAACTAGATGAGATTGCTCACGATGGGAGCTCAGCCTAGGGTTCCTAGTAGACACAGGCACCACTCAGCTACCCTAAGAGCTGAAAAGATATTTATCCATACATGCAAGACCATGGAGTATTGGCCAGGAAGTTCTGATTTGATTCTAAATCCTACAAGTGCCAGAATTCTGAGACACTCCTAGCCAGTATTTGGGGAATATGTTTTTCTTGTTCTGATGTTAATGACAATAATTATAATTTATAATTGAGTGTTTATTATGTCTTAGGTCTAAGGGATTTATTTGTATTCTTTCATTTAATGTTTACAAAAATCCTCTCAAGTAGGTACGCCTCTATCCTTATTTTACAGATGAGGAGATTGAAGGACAAAGAGTTTAAGTAACTTGCCCAGAATCATCAGATGGTTAATGGTAAGGATGGGATAAAGTCCAGGTCATGGGGAGCTGAGGACATAATCTGAATTGCTAGGCTGGCTACCTCTGATGGTGCACGCTTCCTGATTCAAAAAGTCCACTCTGGAGACGTGCTCCTGTCCACACCAGAGTGTCGATGTGCTCTGCTAGAGGAGGGGTTTTCTTCAACAAACAATCGCCAGGACACACTTAACGGGAGCGGGAATAACCAGCAGATTTCCCAGACATGGATCCCTAGGCAACCTCCCAATCCTCCTTGTGGTGGGATTGAGAAGGTGTGATCTGGGGACACGTAGCTCATGATTGAGCTGTGCTTCCTTAGGAGGCTTTTGCTTTTTTTGGAGGACCATGATCTTTCCCACAGTGGCTTGATATGCTCTGACCCTGAAAGGACAGAGGGTTTTTGTGAGGTTGTATAGAACAGGATGCCAAAGAGGACTGAAACCCAAAGGAGACCGGAGCGCTTCCTGTGCCATCCCACTAACAACCAGAGACGAGGTTTGGGGATCGTTGGCTTTCGGCGAGGGTGCTTGCTGTCCTGCAGACTGTTCTGGATTTGGCCTTGGAATTCGCATTTTAATAAAATCTCCAGGAGACTCTGATATACATGATTTGCAAAACTGCACACTTTGTAAAGCAACACTGCCCTAAGGTATGAATCCTCATTGGGTGTTAAATTACCCTTGAGCTTTAAAAGATACAAGTACCTGGGATCCTCCCCATGGGCTGATGCAGTGGGTTTGGTTGGGGCCAGGTAGCCTTTTTCAGAAAGTTCCAAAAATCTTTCTCAAGAGGAAACCAATTTGGAAATGAAACCCTAAGACCTGAAATAAATTATATAGTGTTAAAAACTAATAGAAAAAAAGAAATAGGCAATTAGAGAAATTCAGATTAAGAATACAGTAGATCAGTCTGTATATTTCAGATGTCATCATGGAATGAAGAGATAGAGGAGGCAGAGAAAAACACACAGCCCAGCCTCAGATCTGAGCTTCCATGGGTCTATGGGTGTGGGGCTGAGGCGTCTGTGAAATGGGTGATAGAAACAAGCTAAGGTCTTCTGATCAGCAATGAATTATGAAAACTTCTGAGGCCATGAAAATGCATGTCAGCCAAGGAGTGGAGAATAAGGCTGGGGACAGGTGGGAATTTTCCTGCCAGCTACATTGCATAACCCAACATTTCTGTATATCCATCAAGTGACTTTGCCTCTCTAAAACCACAATAGAGAAGAAACAACGGCCAATATATTGATAGCTGCACAATGTTTGCATGTTCTCCACTGTTGTGTGATTATGCATAGGAACAAAGGTAAACTTTTTGGCTACCTTCATAAACACACACTTTATCCAAATATGCAGGATTTTCAGGAGAGGAAACTTAGCTTGCTGATACCCTAGGCACAGAGATGAGAGCCTAGAGGTCAGAGAGGCCCAGTGTCTGAGAATGGCAGGTGAACATGGTACCGGTTGGTATCCATGCATATCTGAAAGGCAGAAGGGAAGCAAAATGTTACATGGATGTATTTCATCTTAGTCCATCTTTTCACAAACATATTCAGCTGGGTGATTTTAGGAAGGACGTGACAGAAGTCAGCAATCCTACCAAAGCGTAACGGTGGATGAGACTTTAGTTTTGTTTTATTCTTGTTTTGAATGGTTGCCTGTTTCTCTTTAGTATTTTCCACTGTTTAGAGTAATGGTGCCTTACAGCTATTAAACAGTCATTTGTGTCTCAATGTGAGGGAACATGCCGTTATCATTTTACAGATGAGAAATCTATGGTAGAAAAAAATGTGATTTGCCTAAGGTCACAAATCGAACCAGAGCTAGAGTCTCAAAGAGCACATACACGCTTGTCAGAGAAGTGACGTCCGCATTATGGAAAACAGAAGAAGGCACATTAGAGTTCTTCGAATTGGTTCAAGAATATATTCAAATTCTTATGCTTAGTCAAATTTGTAGCTTGGAGAAATGAGCAGGTGATTTGCAGGGTTCTGTGTTAAGAAAGTGATGAGCTTCAGTCTCCTTTTCCTCATGGTCTCTCATTCTTCTCATGTCAAGTTGACTACCCATTTTCGTGCTTTCATCTAATCATCTCAACATGTTCTTCATTTAGGAAAGAATTTAAAGTTTTGATGAGAAAAAAATTACAATGTTTAATGGTTTAGAAATTTTCAGAGTTCCCCTTCAAAATGCAGCAAAACTCTGCAGCACTAATACTTTATAAATAGAGGAGGGGTTGAATATCTTTGTCTTCATATCAATCAAGGTTCAGTGTTCAGGGTTAAATGGAGAACAGATTTGTATCAACACAATAAAACCACTGCACAACTGAAACTCAATTATTTAGTCTTCTAGCCCTCCAAGTTCATTTTACCCTGATACGTATGCATTCCACAAAAATAATATGTTATATAAATGTCAGCTCTACATGGTCAGTGTGCCAGTGTATAACAAAGCTCCAATTTCTATTCTCTTTCATATCTTTCCTCTAGCAGAGAGAGTAATTAATAGTGTAGGTGCCAAGACGGATGTCATGGGTAGAAGGCATAAGCAATTCTCCAGTAGAAAACTGATTTTACTAAGTGTATTTTGGATGTTCCAAGTATGAGAACCCACTTATACTTGGATAATAACATCAAAACTCTGTCACCTCATATATTTTAGGGTTAAAGACCTTAAAATTATTTTAAAATAATTTTAATAAAATAAAAAAAGTGTACCACATCCTTTTTTTTCAAAATATGATCCAAAACTGATGAAATGAACAAAAGTAACCTATTTCTCTGCAGTGTTCATGACTGTGAATTCAAGTGTCTCAAAGATTTCAAAGGATTTAGGGGTATGTTTGTTAGAAAAAAAAATGTATGCAAACACAAATCAAAAATTACTCTTTTCCAATTTGTTATAGACTAAGATTATTTCTCCTCTATTGCATCAAATAGTATATTTAAAAAACATGTAAATGACTCATATATTCATTCGTCTAAAATCTCAAAATCTGAAGAAATAAATATTTGTATTTATTAGGAAGTGTGTGAACACTGCTAAACCCAAAGATGTCCAACCTATCATTGTCATTTGTTTGTACAGGAGAGTCTATCTCCTCAAAAATTTGGAATTTTTTTCTTGCACTTTATATCCAAGCCATCAGGAAATCTTGTTGCCTCACCTTCAAACAACACTCAGAATATGACCACTTTCTAAAATGTCCACTGCTAAAAAGTGCACATAGTTATGGTCCCACCTGTCCAATATTCTTTCCTTGCTCCCTCTGTCTAGTCTGCTCCTGACAGAATGGATTCCTTTCCATTTCTCAAGCATACCAGGCACAGTCCATCTTAGCACTTTCCCCTAATGAAATCCTCTTGCTGAAGCACTCAGTGCTCAAATATTTGTTTGGCTAACTCCTCTTCTTAAGTTTTAGTTCAAGTTTCATGTTCTGGGTAAAGATCTTGTCTTGTTGTATTCACGGATGTATCATAGACCCTAGAACAATGCCTGGCATATATAGGTATTCAAGAAATATTTGTTTAATAGAACAGTGGATTGTGAAAGAGACTGGCAACTCTTGTACCCTTGCTTCCCCTCTGCTATGTGATCTCTGCACACTCCAGCTCCTCTCCACCTTCCACCATGAGTGAAGCAGCCTAAGGCCTTCATCAGAAGCAGATGCCAGTGCTGTGCTTCCTGTGCAGCCTGAAGAACCATGAGTCAAACAAACCTCTTTTCTCTATAAATTAACCAGCCTCAGGTATTCCTTTAAAGCAACACAAACAGACTAAGACAAAAGGATGTGAACTGAAAACAAAAAACAAATATCAATATGCAGACTACATCAGTAAATATTTAGGAAAAAACCAATAAAAAATGATTACAAGTGATTAGAAATGTGGCAAAGTAGAAACATAGTAAATTAACAGAAAAGCAGACTTGTATTTGGAACATTGATGAAAAGAAAGAATGTATTTCCAATACTGACTCATATGATTAATAGCTAAATAGAAGCTTAATAAATTTTGTGAACCGTATATGAAGAAAACTTTAACATATATTTAAAACAAAAGAAATGTAAATAAATAGAAAGGCAAACCATGTTTTTGGAAAGGAAGTCTTGATATTATCAGGTTTCATTTAAGTCAATTTAAAATTTATCATGATCCCAATGATCATATCTGTTTTCCTCAATTTTAAAATTGTTCTAAAATTCATTTGTAAAACAGAAGTAAGTATAGCCAGAATAAACTTGACAGTTCTTCTAAATATTGATAATTTTAGAAAACTAACAACCTGTTAGAAAAATGTACCAAAGATATGAATAGGCAGTTCACAGAAAATAAATGAAAATATCCCTTAAACCAATTAAAAGCTAACTTGTAAAATGCACACAAATTAAAAATTTTATTTATATACCATTATTAGTTTACTGTCAAAACCCCAAAACATTAGCAGAACATTCTGTTGGCCCAAGAGACCCTTTCATCTATGACTTCAGTGAATGCTCAATAGCATTCTCTATGGAGTTCCATTTGCCTATATATAGCAAAAGTACAAGTATATTTAACCTTTCTCCTAACAAACTCACTTTCATGAATCTATGCAAAAGTTGCAATAGAAAATATAGAAACTGACTTATGCAGAAAGCTACTAATTGCCAAGTTGTTTTATTGCAACAAAATTTTGGAAACCCAAATGTTCAAAAACAGCAGTCAATGAAATACTACGCAGCTGCCAAAAGGAAGGGGGAAATTCCCCTAATTGGAAATGACCTCCAGGGTATGTTGCTAAGTAAAAAAAGTAAGCAGCTGAAAGGTCACATCTATCTCTATGTGTCTATATTTATACACATAAAAGTATTTACCCAGATAAATTGGTAAATCAAGAGACAAAGAAAAAATAAAAGGGAGACAAAGCAAATCCTCATTATCTGTCGAGTTACACATATTTATTTTAATCTGAAAAAAATAGCACTTAGAAGAATAACCAAAACTATACAAATGTTTACGTATAAAGAAAAAGAGGAAACAGTAGACAAGAATAAAAACATTTATATATTTTAATATTTATAATAAAAAATCGTTCACATTTTTAAAACCTATAATAAAATCCAAATTAAACTGAGCAAGTTCTAAAGTTAAAATGAAACCTAGAAAACATGAACCAGCCTATCAAGTTGGTCACATCATCAACGACAACAGCCACAGCAAAGGAGGGATTTCCAGGGACTTTAGAACACAATATTTTGAGTGCACCCCCATAGTGGGATATATTCTAAAGTCAAATAGAGTTTCACATAAGCTTAAAATTCATGTAGCAGTTCTCCTTGTTTACAGTAATGTTGGTAATATATTTTAAAGCTATTTTATATATTTTGAGGAATAAAATTAATATTAAATTACAATACACATTGTTGGGAATGAAGCCATGTTTAAGAAGGTGCAGATATCAGCAAGGTAACTGGAGAGCTCCCATGTTAAAGCAGGAGCTCATTGTGAATGGCAAGCATGACTTTGCGGACATTCGCGAAACTCTGGGCTTTGCTATTCTGCTTCATTTCATTTCACAAGGATCCAGGGATAATCACAATTGCTTTCTCTGTCTCTTAAATGCCAGAATTTTGGCCTAAATGTTTTAAAAAGGATTTTTTCATTATTCTATCAGCACTCTTTTTTAAAGGTGCTGATACGTAGCTGATATGTGCTGATATGTAGCTGATATGAATATCATCATATTAAATAATGATATATGTTGTGTTTTTCTTGGGTAATGACTGATTATTCACCACACTGAATACCACACAATGAAAAAGAGCTGCCATTGTCATCTCATTTTTACTGCAACTTCCTCCCTACCCATTAGCAAGCTCTCCTCTACACCTGGGAAATAATTCCAGGGTTTCTCCGAATAGACTACTTCTTTGTCTGTCTTATTTTTATTTATTTTATTTTATTTTTGAGATGAAGCCTTGCTCTGTCACTCAGGCTGGAGTGCAGTGGCATTATCTTGGCTCACTGCAGTCTCCACCTCCCGGGTTCAAGTGATTCTCCTGCCTCAGCCTCCAGAGTAGCTGGGACTACAGGCACCCACCAGCATGCCCAGCTAATTATCATATTTTTTAATAGAGACAGGGTATCGCCATATTGGCCAGGCTGGTCTGGAACTCCTGACCTTCAGTAATCTGCCTGCCTCGGCCTCCCAAAGTGCTGGGGTTATAGGTGTGAGGCACCATGCCTGGTCTGTTTGTCTTATTTTTAAAAGTCCATTTTATATGTTTATGTGTTTAAAAGACTGTGCTCCTAACAAGATAGCTTCAAAAATACTTGTATTCTACAAAGCTCAGCAAGTTATATGAATACAAGTTCCCTAAAGTGCAATACTGTGCTATTGCATAATTACTCAGAGTGCGAGTTAATGAAACCCAGCCACAAGGTCATTATCCCGAATAGATACTGGTGTTATGATCAATAGTCATAGTTAAAACAAGAATTTATAGGTTAGAGTCTGTCTGAAACACTAAGGAAGGTCTTAAGTACATAATAAATGTTAAGTAGATTAAGTTAATATCACAGGACATTAAGAAACCAAATTATAAAATTTATAAATTATCTTCATAAGACTTTCTTTGTAATCTGAATAAAAACCACCAAAGAAATGACTATGGTTTTAAGAAATAATCACTTTCCATAATACTGTAAATTAAAATATTTGAAAGGCATGCTGGATAATTTAAACTTTACAGTCCTGTTTCATTTTATGCAGACTTGTAAGCTGTTCTGTGACTGTATTACATTTTTAGTAGAAGTTAAAAAATTATTTTCTCTGGCCCGTAAGCCAAAAATTAAGTAGGAATACATGTTCTCAGGAAAATTGAAGTGATTTTTTTCAAAACTAAATATGGATTTTCAGTAGCAATGGGAAAATTACCAAGCCAGAAGCAAAGTCAGGTGTAGCCATCTTCAGATTAAACAAAATCAGCTACAAATCTAAATTGATTGGAAGGATGTTCAGCAAGTCTCCCTAATCAACCACTTGGACACTTTATGCCTATAGGTAACAACACCTGAAGGCCAACGTTGACTGAGGAGACCTCAGCGTGAGCTCTGGAAGGCTTGGACATGCAGCTCTGGTAAACATTTCAGTTCCCTCTGGCAAAGTGAAGTTTATGAGTAAGTGTTAAATTGGTGCAGATAGTTGCTCTTCCTCCAGCTAGTTCATTATTTTTATTATTTCCAAAGCCACTTCCAGTAAATCTGCTCTACAGAGAGCTCCAAATTAACATCCATTCTCTTCTTTTTTTTTTTAATTTTAAGTTCTAGGGTACATGTGCACAACGTGCAGGTTTGTTACATACATATATACATGTGCTATGTTGGTCATACCAGCATCTCTGGGACACATTTAAAGCAGTGTGTAGAGGGAAATTTATAGCACTAAATTCCCACAAGAGAAAGCGGGAAAGATCTAAAATTGACACCGTAACATCACAATTAAAAGAACTAGAGAAGCAAGAGCAAACACATTCAAAAGCTAGCAGAAGGCAAGAAATAACTAAGATCAGAGCAGAACTGAAGGAGATAGAGATACAAAAACCCTTCAAAAAATCAATGAATCCAGGAGCTGGTTTTTTGAAAAGATCAACAAAATTGACAGACTGCTAGCAAGATTAATAAAGAAGAAAAGAGAAAAGAATCAAATAGTCTCAATAAAAAACATCCATTCTCTTCTAAGCAATCATAGAACAGAAAAAAGCCTCCTCATATTTTCTCTTTACTTACCTTTTAGATGACATTGAGCTGGTTGCTTTGGTAGACCTGTCACTCACTAAACAAAGGCTAAATTAATGTAATTTGATACACGTGAAAATTTTATACCTCTAATGCACCAATGTCAAATACAATAGGTTGCAGATGTAGTCACAAATCAAAACAAAGCCTTTAATGGAGCAAAAGTGTTTGAGAAATATCGTACAAATTATGGATGCTATAAGGCTATTCACGTTGATGTTTCATTAAATATTTTTAAATATGTTTCTGTGCTAAGAGAAATGTTCTGTAACTTCTATTTATAAACAATACTTTAGACATAAATAAGTACATGCTTATTTCAGAAAATTCAGAAAAATAAGAAAAACCATAAAGAAGAAAAATACAAAAATCCCACTACCAATTAACCATTATTAACATTTTTCTGCATTTCTGTCTTGTTTTTCAGTGCAAATAGGTACCTATAGTAACAATACTATAATTCTCAGAGGAAGTGAATCATGTTTTTCATTTTTCCCTAGAAATTTTTTATAGTTTCCCTAGAAAGTATTTTTAAATGACTAATAGCTCAGTATAAGATAAAGGACTAAATTGTGTTAGATATAATGACACGGTGATTCAACTGTAAAAGTTCTTATTCATTAGAGATGTATATTGGAGAACTATTTAGGGCTGGTCGAGACAGTCCCTTAGATTTGCTTGGCAAAGCACAATAAACAAGTGTAAAGTAGATGAACACTATTGCCAAAATGTTTGTAATTGTTAAAACTGGAAGATTAGTCCATATTCCTTGAAGGTCTACATTTTTTACAGTATTTATACATAAGTAAAAATCCAACCTTATCCATAAGTATAATCAAATATACCTATGCTTCAAAAATACTATTCTATGTTTTCATTTTTATGCCTCCTTAATGAGGCACTAAGCCCTTATAGATTCCTTTTTTTTTTTTTTTTTTTTTTTTTGAGATGGAGTTTTGCTCTTGTCGCCCTGGCTGGAGTGCAGTGGCACAGTCTCGGCTCACTGCACTGCAAACTCCGCCTCCTGGGTTCAAGCAATTCTCCTGCCTCAGCCTCCCAAGTAGCTGGGATTATAGGTGCCCACCACCACGCCTGGCTAATTTTGTATTTTTTAGTGGAGACGGGGTTTCACCATGATGGCCAGGCTGGTCCTGAACTCCTGACCTCAAGTGATCCACCCACCTCGGCCTCCCAAAGTGCTGGGATTACAGGTGTGAGCCACCTCGCCCAGCCATCCCTTATATATCCTAAAGTTAATTCTTGATTCTCTAATTGGATCCATTGAACTTGCATCAATAGTGCATACTTGTAATGATTATAGAATTTAGCCAAGGTTAATCTGTAAGCTCTACATCATCCATTGCTCTTTGCTCAGCTATTTAGTCCCATGAAACATTTTCTCATCTTGCCTACTCAATTTCCATCTCAGCCTCTTCCCAGCATGAACTTCTGCTCTTATTTCTTATAGGTCACGTCTACAATTAAATCCAATTAGAGAATCAGAAATTGCATGCCCAGCTCTCCTTGTGCAACCAGTCAGAGAAAACTTATCTTTTAAAGGGATCATGGGAATAGGTCCAGCCCATACAGATACTCTCTGCATGGTATGCTCAATGGTGCCTTAAGATATAACCGAATCATAGGAGTACAATCTGTTTGAATCCCCAGCCCCTGGAATTGATGGCATGTGTGTGTGTCACGGCACAGAAAACCTTGGGGGACATGTAAAGATCTAGCCCATGGCAAGCATGGAGAAAAAGAAGTTCTGATAGATAGCAGCTGAGCCAAAAGCTGGTATTCAGAGTTTTGCTTGTTTTTGTTTTTTTTTTTTTTTTTTTTTTGAGACGGAGTCTTGCTCTGTCGCCCAGGCTGGAGTGCAGTGGTGTGATCTGGGCTCACTGCAAGCCCCACCTCCCGGGTTCACGCCATTCTCCTGCCTCAGCCTCCTGAGTAGCTGGGACTACAGGCACCCGCCACCACGCCCGGCTAATTTTTTGTATTTTTAGTGGAGACGGGGTTTCACCATGGTTTCCATCTCCTGACCTCATGATCCACCTGCCTCGGCCTCCCAAAGTGCTGGGATTACAGGCCTGAGCCACCGCGCCCGGCCTGCTTATTTTTTCTTACATCTTCATAAAGAGTTAATGAAAAACTGTGTAGTGAGTATAAATGTAAACAATGCAATAAATAAATGTTTTAACTGTTTTTTTTTGAGATCATTTTAGATTCACATGAAGTTGTAAGAAATATTGCAGGGAGATCCCCTCCCACCGCAGGAGTAGTGTCTTGACAAAGCCATAATGCAGTCCCCTGGCCAGGATGCTGGCATCGACCCGGTCCAGACAGGGAACATCTGCCACCAGAAGGGTCCCGCCTGCTGCCTTTCACAGCCAAATCCACTTCGCTCACACCCCAGTGGTTCCTTAGCCCTTGGCAGCCACCGATCTGTTCTCCATGTCTATAATCTTGTCATCTCAAGAATGTCATGAAAATGAATCATACAGAATGTTAACTTTTGCGATTGGTTTTCTTGGCTCAGCATGATTCTCTGCAGATTCACTCAGATTCTTGAGTGTGTCAATATTTTGCTCCTGTTTATTACTGAGTAGTATACAATAGATATTTATATTTATAACCCAAAAATGTTTCATCTCAATGCCACATAAGACGATGGAGACAGCAACATCACACTATTTACCCGAAGTTGGCAGCAAAACCTACATCTCCTACATGCTTCTGACCAAGGTAATTTCTTTGTGCTCTCTAATCTCCTTTATCTAAGAGCCAGGTTTTTGGAGAATGAATGCCAACAGCCCTGCTATTTCTGTTTTGCAACCTGCTACCTGTTTGCCAGGGTCCATGAGCACAATGCCAGCATGAATGGTGAGGAATGTGAGGTGGGCGAGGAAAGGCAAATGTCAGGAGGAAAATACACATCTTGAAAGAGGATCCTGCAAGGGCTCCCCAGGTGGCTCGAGGAACGCCTGTTACAAAGGCCAGACGGGAAGCTGTGCGGGTTCTCAGATGACGGGCGTCCTGGTGACAGGAAGCCTTGCGGATTCTCCAGATCACGGGCGTCCTGGTGCAGTCAGGACTGATTGTCAGGAGGTGGATTTGAGCGCAAGCTCCACGGCGTGCTCTAAGACATCATGTACATATTGTAACAATTCTCAAGGCACTTCGGAAAAACACCTGACTTGCAACTCCCAATCGTCCTATGAGAAAGAGTACAAAGTAGCTTTTCTCATTTTAAAGGTGATAAAAATTAGTAACTTTCCTTGTTTGTGTGAGGAAGGAAGACGTGGGATTACACAGACAATGATGCAGATAAATCTTCTGATATTTAGCTCAATATTTATTTTTCCATTACAACTACTTGCTTGCCAAAATGTGATTGTCTAGAATATCCCCACAGTATATAATTGTCTTTTCTATGGAAAATCAGAGAGCAATGACCAGATGTGAAATTTTAAATGGAAAAGAAACAAAGAAACATAGAGTTATTTGAAACTAAAAAGGAGAGAGCTGTAAGTAAAACTAACCAATTAAATGTAAACACTCAAGTTTGTCTTTATGAGTTTAGGTACCCTCCCCATTTTTTGTGAGTTTTTTCACTGCAATATTCCAGTGCCTATCACAGTATGTAGTCAGTTATGTGGGAGCATATTAATAAATTGTGAAAGAAGTTGAAAGTGTGATGATAAATTCTTTTTTTTTTTTTTTTTTTTTTTTTTTTTTTGAGACAGAGTCTCACTCTTTGCCCAGGCTGGAGTGCAGTGGCACGATCTCTGCTCACTGCAAGCTTTTCCTCCCAGGTTCACGCCATTCTCCTGCCTCAGCCTCCTGAGTAGCTGGGACTACAAGCATCCACCACTACGCCTGGCTAATTTTTTTTTTTTTTTTTTTGTATTTTTAGTAGAGACAGGGTTTCACCGTGTTAGCCAGGATGGTTTTGATCTCCTGACTTTGTGATCCGCCCACCTCAGCCTCCCAAAGTGCTGGGATTACAGGTGTGAGCCACTGCGCCTGGCCCTCAAATTCTTACAACTACATATTAAAGATCTAATTAAAATATCAGGGAAGTGCAAAGAAGTCTCTCAATAAGACGTGAGTGTTTAACAATATTATGTTCCACAGTTATTATGATGAATTTTATCCTGCTTTTTTTTCAAAATTGAAAGGAATAAACTCTAAAATAGAAAGCCCATTAAAAATGTTGTCATCTTCAAATCTAAGCAGTTAAGGGAAGAGCTTAGTCTTTATTATTTTTGTTGATCTTTGGCACACAAAGTTCAATATGTATTTAATTATTAATCATTTGAACATGGGGACTTTCAGCCATAAAATTCTGAGCTCTGGTTCAGTGTGTGCCTTGTCCTGAAGGCGTATTGACCAACGGCCTCCCTGGGCTGCTCCTGTGGGCACCTGCACAATGGATATTGATCTCCATTGACACAGCTCACATAAGGAGCTGGGATCTGTTATAGGCCATTCATTTGGGGTTTATAGAAATGACCTTCAACTAAACTTGGGAGATTGACAGTTGACTACTTGCTTTCCCGTTCTTCAGAAGAATTCAAGGATTCACTTGTCAGTTTCCATGGAAACAACCATGTAATTATTTTTAGCAGAACGTCCTATGTCCATTTCCTGTCCCTTAACACAACCACAGGTGAAATCTCAATATGATTCACTGTTTCCATAACTGTGGGACGTGTCTTTTTTAAGGAAAAAAAAAAAAAGTCTTTCCCTGAATTCAGGAAATTTAGTGATCTTTTTACCCTTATCTAAGTCATGATTTGCTAATGCTTAAATAATTTGTCATGCATGCCAAATGGCAAATTTAAGAGAAATTTAAGAGAAGTATCAAGATAGAGAAAATACTGACACAAATACAATTAAAACTCAGGTTACTTAAGGTTAATTTTCTTCTCAAGAATTTGCCAGTGACAGAAAATGTCTCCTTTCGTCATTAGCTACTAGCTACTAATTTATTTTAATGGTTACAACTAGAGCCTGTGCAAAATAATATCATATGCTTATTTATTTTATTTATTTGGTGGAATAATATCTATTCTGGAAATTGTAATGATTATAACGTATCCTTAAAAATACCTAAACTTGTCTTCAAAAAGTCATTTTCTTAACTAAGCAGGTTGGGGTGATTATATATTTATTACATATGTATTACATTGTGTTATATGTTTAATACAGCACAAGACACTCAGGAAAAAGCTTTAAACTAGATAGAGAAGTCCCTGTGGGAAGGAGTTGGAAAATGAGGATGACAATAAACACAAAAACAAGTAAACAATAAAATAAGTAAATAAATGAACACCATAACTTCTGATATTGTTAGATACCATGAAGAATATAAAATAGGGTGATAGGACAGGGGTGGCTGTTATATTTTACATTGTATTGTTAAAGCCTCCTCTTCTGAGAAGAAAAGATTGAGCTGGAACATGAACGTAGCTGGAGGAAGGAGGCAAAGTTCTCCTGTTGAGTCCGGGGGCAGAAGAGGAAGGTGTCACAGCCTTGTGCAGGAAGGAGCCTGGTGTGTCTGGGGACAGTGAATGCCAGGCTGGCCGTGCCGCAAGCCAGCAAGAGCATGGTCCCAATGAACCAGAAAGGTGGGCGGGCTGCAACATGGGGACTTTCACATATTAAATAGCTTGGATTTTATCCTAAGAGTGATGGGAAGTTCTTGGTCTCTGGAAACTTCTAAGTGGGTAAATGACAGGATTTTGCTATAAAAGGTATCTGGATGCTGAGTGAAGGTGAGACATGAACAGAGGCAGAGGCCAGCATGAGCTTGGACCTTTGGAGATGATGACTACAACCAGGGTAGGAGAGGAAAGGGAGGACCTGAGGTGACCCCTGTGACCTCCACGAATGATGAGGAAATAGCAATGGCATGTGCAGAGATCACGGTGTCTCTCATTGAAGGGCACATCTATCCAACCATACCCATGGAGGTCCCACCTGACCATGGTGCCCTGGCCTCCACCTGAGGGGAGATATGCCATGAAAAAGATATGCTGTATTTCTGGCCAGTGCTTGGGTACCAACCTGAGCCTTTGTGTAAGGTGGTGTTTGCGGGAAAGCCTCATAAAGAATTGTCAGTGTAGGAGGCAGAGCAAATGCTCTCCAAGCTCCCCATAGTCAGGGACTGTGCACAGCTGAAGAACATCAGAGAGACACGCACAGAGAAGCCACTGGAAAAACCACCCCAAACCAATCTGTCTTATAAAGAACACACCCATGAAGAAAGTACACTAAATGGTTTGGGAAAGAAAGTTAATGGAAACTTTGTTTTATTTTTATTTTTTTTGAGATGGAGTCTTGCTCTGTCGCCCAGGCTGGAGTGCGGTGGCTCGATCTTGGCTCACTGCAAGCTCCGCCTCCTGGGTTCATGCCATTCTCCTGCCTCAGCCTCCCAAGTAGCTGGAACTACAGGCATCCACCACCACACCTGGCTAATTTTTTGTATTTTTTTTAGTACAGACGGGGTTTCACCGTGTTAGCCAGGATGGTCTCAATCTCCTGACCTCGTGATCTGCCTGCCTCGGCCTCCCAAAGTGCTGGGATTACAGGCATGAGCCACCGTGCCCAGCCTAATGGAAACATTTTTAAGTATATTTCCAAGACACTTGCAAGCTCTGAGCCACAGACATTGACCCAGTGACAAAAGCAGAAAATATTATTAAGAATATCTCAGATTGTTTCCTATTCATGTCCTTGAGAAAGGTACTTCAGACTTAAGAGTTGAATATCAACCATTTTCAGAAGTTTAATTATATTTCATAACTAAAATGGGAAGCATGTCAGATCAATGACTGCTGATATAATGGGACCAGCACCTGCTGGATTCGGGCATCTGCTGTGGCAGGCGCTTGCCTGGATACTGACTACGTTCATGAACAGCATAATGGCTCTCGGAATTAGATGCTGCGATCCCCATTATCCAGGCAGGAAACTGAGGCTTACACAGGTTGTTATTGCTCTAACATCTTTTTAATTTCCTTGGCTCAGCTGTTTTAGAACAAACCCCTTATCTCTTGTTTTCACATCCTTTCTAATTTCTAGGTTGAGGGAAGAGTATTTCTTTCCGTGGGAAAACTACTCAAGGAAACACAGTCAAGGTTTTAAGGGATTTTAATTTTTACTACTGAATATCATTCTTTCAATAAACTATGAGGCTCTGAGAGCTCTCTAGAGACATTTTCCTTTTTGCTTTCATGAGTGTTGGAAGCACATGGGAAACTTTTCTAAGTCCTTAGACAGCCAGTGCCTTAAACACGTGTGAAATGGCCGGGCACAGTGGCTCACGCCTGTAATCCCAGCACTTTGGGAGGCCCAGGCGGGAGGACTGATTAAGGACAGGAGTTCAAGACTGGCCTGGGCAATATAGCAAGACCTCACCTTTACAAAATAAAAACAAAAATTAGCCAGGCATGGTGGCACACATCTGTGGTCTCAGCTACTTGGGAAGCTGAGGTCGAGGCGGGAGAATTGGGTCTGGAGGAAGGAAACTTAAGGCCAATTCATGCTGAATCAAGGAAAAACACCAAGGTTTGGGGGCAGGGAATCTGAGGCCAATTCATGCTGACTTCCCAAACCTAGATCAAAAGGAAAACACCTGGGTCTGGGGGCAGGGAACCTAAGGCCAAGTACCACAAACTTCCTAAAGCTAAACCAAAAAGGACCCCGCTCCCCCGTCTCCCCAGGCCCAGTAGCAAAGGATCAAAGGCTGCTCTCCCTACAGCCCTCCCCTTCCACCTTGCTTCAGAGAGAAAGGGCCAGTGCCTCGGAGTGGCTGAGAGCCAAGCATGGCCATCCGTTCATCGGCACAGGGTGCCAGTTCACCTCAGCCTTTAATTAGCCACAGACCAAATCCTTCATCCAGATCAGGAGTGACCGATAGGAAACTCAAAAGAAGTACTTAAAACCCAGAAAGCTTTGTAACTGGGCCCTCGAGCTGCTTGCTCAGGCCTACTTCCACCGTAGGAGTGCCTTTTCTCTGTAATCAACCCCTGCATTTGCTGCTTCCTTCCTGTGTTCCACTCCTTTGTTACTTTGTTTGTGCATTTTGTCCAATTCTTTGTTCAAAACACTTAGAACCTGCACAACTTACACTCAAGGCCCTCCTTCCAGTAGCAGCGCGCGAGGATGGCTAGAGCCCAGTAGTTGAAGGCTGCAGTGAGCTACGATCACACCACTGTACTCCAGCCTTAGCGACAAAGTGAGACCCTACCTCTAAAAACAATTTAAAAATAAAAACATTTTTTTAAATGTAGGGGAAAGCGCAGTAGTTGAAAACAATCTTCCTTTCCACTGCTGAGGAAGGGATCCATGACCACATCTTCCACAAGTAAGGAAAGAGCAAGACGCTTTCTGCAAAATCTCGCAGTGAAGAATAACAGGACGTAGGGGAGGATGGTGGGGCGTAGGCTTCAGTGCTAACACAGACATGCCTGCGAGAAATACGCCCACTGTGAAGCCTCAGCATCTGCTCAGCACGGCCGGGTTGGCCCCCTTCTCCTGGACGGCATCTGCTTCTGAGACAGACTGTTGTTACCAGAATTAAAATTCTGATCCTGGCTGCACTCTCTCCTTTAGTCCATCGCCTTAGTCAGTGAAAGATGTGTTTGCTGCTTGTGTTCATTTTCTAATTTGTCTTTGTGCCATAAAAAATTACAAATCGTGGGTGGCTGCAAACCACAGAAAATTATTCTCTCACAGTTCTGAAGTCCAGAAGTTCAAAATCAAGATGTCGGCAGGACCATGATCCCTGTGATGTCTCTACAGGAGGTCCTTTGATTGTCTTCCAGCTCCTGGTGGCTCCCAGCAAGCCTCAGTTTCCCTGGCTTGGGGCTGCCCCATGCTAGTCTCTGCCCCACGCCAGTCTCTGCCCCAAACCAGTCTCTGCCCCATGCCAGTCTCTGCCCCAAACCAGTCTCTGCCCCACACCAGTCTCTGCCCATGCCAGTCTCTGCCCCAAACCAGTCTGCCCCACGCCAGTCTCTGCCCGAAACCAGTCTATGCCCCACGCCAGTCTCTGCCCCTGTCACCACACAGCCTTCTCCCTGTGTGTCGGTGTCTCTGTGTCCAAAGTTCCCTTTTATAAGGACACCAGTCCCTGGATTATGGCCCATCCTACTCAAGTCTAACTTCATCTTGATCACAGCTGCAAAGACCCAATTCCCAATCAGGTCCCATTCACAAGCATGTGAACGTGCCTTTCGGAGGAACATGGCTCTACCCAACACACTACATCTCCTTCTGCACTGGGATCTTCACCAGCTGGCTTAGCATAGCGCCAAGTAGTGGTTTCGTGAAACCACAGGAGCAGCCAATACGGGCATGAAATAGGAAGAGCGTGCAGTTTTTTATACAAACTTTTGGGGGTGCAAAGGGCATCAAAGAGACAAAGGATGTAAACCAGGATATCCCGGGGGAAACAGGATGTGTGGTCCCCTCATCAAGAAGAAGTCTGTGGAGTTACAGCTGTTGTCTACACGTCTTCTTGCATGGTCTGTTTGTGGGAGTTTGTCCTGGTCATGCTGGCAAAAGTTGCATAAAAACCGTTAGGGTCATCTGTTTCTGTAAAACAAACTTCTCCAAAATTAATGAAGCAAAATAACATCAATGTTGATTATTATCTCTTCGGGCTCTAGGGTGTGCCTGGGCTTAGCTAACACCTTCACTCTGAGGGTCTCCGGCAGGTGCAGCAGACATGGCTGAGCACAGAGTCCTTGCGGAGGCCTCTCCACTCCGGTGTCCAGCGCCTGGCCTGAGGAGACCCCGGCAGCTGGGGCTGGAGCAGCAGTGGTCCCATGGGTCTCCCTCTCTGTCTCTGGCACCTCTCTCTCTGCCTCACCCTTCCCTTCCCCTTTCTTCCCTCCGTCCCCCTCTCTCTCTCTCCTCTTTCCATGTAGTTTCCCTACAATAGGCTCAAGGAAGCCAGAGTTCTCAGATGGCCCCAAAGGCTCCAGAGAGTTTCCCAAGAGAAACCTGCAGACTCCCACACCTGGTTCCAACCCAGCCCTCCCCTTTCCCCGCCTAATGCTTATTCAATCACTGCTCAAGTTCAAGGGCAGGCACTTGGTCTCTGCAGCTTAATGGAGCGGCGTCGGAATTGTCAGACATGTTTTAAAACCACGTGAACCACATGACCCCCATGTGAGGCCAGCATAATTTCCCCGTGTGAAGCGATTTCTGTAAACAAATCAGCGGCAGCTCCCACCAGAGGTGCTGGGGCATCGCAGTGACCTGGGCAGGAAGCCAGGGCGTCCTCCTGGGAGCTCATCTGCTCTGCGGCGGGTGGGAAACCTGGGCCTCAGCCTCAGGTGGAATCAGCCCCGTGCGGCAGGATCCGCCTGCAGCCCTGAGGAGCAAAGCTGACCCCCCACTCCGGAGTGCTCAGCACCGAGTGAGTGAGATGGGCCAGGCCAGGCCGCTCCCCGGGTGCCCAGCCCTGGCCTGCGGTGCCGTCGGTCGGCCGGCCTGGGGACCCCGTAGAAGGAGCATCTGCTCCCCAGGACTCACAGGCCAGCCTGCGCTCCCTGCTGAGACCCAGGGAGAAGGAGGCCGGGTCCTGCCCGCTGACTCCTCACACACAGACACACAGGAAATGTTGACATTTTCAGAAACAAGAGATTTCTGGGTATGATGCTTCACCAAAAAAGTCGGTAATACATTGACAGAAACATGAAAATATCTGCACTAAAAAATTCAAAAGATAAATGACAAATGTGAAATTATATTCAATATACAGGGCAGACAAAGGGGATCATTAGTGAAAGTATTGAAGTTTATATCTTCATATTTGTGCAATGTTTTAATAGATCACATATAGAGATTATATATTTACATATTACATTTATATGTGCATAAAATGAATAAATATGTGCTCAATAATCAGTAAGAAGAGATGAACAATACGATTGAAAAAATAACAAAAAACCCGGCCAAGTTGGGAAGAAAACACCCCCACAGACAGACTTGCCGAAGTCCCTGACTCTGTAGGGAGGATGCAGACCCCATGCTGACAGCTGTTGCAGATATGGGGACAGGCAGGGCGCTGTGCGGCTGCCTCTTGCTCAGCCTGAGGAGCTCTATCTGGAAAAGCTGCCAATGGTAGTGGTCACCCAAGGAGGGTCCTGCCAGGATAGAGCAAGTCCCCATCTCTGTATTCTTAGGATTTCATGACAACTCTGGGAGAGCCAATACTGGCCATAGCTTAACTTCTGCTTAAAAAGCAGTTTTCCTGGTTCTTGATCCAAGCCCAGCATCTGCAAGAACAAATTCTTGACAGAGAGAAATCAGAATCAGGGTGCAGGAAACCCCAAACAGTGGCTCCCTCCCAGCTCAGCAGGTCCCAGGCAGCCTACACCTTGAAAATGCACACAGGGCCAGGTGCGGTGGCTCACGCCTGTAATCCCAGCGTTTTGGGAGGCCAAGGCAAGTAGATCACTTGAGGCTAGGAGTTCAAGCCCAGCCTGGTCAACATGGCAAAACCCCCTCTCTACTAAAAATACACACACACACACACATACACACACACAGACACACAAATAGCCGGATGTGTTGGGACACGCCTATAGTCCCCAGCTACTCAGGAGGCTGAGGCAGGAGAACTGCTTGAACCTGGGAGGCAGAGGCTGCAGTGAGCCGAGATCACCCCACTGCACTCCAGCCTGGGCAGCAGAGTGAGACTCTGTCTCACAAAAAAGGAGAAGAGGAGGAGAGGGGAGGGGAGGGGAGGGGAGGGGAGGGGAGGGGAGGGGGCCTATTCACAGAAGAAAAGCTGATAAACACATGAAATGGTGCACAATATAATTCTTAACTAGGTCCACATTAAATAATTGAGATTCATTGTTTGACAATGGTGTCACACTTTTTAAAAAGATGACTAATGGACAACACTGGCAACAGTGAGAGGCAATCAATCATTTTGGCTCATTGGGAGGACTATGTATCATGATGAAAATATTTGGAGAGAAGTTAGAATTGTTTCTATATTCATTAGCATAGGCACTCTACTATAAAAAATAATTTCCTAAATCTCAGTGGCTAAATCCAACACAGTTTCCATTTCTAATTCTTATCCAGTCCAACAGAGCTGATGGCGAGGGGCAAAAGAGGACGCCACCCAGTCATTTAGGGCCCCAGGCTCATTTCCTCAGTGACTCCATCATGCACGAGGTAGCCCCAGCATTCTCCACTGGATCCTCTGCACCCAGCGAGAAAGAGAGATGTGCATTGCACCTGATGCTGGTGACGGCATGGAACAGCTTCCTCACAGCAAGGCTGCAGGGCTAATAGCGAGATTCTGCTGAACCCTGCAAAAACCAGGAATCGTGGATCACACTGGAAAATGCTGGATGGAGAACTTTGGTCTTCATTGTTGTTGTTTCTAAAATTTATTTGTATGACTTTTTCATTGATAAACTCCCCTCTGATACCATGGCTCCTACAGCAGGTATAGCAGGGAACTGAGGCTACCTGGAGGACCCACCCTTACATGAGCAGCTCGGAGGGTGACTGGAGGACCCACCCTTACATGAGCAGCTCGGAGGGTGACTTCTGAACCATTTCCTCATGACGGCAGCCGTTCTGGGTCATGCTCACAGCACAGAAGTGCAAACTTCAGACCTGGGAGGCTTGCTCTGCTGGCACTGCGGTTCATGTTTTTATATTTTCACTATTTTTTTTTTTTTTTGGTCCATGCACTTAATTGCTTCCTCACTAACATGTCTTGGGCCTGCTTATAATCCTTCTCCATGGAGATATGTTTGCTATCTGATGCTTTCTCAGGACAGAGCTGCAATTTTAGCTAAATTACCAAGCTCTTCAAAGTGACGCAATTGGGAACATTCAGACAGTTGAAAAATGGCCCAGAAAGCACGAAAGATTCATTAAAGCACCTGGTGTCTGCCTGGATCTGTGTTACATGGAGAAAACACCAAATCCAATAGAGCAACTTCTTTCCCCAAGGAACTCCAAGCCTAGAAAATAAGTTAGACGAAACAACAATGTCTTATCTACGCAGCCAAAACCCAGCAACGCCGCGATTTAAGTTTCCCTCCACTTCATTTGCTCTGAGATGCTTGTTAGTTGCTAGTTGCATGTCCACAGGAGGCTTCAGCCCCATGCAAATGCATAGCATATTTCCTTCAGAAATTCTGCCCTCGTAAGCTGGATCTCTTGTAGTGCACCCCCTTCCACTGTCCTGACTCCCCCTCCGTGGCACCTCCATGACAACTGCAGAACACCCGGCGAACAACGGTGCACCTGAAGATTCATTTTACTACCTGTGTTCTGCAGACATAGAGAAAGGCTGCATCTTTAGTTTATCTTGTAACTGAGCCATCTTTTTCTTGTGTGAAATGCAGCATTGTGCTAGCATTGTTTTTATTCAAGTGCTAACCTTAGTTCTTGTTTAATATTAACTGGTTTTCTTCTCTTGCTTAGGAAAGTTAAGCTTTTGAGTTTTTATTCTTTCCTCATCTATGGGCATTTTCTCTATCATGTAAATGACAGTAGATAATAACCTCATGACTACGAGATTACCAATTTGTGACCACGTATTATGGTTCTGAAATTCAAACTACACTCTTTGGTATCATCTGTTTTCTCCATTTTGTCATTGGTTCAGTAGCAGCTTTGATAGTTCTGTCTCCAAAAATTCTGGTACTCCTTGTATCTTTATGTGTCACTTTCTCTACTCAATGGGATGTGTTGGAGCCATTTCCTCCAGCCCCCTTCCCAGGAGCAAGCAAGCTTGCCCTTCGCAAGGCTGGCGCATACTCTAGCAAGCCCTGTGTTGAACACCATGAAAACCAACGCTCAGACGCCAAGGGTTTGGTGCTTAAGAAGAATGACAGTCCTTTTGGCTCCTACAGCTCATTTCTTCTTTCACTTTGTTGAGATAAATTTCCTATTTATGACCGTTCCCCTTCAGAAAGTAGACAGCCTGAGGTTACGTGTGTTTTTTAAGTTGCTCTGTTAGGTGTAACTGGCCCGTGGTGTCTCTCTTCCTGAAACTGGTGTCAGCTGGAAGAGGAGGAGTTGCCACCACATCGCAGCACCTGTTAGCTGTTCAAAACTTCCACTCATTACAAGCACTTCATCAAATGCTATAGAATCATACACATTTCCCTCAACTGCATAATTTGTTATAAAGACAAACCATCATTTTGTTCCCAGGTTCATACTGATGTCTCTAATTCTCATTAAACTTCAGTCCAATTAGAATGTCTGATTTTTACTACAAATAAAATTTACAGTGATGATAATCTCATGATTTTTAAAAAAATTCATAAGTAAAACATAAATTACTTTTGGGTTAATCTCAGGTAAAAAAGAATTATGTGTCACTAGACGAAGCAAAGGAGAGGTAGTATTTGAATGAGGTCTCATAGATGCAAATAAGTTATTCCATCAGAATAATCTTAGTGCCCCAGACACAGAATGCCAGACCCAAAACCTGTTAAGCAGTTTCTTTTCCAAGAAGTGGCTCATAGTCATCACAAATTAAAAAAAGAAAACATAAAAAGAAGATGATTGTTTGCCTCAGGATTTGGCAGTGCCAACTCTATGTTGTAATCGAGCAGACTAATAATCTTTACAAACAAAATTACTCCTATTATCTTTTTAATGATAGACACGTAAGAAGTGTTCTGGAGTCCGGTTTCTCTGTGAATTTCCCTTTGCGCTACAATGTGTTTGCCTAAATGTTCCTTAGCTCCAAATTCTTATAAACATTTACATGGATAAGTAAAGGAGTTTCCACATCATTCTGAAACATAGAGGCTATAATGTAGCACAATATGCTCAATTTACAAGATAGTCATTAAGAGATAATAACATAAATGGTTGTTTGTTCACGTTCATGTGAGTCCAAGCTTGATTCCCACCACTACAGGACAAGGACTATGTCCTTGTGGTCAACAGCTATTTCTTAATTCTCTTAATAGACCTCTCAGGACCAACTATGTCAACTCACATGCAGAATATCCATTAAAAATGTTTGGTGAATTAATTAATCATTAATTAATCACTCAATTAGTGGTTACGAAAAAGCATCTAAGAGCAAGCTCTGATCTGCAATCCCAGAACCGAAAATAGCTCCTTGTGGATAAGCGTGAGGCTTGCTGCACGAATCATGGAAGAAATGTGGACAGGCCAGACACTGGAAGGTCATGCTGGGCTGATGTGACCGCGTCTTCCCTACGAGCCTCAGAGGAACTCTTTGAGCAAGTGGCCTTTATGCATTCCCACTTGGCAGACATACAAACTATGTTCAGAACATTCAACCCACCCAGGGCCACAGATCAGAGTCAGAACGTCTGATGCAAAGGATCCCAGCCAAAAAAGGAAGGAAAATATTTCAAACAAGTTCAATTAAAGTGAACTTAATATACCACTTAATATACCATGTTCAAGGTTATTATTTCAAGAATTGGCCTTGACATCAAAACATCTCATACAAGTAAGTATTTCTGAATAAGCCTTTCTGAATTTCTTGTTAATTCTGGGATCTTGTAAGGTCTTTGCAATGGACCTTACAAGATCCCAGAATTAACAAGAAATGGTCTCTCTGTTTTGATTCTTAATAATTTCTTTCTATTTTTTTCCTCATGAAATTCCTTCGGTTATTTCCTGGGTATCAATATCTTCTCAATGATGTTTTGTTTATTTGTGGTTTTGTTAGAAAAAATTTATGTAAGTCAATTGGCACAAGGAATCAAATAAATGGCAACTTATTGTAGTTGAACTGCAATTGTAGTTAAAGCTCCAGTGTCAGGGAACAAAGTGCATGCATCTGGGTTTTACATAATATTTATCACACTGTTACAAGACCAACAGGTTGATATGCCCACTGCCCAGTTACAGACCAATACACTGAGACAGCAGAGTGTGCAGCAGAGAAAGAGTTCAATGATCGTAGGACACTGTGCAAAGAGAAGGAAGGGAAGGAGGGAAGACCCTCACATCCATCTTCTAGAGGAGTTCTGGTCTGGCTTTTTTTATGGGATCATGGAGGGCAAGAAGCTGGAAAATTGGGGTCATTTGTCAGGGTAAGAGGGATGAAATCATCAGGATGTGGAAACTGCATTCTTTGGTAAGTCAGCTTCTCATGGAGTCATTCAGACCAGCTGGTGTCAGTAGTTTCATTTGCATGCAGGACCTGAAAGAATATCTCAAAGGAAAATCTTAGCATTTTAGAATGTTTGTTATCTATAGTGCAGTCAAGAGAAATGATAATATAGAGTCTACATAATTCAGGGATAAAAGACACCAAACAATTAAGAAGCAGCAGGTCAGAGAGAAGCTCATGTAATGATTAAAGCTGAATGTGCTGCAAGCTTGGTTCTGCAAGCTTCCTTCTTCCCTGACTGATCTTATAAAGTTTATAGGGATGTTTTCAACACCAGCTGAAAGAATTTCCAACTCCTTGCTACTCCAAAATAGTTTATCATGAGATTTCTAGCAATATATATCAATCTTTTAAAAATTTCCTTGGGGTTCAATTAGACCAAAGTGGATGCATCATTTTCATTTGCTTTATTTGCTGTAGTTTCTGTAGCTTCCTGTTCTTATTTCTTTATAGTCTTTATCATTCTTTATTATGTGGGTCACAACTTATACTTAAATATTCCCCTTCTGTTACTGCCATTAATTCTTCACTAATTATTTATTTCATTCTTTCAAGACACTGAACATATTTCACTTTTAGTAGTCCCACTGAAATGATTTAGGAAATAAACTTTGAATTAATTTTCAAGAATCTCTGTGACCAAGAATGGTGACGTTTTCTGCTCTTTGCCATTTTTCTGTTTATTACCACATGGGTCAATTATCTTCATATAATCATCCCATTTTCTTATTAAAACTGGAATTATTTTATGAAGAATAATTTTGTGAATAAAAATAACACATCCATTTTAACATGATAAAGGAAATCATTCCTAGGAATTAACCCAGAAGACAATGATTAGACTTTAGATTCAACCTGGTCAGTTCATTTCCACACATTTGCAGGTCTTCTCTTAAAAGCTGGCTTCTTTGTGCATGCGGAAGGGCAGTGGCAGCATCAAGAGCGAAGTGCTCAGGACCACAGGTAGAAGTGAAGGGTGGGGGAGTGGAGAGAGATGGACATCTAAGCCCCACTCTCCTGGGCCCAGTAGCCACCCCTAAGAGTCCAGGTCTGGGAACCCGGTGTCTTCAACAAGCCCTTTTTTGCTCGTTCAAACCGCATGAAATGAGAACCTTTGGTGAGTGGTAAGTTGTGAGATATGTGTTTCCTGATTATAGGGAGCTAGCAGTCTTTCTTGGGGAATTTGCTAAATTTCTGAAGGTATACTCTTGCTTCCGTATCAGGAAGCCACTGCACTGCAGCCTGGGCGACAGAGCGAGACACCGTCTCAAAAAAAGAAAATATTCTGAAACAAACAGTGAAGACTTGTAGACACAGGAGATCTCTGTGCCTATATTAGGTGATGTAGACACAGGACGTTTCTGTTCTCACCTGGGCTCCAATGCTGCTGCAGTCCTGAATAAGAAGGTCACTAACACAGTAATGTTACCACTGCTGTCCCCCTAGCCACTGTGCTAGGCCTGTGGAATGTTACAGAAAACCTTGAGCATTCGTCAGGTAGGAAAGAAAGCAGGCAGCATTCAGGGTGTGCTGTTTATCAAGAGCACAACAAGCCCAAAATGACAATAAGATACAGGAAAATTATTCATCCAACATTTATTTTTGATTTTATTTAAGTAAACAGGATCTTGATCTGTCGCTAAGCCTGGAGTGCAGTGGGGTCATCACAGCTCACTGCAGCTTTGACCTCTCAGGCTCAAGCAATCCTCCTGCCCCAGCCTCCTGAGTACCTGGGACTACAGGTGCATTTCATCGTGTCTGGCTAATTTTTTAATTTTTTGGAAAGTTGGGGTCTCACTTGTTGCCCAGGCAGGTCTTGAACTCCTGGCCTCAAGCCATCCTCCCACCTTGATATCCCAGAGTGCTACTATTACAGGTATGAGCCACTGCACCCCCAGCCTTTAAAACAGGATTTCTGAACACCAAAGTCCCATAAAGCATCAACGGAGGGATTTTTGGTGACATGGGAATACCTTAAAATTGTACACAACACCATTGAAGTTGGTTGCATTTATTTCTCTGCAGCAGGATTCAGTAAACCTTTTCTATCATGGGCCAGGTAGCAAATATTTTTGGCTTTGCAGGTGTCTTTGTCTGCTCAGCCACTGCTGGAGGATGGGGAAGGAACAGTGTTGGTGATTCAACATCATTTATCCGACCCTCTTCAGTGCCTCCTTCAGTGATATGAAGTTAAAACCAGGTACTATTATTATTAACCTGATTTTTTGGTTCTCCTCAAGTTGCTTTTTTGTGTAGATCGTTGTTCAACTTGGTGTTCTTGCTGTGGTGATGATTGGGGAAGGCTTCTATCTTGCCGTCTTGCTCTCCCCTCTCCTTAGGCACCTCTTGATGGAAGTGCGTAGCACCCCCACAGGCTGACTTACCAAAAATGTGATAGAAAAGATGACTCATTCCTGGAGTTGGAGAGCAAGGCCTTGACTGATAGACTCAATCGAGGATTCACCCTGGGCCATGGTGAAGAGTAGACATCAACACTTCAAGGTACAACTGGGAGATTATTTCCACCACTGAGGAAGACTGTTCCTATTAGATAAGGCAGTTTCAGGGACTGGCTGGCATGCCATGGAGAGCATGTGAATGCTGCCGGGGGCTGTACCAAAACACTCTGGGAATGGCCAAGACAAGAAGCAGAGAGACAGAAAAGGTAAAAGAAACAACTAAGAGGCCAGCCTTTACAATTAAAATATTTATGTCAGAGGCTTGGGTCCATCCCACCAGTGTTTAGAGATGTCTAGGAGCATAGAAACAAGCAGATTTCAGGCCATTTCCTAGAAGGCAAGTTTTAAAAATGTATATATGTATATAACAGAACTAGAAACCCAGAAAGAGGAGGCTTTAGATGAGAAATGTGAGCTAAGCTGAGACTTAAATCAGGAGGGGGCAGAGGTGACTGTCAGTGAAATGCTTTATTCTAAGCACAGCCTGCCGGACCTGAGCACCATCCCCATTCCTTTCAGCCGTAGAAGCTGGCTAGGAAAGGGAATTAATGAAATGGATGCTGTGGTCACCACTCAGATTCTCCCTTAGGAGCGAGGCACTAACCCTCAGCTTCCCGGGCGATGGCTGCTGAAGTTGCCAGCTGAGTCTCTTAGAGTTGCCCTTGGCTGAGGGGTCATCCTGTCCACACATGCATCCCACCAGGCCTCCCTGCATCCATGGGTAGTGCCTTTGCTTCATGCTGGGCATCCTGAAGGGCCGTTCCAGCCTCAGAGCTCCCCGGGGGCCTCGGTCACCTCACAACTCAATTCCTTCTGCTCAAAACTGCTTCCCCCAGTCCCTGAAAGGTGCTCTCTCCGGAGCATCCTCAGTAAACCTCTGGCATGCAAGTCTCCCTCTGAGAGTGTTTCCCAGGCAGCCCAAATTACAATGCATGATGGTAACAGTCAACACTCCTGGCTGCAGCACTGTGGGAATTTTTAGGACACTAGGCTGCTGGGACATGGTCACTGCCTTTGTATAGCACATGTGTTGAATCCCTCTTAATCTGCTGTAATGCTGGTCCCCAGGACTTGCACAGAAAGATGATTGTAAGGAAGACCTCTCCACCCCATGACTTAGAAATCAAGGGGCACTGAAGAAACTAGGCAAAGAGAAGCAAACCCATGCAGGATAGCAGCCATCTGCAGGAGGGAGGTCCCTCCGCATGAGCTCATCTGCAGGAGGGAGGTCCCTCTGCATGAGCTCACAGCACTTGGGTCTTTGGTCTTGGGAAACTGTTATCAGTTGGAGGGAGGTCCCTCTGCGTGAGCTCACAGCACTTGGGTCTTCGGTCTTGGGAAACTGTTATCAGCTGGAGGGAGATCCCTCTGCATGAGCTCACAGCACTTGGGTCTTTGGTCTTGGGAAACTGCTATCAGTTGCTCCCTGTTGGTGAGGTGGCAACCGTGAGGCACTGCCCAGATGCCCCTTCAGGGAGTCCCCCAACTCCTTCGGTGCTGCTTCCCTCTTCACACTGGGCCTTCCTGGGGCAGCCCCCACCAGCATGGGGCTACATAGACCTGGCCCTTTCTGGAACTTGGGGCACCCCGGGGCTCCCCATTGCCTTGGCTGAGCCTCCTTTGGGATTGCGTCACAGTTCAACCTCTCCCTTTCCCCAGCCCTATGTGCTTCCCTTCCTTCCCTTTCCCGGGGGTGGATTGCAGGAGCTTCCCTAATTAATGTCCTGTGTGCTGACCCCTGCCTGCAAGGCAGTTCCTGGGAACTCAAACTGGAGGGGTAGTGACGTCACTTCTTGATAAACAATTAGCACCAATCCATGGCAAGCTCCAGGAGGATTAGGCTCCCCCAGCTCCAGCATTGAAGTGAGTCAACCTCATGCCATCTTCTGTGGACACCACGGCGTTCCCAGGAGTGACAGCAGTGACTGGGATCCAGCCCTCCCACTGCAGGGACTCACCCAGGCCTACAGGCCTCCCACGGACAGGGAAAGATGCTTTCAACATGGGCAGAGAACTGTCGATGCTTCAAGTCTCTGCCTTCTGAGTGGAACGTGTTGGGGTAGAGATTAACCTGTCATTAGTTGAGTTCTGGCATCTTCCCCTAAACAGAGCTCGGGGTGTGCTGAGTCTCCACCCTTCCCCGAGCGCCGCCTCCGTGTGTCCTGTCAAGGAGATGAGGTGACTTTGTGTTTCTTCGAGGCTATGGGGAGATGAGGAGGGAATCGCCGGGTGTTGCGTCTTCCTGGTGCACCTGGGCCCTTAATCGTTGGTGCTGCAGAGACAGGGCACCAGAGCCCACCACAAGCCCCCGTGGAATCTACTGAGCTGAGGCCCCTCCAGCTCAGGTGTGCAGCACGTGGTCTGAAGCCAGCCCTTCAGTCCCCGGCCCTGCTGCCTGATCCCAGGCTCCAGGCATATAGGGGATCCTCCCTCCGCTGGCCCCAGAGCACTCGGTGAGGCCAGCGGCCCGCGGACTCTGTCTCCTGTGCTCCACTCTGGCTCCTGCCTCCAGGCGACCACGGCACAAACCAGAAACGGTGGCTGAGCGCGGTCTGCAGCCTCCTGAGTGGTTTCCTGGGGGCACTGATCTGCGCTGGCCGCTCCGGGCTTCACAGCCTCCACCTGGGCTCTTCCCAGAGCCTCCCTGAGTGGCGCTGAGGCCTGGGCACCTGAGTCATCCCTTCCTCCTTTAAACCTCTTTCCCGCGTTCCTGGCCAGAGGGGTAGCCTGGGCTTCGCTTACTCTCTTTCGTGTCATTAGGACTGCATTCCTTACCTAACATGATCTTGTCCTTAAAAAATGCCAGATCCTTTTCCCTCCAGAAACCGGTACCATGACCTACTTTCAAGGTGCAAGAGGGAAAGAAGAAATGTACAAATAAAGGAGCAAAAACCTATAGTTACTGCAAAATTAAGACACATTCTATTCACGTTTAATGTGGAGGAATTTCAAAAACCTATAGTTACTGCAAAATTAAAACACATTCTATTCATGTTTAATGTGAAGGAATTTCAAAAATCTATAGTTACTGCAAAATTAAGACTCATTCTATTCATGTTTAATATAGAGGAATTTTAAGGAGAAAAAATAAAATAGATCATAATACCACCTTCTCTGGCTCCTAGCCTGAATTAATTCTTCTTGGATGCTCCAAATTAAATATCAAAATTTTCTATTTCCGACACTCCTCAATATTGCTTATGGAAATACTGTGGGATATTGAAAACAAGGAAACTCCTTACCAAGAGAATTACTTTCTCTCTTCATAAATGAACCATGGGCTGTGCTTAACACAAGTGGTATGAATAGAGCCACCTGGCCCTGACTCTTTGGAGAAGATCTGTTAATAGAAAGGCACATTTTCTGAAATGATCCATGTGTAGGAATGCACCAGGAGCCTGAGACTAAGAGCACAATCTCTGAGTCCCACAGCCCCTATCGGGGGCTCCATCCCTAGCACTGCAAGAATGGGAACATAGATCCATGTAGACAACTGTGTCCTGAAGAAGTGCACACAAACAGACCAGCACCCCAAATTCAGGATGCCTTGGGCTGCATTTAGGGGTTCAGTGGTCACTGGTGCTGCATTTGGGGAGTGTGTACTTCCTTCATGAGTGGCTGATGGAGATGAGGAAAAGTTGCCATCCTATGATCTGTAGGATGGATTCATTTTAAAAGATGCTCAGAGCTATCTCGGCAGGCCTTGCCGTCTCTCAGAGGCTGATGAGAAGGTGCTGGGAAATGTGTAATCCCAACACCTGTGTCTCCTGAGACGACACGTTAGGTGTTAGGAAGCTTAAGACGGCCCTCAAGGGGAGGCAACTCTGCAGGGATGCCCTGGTAAACATCAGTTCCTCCCAACCTCTGTGAAAAGTGTCCTACATGGTGTCTCCACATCACATGACCAGGGCACCCCCAAAGCAGAGTGAGCCTCAACAGCAATAGGAACCCACACTCCCAGAGCCCTTGCACCTGCAGAGGTCAAAGTTTACCTGGCATTCAAGGCCCCAGTTGACTGATCAGGATGGTCCCGGTAAGAGTGTCTTTTCTGACCCTCTCCATAAGTAGGTTTTACACACAAATTCAAGTTTTGAAGATTTATAGATGAGAGATGATATAATATCTGGGCCACAACAGAAAAAAGCATAAGCAGCCAGGCATGGTGGCTCATGCCTGTAATCCCAACACTTTGGGAGGCCAAGGCGGGAGGATTGCTTGAGCCCAGGAGTTTGAGACCAGCCTGGGCAACATAGTGAGGCCCTGTCTCTACAAAAAATACACAAAAAAACTTAGCCAGGCATGGTGGCACGTGCTTTTGTCCCAGTTACTCAAGGGGCTGAGGTGGGAGAATCCTTTGAACCCAGGACTTTGAGTCTGCAGTGAGCCATGTTCATGCCACTGTCCTCCAGCCGGGACAACAAAGCAAAACCCTGTTCCCCCACCAAAAAAAGCATGTGCTCTCTAGAAGGAAACCACCTGATGCTGAGGACGGTATAAATTGCTCATCAAACAGAACTCCTGGTTGTGGAATTGTCCATCATGGAAATGCCCCGAGGATGTTGCACAGAGAGCCCCTTCCCTTGTGCCCATTCACCACAAACTATTTTATGTGTCTACTCTAGCTCCAGTCTCAATGTCACAGGGCCAGTGCCCACAGCAGCACTCAGGGCGTCATCATGAACTAGAGTCAACAAGGGACACAGATACCTCATCCACTGACTGAGCCAGGGCTGCAGGGGCTTCCCAGGCATGCGTCATGCTGGGGACTGAATTATCTCCCCAGGATTTGCATATGGAAGCCTAACTTTCAGTATGATGGTGTTTGGAGATGAATCCTTTGGGAGGTGATGAGAGTGAGATGACGTCATGAAGGAACGGTGAGGTTAGTGTCTTTCTGACAGGAGACTCCAGGGCATGCCCTCTCTCTGTCTCTCCACCAAGGGAGGGCACAGTGAGAAGGTAGCATCTACAAGCTGGGAAGCCACGGTGGATTTAACTGGCTGTGGAGGTGGAAGTGGCTTTAACTGGCTGTGGAGGTGGAGGATTTTTATGACTCTGGGTTTAATGGTTCTAGCACAAAGTGGAAGAGGTCATGAGGCCAAAATGTGGGCGTTTTGTCTGCTAAACTCAGTGGTAGACCCTGGTCTTCCAAGTGGCCCATTGGAAGAGCCTTCAGCCCACATCCTTCGCTGACTGAACGCAGGTGCATTTGCTGCCTTCTGCTGCTGGAATACCTGCTGCAAACCCCTGCTGGCCTGAAACAACACAAATGCATGATCTCCCGTGATGGAGGCCAGAAGTCTGAAATGGAACTCATGGGCTGGTACTCAGATGTCAGCAGGCTGCTCCTTCTGGGGGCTCAGGAGAGCCCCCAGCCCCTCCCCTTCTCCAGCTCCTGGAGGCCACCTGGACTCTTCAGCCAGAAGCACAGTCAATGCAATGGATTGGCATCTTCAATCTCTCTTTGCCTGCAGCCCTCAGCCTCTCTTTCTCATGTTTAAAGGGTCGCATGGGTATATTGGGTCCACGTGGATAATCCCCCTAAATTAACATCAGCCTATTAGCATCGTGAATTTTACCCCTTTTGCAAGCTGACATCATCATATTCATTGTTTCTGGGGATGACGTTGTGAGCATCTTTGGTGCGAGGAGAGGCATCATTCTGCCAGCCACTGTAACATGGTCAGGAAATAGGGCTGAACTGATGGCAACCAGGGAGTATCCACAGTTTCCGCTGTGTGATGAGAGGGAGAGCGGCTCACTGTGAAAAACAAGGAAAGCCAGGGAAGCCTCTTCATCAACCCACAGATTCAGCCAAACTCATGAAGCAGTGGGGCCACTCCAGAAGGCACCGGGGCATCCGGAGCCAGGAGGTAGCATCATCTGTAAGTGCCAGTGGCACAACCGGACAGGAAGCCCCTCTTCTTGCCTTTGCCTCTTGCCGCCTGCTGGGAGAATTTAGTGCTTATTCATCTCAGGGTTGGAGGAGAAAGAAGGGACTCTAGGGAGGTTTACTCAGAACACAATCAAGTTTGGGGGCCAGTGATGGAAGCACAATTTCCCAATGCAGCATTGGGATAGGGCAATTTACTTAGGGCTTTTTAATTGATGTATTGGGATTAAGCTGACCCTTCTCTGCAGTGCGTCCCACACCGTGGCCTTGTGACAGGCAGCCCACCATGTAAGACCCAGAGATTTTGATGGGGCCCATGTTTAGGAGGGCGATGCTTCTCCATCCATGCCTTGCTGTGCAGGGCACCTGTCTCTGCCTGGGTAGCAGTGGGGTTTGTGCACCTCAGCTTCGGGCACTGAGAATAACCTCTCAGGGCTCCCTGTGAACCTGGGCACATCACCCAGCCTCGGAAGGTCATGGGTCCTGGGGTGACCCCGACACATGATCCCTTTCAGATGCCAGGGTCAAATCATGGTAGCCCCACACCCCGGCCAAGCGTGTCAAAGGGGGTGTGGGGCCAGTGAGGTGGGAGCAGGAATCTGATCAGGAGCTTTGGGGAAGTGTTTCTCATGTCCAAGAAAAAAACTGAGACTCTTCTTTGCATTTGGATATTTTCTCATCTGGATGTGGCCCTTAGAAAGGCTGCATCTAACAGGCTACAAGTCTTTGGGTGTAGCCAGCACACATGGGGGTGTGGGACCGGGAGACACAGGGAACAGAGACAGAAGCCACATCACTGTCCCTGGAACACACAGCTTGTTGTTCAGTTAAAACAACAACAACACGTGTGTGTGAGTGAAGTCCTTATATGACGGATGTGATGGCCTTCCTGTTCCTATTGATCAGGCGTCCTGACTGACATGATACCCAAGCTTGTTAAGAATTATTCCAGAAATCGGAATATATCTTATAGGTATAATGTATTCTTAGCTAATGCATTATTACAAACTAATCTCTTCATTGCTATGTTAGATCATGAAAAATGGCAGGATGTTAAAACATACAGGATTTGAGTCTCTTTATCTTAACTATTCATAAATAAACTATTTTCTATGAAACTGTAAATTGCATCAAAAAGAAATATAAAGCCAATATGTGTATATCTTGTTGGGGGTGGGGGTGAAGAAGTAATCACAGTTTATTTCCATTAAAGTTTTAGGTTACTTTACCTAAAGTTGGTTTACCTGAGTTCTATCAAGGAACAAATTTTACTTGTTACAAAAAAAGTTACAAAATGTTACATTTTTAAATAAAATTATAATAATTGTTTCAAAACAAATAATGATGAAAATCCAAAAATCAATCCTATTTATAAAACTATTGAAGTCTTGATATCTAAGATCTGACAAGACCAACATTAATTACGAGTAGATCTGTAACAATTATAAATAAAATATTGAATGAGCTTCATAGTATATTAAAATAATAACATTAAACATCTTAATTTTGGAAATGTAAGACTGATATAATAGCCTAATAGAATATATCTGTTGATCTAAAATAATATCCGTATGAGTAGATAATCTAAAGATATTTGATGTTTCTATATTATTTCTAAAATAAGCTTATTGTTTAGAGATAAAGGATTATTCTTTCTGTAATCAAAGATGCTCATTTTAAACAAACGGTAATGTTACATTTATAATAAATTAATACATTTTACATCAGAAACATTGCAAATACACTTTATAAAATATAGAAGAAAAGATTATTATTAATAATCCCATGGCTGAATTCACTGCTGCTTCATTTCCCTTCTTTATTTTACTTTACATTGCTGTAGTCATATCATATTTATAAATCTTTACTTTTGTTTCACTTAAAGTATGTCATCAGCATTTCTAAGGGATAAAATAATCCTTACACACGTCAGTGTAATGGTTGCATAAGGTTCTCCTAGTGGTCTACCAGATGTAAGTAAACATTACTACCTCCAACTGACTGATGTGGGATCTCAGGAAGTTCAACTGTCTGGTCAGTGGTCACCTCTGCATACCACAGCTGCACCAGGACTGGTCCATGAAAAGCTGAGGCACTCCCAGCACAGCCTCACAAGCTTACGGCAACTACTTAAAGTCATTCTTGAGGCCTCTTTTAATTTGTGTTATGTAGCTTATCCTTGTGCTATGATGTTATCCTTGTGCTATGATGTTATCCTTGTGCTATGATATTTAGGAGTAAATCAGTTTGGACTTGGCATTCTCCATGTATGTTCCTATTACCTTTTCAGAGGATAAAATTTATGAGTTATACCTAGACAGTGGATTACGGAACTTCTAATATGCATTCAACACCCAGAGGTTACAGACAGACAGGATGATGATGAGCAAGTAGGTTTATTAATTAAATATATATATTTAACATGTCAGATCTCTGAGTATACTACTTATTTGTGTATCTCTTTTATGTATGAAGTGCTTCAGTTGACACATTCTTGTGACCTTCTTGTGGGTGGAGAAATTCCAGTAAGAACCAGGTCTATTTCATGGTGTCTATAAACAGAACCTGAAGCCTCTGCAGCACTAACTTTTTTTTTTTTTTTTGCTGGTGTAGACCCACTTGTGGATTTTTCCAGACTACATCAAGGGTTCTCTCTGAAGAATAGCCTCATGTGTTCACCCTTCCTGCGTGTCCTCACCCAAGGGGGCAACACCTGGTCTCAGCTGGCTCAGGATGAGCCTGTCCGTTGGCCTCCCGGCGTCTGCGTCTGCGTCTGCGTCTGCGTCTGCCTCTGCCTGGTCCGGGAGCAGCAGGAGCCGGGTAAGTGGGGCAGGCAGGCCTGGGGGTCTCCTCGGGTGGGCAGCGTGCCGGGCACACCAAGGGGTTTCTCCCTCCTTCCCGACCTAGGTCACCTGGCTTGGCTGGATGGTGACTTACACTAACAACTAAAGGCATGAATAATAAGTCGTAGCTAATATTTATTGATTATGGATGATGTCTAGGCGGTTTAGGCTTCTGATCACATTTAATCCCCACAAAACCCTGTAAGACAAGCATTATTATTATCTCTATTTCACAGATGAGAGCAATCAGGCTGGGAGGGGGTTTGAAACTCGTCTAAGCTTTCAATGATGCAACAATGAATTAAACCAGGTGCACCTGCCGCCAAACCATGCTCCTCACTACGGTTGCTCCTTGCAACCAATTTCTGTATATATTTTTTAAAAAGAAGAAGAAGAACAAACAACAAATCAAATGCAAGCCATGGAATTTTCAATATTTCTTAATAAAAACTAAAGCGAAGGCTTCAAATCCCCCGTAGTCTGTAACTGTGACTAAAATGTGTGGCTGAGCCCCAGGGAGAAAGCGTCCAGCTGCTCGCGGTCCCGGCTTCTTCCCGGGTCCCCTCCGGCCGCGGCAGCGGGCAGTGCTCCCGGGAGGCCAGCAGGGGGCAGTGCTGGCGCGTGTGGGGAGAGGAGCCGAGGGCATGGCCGGCAGCTGGGAGCCTCAGCCCGCGTCCTGCAGGATCCTGACGCAGGAACCGTGTGCTCTCCACACAAAGGTTGGAAAGGAAAGCACGGCGGTTAATTTGCAAAGACAGATTTCTCTCTTTCTCTGTATAGAGATATTGATATATACATGTGTCTCTATCTATGTAGAGATGAGGATGGATGGACGGATAAATGGATGGATGGGTGGGTAGATGGATGGATGGATTGGTGGGGGGAATGGATGGATGGGTGGATGGATTGATGGGTAGGTGGGTTGGTGGATGGATGGATGGTGGATGAATGGGTGGGTGGATGAATGGATGGGTGGATGGATGAATGCATGGGTGGGTGGGTGAGTGGATGGGTAGAGGGATGGATGGATGGATGGATGGATGGATGGATGGATGGATGGATGAAGAGATGGGTGGACGGAGGGAGGAAGGGAAAGATGGATAGGTGGGTGGATAGATAGGTGGGTGAGCGGATGAATGGATGGATAGATGGGTGGGTGGGTGGATGGGTGGGGGGAAATGGAGGATAGGTGGGTGGATGGGTAGGGGGGACGGGTGGGTGGGTGGATGGGTGGATGGATGGATGGATGAATAGATGAATGGATGAATGGGTGGGTGGGTGGATGGATTGTGTCTTTCTATGCATATATATAAAGGAAGATATACAGAGACTTAGGTAGGTAGATAGAGTAGTGAGAGGTTGGATCGTGGCTAAGTTTAGGGGATTTTTTAAAGACTTATTTTAGAAATGGTAATTTAAACATTTTAAGTCAACATAGAATTTTAGATTTGTATTGTGCAGTTATTTTTTATTGACTCACCTTTTCCTACCCTCTCAATGGAATATGAATGACAATAGAATAAGACATGTCAAGTTATAATACTGCTGGAAATCAGCAGTATTCATGCATGATTACCCAGGTACAATGACACAATTCCACTAGTCAAACCTAAGTAACACTGGGCCGGGACGTCAGGCTGAAAGGTGAAGGGGTGACTCCCACTTCGTCTGTATTGACCTAGCCTAGAGATGTTGGCTTTTCTCTGACAGGAAGGGAAGACCCCAGCACCTCACAGAGAAGGTGCTTCTCCTCAGCTGCCTGCCTCAGTCTCCCTTTTTAAGATGGCCCATCACAAGCCTGCAGCACTCCATTCCAGCTAACAGCAGAGTGGACAAAAGAGTCATACCTGCATTTGGCCGGGTGCCGTGTCTCACGCCTGTAATCCCAGCACTTTGGGAGACCAAGGCGGGCGGATCATGAGGTCAGGAGATTGAGACCATCCTGGCTAACATGGTGAAACCCCGTCTCTACTAAAAACTACAAAAAATTAGCTGAGCGTGGTGACAGGCACCTGTAGCCCCAGCTCCTCAGGAGTCTGAGGCAGGAGAATGGCATGAATCTGGGAGCCGAAGCTTGGAGTGAGCGGAGATCGAGCCACTGCACTCCAGCCTGGGCGACAGAGCGAGACTCAGTCTCAAAAAAAAAAAAAAAGTGTCATACCTGCATTTTAGGATGGCCTCAGGGAAAGGCAGGCATCCAGAATACCATGGCTGTGGGCCGTGTGCCTCCACAGATTCCCGCCTTAAGCTCGATGAGTTCCAACAACCACCAAACCGATGGTAAGAAGGGAGAACCGGACTCACTCACCCAGCCAGTGGGCAACAGTAGCCAACTTCTCCTCCCTCAAAACTCAGTTAACAGAAAACCAAGTAACAATGCGTAAAGAGAGTGGTAGGAGAAATAAAATCAGAGTAAAGATGAAAACCTACATTTGAAAATGGACTCTGTGAAAAACAAAATTCAATTTAATTCGATAAAATGTAATGTTGCAAGTACTTCTTAAGGAGCTAGCATGAGCCTGACAGCATTCAGCACACTGGGCATAAAGAGGCACCAAAAACACAGCCGAGCTCTTGCGGACCTGATACTCTCACAGAAGGAGCCAAAACATCATTAAAAAAGCGAATGTGTCAAATAGTGTCAAATGCTAAGAAAAAAAGAAGAACAGAATGTGTGTGGCCCTGAGCTAGAGGAGTGGTCAGCAGACAAATGGCAAAACATGCTTGCATTGTGTTTTAATTAACAGGCAGAAACCTGAGCTCTGTGAAGGCGGAGGAAGAATGAGGTGCAGCAGTCACAGGCGTGTGGGGGCCCAGCCAGGTGCAGGCAGAGGTGGGAGGAACGCTGCCCAGAGCCAAGGCTCAGAAACTCACCGTGTGCATTCTGATTGCAGCAACCAGTCCTATGGAAGGAAAATCAGCAATGAAGGCACGCTTGAGAATCTCCAAATGCAATAAATGCAAGAAGAAATGAGATAAAAATTATGAGAAATGAAATACCTAAGTAAAAGGCAAAATATCGAAGAAAAAAAGATTTTGATGAATGTCTTTAACTTTAGAGATTTAAAAAATACCTACACTCAAGCCAAGAAAATGAGTTTACTTATAAAGAAATAAAAATGAGAATGGCTTTTGGCCTTCTCCTGTCAATATGAAACTAGGTGTATCAGTAATCGATGCCTCTGCTGGCTGCATTACAAACAACCCCAACACACCACCTCAATCACGATCATTCACTTTACTTACAATGTGGGAGTTGAAGAAGCACTGCCAGCTGCTTTTTATTTAAGGTCACTCGATGAAACCACAGCCAGACTTTACAGAGGTCTGCTAGTCATCTGGAAGGCTGAAGGGTCCTTCGTGCACCTACCTGTGACCCAGGCAGGTAAACTCTAAGAGCTGAGGGTCTCTGGGCCTGCCCCCCACTTCTTAATCTTTATCTGTCTGTCTCTTTATCGTCTCTGTCTGTATCTCCATCTCTCAAACTGCATCTTTCTGTCTCTGTATCTCTATCTGTCTCTATCCTCTCCATTTATCTGAATCTCTACGTCTCTCTCTCTCTCTCTCTCTGTCTCTCTCTCTCTCACGTTGCCACATGACAGCTTCATGGAAGCCAGCAGGAGGCACCCCCTGCCAGTATTGCAAAGGCACCCGTGTCCATGTCCAGAAGGGAGCCTTCAGGAGCTCCACGGGTTTTTCTACCCAAGCTCGGAAGTGATGCTGCATTCACCTGCGCACCTGTCACAGGGGTCAGTCCAGGCAGGACCACCTCTCCACAGGGGGAGAGTCACACCACTCTGGACATGTTGTAGACCCACAATAGGTAGAGTTATGGCCTCTTTGCAGGAGCAGAGGCTTGAGTCAAGAAAGCCATATTCACCATTTTGTGGTTGCACAAAGGAGGGGTGGGCAGCCCCCTCCTACCCAAAATTGACATCCAGACTAATGATGTCCCTGGGTCAGGTGGTACCTGAGTGCTTGGTACCTCAGCAGTTGGAGCACCAGTTTTCCTTTTTTTCAAAACTGTAGTTAATTGAAAGTGTTGAAAATGTTGAATGTTTGTAACCATAACTTTTGCAACTATGAAAACAAATGTAAATATTTTTTAAAGAAAAATATTATAAAAGGTAATTTGAAAAATAAGTTATTAAAATACTGATATTATCAGTGTTGATATCATCAAGAACTTTTTAGATTAAGTGAATATGCAACAGTAATAATAATTGCTTGTGTTTAATATTCAGATACGATTATAAAGAAACATTTTTATTTTGCTCAAATTTACATGAATATATATTTTTTTAAGTTCATAAAATTTTAATGTTTTAGCACTTCCTTTTATTCTCAGCTGGGTATTCTAGTTTGGATAATAAATTACAGTTACTGCTGTGACGGGGCATTAGCCCAGCGTCAAACATGTGGTGCTCTTTGATTGGTGTTCAGTGTGTCAGACTTCCATGAGAAACTCACAGGCTGAAACAGTGACTGGACTGAGGTCACCTGGAATACTCCTGGTCTTTCAGCCATAATACTCCTGAGGTTCACCTGGGATACTCCTGGTCCTTCAGCCATAATACTCTTAGGAACCCTGATTCTCAAAGTAGAAAAATACAATGTACAAAGGACTTATTTGTAATGAGTGGGATTTCCCTTCTGGGAAGATGGGATATGCATCCTTTTCCCTCTTGCTGCCACTGAGCATAATGAACAATCTTGAACACTATGAGTAGAACAGGCATTGGGCAGTGCAGAAGGCAGACTGGCTGGGGCCTCAGGATGCAAGAATGGCACAAAGGTGAGTTCTTGGGTGATCCCAGACTCAGGGCAGAGGACGCCAGCAACATAGAAATGCCAACAGGCACAAAGAAAGCCCTGGCAGAAGAAAGGAGCAGTCTACCCAGACAGAAAACTTAGACAGTACCCACTTGACTCCAGCCACAACACATGCAAAACATTGCTGCCCTTCCCCATCCACACAAGCCAGATGGGGCCCCAGACTCTCACCCCCACCTGGCAGTAACAAGCCATCAGTCACTTCTAAGCCAGAGCAGTGTCAAAGGAACCAGCTGCGACAGAAGGTTCCAGTGAGATAAGTAAGACCTAGAGTCTTCTGACATAGTACCAAATGTGAACCTCTTTCAATAGAAAATCCCTGTTATGCCAAGAAGCAGCAAGATCACAAAGTGGATGAAACAAGACAAGCCATAGATGCCAACATCCAGCATAGAGGTGCTATCATAGAGTGACCTCACAGGGACTTAAAGCGGCCACAGTAAAGATGCTTCAAGGGCACTGGCAAACATAATTGAAACAAATGAAAAAACACAAAGCCTCAGCAAAGAAATTGAAATCCTCAAGAAAGAAATAGAAAATACAAGGAAGTAAACAAATTTTAGAACTGAAAAATCAAATAATAAAACAAGTTTGGATCTTTGCATGGACAATGATGACAGTCATGAATTGAGGATTGAGGAGTATGATGAATTCTGTGCTACTGAAGCCCCCAAAAAGAAATAAATATATATGCCCACCCATCTTTGAATTCCATAAAAGGAAATTTCTAGAAAAGTATTTTTGAAATCTCTACATTTGGAAAGTTATTTCAAATTCTCCTCCCAATAAAAGATGTGTTATTTAGTGGAATAGGAGCAAGTTTGCAGGATGATGTTAATGTTCCCTTTCATTTTGTACACATGCCAAAATGCATCAGCACGTAATCGTTAGCCTTCCAAACTGTGTTCACACGTTTCCCGTGCTAATATTTCACCCACATAACTTCATTTCCCTGCCTTTGATTCTTGCAATAACACATCTAGCACTTGTGAGCATGCACTGTCAGGCTGAAAAAGAGGCTTGTATCCTGTTAGGCATTACTGAATATTGGAATAGCCTCCTAATGCCTTTCTGCCCTTCCGAAAAACCCACTCCTATTTATCCAGCACTGATTTGGACATGAAATGTCCTCAGTTAAATATTATTAACGTTTCAGTTCCTAAATAATGAATTTACATTTTCTGGTACTCTTTTGCCTTTAAAGCCACTTTGACAGGCATTGTCTCATGTTTTGGCCACAGGTGCTATGGGGTGGGGAAGATGAGTGTTATCACACATGCTAGCAGGTGAAAAGATTGAGGCTAAGATTTCATATCTGCCATTGTTTAGCTACATCACTAACCAATGTCAGATCCAGCCCAGAAAGTTATTGTTTTGAGTTTGGGGCAATGCTTTTTTCCAAATTTTTATACTTCCTTCCTATTCTTTATCTAAGCAAGCAAGAGCCCACCTTCTGCCCCTGACTAGACCCGGCTGTGTGGCACGATTCCAGTGGGATTCACTTTCTGCCCCATCCACGGGTCTTGGCCTTTCTCACCTCCACCCACATACTCAGGCCTTGTCATCTGCCTGGGATGCTTCGTGCCTTCTCTATGTCTCTTTAAATCCTGCTCTGCAAAACATATTTCAAATGCTGTTTCCTTCAGAAAGCCTTTCAGAGCTACCCTTATGAGCTGCTAAGACAATTAATTTTAAAGGAATTCACTCACCAATAAGCTTAAAAACAGATGTTGAGGTGTTTTGATATTTCACTCGTCAGGTATTTATAGTTCGCTTCCCAGAATCAATTATAAGCTTTTTTTCAGAGGAGATATTCTTGAATTTTCCTTGAATTTTCACAGTGACCATAATATATAATAAAATAACATAGATGTGAACATAATATATAATAAAGAACAAAATACCAGTGAGAATTTTATTTCCATGTCAAATAAAGTCAACAAAGATTCTATCTGACATGGAAATAAAATTCTCACTGGTAATACAGTGTTCTAATAAAATGCTATAGTGTTTTATTTTAAAAAGTCTCTTCTAAAACTTTCTGAGAATAGATGATGACTTGATGCATTTATCTGGAAGAGAAAACAAAGGTATTTCTTTTGAACAATGTAAAAATTTAAAATGTAGGTTTAAGCTAACCTTTGTACCCAAAATGCCACTGTTAGAAATTGAGCCATGGGTAATCTTACAAGGTTGTTGCAGGAAGTTTCCAGCAGATGACTGTGAACAAATTGAGAGATGAGACAAAATGAAGTTCCATGAGTCCAAAATATTACCTGAATGACAGGTCAAGGCTATGGCAGTAGGATGAGCCTAGCATGAGAGTATAGCAGAATCCCAAGTAAAGCCCTGACTGAGGTCTAACCTTCCGACCGTCACAGGGAGTGTCTGGGAACCCATCCATTGAAGTGGAAGACAGAAATGGGTCCTGCTCATTCAGCTTTCTCCCTGAATCATGCCCAGTTATATATCACCCTATGTAAATTTAAAAAAAAAAAGTAGACTTTTCAAGAATAGTGTAGCCTTACTAGATTGACCTTCTAAAATCATTCACTTTAGCTGTTGTATGCCGAATGGCTCCTAAGGAGGGAAAGAAGCAAAGAGATGACTTCGGAGGTGGTGGTCAGAGTCCAAACAGAAATGATGGTGGCTTGGGCTAGTTGCACAGGGCATCTATGCAGAGAAGCTTAGATTCAGATATGTGAACTCAAGATATGAGATGAAGAGAAATATTGATTTGAGATGCATATTTTTCAAGGTAATTTCTAGGTTTTTGACTGAAATAGCTAGGTGGACGCCATGTTAACTGAGTTGTTGTCAGTTTGGGAAAATGTGTAAAAATTACAAGCTATGTCCTTGCAGACCTTGTGTCAATTCCCTCTTTTTATAAATGCAACGCCTGGGACACACTGGTAACAAATAACTTACCCACAGTAACAGAACAGCAGAAATAAAACAGTCATCCATGGCTCCTTTCACAATCTTTCCATACTAGACCTCTCTTAAAAGTAGCTTTGAAAAGGCTGGGTGTGGTGGCTCATGCCTGTAATCCCAGCATTTTGGGAGGCCAAGGCAGGAGGATCACAAGGTCAAGAGACCGAGCTGCTCCTGGCCAACATGGTGAAACTGCATCTCTACTAAAAATACACAAATTAGCTGAGCGTGGTAGTGTGCGCCTGTAGTCCCAGCTACTTGGGAGGCTGAGGCAGGAGAATCATTTGAAACCAGGAGGTGGAGGTTGCAGTGAGCCAAGATAGCGCCACTGCACTCCAGCCTGGCAACAGAGCAAGACTCTGTCTCAAAAAAAAAAAAAAAAAAAAAAAAGGCAGCTTTTTCGTTTTTGTTTTTGTTTTTATTTTTAATTATACTTTAAGTCCTAGGGTACACATGCTCAACGTGCAGGTTGTTACATATGTATACATGTGCCATGTTGATTTGCTGCACCCATTAACTCATTATTTACATTAGGTATTTCTCCTAATGCTATCCCTTCCCCATCCCTCCACCCGACGACAAGCCCCGATGTGTGATGTTCCCTGCCCTGTGTCCAAGTGTTCTCATTGTTCATTTCCCACCTACCAGTGAGAATATGTGGTGTTTGGTTTTCTGTCCTTCTGATAGTTTGGTCGGAATCATGGTTTCCAGCTTCATCCATGTCCCTACAAAGGCCATAAACTCATCCTTTTTTATGGCTGTATAGTATTCCACGGTGTATATGTGCCACATTTGCTTAATCCAGTCTATCATTGATTTGGGTTGGTTCCAAGTTTTTGCTATTGTGAATAGTGCCCCACTAAACATACGTGTGCATGTGTTTTTATAGCAGCATGATTTGTAATCCTTTGGGTATATACCCAGTAATGGGATGGCTGGGTCCAATGGTATTTCTAGTTCTAGATCCTTGAGGAATCGTCACACTGTCTTCCACAATGGTTGAACTAGTTTACAGTCCCACCAACAGTGTAAAAGTGTTCCTATTGCTCCACATCCTCTCCAGCACCTGTTGTTTCCTGACTTTATAATGATCACCATTCTAACTGGGGTGAGATGGTATCTCATTGTGGTTTTGATTTGTATTTTTCTAGTGACCAGTGACGATGAGCATTTTTTCATGTGTCTGTTGGCTGCATAAATGTCTTATTTTGAGAAATGTCTGTTCATATCTGTTGCACACTTTTTCATGGTGTTGTTTGTTTTTTTCTTGTAAATTTGTTTAAGTTCTTTGTAGATTCTGGATTTTAGCCCTTTGTCAGATGGGTAGATTGCAAAAATTTTCTCCCATTCTGTAGGTTGCCTGTTCACTCTGATGGTAGTTTCTTTTGCTGGGCAGAAGCTCTTTAGTTTAATTAGATCCCATTTGTCTATTTTGGCTTTTGTTACCATTGCTTTTGGTGTTTTAGACATGAAGTCCTTGCCCATGCCTATGTCCTGAATGGTACTGCCCAGGTTTTCTTCTAGGGTTTTTATGGTTTTAGGTCTAACATTTAAGTCTTTAATCAGTCTTGAATTAATTTTTGAATAAGGTGTAAGAAAAAGATGCAGTTTCAGCTTTCTACATATGGCTAGCCAGTTTTCCCAGCACCATTTATTAAATAGGGAATACTTTCCCCATTTTTGGTTTTTGTCATGTTTGTCAAAGATAAGATGGTTGTAGATGTGTGACATTATTTCTGAGGCCTCTGTTCTGTTCCATTGGTCTATATCTCTGTTTTGGTACCAGTACCATACTGTTTTAGTTACTTGTAGCCTTGTAGTACAGTTTGAAGTCAGGTAACGTGATGCCTCCAGCTTTGTTCTTTTTGCTTAGGATTGTCTTGGCAATGCAGGCTCTTTTTTGGTTCCATTTGAACTTTAAAGTAGTTTTTTTCCAATTCTGTGAAGAAAGTCATTGGTAGCTTGATGGGGATGGCAATGAATCTATAAATTACCTTGGGCAGTATGGCCATTTTCACGATATTGATTCTTCCTATCCATAAGCATGGAATGTTCTTCCGTTTGTTTGTGTGCTCTTCTATTTCATTGAGCAGTGGTTTGTAGTTCTCCTTGAAGAGGTCCTTCACATCCCTTGTAAGCTGGATTCCTAGGTATTTTATTCTCTTTGCAGCAATTGTGAATTGGAGTTCACTCATGGTTTGGCTCTCTTTTTGTCTGTTATTGGTGTATAGGAATGCTTGTGATTTCTCCACATTGATTTTGTATCCTGAGGCTTTGCTGAAGTTGTTTATCAGCTTAAGGAGATTTGGGGCTGAGACGAGGGGGTTTTCTAAATATACAATCATGTCATCTGCAAACAGGGACAATTTGACTTCCTCTTTTCCTAACTGAATACACTTTAACTCTTTCTCCTGCCTGATTGCCCTGCCCAGAACTTCCAACGCTATGTTGAATAGAAGTGGTGAGAGAGGGCATACCTGTCTTGCGCTAGTTTTCAAAAGGAATGCTTCCAGTTTTTGCCCATTCAGTATGATATTGGCTGTGGGTTTGTCATAAGTAGCTCTTATCATTTTGAGGTACCTTTCATCAATACCTAGTTTATTGAGAGTTTTTAGCATGAAGCACTGTTGAATTGTGTCGAAGCCCTTTTCTGCATCTATTGAGATAATCAAGTGGTTTTTGTCTTTGGTTCTGTTTATGTGATGGATTACGTTTATTGATTTGTGTCTGTTGAAACAGCCTTGCATCCCATGGATGAAGCCGACTTGATCTTGGGGGATAAGTTTTTGATGTGCTGCTGGATTCAGTTTGCCAGTATTTTATTGAGGATTTTCACATTGATGTTCATCAGGGATATGATCTAAAATTCTCCTTTTTTGTTGTGTCTCTGCGAGGCTTTGGTATCAGGATGATGGTAGCTTCATAAAATGAGTGAGGGAGGATTCCCTCTTTTTCTATTGATTGGAATAGTTTCAGAAGTAATGGTACCAGCTCCTCTTTATATCTCTGGTAGAATTTGGCTGTGAATCCATCTGGTCTTGGACTTTTTTTGGTTAGTAGGCTATTAATTATTGCCTCAATTTCAAAACCTGTTATTGGTCTATTCAGGGATTCAAATTCTTCCTGGTTTTGTCTTGGGAGGGTGTGTGTGTCCAGAAATTTATCCATTTCCTCTAGATTTGCTAGTTTATATGCATAGAGGTGTTTACAGTATTCTTTGATGGTAGTTTGTATTTCTGTGGGATCGGTGGTGATATCCCCTTTATCATTTTTTATTGCATCTAGTTGATTCTTCTCTCTTTTCTTCTTTATTAGTCTTGCCAGTAGTCTATCAGTTTTGTTGATCTTTTCAAAAAACCAGCTCCTGGATTCCATGATTTTTGAAGGGTTTTTTGTGTCTCTAACTCCTTCAGTTCTGCTCTGATCTTAGCTATTTCTTGCCTTCTGCTAGCTTTTGAATGTGTTTGCTCTTGCTTCTCTAGTTCTTTTAATTGTGATGTTAGGGTGTCAATTTTAGATCTTTCCTGCTTTCTCTTGTGGGCATTCAGTGCTATAAATTTCCCTCTACATACTGCTTTAAATGTGTCCCAGAGATTCTGGTATGTTGTGTCTTTGTTCTCATTGGTTTCAAAGAACATGTTTATTTCTGCCTTCATTTCGTTATTTACCCAGTAGTCACTCAGGAGCAGGTTGTTCAGTTTCCATGGAGTTGTGCGGTTTTGAGTGAGTTTCTTAATCCTGAGTTCTAATTTGATTGCACTGTGGTCTGAGAGACAGTTTGTTGTGATTTCTGTTCTTTTACATTTGCTGAGGAGTGCTTTACTTCCAACTATGTGGTCAATTTTGGAATAAGTGTGATGTGGTGCTGAGAATAATATATATTCTGTTGATTTGGGGTGGAGAGTTCTGTAGATGTCTATTAGGTCCACTTGGTGCAGAGCTGAGTTCAAGCCCTGGATATCCTTGTTAACCTTCTGTCTTGTTGATCTGTCTAATATTGACAGTGGGGTGTTATAGTCTCCCATTATTATTGTGTGAGAGTCTAAGTATCTTTGTAGGTCTGTAAGGACTTGCTTTATGAATCTGGGTGCTCCTGTATTAGGTGCATATACATTTAGGATATTTAGTTCTTCTTGTTGAATTGATCCCTTTACCATTATGTAATGGCCTTCTTTGTCTCTTTTGATCTTTGTTGGTTTAAAGTCTGTTTTGTTAGAGATTAGGATTGCAAGCCTGCTTTTTTTTGCTTTCGATTTGCTTGGTAGATCTTCCCCCATCCCTTTATTTTGAGCCTATGTGTGTCTCTGAACGTGAGATGGGTCTCCTGAATACAGCACCCTGATGGGTCTTGACTCTTTATCCAATTTGCCAGTCTGTGTGTTTTAATTGGGCCATTTAGCCCATTTACATTTAAGGTTAATATTGTTATGTGTGAATTTGATCCTGTCATTATGATGTTAGCTGGTTATTTTGCCTGTTAGTTGATGCAGTTTTTTCCTAGCATCGCCAGTCTTTACAATTTGGCATGTTTTTGCAGTGGCTGGTACTGGTTGTTCCTTTTCATGTTTAGTTCTTCTTTCAAGAGCTCTTGTAAGGCAGGCCTGGTGGTGACAAAATCACTCAGCATTTGCTTGTCTGTAAAGGATTTTATTTCCTCTTCATTTATGAAGCTTAGTTTGGCTGGATATGAAATTCTGGGTTGAAAAATCTTTTCTTTATGAATGTTGAGTATTGGCCCCAACTCTCTTCTGGCTTGTAGAGTTTCTGCTGAGAAATCTGCTGTTAGTCTGATGGGCATCCCTTTGTGGGTAACCCGACCTTTCTCTCTGGCTGCCTTTAACATTTTTCCCTTCATTTCAACCTTGCTGAATCTGAAAATTATGTGTTTTGGGGTTGCTCTTCTTGAGGAGTATCTTTGTGGTGTTCTCTGTATTTCCTGAATTTGAATGTTGGCCTGCCTTGCTAGGTTGGGGAAGTTCTCCTGGATAATATCCTGAAGAGTGTTTTCTAACTTAGTTCCATTCTCCCTGTCACTTTCAAATACACCAATCAAATGTAGATTTGGTCTTCTCACATAGTCCCATATTTCTTGGAGGCTTTGTTTGTTTCTTTTTACTCTTTTTTCTCTAAACTTCTCTTCTCGCTTTATTTCATTAATTTGATCTTCAATCACTGATACCCTTTCTTCCACTTGATTGAATTGGCTATTGAAGCTTGTGCATGCATAATGTAGTTCTCGTGCCATGTTTTTCAGCTCCATTTGGTCATTTAAGGTCTTCTCTACACTGTTTATTCTAGTTAGCCATTCGTCTAATCTTTTTCAAGGTTTTTAGCTTCCTTGCCATGGGTTCGAACTTCCTCCTTTAGCTAGAAGTTTGTTATTACCGATCTTCTGAAGCCTACTTCTGTCAACTTGTCAAAGTCATTCTCTCTCCAGCTTTGTTCCGTTGCTGGTGAGGAGCTGTGATCCTTTGGAGGAGAAGAGGTGCTCTGGTTTTTGGAATTTTCAGCTTTTCTGCTCTGGGTTCTCTCGATCTTTGTGGTTTTATCTACCTTTGGTCTTTGATGTTGGTGACTTACAGATGGGATTTTGGTGTGGATGTCCTTTTTGTTGATGTTGATGCTATTCCTTTCTGTTTGTTAGTTTTCATCTAACAGTCAGGTCCCTCATCTTCAGGTCTATTGGAGTTTGTTGGAGGTCCACTCCAGACCCTGTTTGCCTGAGTATTACCAGCAGAGACCACAGAACAGCAAATATTGCTGCCTGATCCTTCCACTGGAAGCTTTGTCCCAGAGGGGCACCCAGCTGTATGAGGTGTCAAGTCGGCCCCTACTGGGAGGTGCCTCCCAGTTAGGCTACATGGGGGTCAGGGACCCACTTGAGAAGGTGGTCTGTCTGTTCTCAGAGCTCAAACACCATGCTTGGAGAACCACTGCTTTCTTCAGAGCTGTCAGAAAGGGACGTTTAAGTCTGTAAAGGTTTCTGCTGCCTTTTGTTCAGCTATGACCTGCCCCCAGTGGTGGAGTCTACCGAGGCAGGCAGGCCTTGTTGCACTGTGGTGGGCTCCACCTGGTTCCATCTTCTTTGTTTACCTACTCAAGCCTCAGCAATGACAGATGTCCCTCCCCAACCCAGGCAGCCGCCTCGCAGTTCGATCTCAGGGTGCTGCGCTAGCAGTGAGCAAGGCTCCATGGGTGTGAGACCTGTGGAGCCAGGCGTGGGATATAATCTCCTGGTGTGACATTTGCTAAGACCATTGGAAAAGCACAGTATTTGGGCGAGAGTGTACTGTTCCTCCAGGTACAGTCTGTCACGGCTTCCCTTGGCTAGGAAAGGGAAATCCCCCGACCCCTTGTGCTTCCCAGGTGAAGCAATGCCCTGCCCTGCTTCAGCTTACCCTCTGTGGGCTGCACCCACTGTCCAACCAGTCCCAGTGAGATGACCCGGGTACCTCAGTTGGAAATGCAGAAATCACTCGTCTTCTGCGTTGATCAGGCTGGAAGCTGCAGACCGGAGCTGTTCCTATTCGGCCATCTTGGAATGGATTCCCAAAAAGTTGCTTTGAAAAGAAGTAACCCACATGACACACAAGTGTGAGGCTTCAGTGTTCACAGAGGGAGGGTGCATGCTGTGTCATTTTGCCTTATCAGCCTGTTTTCCTTTTTCCCCAGGTGACTTGTAATAGGCAGATGGATTGTTTCTTGGAGTGAGTCTGTGTCATGGTTTTGCAGCCCTTCAACTTTGCTCATGACATACCTGCCACCACAATGAGTTTCTCAATGAACCAACTCTGCCCTACAAAACCTTTCCATTCTTTAAGAAATATCCCTAATGCAATTTTTCTATGGAGACTTTCCTGACCACTCCCCACACAGCATTCCTTTCCACCTTGTGTATAATTTTCCTATTCTTTGAGCTCTGTATGCAGTACCTTACTTTGATTGTTTTGTGACTATCTATAAACTCCTCTCATCATTAAACTACAGATCTCTTGAGGGCAGAAACTCCAATGGATTAATCTTCTTAATGCCTTTATTCCTTAACACAAATCCTGGGACATGGCACACAACAATACACATGTGGTGAATTGATTGTAATATTTAGTGCAAAAACACCAATGTGCCAACCCACTTATCAAATCCATAGGTTGCCAGCTCCTGTGAAAGGTGATGAAAGTCCTCTGGTACACAAAACTCAAAGTCCTACTAGATTTACACTGACATAAAATTGATAAGACAAATATAATACAATAAAAGTGTCCAGTTTTAGATAACGGTCTAAATTTCATCAACCCCACATGATTTATTTTCAGTGCTAACTAACCAAATGAGTAAATATTCTTTGTAAAAACATCGATATTCTATTTATTGTGTCCATAAAAGACAGGAAAAAAGAACATGAGGATTAGGAAATTGTTTTGGCTTTCATCGTGTCATTTGTTTTTGTGAAATCAACCTCTGCATAAGAAAATTACTTACCAGCTTTGAGGCAGCTTGCATTTGCAAACACAGTACAGGCTTTCAATGGGCAATCGACATGCCAGCAGTGACCAGAAAATCAGAGACCCTGGCAGGACTGAAATGGACCCACGTGGCCATGCCACACTGCCAGGACCAACACTGCTGGTGCACAGTGCTGTGATAATGGGGACATGGCCGGAATTCACCATGAGTGAGGCCCCTCCACACTATTTACTACCAACCAACATAAGAAAACTCTGTGCTTTCCACCCAGAAGCTACACCCAGTGGGAAACATTTTTTTAGATATAATTGATATTCAACTTTGAAACTGCTCTGAAAAATACAAAAAGGTAAAATTGTCCAAATGTACATCATGCTGTGTGATTCACACTGAGTGTTTCTTTTAAAGAGAACTGAAAACTGTTCCCGGAGTTTCTGCCAACTTTCTCTGAGCTCTTCACAGCGGCAGCTCCGTCAAGCTGGCTTGATTCAAACCAAGTGTTTGCCAGGGAAGCTCTTTCATATGTGGGAGTAGCTGAGGCCCTGATATGATTACATCCATGAACATCGCTGGTTAGCAACTCACAGAGGAAAAGAGCATGGTGTGTTTGAGACGCAAGCTGTGTGAGCTCCTGCCCTCAGGAGCTCATCCAAGCCCCTGTGGGAAGTCAGGATGGGGCTTGATCTCCTGCTCTCCTTCCTGGTGTTCTTTGTGGGATTAAATTCCCCCTTCTGCAGATGTCTCAGGGTTATCTCCCACCCTCCTACCTCCTCTTTCAATATGCTAGCAACTTTTAAAATATGCGTATATTCCTTGTGCAGGTACATCAGACCTGCTCATATTTGTCAAGTTTTGTACAAAGAGGAACTGAGAACAAAATAATACCAGTTCTGAGAGGTTGTCTCTGACAACATAGTAGAATGTTCCCAAATTTAAAAAAATCTTATCCCAGGATTGGACAATTGCATATTTTATCAGTGAAGGAACGTTAAACCATGAATGCCAATTGTACTTACATATCCCATGCATACCATTTATTCATCATAGGAATCTGGAATCGAAAATAAATGGTACATTGCAGAATTTTTACATAGGCATTCTGCATCTCATGGTCTCTGAGGATGCTATGAAGTAATATAGGATACAGATTTAAAATGGGAATCCATGGATTTACTATATGTATTACCTGTATTGATTATTACTGTTAGAAAGGGTTTCAAGAGTTTCGAGCAGTATGCATACTTTACAAAATTCTGTGTTTAATAAAGTGAATTGGTAGCATCCTAGCATGGAAATTACCAACCTGGGTTTTGTGATAAGAAAGATGTATCTCTAATTTCAGCTCTGACACAAGCTGTGGATGTGGTTCCTAAATGTTGTAGCCCTCATTCTCCCCACTAGTGAAATAGGGAAGATGGTTTCTGCTCCTCACAAGGAGTCACTTAGGTAACAATAGTGGTTAGCAGCAAGCACTCCCATGGTACTGGCATTGAGGAGGCTCTCCTGATTCTTGTGACAGCTCAGCGGCAGCAGCTGGAATGGCAGAAGCATCAGTAACATTCCAGGAGCTGTTATTGTTCTGCATTTTACACAGCATCTGAGCTTCTTTCATTCCCCCTGTATTATGTAGCCCCTTTTTCTTTCTGAAAGTAATTTTTGTAGTGGAAAACAAAACAACGAGTCAAGGCAAGTAAATACAGACCCATGTCCATCATCTCATCACCTCTCTAGAGATAAGCAGAAGAAAAGAAACTTCCTCCTCACAGCAAAAGTGAGATTAGCTAAACACAGGAAGTGTTCCATGACACAGAAGGTTGTTTTCCAGACGGAACTGTAGGCAGGGGCTGTGGAGACCTTGGATCTCCCCACCCACTTAAGGAATGATATTCACATGTAGCAAGTTGGGCTGGGCTCAATTCCACATTCTCACCCACTCTTGCATCAGGGATGAGCCTGGTGACTGGAGTCCCCCTCCACTCTTGAAGGGGAGATGCAAATGAGAAGGTCCAATGGGAATAGCCCAGTGGCCCTGGGGAATCAGATCTTTCTAGTGGGCTGGGGATAGCTGCGTGAGTCTCCTTATGACCCACAGGCTGGATGCAAAGAGCTGTTTCTTTTGGCCTTGACTTAAAATATTTCCCCCCACGCCAACTGTCAATGGAGCCCAAAGGTGTGCCTTAGAATTGCTCAGGAGTAACTGAGTGTGGCCGATGGCAGATGGTGGTGGGGAGAAGCAGGAGGAAGTGACCAGGACCTTCCATGAGGGGAGAAACAGAGAAGGAAGATCTGGGTCTTGATATGCTCTGGCTGTGTCTCCACCCAAATCTCATCTTGAATTGTAATCTGAACTATAATCCCCATGTGTTGGAGGAGGGACCTGGTGGGGGGGTGACTGGATCACGGGGGCAGTTACCCCCATGCTGCTCGTATGATAGTGAATGAGTTCTTATAAGATCTGATGGTTTTATAAGGGGCTTTTCCCCCTTTGCTTCTCTCTCTTTCTCTCTTCTCTCTCTCTCTCCCTCTCACCTGCTGCCATGTAAGACATGCCTCTTCCCCTCTGCCATGATTGTAAGTTTCCTGAGGCCTCCCTAGCCATGTAGAATTGTGAGTCAATTAAATCTCTTTTCTTTATAAAGTACCCAGTCTCTGGCAGTTCTTTATAGCAGTGTGAGAACAGACAAATACAGGTTTTGAGTCCTATCATCAGATGGACCAGCCCTTCCTGGCTCCTCCTGCATCTGTCCAAGGCCTTCTGAAGTTCTGCAGGCCATTCTGATGGGGAGGTTGGATGAGGAAATGAGGGTGTGCAGCAGTTATCCCTGTGACTGCATCCCGACAAAAATCAAGATGATACTGGCAGAGCACACAAGGCTCTCAAAGCTGAGGACCAAGCCCACAGGTGGCCCCTGGGCCTGGGCAGAGGCAGGGGGGCCCAGGTGTGGTTCAACAGGCACCAAATACCTGTAAAACAACCTGTAATGAGCAATGCATTGGAGACGAGGATTCAGAGCTCTGCAGATATTGAATGGACAGACCACGATGCTCATCACTGAACTGGAAATAAAAATGAGAAAGAACGAAGCCAGCAGGCTTTGTGGAAGAAGGCAACAAAAAGGAAGAACAGATCGAAGCTGAAGGGAACGTTAAGCCAGAAAGAAAGTGGCAGAAAAACCCTGAGGAAAGTCAAGATGGTCATGCAGACAGCTTGCAAAACTTCCAAGCAGCACAAAGGGGAAGTGAGAAAATACTCTGCTCTTTCTGGGTCCAAAGCCTGTAGAAGCAGAGCACGTGAGTGACTTCCTGGGGTCGAGAGCGCCAGAAACCCCACCCTCCGCCCGCCTTCCTGTAAGGTGGATTCACTCTCCCTTCCCACCCACCTAATATGCAGGGTCATTGCTGCTTCTTCTACTCTGTTTTCAGGGGAATATGGTGCTTTTCAAAGTAATTCCTTTGGAAACTGAAATAAGAGTCTCCATTTAAAGACTGCTCTTCTCTCTACCAACACCCAGAAAAACCAGGGCTGTTGGGATCCACCCCCACCCTGTCTTCTGTTCCGTGGCTTGAAAGCCAGTGTTTTCCACATCAGTGAATTATGATGGTGCTAAAAAAATTAAATTTAACAGATTTTAATTGAGCAAAAAATGATTCTGAATGGGCTCACAGCAACCCTGGGGTTGCCACATGATATGCTTTGGCTGTGTCCCCACCCAAATCTCATCTTGAATTGTAGCTCCCATAATTTCCACATGTCATGAAAGGAACCCAGTGGAAGGTAATCAAATCATGGGGGCAGGTCTTTCCCATGCTGTTCTCATGGTAGTGAATAAGTCTCATGAGATCTGATGGTTTTATACAGGGCAGTTCCCCTGCACACACTCTCTCTTGCCTGCTGCCATTTAAGACATCCCTTTACTCTTCCTTTATCTTCCACCATGATTGTGAGGCCTCCAACCCATGTGGAACTGTGGAGTCCATTAAAACTCTGTCCTTTATAAATTACCCAGTCTCGGGTATGTCTTCATTAGCAGCATAAGAACAGACTAATAGAGTAAATTGGTACTAGTAGAGTGGGGTGCTGCTGTAAAGATACTTGAAAATGTGGAAATGACTTTGGAACTGGGTAACAGGCAGAGGATGGAACAGTTTGGAGGGCTTAGAAGAAGACAGGAAGATGTGGGGAAGTTTGGAGCTTCCTAGAGATTTGTTGAATGGCTTTGACCAAAATGCTGATAGTGATATGGACAATAAAGTCCAGGCTGCGGTGGTCTCAGATAGAGATGACGAACTTGTTGGGAACTGGAGCAAAGATGACTCCTGCTTTGTTTTAGTAAAGAGATGTGACATTTTGCCCCTGCCCTAGAGATCTGTGGAATTTTGAACTTGAGGGAGTTGATTTAAGGCATCTGGCAGAAGAAATTTCTAAGCAGCAAAGTGTTGAAGAGGTGACTTGAGTACTGTTAAAGGCATTCAGTTTTATGTATTCTCAAAGATATGGTTTGGATTTGGAATTTATGTTTAAAAGGGAAGCAGAGCACAAAAGTCTGGAAATTTGCATCCCAACAATATGATAGAAAAAAAAATTCTGAGGAGAATCCAAGCGAGCTGCAGAAACTTGCATAAGTAATGAGAAGCCTAATGTTAATCACCAAAGCAATGGGGAAAACGTCTCCAGGACATGTCAGGGGTCTTCAGAGCAGCCCCTCCCATCACAAGCCAGGAAGCCTAAAAGGAAAAAAAATGGTTACCTGGATCAAGATCAAGACTCCCTGCACTATGCAGCCTAGACATGGAGACCTGCGTCCCAGCTGCTTCAGCTCCAGCCATGGCTAAAAGGGGCCTATGTACAGCTCAGGCTTTTGATTCGGAGGGTGCAAGCCCCAAGCCTTGGCAGCTTACATGTGGTGTTGGGTCTGCAGGTGCATTTGGGTCAAAAATTGAGGTTTGGGAACCTCCACCTACATTTCAGAAGATGTATGGAAATGCCTGGATGTTCCAGGCAGAAGTTTGCTAGAGGGTGGGTCCTCATGGAGAACATCTACTAGGGCAGTGCAGAAAAGAAATGTGGGGTTGGATCCCCCACACAGAGTCTCCCCTGGGACACTGCCTAGTGGAGCTGTGAGAAGAGGGCCATCATTCTCCAGATCCCAGAACTGTAGATCCACTGACAGCTTGCATTGTGCACCTGGAAAAACCACAGGTGCTCAACATCAGCTGTGAAAGCAGCCAGGTGGGAAGCTGTACCCTGCAAAGCCACAGAGGCAGAGCTCCCCAAGGCCATGGGAGCCCATCTCTTGCATCAGCATGATCTGGATATGAGACATGGAGTCAAAGGAGATTATTTCACAGTTTTGGCTGCCCAGTTGGATTTTGAATTTATATGGGGCCTGTAACTCTTTTGTTTTGGCCAATTTCTCCCATTTGGAATGGGTGTATTTACCCACCACCTGTATTCCCATTGTATCTAGGAAGTAAATAACTTGCTTTTGATTTTACAGGCTCATATGCAGAAGGGACTTGCCTTGTCTCAGATGAGACTTTGGACTATGGACTTTTGAGTTAATGCTTAAATAAGACTTTGGGGGAATGTTGAGAAGGCATGATTGGTTTTGAAATGTGAGGACATAAGGTTTGGGAGAGGCCAGGGGTGGAATGATATGGTTTGGCTGTGTCCCCATCCAAATCTCATCTTGAATTTTAGCTCCCATAATTCCCATGACACGCGGGAATGCTTGGAGACATTCAGGGCCTCTCCCAAAGGCAAAGTCCAACCCCAGAAGGTAACTCCAGAAACCCAGCTCTGTGTTGGGTGCGTTTTCACCCCCAGATGCTTATGTCTGACTGTATCACTGAAGATGGGCAGCCGGGGTGCAAGGTATCTGCAGAAAAGGCTCTCAACACCACCCCTGGCAAAGACAGTAGGGCAGGAGAGAGAACCTCTTCCACCTGGATTGGTGCCTTCTAGGCTGACACCTGCAGAAGCATGGGGTTGAGTATTTCTTTGGTGTAGCCTGGCTCCTCCTCTTCTAATTTTTAAAGAAAGCCACATAAATAGGAGCGTCACACGAACCTCTTATCTTAAGAAAGATAGAAGTCGAGAAGGTGAGAAAAAAAGGGAGAGAAAGAAGGGAAGGGATTGAGGGTGGGAGGAAAGGAGGGAAGGAGGGGGAGAGGAAGAAAGGCACTTTCAATTTAAAAGAGTTTTGATTAGCGAGAGGCCTTCATGCTCATAAATAATGGAATGCCCAAACCTTGCATATTTCAAGTTTGATTCCACGCCTTTCTATGCATTTTATTATGCTTGCATTTTTTTGTTTTAGTTTGGGGAGCAGTCCATTCTGAGGATCTCAAGTTGTTTTAATGCACAAAGGAGAAAGGACAAGTTGGAGATGGGGATGCTCTTTGGCATGGATGGAAGCAGCAGCTGAACTGCAAGGGAGAGAATAGCCCAGTGGAGTTGGGGAGGAAGCTCTAGGGCATCCGTGTGCCTTGGTGAATCTCAGAGTTTGTTTTAAAAAGAAGACTTTTTTTTTTTAATAGGAAACAAATATTTGAGTTTTCGTGAATAATTTGAATTGAGCTTCCAAACAATCCAAAAGATGGCAGGAGGCAGGAGGCCACCTGGATCACAGTGCTGTTGTCCACACAGCTCAGCCTGGAGCTGGGGATCCATGGGGCTTGTGTTATGCCATCTCCATATCCTCTTCTCCACCAGCCACATCATCTCTTCGTTTACCAATATTTGGTTCCCCTTGGATTCCAGAGGGACCTGTACTGTTACCATGGCAATCCCTGGGCACCAGGACAAGAAAGAAGGAAGGACGATGAGGACGGCCAAGGCACACCCTCACCTTCCTCCAGCTGCATTGTGTGACAGCCCCTCTAGACCACCGTGACATCTTGCCAGAGGTGCTTGCAAAATTGGCTCACAGTTTTTTTAAGCTCTCACTGGCTCACTATGTATCTTCATAGATCAGGGAAAGCAACTCGGTCAATAAGGTGAGGCCACCGCATCTAGGGCCATGGTGCTGGAGGCGGAGCCTTGGCTGCAAGTCAGCTTCATCTTGTGCTGGTGACATAACTTCTCTGAGCTTCATTTTACTTCTCTTATTAAGTGGAGATAACAAAAGTATCTCAGGGAACACAGTATGCCCTACATGGTATAGTTAGAATAAATAGAACATTATGAACAAATAGAAATGATCACATTATCATGATACTCTGGGTTATATAAATGCGTATGATTTGTACAAAGCCACTGGGACCAGTTATACAACAACTTACTTTGGTTCTAATTTACCAAAGGCCAGATGCTGGAACAAGCACTTTGCATGTGTATGGCTTTGGCTCCCATTTGTTTCCCGATATTAACAACTCTGAGATGTTTTTATTACCCCACTGCTCTTTGTCACTTTATAATCAAGAGATACTAGTATGAATAGACTAAATATAAAATATGCTACACTCAGAGGAAAACTACCACCTCTTATTTGAAGGCTCTGAGATTTCTGAGCTTCCTGCTTAGGGCAGAGACACACTGAACATTAAGGATGGATGGGAATAGCAATGTTTCTACAGCTTTGTAACTGCATCTGTGTTTCCAAACATTTCATAGTTTAAGAGATGCAATATCAAAACTTGCTTTAGCCATGGATATTAAGAGGTCTTTTTTAAAACAATCAGAGATTAGAATACACTTTGAAAATAAAGGTGACATGGTTTGGGCTATATCCCCATCCAAATCTCATCTTGAATCGTAGTTCCCATAATCCCCATGGGTGTACAAGGGACTCAGTGGGAGGTAATTGAATCATGGGGGCAGTTACCCCCATGCTGTTCTCATGATAGTGGGTGAGTTCTCATGAGATCTGATGGTTTTATAGGGGGCTTTTCCCCCTTTCGCTCTGCACTTCTCTCTTGCCTGCTGCCATGTAAGACATGCCTTTGCTCCTCCTGTGCCTTCCGCCATGATTGTGAGGCCTCCCCAGCCATGTGGAGCTGTGAGTCCATTAAACTTCTTTCCTTTATAAATTACCCAATCTCGGGTATGTCTCTATTAGCAGCATGAACATGGACTAATACAGTAGATTAAATAATTGATAATTAAATCTGATTCAGATGGCCACACAGAGATTCCTATCATTAAATATTTTCTATTTTAAGATTATGGCATGTGCATTCTTTAATCAGCATTGGATCCCATCTAATCAAGAAGTAAAGGTCCGATTTAAATGGCTTTTAGACATGTCACCTGGTAAAGAGGATTTAAGAGAAAATGGGGAAGAGAAACCAGAATTTAACTGTTTTCTATTTGATTCCCACTGAAATGACCAAATATTTCATAATGAAAAAGATGCAATAGCCCCGAGATCTAGGATGGAATCTTCCCACTCTAGAAAGTTCCAGGCATTTCTCCTGGTCCTAAGGCAGACAGAACCCAGGCGCAAACAGTTCAGCCTGGTCCACACGACAGGAATAGCCCTTCTGAAGGTGGACGTGAAAGCTTGGACAAAGCTGTTTGTGTCCAAGGAGAGGAAAGGCTAAAGGTAAGTCGACCACAGGCCAGCGAGGGGCACACCTGGATCCCACCAGCCCCTGTGGGGAGTGTCTCAGGATTCTGACTGCAGGAGCACCCATCCCGAGGCACTCACCACTTTCCACCATGACTGCCACAAACCTGGCACAGCAGCACTGGGCTTCAGCGAAGGTGCTCTGAAGTCCGAGTCTGCTCCAGCGCATCCGGGCTCCTCTCCGTCCCAGCCTGCGCTGCAGCAGCATCATCCCCACGCTGCGAGGCAGTCCCAACTTTCCCTGGGATTTTCAGAGAGCTGGAAAGATGTGAATGGGGACACACATGTTATGGGATGTAACTGACCTCAACTCCCAGGACAGGAAAACCACAAGTGTCCCCGAGCACACAGAAAAATTGCAGGAGAGATGAGAAGATACAGCAGCCAGCAGAAGAATCTGGACTGAGAAGTCAGAACAATATTTTTTCTGTGAATGTGATTACTGTAAGAACACGGGGTACATTTTAGAAATTTCAAATCTGTGCTCTCAGCAACATTCAGTTGGAGACATTGATAAAACAAAGTCAGGGGCTCATGGAATGGGAGTTGGTGATATAGTAAAGGGGTTATTAAAATCTACCCAAGAGCGAAAAGTATGACTATCGAATTACAAATTTCAAAAGACACATTAAACGTAAAATTAAAGCAAAATATTGAATGGAATAGAACCTACAAAAGAGAAACAATAGTTATGGAAAACATAGGGTAAAATCCACCTAAATGAAGAAAATATAGAGATTGTAAATTCAAAGGAGTCACAGAGAACCAGAAATAAATTAATGAATAAAGAAACTCACAGTGGCGTATCTTGATGAAATTCTTGAACTTAATATTATAATGATAGAAAAACAATATCAAAATATCACATTGTACCCCATAAATGTCATAAATTATTTGTCAGTTAATTTATAAATAATAACTAAAATAATAAATATTTTGTGTTTTTCTTAACTAGGTTTGTAATTCATCTGAAATTAGCTTTTATGAATTCCATAAAGTAGAATCCAGCTTTAACCCATAGAGGCTGCCAATTACTTCCATAATTTCATTGAGTGCTTATCTTTCCTCCACTGTCTGAAATGCTGAATCTATTATATTAAAGGTTTTTTAATATAGAAAAAATAAGGTAAACTACAAAGTAAAAAGTTACATCAAAACAACCAGGCTGATCTGAGATTTCACATTTGCAGTGCTACATTAATTTTAGTATTTTTTGTCAGTGTTTTCAAAGTGGTATATTTATAAGGATAATCTTTAGAAACAAGAATTCTGTGTCCTGAAATTTCTGATGCATTTATGAGTGGGGAAATAATAAGAAGAAAAAACAAAAAATTCAATTCAAAAGCATTAAAAATATGGCAAACATGCAGGATTTGTGTTGATTAATAAAGGAAATGATTAATAATGTTGTTAAATGTATAATGCTTACGCACCAAAGAAAAGAGTACAGCATTATCTAAAAAGTCATCCAAGTAAGCGAAAACTGGAGAAAAATCACAATTGCATATACAGGTTTGTTGATGTTTGTTTTTATTCTACTGAAAGTGGGAAACTGGCATGTAGTGAGACAGAGAAATGGAACATTGTAAAACACACATTAACAGATTCCTGCTAGACAACTGTCTGTGCTTTTCTGTACACTTAAAATTTTTCTTAATAAAAATTAAATAAATACATAGAAAGATAAATTACAGACTGGGATAAGATAGTTATAAACTCCATTCTAATAAAGATCTTAAGTCCAAATTATGCAAAGAATTGTTATAATCCAAAAATATGACCAATGACACAACATAAATGGACAAAAGATTTGAACAGACATTTTAACAGAGATCTAGGAATAGCCAACAAAGACAGAAAAAGGGGCCCAACAGCACCAGTGAACAAAGCGAGGTCATCTAAGTCACAAGGCAGGCACGTGAGTGCGAGAACGGGAGGTGGCTGGAGAGCCCAGCCCCTTTTCATGGCAACGTGGAAAGGAAAAGGAAAATATGACCAGTTCTTTATCAAGTTAAACGTATGTTTAGAGTATGATCCAGCCATCTCAAGGCTCAGCATTCATCCAAGAGAAATGAAAACATGTGTCCACATAATTATTATATAGCAGCTTCGTTTATACGGTCAAACACCCAGTGCAACCGGAACATGTGACTGGATAAACAACCTGTGATAACCCATGCCATGGATCCTGATCTGCAGCAACACGGATGATTCTCAAGGTCATAGAGCTAAGTGCAGGAAGACAAAGACTGAACAGAATTATTCTTCCCATAGGACATTCTAGGTAAGACAACAACATCGGGCAGCAAGCAGACCAGTGAGTGTCAGGCTTGTGGGTGGGCAGTGGTGGGGTCTGAGGGGACTTGGGGGTAACGGACATGGTCAGGATCTTGGTTGCAAGACAGCACGCCTGCCACACACATGTGCAAAGTCCTTCAGCTTTTATCAACTTTTTTTAAAAAGGGTGAATTCTGTCTCTAAATTCTATCTCAATAAATTTGACAAAAATATTATACATATTTTATAAACCATATATCATAGATTGATATATTTAATATTTCACCTCATACATTTTTAAATTATTATTTTCCAGAAAAATAACACATTTTTTTATTGAGGCCACACCAGTGCACTACAGAACATAGTTTGCAACATACTACATGACATATGTTCCCATTAATGTCAAGAAAAACCTGCAAATTTCATAAATGGCAAATATTTAGCAATATTACTCTGGAAATTCAAACAAATATAGACAGATTATGGAAACATAAGCCAGAGCTTACAGTCACTGGAAAGAAAGAGACAATTATTATTCACAGCCACTATGATTCTCCACTTAAAAATCTAAGAGGATCAAATAAGAAATTATTACAACAATGAAGAATTCAGAAGTACACGCGTTTGCATAATGGAAACTAAACATGCAATCACAATTGTAAATAGAGAGGACTGAAAAATAAGAAGTAGGGCCCAGCTATCTCATGTCTTAGATTTATCTGAATTTAAGAAAGGAGGGGTTCATGTTTCAGAACTGGGAATACCTGCCAGACCCCACAGGAGCACAGCTGAGAGGTCCTGAAGGGCCAGCTCCCATGGAGGAAACCAGGGCTTTGACGGGAGCACAACGGTGAGGCTTCAGTGTGTACTTGGCGAGTGGGGCCTGGGAAGGAGAGTGGGAAAGAAAAGAGGGAGGCAAGGAAACAGTGAGTGACCTAATTATAAGCAGGCTCCTTCTGGTTATCTTTTTGTTGTTTTAGATGGCATTTTGTTCTTGTCGCCCAGGCTGGAATGCAGTGGCACGATCTCGGCTCACTGCAACCTCCACCTCCCTGGTTCAAGTGATTCTCCTGCCTCAGCCTCCCGAGTAGCTGGGATTACAGCTGCCTGCCACCACATCCAACTAATTTTTGTATTTTTAGTACAGAGGGGATTTCGCCATGTTAGCCAGGCTGGTCTCGCACTCCTGACCTCAAGTGGTCCGCCTGCCTTGGCCTACCAAAGTGCTGGGATTACAGACGTGAGCCACTGAGCCTGGCCTCATCTTTTTAACCCTCACGATAAACAAGTGGGCCGATATGAGCAGCTCCCCCAGCCCCGGTTTTGGTTTTCTCGGTGCAGCCACTCTGGCGGAAGCGGGAAGGGGTGGGGGGTGCAGCACCTTCGAAGGTGAATGGCTCTGTACGATTTTGCAGAAAATGCAAAACACAGAGTGCAGAGCTCAGTTTCCTCGTGGCAGGATTCTTCCTGTCCCTTCCTCCCTGGAGTGACTGCATCCACCAAGGACCCTTCTCACCCGCACACCCACCTCCACAAGAGGAATATTCTCTTCCTCAACCGATGTTCAAGTTTGAAAAGATGATTCTAAGAGGCAAAGTGCTGAGTTTCCTCAAGTGAAATAGCACTTAGGCTAGTTAATCCACCCACCCACTGTAACATTCCGTTTTCATCGCCTGTAAAACAGTCAACAACATATATAAGGGTACTTCTAAACGGCCATGCTAATTCTTAATGTTTCATTAGGAAAGCTCGTTCTCAGCACAGGGTGGTTTTATTTTGAATTAACTTCAGCTCCTTGGTGTTGGCAGTCATACTGATGTCCTACCTTGAACTAGATTAAGAATGAAGCTGGATTTACAGCTACTGATTGGCTAATACTTCGGGTTACATGACTAAGCTTTGCAGAGAAATATCATCTTCCCAACTCAATGATTAGAAAACATCTGAAAATCTCAAATGCACATATGGATTTATCTGTTCCAGTGTTAAAGAAATTGCAGTGATAAAATGAGAAAACATGGATTCCTTGATCTGAAGTATTGATTTTTAATTATTTTCGGCCCAGAGCTGAAGGTGGCGGAAGAGCAGCCCAGGAGCTGAGGGTTCGATGCTGGCGTGGACGCCTTCCCAGCCTGCGGGGCGTGCACAGGGCGCTTTCCCACTCAGAGTAGAACCTGGGAGAAAACACGACTGGATGTTATTTTCGCCGCAGCTGCTGAATCGGAGCAGGTTGAATCCGGACGTCCCTCAGGCCATCTAGTCTGTGGGACCCAGGCGCCCCAGACCCTAACTGGACCCAACAGAAAGCTCCTGCTGACCAGGGAGCAATGAGACTGAGTATCCAAGTGTGAGCAGAACCGTGGACTCGGCCCTACCTATCCAGAGGACCCTTTAGTGTTTAAAGCGCACAACCAACATAAACTCCTCTTTTCTAGAACTTAAAAACTCCTGACTTTTTGCTCTCAGCACAGTACCCAGTGAATTTCTTCACCCACCCGTACGGGCTCACAAGGCAAACTACCAGATGCAACTTTGGCCTTTTCTGTAGTCGTCCTCTAACCCCTAATGCCTCCTGGCTGCTGGGCTTGGCTTGGGAAGGGATTGGGGGAAGCGGAGAGAGGGCTTCCCCTGGGACAGTCCAGGGCCACGTGCCCAGGATGGCCTCACAGCCTTGTCGGGAGCTGAGACCCCCGCCCAGCCCCACTGTTCCCCATCTCAGGGAGGAGCAAAGCTTTCTCCTCCCCTCTTCTAGGCGTCCTCTTTCTTCTCCCGGAGGCTGAGCATGATCAGCCACCCACCACTGAGCTCTGGCAGCTGCTCAGCCTAGGAGTTGCCCTCTCTGTGAGGCAGGAGAATAGGGTCTGGAGGCGGGGAACCTGAGGCTGATTCACGATTCACACTGACTTCCTAGAACTAAATCAAAACGAAAACCCCAACTTTCCACCCCCAAGTGGAAAGGACCAGAGGCTACTCCCTTTGCAATGCCCCCCCCTCCCCTTTTCTGTGTGGCAGATGAAAAAATGAAAGTACCTCTTATTGGTCCTCTCCTGCAACCAATCAGGCTGGTCCCAGGCCAAGTCTTCATTTGCATAGGGGTCTGACTTTGTAACTTCACTTCAGCCTCTGATTGGTCCCCTCCCACAACCAATCAGACTGATTTTAGGGCACTACTTCATTTCCATAGGGTGTAAACCAAGTAACCAATGGGCAACCTCTAGAGGGTTTTCAAACCCCAGAAAATTCTGTAACTTGGCTTTTAATCTGTTTGCTCGGGTCAACTCCTACACTGTGGAGTATACTTTCATTTTCAGGAAATCTCTGCTTTGTGGTTTTATTCTTTCCTTTCTTTGTTTGTGCGTTTTGTCCAATTCCTGTCCAAGACGCCAAGAACCTGAACACCCCCCACCGGTAACACCTGTACCCTTGGAGCCAGCCTTCAAACCAAACCAGAGAGACATCCCAGCATGTTCCACCCCACCGCATCTCCTGGTGGGAAAAGCGGCACTAACCAGCTCCTGGAGCGGCCCGTTCTGAAATACTGAGCCCGTTTTTTCATCAACACCCAGGTCCCGCCCTCTGCCTGGGCCAGATCTTACCTTGGGTTCAGTTTCCCCAAAGATGTTCTGGAGACGCCTAGATTAAAACCACTTGAGCAGTTCTAATCCTCAAGGGCTGCAACCCGTCCCCAAAACACCAATCAAATTCTCCTCGGGCAAAGGCAAAGCCCTGAGATCAGTATTTGAGACCAACAGATGCTCGCATTTTGCCCAGACACCTCAATTGAAAAGTCTCTGATTTTGATGATGTTAAATTGGGCTTTCCCAATTTAACCCAGCGCTTTCCAATACTGGCTGCAAATTGGAATCATCTGAGGAGCTTTAAAATAAATACTGATGCCTGGCTCTTGCCCCCACAGATTCTGATGCAATTGGTGTGCTGTGTGACCTTGGGAATTTCAAGGATCTGCAGGTGGCTCGAATGGGCAGCCAAAGTTGAGAGCGCTGATTTAACTTGATGTTCACTGTTGACTTTTCAGTCTTTACCCTGCTTAGATTAGCTTCAGCTGCTCCTGTTTTATCTAGCGTTTGTATTAGAAATGAAATGCTGAATTGTAGCCTATGCTTTTTGGCCACTGATAGGTATATAGTAACTATAATCTTTTCCCCTTTAATTTTCCAATGCAATAATCTATAGCATTGTTTTATCTAATAATAAATTATTCTTGCATTCCAGTCAAATTTGCTACAGGGGGTGTCGAAAGTGGATTAGAATTTGGTGCCACTCCTTTCTGTTTCAGTAAAACCTCTCCCTTAGGATGTTCTTTCTCAGTCAGTGCCTCATAGTGAAATCAGACAACTTGAATTTGGATTTCAGCTTGATGGGATGAGAATAGCTCTTACTTCAAAAGCCCATGGAAGAGATAAAATGATATAATGTGTGTGAAGGACTCAGGTCAGTGCCTGGCACGTGACAAAACCACAGTAAATGGTAGCATCAAGGCAGAAAGAAGATATTTGATATTATATCTTGTTCCTCTGGCCCACAGAGGGCCGGCTTCTTCTCTCCTGCTCCACCCAGTGCTCCACCTGTCCCTCACTACAGCTTGCAGGTTGATGTAGATGCACACTCCCTGAGCTCCAGCACAAACCTCCAGCTGACCCTGTGGGAAATGTCAAGCAGGTGGATGAGAATAGCCAGGACCCAGGCACCCTCCACAGTAAGTGCAGTGCAGAATTCTGGTCACTGCAAACAGAGATTTGCTGCAAATAGAGATGAAAGTTGAAAATGCTCTGGGGTAGACGAGATGTGGGAGAAACTTCAATTCCTTAGGTGAATTGTGAGAAGTAATGATTTTCTGTCTGCAGACGGCCTCGTTCTTAATCTGCAGTGGCAAACTACATTATGCAATTTCTGATAATTTGAAGCATTTTTATTTTCTGCATTTTTACTGCAGTTGCTAATAATTTATTTTCCTCTGACAGTTTCCGAAGACTGTACAAACAGTTGGGGAGAGGAAATTTTCAGCATTTCTGTTAACTCTACCATTTTAACTCAAAGTAATCTGTATAGAAGCTTACAAAAATATAAAAAGAAACCGATTTGATCCTATCACCTTTACCATAGCTTGTTTGCTTCATTTGCACTGGATTTTCATTAGCACTGAGGGTTAAACCCACAGGTGACAAGTGCATTTTATGAAGTAGAGGTAGGTGTGTAGGGTAATATCTCTCTAGAATTCCAGTGATGTGCACCCTAGATGGAAATGATTAAACCTGCATTTTTTTTTTTTTTTGAGACAGTCTCGATCTCAGCCCACTGCAAACTCTGCCTCTCAGGTTCAAGTGATTCTCGTGCCTCAGCCTCTCAAGTAGCTGGAATTACAGACATGCACCACCACACCTGGCTAATTTTTGTATTTTTAGTAGAGATGGGGTTATGTCATGTTGGCCAGGCTGGTCTCAAACTCCTAACCTCAAGTGATCCACCCGCCTTGGCCTCCCAAAGTGCTGGGATCACAGGTGTGAGCCTCTTTGTCCAGCCTAAACCTGCATTTTCTGTGCTAATTATGATGGGACTTTCTTGTAGTTAATAGGTCGTGTGCTCATTTTTTGTTAATTAAGTGCCGCATCCACATATAACCAGTCAGAAATTCAAGGACTCAAATACCTAATTTCTATTTGTCCAGAAAACCAGAAATTTCACACGAATCTTTTAATACGTTTTTCTAAATATTTCAAAATATTCTTGGCCCACATTGAAGTTCACTGAAAAACGCAATGCATTAGTGTTCATGAAGGCCAGATGTTATTTGGTGAAACAGTTTTCCAAGTAATTATTTTTCTGGCAAGAGTGAGTTGACCTTATGGTAACTGAAAGAGCTTTCCCATGAAGCTCAAACATAATGGCTGTTTACTGTAGGTCAGAGCTTGTTCTTCATCAGAATTAAATTAGTTACCAATTGTTTGGGTGTTTGAAAATGGAAATTTCAGACTCATAGCAGGAAGCTTTATTTGGAGGCACTCTTGATATCCTACTAGTGTTTATTTTTTTCTGCATGCCAAGAAATGAGTTTCTCAGTGTACAGCAGATGCACCTGACAGCAATAACTTGAGAAATGGGGGTTGCCATGTGGAGGTTGCTGGGGGGAGGGTGCTAAGTGAAAGTGCTGTATAAATTACATGTTTTTTACAAACGATCGTGGTTCTTCTGTCCAGCCCACCACCACTGGCTCGCCCTGTATGAAATTCCCCTCAAATAAACCCTGTGTCTCATTTGCTGGCTCCAAGTCTCCTCTTTGGCCTCTGGAACATGGCGCCATCGCTATTAAAGTCAATAGGCAACTAGCATGACACTTGGTTTCACCGCAGAAAAAACAAATCCATCCTATTCGGAGCCTGGCTGATGCCCCTTTGCCTGATAAAGTTTCTGTCTCCACATGTTCTGGGTATGTCTGAATTGTGGCTCCCAGTTAACCTTGTCACATCATCATGAATGCAGAAAGTGCTAAGTGGTCCATGCCTATGGAGACGGATGCAAGAAGTTACTGCTCACCTCCCCCAGTGGCAGAAAGTCACTCCCCTTTTGGATCTGACTTCAGGTTTCTCCCTTGAGCATCGTCCTTTGGATTCACTAAACATGAAACCGCTTAGCCCTCCTGCTCCATGTCTCTGGGAAGTTAGAAGTATTCGTCACAAGAGTTTTTCTCACTTTTCTGCATGCAAAATGTCAGTTATTTCACATGAAATTTAAGACCTACTTTTCCTAAAAAGTGTTTAAGTAAATAGACTAGTACCTCAAAATGAATTTTTAGCTACTTTAATAGTTAGAATTTTTTAATATGCTAGATATGGTTATTTTTAGAAAATAACCAATTGATTCTTTAAAAATGGGTGACTGATCTAGTGTCTTAGAAACAAAAACTAAGATTGACAAAGGCAAGATCGTTTTGTGAAAGATCAAGGGGAAGCCTGCTTTTCACCTTAATGATTGTAGGGATATTATAGTGCAGACCTTAGAAAGAAACCAAGGTGTCAATGGAGTGTAAACGGTATGCCCAAGAATTTAGAGGCTATACACCTGCCTTTAGGTTCTTTGTACTTTCACATCTTTCAAAAATATATCCCTCCATGGTCAAACCTGAGACGTCGTATTAGTCTGTTCTCATACTGCTAATAAAGATGTACCCAAGACTGGGTAACGTATAAAGAGAGGAGGTTTAATTGACTCACAGTTCCGCATGGCTGGTGAGGCCTCACAATCATGGTGGGAGGCAAAGGAGGAGCAAAGTCATGCCTTACATGGCGGCAGGCAAGAGGGCATGTGCAGGGGAACTGCCCTTTATAAAACCATCAGATCTCTTGAGACTTATTCACTATCACAAGAACAACAATGGAAAGACCTGCCCTTGTGATTCAATTACCTCCCACCAGGTCCCTCCCACGACACGTGGGGATTATGGGAGCTATAGATCAAGATAAGATTTGGGTGGGGACAAAGCCAAACCACATCAGAAGTGTTCCTCCCTGTGTCTTCTGTTTCAATCCTGGGAAAATTCCCCAGGAGCCCAGTGTAATTTCATTCTGTGGAATCCAAGTCAATGAATATTTAAAATGCCTGTGGGACAGAGAGAGGGTAATACAATCAGCCTGAAACCCAAGGGCTGCCCAGAAAAACAGCAGACACACAGAGTAAAGCTCCTCACCGCCTCTGCACTGCTGAAAAATGTAAAAGTCTGGTCACTGAGCTGCTGGGTCCAGCTCAGCCTCCTGCTAACACTGGGTGAAACAGAGAAAGTGGGTTAGGATTCCTACCTTCCTCAAGCCTGACTCCTTTCCATTCTCCCAAATTGCTGCTTTTCCATATTTAACAGTCATTTTCTCAACATGAGTTCCAACAGATCTCATGTGCTTCAAATACTGTGACTGCAAAAAATCAAATCACGGCTCTACTTGTCAATATCCTCTTCAAGAAAAGATCAGTATGTATCATTCTAATTACTGGAAAGGTTTGCCTCTGAAAATTCAGATGTGGCTATTCTCAAATATTCCCAGCTCCATTGATTGACCTCACATCACTCACATCTAGCAGGACTCCGGTATTGGACTAATGCATCAGAATGTTCTTTGCTACGATGCCTGGTGGGATCTTTAAAGATCTAAGGCCCCATAAAGCTTGGGGCCTTAGATCACCCATGGTCCTCAGGCTCAGCTGAACTTCTGTCCTGGCATCCTGCAATTCTCTGGTCAGCTCACCTTCCCTTCCCCACAGTAGAGGGGATTTCAGGGGAGCCTGCGACTTCTCTGTCTCCTCTCTGGCCTTTGTCCTTGCTGATCCTGTCTCTGCTTAATTTAAAATCCATAGAAGAAACTTCTAGTTCCACCAAAGTAAGTAGCCCCATTCTTCCCAGGGCCCCCCCTTTACATAATGAATTCCTGCACACAGCGGCACTGAGGGACGCTCTGAAAGGCGAGAAGAAGGCAGGAGGCCAGGGGGCCTTGGTACAGAAGGCCAGACATGCCCTGGATTTCTAGCTTCCCCATGGCCTCCTGCACAGGCCAGACAGGGCACTGCAGAGCCCACAAGCCAAGGCCACCAGCAGACACAGACACAAAGCTCCACACACAGCCTGCCCTTGACCAAAGTACCAGGAAAACAGCTTCCAGCTGCAGGAAAATTTGTTGGCAAGTCCCATCCTACTCCAGTAAAATGCCAAAGAAACAAGTGCTCCTCACATCTGTGATTTCAGTGGGGGAGGGGGGGACTCATCCCCATGAGTGTAAGTTTGTGGGTGGCTGCTCTGATTTCTTGCAGTGGGGTTGGCAGGATGGGGCAGGCAAGTGAATTTCCAGCCTCTGCTGGGAGCTTGATTTAGCCATGTTGGGGAACAGATGCCAGGAAAACTACAAACAGGGTTTCTCTCCAGCCCCACAAAGCTGGTTATCAAACAGGAGCACACCAGGCCTACCCTCATGTCAGTCCACACCAGTCCTCTGGATTTGGCCGCTTTCTGAAGCTCTTGACTGTGGGGCTTCTCCAGCCTGTGCCACTGCCCCAGGGCTGTCTCTGCAACCACAGCTGATAGCCAGCACAGACTGCTGAGGAGTTCCTCTTACACCATTCTTGCTCTCCTTTCATGCATTAGCCATGCTGCAGTATCAAGAATGACATTTCTAAGATCTAAACCTATCTCTCTGCTGAAATCCCTTCCTTGGCTGCTCATTGCCCTCATGTTAAGAGCCAACCATCATGAAGAGATGGCCTTTGAGCCCTTCACCAGGCTTTACCTGCCTCTCCTGACCGTAGCTCCCCACTGGCACCTGTCATCCCCCCGCACCCCGGCGCTGTGCCTGATGCAGCCCCTCCAGGCTCCTGGCACCTGGCTTGGGCTTTACTCCTCCAGGGAGGCTGCACTCTGCCCAAGCTCAGCCTAACACCCTGTCCTAGCCTAACACTTTGTAATAGGAGCTTGCCCCGTGATATTTTAGCTTCTCTAGATTGGTCTGTGTCTTCCATTATCTAAGATTTCAAGAGGGAGTGACAGTCCTATCCACAGCCCCACTCATCTGCGAAGAAATGAATAATTAAAAGGAATAAGGAAGCATATTGCAGCCCCTCTAATTCTATTAATAAGGTCTATTATCAGGACCCCTAGCATCCATCACATTCACTCTTGTTAACATCTTTATAATATTACACATTTTCCATTATAAAATTCACATTTTTGATTTCCTAAACTTCTTTTGTCTTTGCCTCTTCTCTTGCTTCCTCCAACTTCTCCACTTACATTTTTCGTAGGTTCCCCTTATGTCCTTGAAATTGCTCAATTACTCAGTCTATTCTAACACTCCAAAGATACGATTTTTTTTTCTTCTCAGCCTTAATGAAGAGGTTAATTTCATGAGGTCTTGGTTGCTTTCTGGTAAGTGGGTAAGATTATGGATGAGGACAAATATCTTTTAAGAGTGTTTGTATAGAACACAAAAAGAATTGATTATTCCCCCACTAACTGGTAGTTAGCTGCAGAAGATGTTTTATATAATTTGGATGCCCTTCCTTTTTATAACCCTCTTGATTTGAATTTCTTCTGCCAAGAATTTTTTTTGTCAATGAAAACCTATGAAGTTTATTAAAAGCAATAATCAGTGGAATGACTCTATTAATTTTGCTCAAAGGTGGTAAAATGTGTCTCCCTAAGACATTTTTTGAAAACATTTTTATAATTTGCATACAGTGCCAAATGTATAAAAGTTTTCCTAAGAACATCGTTTTTAAATGGAAATCAGTCTAAATGTTTCATATTAGAAGAATGGTTAAATTAATTCCATTAATTATTATTGCAGCCTCTAAGAATAATTGTTTTGAAGATAATGTATTAATATTGGAACTTGCTAGTGGTGTAGTTCAGAAGGTAAGCTGCAATCCATGTTACCATTACAATTATATAAAAAAGCAGAGGTGTGGACAACACTGGATATGATACCAGATATTATTGTACTAACCCTATTGCTTCACTGTGTGAAGCCCTTTCTCACTATTGTTGGACTTCCAGCTCTATGCTAGATCCTCTTCTGCAAATGTTTCTTGAATTTCCCAGCTAATGTCTCCTGAATGATAAAGCACTGATCTTTAAAAGACGTATGTTAGCTGTGTCTTCTGGCCTATCTCTTTTTGCTGATATGGGTTACCAAGAAACTAGATTATGGATAAACGTTATCAGTTGCCAAACCATTAAGATTACAATGGATCGTCACCAATGAAGAGAAAGGGGCTTCCCCTGGCTCCCATATCCCGAGCCAGAGGGGCTATTTCCAACCACTGCTGGTATAAAAACCCATGATGCCAATGTGGCAAAGGATGCTGACCACAGTCCCAGACTACCTGCAGCTACGCTAACAAAGCTGAGCTCTAGTACTGGAAATACCGATGAGTCCTCCACCTTTTTATAATATAACTTCCCTGAAAGTTCTGCTGAAGCTTATGTACCTCGTGTATGAATAATGTTTATATATACATATAACAAAATCCACAGGCTTACAAAAGAAGCCAACCATAGTGAAATCCAGGTAGGTAAATACAAAGAACAAATATTTTATAGTGGTACCAATGCATCTTTATTAACACATTATAGGAGATCTTGCTTTGAGTGTCATCTCTACCATAACTTTAAAGTAACAATGAACGCAAATATTTTGAAATATCTATAACTGTTGTAATGTGATAGAGATGCATCTGTGATTTCAATTAGGAATAACACCATAAAGATAAATAGATAGATAAGGAGAGAGATACAGATAGATAGATAGATAGATATAGATGATAGATAGATATAGATGAATGGATGGATGGATGGATGGATGGATGGATCAAGATAGATATAGAGAGATGATAGATAGATTAGAGAGATAGATGGATAGATAGCTACATGATGGGAATAGATAGATAATTGATTGATTGATAGACATATAGGTAAATAGATAGATGTAAATGGATGGATAGATAGGTAAATGATAGAAAGATAGATGGGTAGACAAATACATGATGAGAATAGATAGATAATTGATAGATAGATATAAATGGATGGATGGATATAGATAGATGGATGATAGAGATGATAGATTAGATTAGATTAGATGATGATTAGAAATAGATGGATAAATACATGATAGATGGTAAACTAGATTAGCGATAGATATATAGATAGATGATAATTAGATAGAGATAGATAGATACATGATAGGTGATAGATAGATAGATAAATAGACACTGCATGTAATACTGAGATTTGTTTCCCATGTCACAATAGAATGAAATGTAAATTTAAGGCTGCAATTAGTAAAAATATAAATATAATTTTTCCCATCTAAGTTTGCAGACCCCCGAAATTCTACTCACAGACTTCAGGTGCAAGTGCTCTGTAGCTGCCAGGGTGGGCTTCCCTGCAGCCTTTGGGTTTCTCTTTTCTGTTGGTCATAGAGCAAGGTTGCCTTGTGCTCCCAATCCTGAAGGAGACCTTGAGTGAAAGCCTTTGAACTTGCAGTCCTGGCTCTACCTAGCACCTGGACATCAAAGTCCTTACCCTGATGGCATGAGAGTGGTGTTCCTGGACCAAGTTCTTAACAGGCTGGTTTGCTGGGGGGTACGTGGTCCCCAGACACCGTAGAGCCACTTTCCCAACAGATCGTGGCTCATCCATCATTCTGATCCTCCAGACATGCCCAGAAATCTTGTTCCCAGCAGTAGGTAGCAAGTTCAAGTTGGGAGCCTGGAATAAAATTTAAAATAAAGTTTAAATCGCAAGAAAAAATGATGAGAAAAGACAGGAAGCCAGCCTCAGGAAATTAAATCCCTAGTGATCTAGCACAGGAGGTGGGGAACACAACTTGCTGTGTGTAGAAAAGATGTTTTAGTCTTGAATATGTATCACCGTAACTCCATGGCACACAGCTCAGTGGGAGTCTAGGTGGTGGGGTACTTTATTCTAAGAAATTATCTGCAACTCACAGCAAGCTACAGATCCACAAAAGTACAGATTTTAATAGGTTGACTGGAGTATGCACCTACATGTAAAAACAAATTATTTGATTTTACAATAAGGGTACAATAAGAAAGAGTACAAGTTCAAAAATCATCTCCATTTTATTTCTAAAATAATTCTTCAAAAGAAGGCCACTTTAAGACCTAATCTGTTACTTAAGATTAAATGCATCAACTGACAAAACAGTGGTAAATTGCAATACGTAGAATAGTCAATCAAGTAGAAATTTTAAAGAATAAAATCAATATGTGTCATTACAAGTGGTATTTTAGTCATAAGAAATGACCTATTTTTCTATACATAATTCATTTCATAAAAAATGTAATTCAAGAACACTGCCTCCTTGTTTTCTAATCAACCGCATGGCTTGGTACCCTGGATTAATATTTCAAGCTGTCACACATGTTTTCCCAACAGTCGCGCTCAATTTGTTTTACACTATTATATTAAATGCAGCATTACAATGAGTCATCCTCGTCAAATACCTTGTTTATAAAATTCAGTAATTAAGAGGGTTTGATAGCATACTCTGAAATAGTTTATCATTGCGAAACAGCTTGACATTGACTGATTGATGTACTTTTATGCCTATAATCATGTCATACCTACAAATGATGCCAAAGATTTGTTTTCTTGAGAAACAGACTACAGGATACCGATGATTTCACTATTGAAATAGAACAATGTGCATGAGCATATTTAAACAGTGTGAATTTGTAGTACTTGTTGGCCAAAACTGAATGTCTGATGGCTATCTAGACACACATACAGTCTAGCCACACACAGAATTTCATGGAAAATTTGCAATTAGTAGAGGCCATTGTGAAAAGGACAGGAAGGAGAAGGGTGAACTTACTTAGACTCTGTGTCTGTCTTTTTTGTATTTTTCAAAATGTTACTTAATTCTCAGTAAAATTCATATGTATACAAGTATTTTGATTAGCATGGGCCAATATCCAATGGCCAAATGAGTTAACGTCAAGTGGCTAAAAAGAGAACCGAAAGAACACAAATAAAATTAAATTTGGAAAAAGAAATGACAGGTGCATCCTATGCTATTTCCCCATACTTTGCAGGTAACAAATGATACCTAGAGTGCTGGTTATTAAAATCCTAACATTCCTCATCATAATTAAATTACCTTTGTTAAAACATAATTGAAGAAAGATGGTAAAGGATCTCTCCTTGATTGATTTCATGCTAGTTTCTTACTAATATAATGTCCTAAAGTCTTTAAAAATGCCTTAAACAGGATTTGGTATTCTATTACTACACACGTCAGAACAATCACTTCCCTTAGAAAGACAGCCATAGAATAGACGAGTAGACAGAAATCTTAGCAGCCACCTCAGGCAACGTGAAATAGAAAGAGTTAGTGGAATTCCCTCAGAATATTACATCAAATGTATCTCTCTGCAGTTCTAAATAGAAGACTACATATTAACCTACTAACTACAGGTTAATACCATTATTGTAGGTTTTAACAAAAATCATTTTCCCTTTGTGTAAAATGTGTTATCTTTCCAATAATAACTCTTATTTTGTAAAATAAAAAAAGACAAATGTACAGTCACAATAGTCACATCATTTAGTGACTATTCAACTCAGGGATTTATTGTTACACATTACAGTAAATAATGAAAATGCCTTGATATCACATAGTGAAGAAAAAGATTTCACCCTGCAAAGCCTTTATGAATACTTCTATTAAGAGAACAAACAATCCATGTCATTGCCTTAGTTTTATTACTAAGCCAAAAAATGTATGGGTAAGTGAAACTAATAATTTAGAGATAACTCTTTCTCTGATTCAGAAGAAAAATGTCTCACATCTTGCTTGAAAATTTTCTCAGAGATAAAGTGGCATACTACATTTTGCTTTCTTGCAGGCCTGAGGGGAATGCCTCCAATCCAGTGGTGCTTGTTGGGTGCAGTTCACTCATTCTGAAGTCGGTTCCTCTGCAGGACACAGTTCAGTAGACGGAGGTGAAGGTAAAGACCTAGGCGTGCAGGTTTCCAAAAGAGGTGCTGTAGACCCTCCAAAGAGCCCCTGCCTGGACTGACAAAACTTAAACTGTGCAAATACATTTTAAGTAATAACTATCTTGATACGAGGCCCAGGTGGGTGGATCACCTGAGGTCAGGAGTTCGAGACCAGCCTGATCAAAGTGGAGAAACCTCATCTCTACTAAAAATACAAAATTAGCTGGGCATGGTGGCACATGCCTATCATCCCAGCTGCTCAAGAGGCAGGAGAATTGCTTGAATCCAGGAGGCAGAGGTTGCAGTGAGCCAAGGTTGCGCCATTGCACTCCAGCCTGGGCAACAAGAGCAAAACTCCGTCTCAAAAAAATAAAAATAATAATAATAAAAATAAATAAAAGAACAAATAACCAAGAGGAGCTTCTGGAATTCACATATACAGGAAATTCTTTTTTCACTTTTCTGGGTGTCAAATACAGCTAACGAAAGAAGAAATCAGCGTCCCACATTTCTTTTACATTTCAGTTCATTCTAACTATCCCATATTTTATAGATAAAATCTTAAATAGACCTAAAATAAGTGTAGCATATCTCATTCATTATAAGAAACCAAAGATAACAACCCAGTTAAAAACTGAGCAAAGGACATGAATAGATATTTCTCCAAAGAACACATAGAAATGGCCAACGGGAATATGAAAAGATGTTTAATTTCACTAATCATCAGGGAGATGCAAATAAAAAACCACAATGAGATTTCCCCTCACACCTGTCAAGATGATCATTATAAAAAAAAAAAAAAGAGAGAGATGACAAGTGTTGCTGAGGCTGTGGAGAGGCTGGAGCCTTGCACACTTTCAGTGGTGTTCAGGGATCTCCGGGGTGTCAATTTTTCTGGCCGGAAACCCCGGTGGTCATGGTGCCTTTGCCTAAGTTCTTGTCCTGCGTCCAGGAAGAATGAGGTATGCAGACAAGTGAAGGGTGAAGAAGAGACGTTCTATTTAGTGTTAGAACAGCTCAGAGGAGTGGGTAGCTCCCCTCTGTAGGCTGGTCATCCGGTGGAATGTTTGGCTCTCTGGAGTGGCTCTGCAGAGGGTAGCTCCTCTCTGTGGGCAGGTCGTTTGGACACTTCCGCAGGTCTCTGAAGCTCTCAGCAGAAAGAGTAGCTCCTCTCTGCCGGCAGGTTGTCTCTGCAGTTCTCAGTGGAGAAGGCATTTCTCTCTGCAGCTGGCCGTCCCATCGTCTCCAGCTGTCAACAGGGAGAGTACTCCTCTCTGCAGCTGGTCATCCAGTCCTCTCTCTACCCTCCTCATCTTCTGGTCATCCTCTGCCCTGGGCTCTGAGCCCGGGGATTTTATGGACCTCAGAGGGGAGGAAGGGCCTGCCAGTTAGTCCATGGGCAGCCATGGGCAGGCCTGGAAGAGGCATCACGAATCCCCACTCCAGTCTGCAGGACTGGCAGCCCGGCACTCCCTGGCCTGAAGGTGGGGCCTTACTGGGGACCCACCCCTTCTGCCCAGGAATTAACCTGCCTGCCACTGCCATTCATGGCCCCAGGGCTCAGCCCCCATCCCACTCTGAGATTGGAGCGGGCACAGGGAGCAGAGAGAGGCCAGGCAGCAGCAGCAGACACCTCTGAGCTTTCAAGGATGTGGGGAAGGTGATAGGGCCTTCCCAGGCCCCCAAGTGTGCAGGCTGCAGAGATGGCCATGTCCTGAGCCTGGGCGGGCAGCCACAGTGGCACTCCCTCCTGCTCTGCCAACTCAGAAGGACAGGGTTCCTTCTTGTCCTTGGCACCTGCTTGCTCCGTGGAGAGGGAGGCCCAGGTCCGCAGCCACAGATTGGGTGATTGCAGCTGCACCCACCCAGGAGGTCAGGTCCTACCTGCTCCTGGCCACCTGGAAGAACACAAGGAGGCTTGGATCCACAGCTGTAGTTTGGGCAGCTGTAGTAGCTCCGCCCAGGAGGGTGGGTCTCCTGGAGTCTGTAGCCCCAGCCATGCCTCCCTGCAGCAGCCAGCGTGATGACAGCAGCCACTGCCAGCGGGAATGGGAAAATGATGTCGCTGCTATAGGAAACAGTATGAGAGTCTCTCAAAAAGCAAAAGTGGAACTACCCTATGATCCGACAATCCCACTTATGGGAATAGACCCAAAATAATTGAAATCAGGGTCTCGAAGAGACGTCTGCACTGCCATGTGTACTGCAGCATCGTGCACAACAGCCAAGATAAGGAAGCTGTCCAAATGTTTGCAGACAGATAGGTGGATAAAGAAAACATGGTATATCCATACCATGGGATATTATTCAGTCTTGAAAAATAAGAAATCCTGCATTTTCAACAACAAGGCTAGGCCTGAAATACATGATGCTGAAGTAAATGTCAGTCACAAAAGGACAAACACTGCCTGATTCCTCTATAGGAGGCTTCTGGAATAGTCAGGGGAGGGGACAATAGGTTGGTGTTCAGCGGGGCCGGGGGAGAGGGGTGTGGGGAGTTAGTGTCTGATGGGCATAAAGTTACAGTTAAGCGAGATGAGTCGGTTCCAGGGACCTGCTGTACAGCATAGTGCCCAGAGCTAATACTTACAATTTGTGTTAACAGGGTGGATCTCACATTAAACAAGCAAAAAAACAATGAGACACAAGAAAACTCTTGGAGGCAATAAGTATGTTCATTGTGTGATTGTGGTGGCAGTGACAGTAGTGTATACATAGGTCCAGACTGGCCAAATTGTATACGTTAATGATGTGCGGTTGTTATGTACTAACTATATCTCACTAAAGCTGAGGGGAAAAAAACCAGACTAAAGATATATTATGTTTTTACTTCAAATCCCAGGATTAAGACTTATATGCCTTCATATCACACAATGAAGAAAAAGATTTAACCCTGCAAAGCCTTTATTAACACAACTACTAAGAGAGAAAATGATCCAGGTCATTTCCTTAGTTTTATTACTAAGCCAAAACATATGTAATTAAGTGAAACTAATAATTTAGAGGTAACTCTTTCTCTAATTCCGGAGAAAAATGCCTCACACTTTGCTTAAAAGATTTCTCAGAAATAAAAAATGGCGTATGGCATTTTGCTTTGGCTGATGGTGGTTGGTGTTCTCAATGTTAGGGCTTCCTGTTTTCCATTGTGTCGCTTAAAATGAACACATCAGCCCTTAATTGTAGTTTCTGTTTTATTGTACAATTTAAATGTGGGAGGGGGGCCAATATTGGAACTTGGTTTGTGCCAAGGGTGTGCTGTGTTCTGTATGGCACCAGGAAAGCCACAAGGGGAGGGGCCGACCTATGAAACCACCAGCATGAAGCACCTTAAGTGTATTGATATCCAATCCACTGAAATTCATTTTGAATTTCATTTTTAATTTCCCTGCCAGGAAATGGAGGCACAAGTGAGTGAGGCAACCTGTCCAAGGGTACACCCCTGGGAAACAGACCAGAGATCCACGGCCAGGTCCTCACTCTCTAGGCACACCAAAGACGGAAGCAAAGCTGGACACTCGTTAAGGTCGTGCGCCTGTCTGGAGGCACTGCCAGCTTCTAGGAGAGCTTCCCTGAATGGATCCGACACAGCTACACACGCGCTGCTGTGAGCTCAGTGACTGAGGACCCTGCCCTCAATCACGCGGGGCAGCCTGGAGGAAAAGCTCAACCCTTGGGCTGCTCCGCTGCCTGGGCTCCATTCCCCACCCAGTCCCCTCCACCTAACCTTTCCTCCCCGAGGACCCATGCCCCACACTGCCTAAACCCAGCGCAGGCTTCCAGTCCCCACCCAGCGCCCTCTGGGCAAGCTCAATACCACGTGCTGATTCTCTGGTGGCTTTGGTTACATCACTCTTGTTTTGTTTTTTGTTTGTTTTCCTTTTAACCACGATTCTGTTTGTTTCTCTGCTGGCTCTCCCCTGCCACCCAGATGTGAAGGATGAGAGGTTTTCAGGTTTCTGTCCTAGGCTTTCTTGCATTCTCCTTTGCACATCTTCCCTGGACAATTAGACCCTTTGCCATGTGTTCATCTACATCAGGCCCTCGGCTTCCCATCACACCTCAGTTCCCAATGCTGTTTGGTGCAGCTGACCCCCAAGCCCATGGACTCCACTCTCTCTCCACGTGGACCAGCCACTGACATTTCTAAAGCTGGGTTCAGAGATTTCCCACCCATGCCTCTTCCAGCTTTAGTATTCCCAGCTTTTTATAAACCATCACGTGTCCCCACTAGCTCAAGATAGACCCTGAGCAACCGACCTTGACCGTCCGTCCTTCTCCAGGTCTCCTGGACGCTGCCCCACCCTGCTAGATGGGGCTCTGGGCTCCATCCCCCCTAAGATGTGCTTCCCCTCTCACCTGCCTGGATTAGGGGTTTCCTTCATCCACATCGGTTCTCCTTCAGTCTGTTCATCAGTCAGAACGACTTTTCATAAAAAGTAAGTGAATCTGATCCTTTAACTCACAAGCATCCAGCCCTCAGCAGCTTCCTCTTTCAAGCAGAGTAAAGCTCAAAATGCTGAATGGAACATGGCCCCTAAGCCCTCAGACCCCTGTGCTCACCTCCTCAACAGTAGTTATTCCACCTGACACAGGTTCTGTCCCCGCAAGGCTGTCGAAAGCCTAGATTCCTCCCCCTGGAAGCCTCCGTCTCCCCTTGTGGAGTTGTGACTCTGAATCCTCCTCTGAAACCCCATCTAATGCTGTCCTTGGAGCAGGCCTCACAAGCATCCCAGCCTCCTTCCTCCCAAGGATTATCTGTAGCGTCCCCCAAGCACCCTGTGGTTCCCAGTGAGGTGGTTTCCACACCTACGACTATTTAGCTATTTGTAATCACCTGGCTGGTGCTTGCCTGTGTTGAAAGGTTGCAGACCAGGTGCACCTTCTCAGCTCACAGCCCCACGCCTGGCACACGGCGGGCACACTCACTGCGTGTTTGCTGAATGGCTGATTCAAATCCAGCACATTCTCAGTAGCATAGACTTAAGTTAAGGCAATTTGAACATCAAATGAAATGTAACAAGAATGTTCTTAGATGATGACAGAGCAGGAGCACCATCATCTTGGACAAACATCACCATTTTAAATTCTAGCTCCCTTTCTAACCTCATGCATTTCAAGGAAATTACTTCTCTTCTAACAACAAGCAGCCAGAAAAAGCAGACAGTAAAACACACATAAAACAGCTCGGGCACAGAAAGAGGGGAGAAGTCTCCTTGGTAATCACCAAACTTCATATTTACACAGTGGGCCCCAGTGAAACAGTGGGCCGTAATAAGCACATTCCTTTCCTTTTAGGTGCATGAAGATAGGGAAGTTAAGGCAGACTGGGGAGTATCCCTGCAGCTGCAGGAAGATATATGCGAACAGACACAAAAACTCTTTCTCCCTGATAAGCAAGACAAAGAGAAACAGACTAAATTTAGACTATGTGGTCTGGGAAAGGGGTGAGAGCTGATAAAAACTCAGCTCTATATGGATAGCACACCTAGTCCTAACTGAACCATCAGCCCCTAGGGGGATAAGGCACCCCCTCCTCACGAGCCCCTGGTGCCTTAAATACCCTTGGTCTGTAAGAGAAAAGACTCCTGACTTAACTCAGTCAGAAGCCTCCCTCAGGTTTATTCTCTAAAATAAACCTGTCTTTGACTGTTGAGCCACTTTTCATGTTCCTTTCTTCCTTCTTCAACTCGTACAGATGAGAAAGGTAATTAATCAGAAACAATTGTGTCTTTCAAGGATCAGTGAGGCAGAACTAAAGCCAATATTAAAAGCCAAGAAGCACATTTCTGACACTTAAAACATAGCAAAAGGTAATTAATGCACAGAAAAAATGAAAAGAGACAAGAGAGGCCAAAGCACATGAAATACAAATGAGTGCCACAGGGAAAAAATTAAAACCAAATTGCAAATGTTCTGCTTACACATTCAAATGAGGCTTCTATTAGGGACACTGAAAAAGAGCTTTTGAAAAAGTGTATTCTGGGATGGCTGCTCATTGTATGACCTTTTAAAGAAATAAATCCAAAAACGCCAAGTTCCCCAGCAACCCATTAAATTACAGAGGCAAAATAGGTACAATTGTTTCAGGGAATGAGACAAGTTTATCCAATATAAAATTGCTATGAATATGTGTGTGGATGTCACAATATGCCTATATGGTAGATAATACTGAGAAGTTTGTCTCTTGTATGATCAATTTAATCATTTTAAACTGCATGTACTTCTGTTCCTGCTTTAATTTAGTGTGCAAATATCTAGTTATATAATATAAAGATTTAATATTTTGATATTAAAATAATTTTTAAATTTCATAGCATCATTCCTCTGAATAACTCAAATAACTTAAAAACGTGTACCTGATTTAACAAAATATTTGTGAAATGTGTAACTGAAATCTGAAAATTAATATCTAGCTAAATTGACTTTGAGGTCTGACAAAATTACCTGATTAATGTCTGATGATCAAGTAACTTTATTCTGTCTTCATTCATTCTTCTTCAATACATGTACACAAAATCATGCTATGCATCTATAACAGAGCATTTCTAAAATCTCATTTTGTTTTCCATAGGGAGGCTGATATGGTTAGGCTGTGTCCCTACCCAAATCTGATCTTAAATTGTAACTCCCATAATTCCCAGGTGTTGTGGGAGGGACCAAGTGGGAGATAATTGAATCATGGGGGTAGTTCCCCCATACTGTTCTCGTGGTAGTGAATAAGTCTCAGGAGAGCCGATGGTTTTATAAGAGGAAACCCCTTTTGCTTGGCTGTCATTCTCTCTTGCCTGCCACCATTTAAGACGTCCCTTGCTCTTCTGCCATGATTGTCAGGCCTCCCCAGCCAAGTGGGACTGTGAGTTCATTAAACCTCTTTTTCTTTATAAATCACCCAGTCTCAGATATGCCTTTATCAGCAGCCTGAGAGTGGACTAATACAGAGGCAGAGAAAATATTCAAGATATGGGTTGGTCAGGGCCAGTTGTAGGAGAGAGGACACCCAGGGGCATTTTTCTGGAAAATAGTCTTAGACAAATCTGAAGTTCAAGGTAAAAAAAAAAAAAAAAAATAGCAGAGGCACATTCCATTCTTTTTGGATAATGTGAGGATTTGTAGATGCCGGGTGAGCAGCTCCAGTCACATGGTCATATGGTGGCTCTGGGCTACCCAGGAGTGGCTGAGGGCTGCTTTTGAGGGTGTGCGATTCTCCACTCCAAGCTGCTTGGCTTCTCCCTGGGCACTTTCTTCCCCAGCTCCACTGGCACCTTTTCCACCAGTGAGACACGGAGACAGCAGTGTGTGGGGGTTATGCGGCCCAGGTGGCAGGGCCCTCTCCACTTGGGACCCGCTCATGCTGCTCAAAAGACCACAGTTCCCACTGTGGCTTCCACTCCTGGGACTGAGGAATGAAAAACATGTGTCTCTGTGACACAGTGGTACTATCAAGCTCCTGTATCAGAAACGCATTTGACACAGAACCTAAGATTGTGATATTATACATTTTTAAAATACAGAGATTGTTGATACATCATTAGAATGAATTTTGATCTTGTACTCACAGCCATTTATAAGTACTGTTGTATATCCTGGAATTTATGAAGGCAAGCTGTATAGGGCATATATGCACGTAAAAGTCCTACAGCCCTTGGGTTTTATTTATTTAAAAAAGGCTCGTATTAGACAGCGCAGCTATCATGTTCAACCTTGGACTTGCATTCTGTAGGTTTTTTTAGGAGCTGACCCCCTCCCCTTGCTTGCAGAGTTTGCCTTTGTTCCTCTTGAATCTCTTCACTAGGGCAAGCTTGCTTTTGCTGTGGTTTGGGTATTTGTCCCCACCATATCTCATGTTGAACTGTAATCCCCAGAGCCGGAGGTAGGGCCTGGTGGGAAGCATTTAGATCATGGAGGTGGATCCCTCATGGCTTGGCACTGTCTTCCTGATAGTGAGTTCTCTTGAGATCTGCTCATTTAAATGTATGTGTCACCTCCCCACCATCCCTGCTGCTTCTGCTCCAGCCATGTGACTTGCCTGCTTCCACTTCACCTTCCACCATGATTGGAAGCTCCCTGCGGCCTCCTAGAAGCCAAGCAGATGCCAGCACCAAGCTTCCTTTACAGCCTGGAGAATCATGAGCCAATGAAACCTCTTTTCTTTATAAATTACCCAGTCTCAGATGTTTATAGTGATGCAAGGACGCCTAACACAAAGCTTCTTCCTCACAACAGGCCTTGGTTTTTCAGAACATTTTGTAGATGGTGAAGATGATGTTTCAAGCTATGCTCCAGTGATTTTATTGAGGAAAGAATACTTCTCACTGGAAGTTTTTTGTTTGTTTGTTTGTTTTTCCTAGATGTGTTCTAATGTCTGAGTAAAGACACTGAATTGTCATAAACATAAAAATGGGTTCCTCAAAGAGTATCAGTATGTGTTTCAGTATGAATGTGATGTGTGTGACTGCAGGCTACATCGACTAAGACACCTACAAAACAACAACACTGAGCAAGGCTTTAGCAAAACACCCTCAGTAGACCTCCATTTTCATCAAAGACGGATGAATGGTTTGATTAAATTTTTGCCTTCTGCATAATTTTAAAGTGTTTTAATAATCTTGATTGCTAAATTAATTAAATGAAGTAGAGGTAATAAGATCTTTATTCTAGCATAGATATAGGACTGTAGAATTTCAGAAGAGCTTGGAAACTTTACTTTTCTGGCATCAAGATAGAGTTTAAAAGTTTCTTGGCGTATGTATCTTATGAAATGAGAGCCCTCAGACCAAATTATTCTGTTCTAATTAAAAAAAGTCATTTTAACCCCCAGATATGTTGAGTCTCCATAATGAAGGTGTTCTATTTGTAATTGTTAATCAACTTAATTCTGCCCAGAAATTGTGAGACTGCTTTGCAATTTTCTGCTACTCATGCATCTCCACTGCCTTGTGATCGTGAAGGAAAGGGCTCACCTTCTGCCTTTGTGTCCCCAGCACACCATGCTCCACAGACGCTGCTTTAATGAATTATCCTCTGAATGATCACAACACCTTTTATTTTGACAGATTCTAAACCCCATTGCCAGAAACTTTGTTGCACAGAAGGAAGATAAATGAGGCCCTGAAGAATGCTTTTCCAGGAAAGCAAGTGGCTTGGGCCAAGCACTATGTAAATCAACCTTCACCTTAAGGACTTGTGAAGAATGATTCTGAATTCTTAAGCAATCCAGCATGGTTTGCAGAAAACAAATACAAACCCAGAATCTCACCAGAATTTAATTCTCTATGCTGTATTTTCATTTAAGAAATCTTAACAGTAAACTGTGAGGCAATGATATGCCCACGGATTGTTAGGTATGCATTATAAAATGAGCATCCACTTGTGATGTGGATACATTTTCAACCAACAAAATTGATTCCGTTACTAAAGTTTGCATCCCCTTTAAAGAGCTTTTAATGACAATTTCATCTAACTCTGTACACTTGATTATTTACTGGGCAGACAGGAATTAAATCTTGTGAAAAATCTACCTGCCAGACTATGGGAATAAGCTTATGGGATGTAACATGTTCCATGCCCCAAAGAAGCCATGGTGGATGCAGAAGCAGATCACTGCAGTAGGGACGCTGTAGGTGCAGTAGCAAAGGTGGTGGACGGAGCACAGGGGAAGGCGCTCACCCAGCCCGGCAGGTGCGGGCCTAGGGGGTGGCCGGGGAAGGACTCTTAGAAGAGACAACTACGTTGAATATTAAAGAATGGGTCTGAGTGGAGGGTGAGGAATACAGGTGTTCTGAGGAGGGTCCACAGGGTGAGAGGTACATGGGAAGCTCTGGGCGCCATGACCCTGTCAGGTGTATGACAGGTCAGGCAGCCAGGGAAGGAGGCATGAGGCAGTGGCCCCAGTGTGGGGCCTGGATAAGCCCTGTTAGAGAGCACAGCCCACACCCTGCGGCAGCACAGAGAGGGGAAGGACTCCACAGCAGGTCACCCTGCCTCTGTGAGTCAGAGCATCTGTGGGTGTTAGCTTGTTCCACAGTCTGCCTTAGTGTGGCTGTAGGAAGTCTGAGCTTCACTGGCTTACTTCCTCCATACAAATGACTTGTTTAACCAGAAGTCCTTAGACTGTCTCTACTACATTTAAAATTCAGTCGATTGACTAGGATAGCTCAGTGGTAATTGATCCAAATCATTTTTTCCCCTTAAAGCAGTCTGTGTACTTTAAACCTACTGATCCAATCTTCCATTTTTGAGGAATGTTGTTCAGCTAATTTTGAACGTTTCTGTGAAAACTTATTTTGTTCTTTTTCAAGAATATTTGCTTCAATGGGTGATATGGTTTAGCTATGTCCCCACCCAAATCTCATCTTGAATTGTAGTTCCCATAATCCCCACGTGTCATTGGAGGCACCAGGTGGAAGGTAATTGAATCATAGGGGCAGTTTCCCCCATGCTATTCTCATGATAGTGAGTGAGTTCTCAGGAGATCTGAGTGTCTGGCATTTTCCTTGCTGGCACTCATTCTCTCTTCTGCTGCCCTGTGAAAAGATGGCTTCCGCCATGATTGTAAGTTTCCTGAGGCCTCCCCAGCCATACAGAACTGTGAGTCAATTAAACTTCCTTTCTTTATAAATCTCCCAGTCTTGTGCAGTTCTTTATAGCAGTGTGAGAATGGACTGATACAACCTGCTTCATTTTCACATCTAACATCCTTTCTCTAATTAGTTTAAACAGATTGTTCTTTTCCATTTAATTTTTCTCAATTTTCTCACAACCTCTCTCATGTCCTGATTGCATTTCAGCAGTGTCTAAGACCACGTCTTCTGCTTCCAACAGGATTTTCATTTTGTTGAGCTTTTCTCTCCTGTGTCTTTCTTGAGTTTTGCAGCTCGTTTTGCACCTCGTTCTTTCACCTTACAGTGATTTTCACAATGCCAGTGGGAGGCAGTCACCGAGGCTGCCCCCCTCTATTCTGGGCCTAGTGCAGAACGCAGAGACAGTGGCATTCTGAGTGTTTCCAGCCCAGGCATTAGGGAGGCCTGGCAGCTCTGCTTCCCTCCTGGAAAACACATTCCCATGTATGTTACTGTCTAAGCTCGAATTCCCTGAAATGAAGTGTCATAAGAGCAGATGTTAAAAGATTCAGCTCTTCTAGTAGTGTTTTAAACTGTTTTCAAAAGGAAGAAAAAAATGCATTTACCTATGATAAGTTTTTGCCTCTTGAGTTCATTTCAAATTATAAAATATCAGAGTCAAAGATGGTAAGAAAATTTGCATGTATTTACACCAACAATTGCAAGTCCCAGAAAGAATTTTATGCCAGATTAGGTCTTCACAACAGATCATTTTAAACTATTTTCTTTCCCCTAACACCTGAGGAATTTGGACTTTTACCAGCGATTTTGACTCACTCTTGCAGAAATGCTTAGAGGCAGAGTAGGGGCAGTGTGGGTGGGGAGTGGGACACAGTCACCTCTGAGAGTGTGTAGGGTCTCTGGGATGCTGGCCCCCCTCCTCCCTTATCTACATGACAAGCCACATTAATTTCACTCAATTCAGACTCAGAAATCCAGACAAAGTCCTAGGCCAGGTTCTTTCGGTCGCCATCCTCTCTGTGTTGATTCTGTGTGAAATAAGTCCCTCTATGGAATTTCCACTGTGTCAGAGGTCACAGGAGAAGAACCATCACCCCCTCAGGTCAACAACAGGTTAACTGTTCCAGGATCCTGATGACTTCCATTTAATTCTTATTTAATCAGAGATTTGCAAAACAGAAACAGGAAGTATTCTAAATTAATTTACGAAGAGCTCTGGTTCTCAGCAGCAGAAGAAGGACACTATAACCTATGTGAACTCAAAATAGCTGAGGCAGGTCTCAGTCAATTCAGGAAGTTAAGGATGCTCCTGTGACACAGCCTTGGGAGGTCCTGAGGACAGATGCCCATGGCTCTGGGGGTACAGCTTGCTTTCTACATTTTAGGGAGACATGAGACTTACTAATGCACAATAATAAGATGGTGTTGGCACCATGTCATCATTTTCCCTTTTCTCCTCCTTGGCATTTTTTTAAAAAGGCACTTCCAGCTGAAAAGAAGCTGCAGGAGAAACACAAGAGTGAAAGAGGGGAATGATGGCAGCCAGGAGGCGAGTGGGGCCACACAGGCAGCCCGTCCTTCAGCCCAGGAGATGCCTGTGCCAGACACCATGCCTTGAAGGGCCCCTACCCTCTGATGGTGCAATGCTGGGAGGTAGATGGTTAGGGGAAGTGGGAAAAGATCCCTGAGACCATAACCATGCAAAAAAAAAAAAAGGCTTTTTCCCACATCAAATGACTTAAAATCAAGCCCAGCCTCGGAATCATCCCTAACGATTTAATTGCATTAAGCATGTGTGAAATTGCACTGTGGAGTGCTACAGGAATTCTAATCTTAATAGAAAGAGTGAATAATACAAGTGCTGAGTAAGAGTAAAAATTGCTCTTGGGGTTATTTTATGTCATGTGTGGCTTGACATGGGCATTTTGAAATAAATGTTTTTGAATAAATGTTTATTGGCAAATTTTCTGTCTCTTCCATTAGAATGTGAGCTCCATGAAGTCAAGGATTAAGCTTCATTCTCTGATTCACTTCCACATGTGAACACGCAGTGATCCTGCTGTGGGGCGGGGGGGCTGCAGTCTGCATTTTCACAATCCCTGGGTAGCCACCATGCATGATGATGTTCGGGGTCACCATGCCCTTGCATCTTCCTCGCATTCTTGCCAGCCCTGAAACCCCCCTGTCCATTTCTGTGTGTGCTCTGGTCTTGGGCTACTAGAAATGTGAGCCCTTGGAGAGCTTCAGCTCACCTGAGGTTTTTATTTTAGAATCACAGATACATGGGCAATGCCTGACGTAAGGTTGGTGATCAATTAACACCGGTTACTGCACCGACAGCAAGTGTCTTCCCATCAACGCAGTTTCAACACAAGAAATGAGTGATTTGTGCTGTGAAACTGACTCATGTGTTTTACTATTTCTCCTTAAAAAAATTAGGGGATTAAAATAGAATACTAAGAGGGAAAAAGTTAGATGGCTGAAAGAACAATATCAATGATGATAGAAGTCAAACAGAAGGATAAATAATGGGTGAGTAAGAAATGATACAAGATATAAATAGAAACAGGAAAGGCACAGGCACATTTAGCAGTATGAAAACATAGCTACAAAGTTTCAAACATTAAGTTGTCTTTTGGACTCTGACATGTTCACTGTGGCAGATCTGTGGAGGGCTTAACTGATCATATGGAAAACATATTATTGAAGATTATAATCTATGAACTGCCTGGAAGTCTTTTTTTCTCTTTTCTTCTTTTTTCCTTTTCTCCCTTTTGTTGTTCTTTCTCAATTCATATGTCAAAGATTATTCTTGTTGTGGAGTTCATATTTAAAAGATATCTTAGCTCTTTGTTTAGAACACAAATGCCTACTATTTTATGAGCTACATGGGAGAGACTCATACTGCATATGATAATTGCATTATCCATGTTCAAGATTACTGTAAATGGAAAGTTCATACAGATTCTAAATTGCCCATTAAAATCTCTGCTGAACGTTCAAAGAAGTTAAAAAAAAAGGAAAAGTATTTTGTGTTTCCTTTATTACTAGGAAATCAGGTTTTCAGTTTTTTATGGGGCAGAAATTTTCAACATGTTTTCTGAAATGTAACTTGAACTCCATTAGATCCATCAAAGACTATTTTGTTTGTGATTAGTACACATTACTCCAGCACAACATCGCGGGAAACCGTGGGACTCGGTAAACCTCATCCACAGATTTGTAATAGAGTGGTCCATGCCAGTGAGTAACCTGCACCGTATTAAGAAGATGTGCAAAGGCATATTTGCTTCCCAAAAATACAGATGGTTCCATACAGTGCAGATCAGGTTCTGATTAAGTCAGGCCCCATAGAGGGAACACTTGGCCCCTAAATTCTCTGTAACAAATGCACTTCTTATTGTATTTTTAAGACTTCAAACCTGAGGCACAATTTATTTGATTAATTTGATAAGAATAGTAGGGATTCAGAATATTATAATCAAGTGTCCTCCAAGCAGTATAGCCAAAATCAGGAATCCATTTATTCTGGTTGCCATAGTCTAACTAAACTATTGTTTTTGAGGTACTGAATTTTTTTGAAGAACTATGCGTTTGTGTTGTGTGTGTGTGTGTGTGTGTTTAGTATATATAAATATAAAAGAGACAGATGGCATTCTAATCAAAATTAATACTCTGTAGTCCTCATCATCGAAATGTAATACAAATTAAACTCTTTCTTTAGATTTGCTTTTTAGAAATCAAATATCAAATATCAAGTCAAAACGGAAACACCTCTCCCATTCTGTCTTCCTTCTTACAGACACTGCTTTCTTAAAGGGGTTGGGTATTTTTTCTCTGCATCTTTATTGGAAAATAAAATTGTATTACACATGTCAGTATGTAACAGTATGTTTTAAAATTGTATGTAAAGAACATACACACACGTTCTAAAACCCATAGCAATGTAGTAACCTACATTTATATAAGGGATAACACCGCATTACTCTAAAAGACCATTTTTATGGGTTTTGCGCCTCAGACTTCTGCACATCCTTTAGTGGGAAACCCCTCCCTCTGTTTCAGACTATCTTTTCCAGATGCCTGTGTCATGAGCAGCCTTGGAAGAAAGGAATAGCATCTTCCTGATGTGCAAAGTTGGGTTTGCCTGCAGCTCTGGAAGATAGAGATAGTATCTACCTTAGCAGCTAAGGCAAACATGCTGACTGCCCAATATAGCAGTGTCTCCCTCTGGAGCAAGGGTCTGCAGATCACAGCACTATACGAAAGATTCAGGTCCCTAAAGCTTAGGTTCCCCTTCCCGTAACTGAGCCCACTGCATATGCAGCTGTCACTGAGGTCTGCTTATACTGCTCTGTGGCAGTGTTTTGCTCAAGGCACTGGCACAAAGGTGATGGCATTCTGGCTGCCACTGTTGGAGCTCGTCATAAACCACCTGTGTCTCTAAGCCAGGAGTCTTGTGTCTCCTCCAGCATCCCTGAAACTGTGGCAGGCTAACAGGTTGGTGTCCAAGCAGGGAAACTCTGAGACCCGTCACAGTTCTGCATATAAGGCACGTCTTTACACATCTGCTTATTCGTATGGGAGAGCTTCTCCGGAACACACACCTAGGAATGAAACGCCGTGTATAAATGGCTTAAACTGTGTTTATATTGCCAAATTGGCAAGAAAGTTTACATATCAACTTAATTACTGATTGGTACTGATTAGAGGTTATTTTTCCAACATCCTTCCTATCCTTGTTATTTATAAAGTTTAAATTGTTATTTCTCTGTAAGCGTATTCTTTATAGATATAGATATATCCATTAGAAGACACTGAATAATATTCAAATATTAACCCATTCCTTGGCCTTCTGCTGATGAATTTCTTACTTTTATTTTAAAGGTTTGAGATCTGAGCCTCCTTCCCTTGAAATAGACAAAGTGAGGCGTGTTCCCCGTTTTTCAGGGAAGCACCAAGCAAGCCCCTTAGTGAAGGTTTTCTGGTGTGGGAGGCTGTCCTCACTACCTGTTATCAGAACTAGGCATTCTTTTTCAGGAAATAATTTTTTCCACTTTTCAAGTCAGCCAAGCTACCCCTATACTGAAAATCCTTTGATAGTTACTTCAGTCGCTCTATGTGTTTACAGACATAATGGAACATTTATAAAGAACAAGATGCAGTTTTTGTATTTTTAGCAATTTGATGAAACTATCTTTAGTTATTTTGTTTATTTATTTATTTATTTTAGAGATGGGGTCTTGCTCTGTCACCCAGGCTGGAGTGCAGTAGTGTAATCACAGCTCACTGCAGCCTTGAACACCTAGGCTTAAGAGATCCTCTCACCTCAGCCTCTTGAGTAGTTAGGACTACAGGTACACATCTCCATGCTTGGCTAATTTTTAAAAAACTCTTTTGTTGAGATGGGGTCTGCTATGTTGCCCAGGCTGGTCTTGAACTCCTAGCCTCAAGTCATCCTCCTCATTGACCCCTCAAAGTGCTGGAATTATAAGCATGAGCCACGATGCCTGGCCAGTTATTATTTTAAATATATAATTCTTTACAATACTTCGGATAAGATTCACAATTCTTATAAATAAGGCAATTTTATGAAAACCAGAGGAATTTTTGAATGAACTTTAAACTTTTTAAATTCTGAGGCTGAGAAAAACAAGTTAAAACCCTTTCTTTAACGATCTGTAATAACGATCATCAGCTTATAAAGAATTATATGATACTTATTTCATTAAACAAGAAGACTATAAAAATTTGACCTGGGTTCTGTCCCCGTAGTGAACTCCTATCCAGGGACAGTGGCCACGGCATTGCACCTGCTGGGTGTGCAGCCAGTGTGCCCTCAGGAAGTGAGTGCGTCTGCTGACCAGGATGCCCACGCAGCTGGGTGGAGGTGCTCACATTCCTGCTGCAGCTTTGCTGAATTGGATCAAGAGGAATATGACAGCTTCTCAGCCACCCCTGAAGCGAGGAAAATCAATGATAAAATGCATATTAAACAGAAAAATAGTAATGTTTATGGTATACCATGTATGAAGAGCCTTTATGTTTCCCTGCTGCCCTATTCTAAAGAACTAGACACACTTCTGCCTGTAATCCCAGCACTTTGGGAGGCCGAGGCAGGCGGATTACGAGGTCAGGAGATCGAGACCATCCCGGCTAACACGGTGAAACCCCGTCCTACTAAAAAACACAAAAAAATTAGCCAGGCATGGTGACGGGCGCCTGTGGTCCCAGCTACTCAGGAGGCTGAGGCAGGAGAATGGCGTGAACCCGGGAGGCGGAGCTTGCAGTGAGCCGAGATCACGCCACTGCACTCCAGCCTGGGAGACAGAGGGAGACTCTTGTCTCAAAAAAAAAAAAAAAGAAAAAAAGAACTAGACACACTTCCCACTCAGCCAGTGTTCTTATCACATTCCTGCAATAGAGACATGCTTCTTTTAAAATAGAAATATTGTTATAGAGAATAGAGGTTAAGTGATAACGCATGCCCACACTTAGTAAGGCCTTGCTGGACCTCTTGGGAAACCTTCACACCACGTAGAGTGTAATTCTTCTAAAAGAAACATTTATCATGGATACAATACCAAAATAAATGAGAGTTTTTATAAAATAGACCAAACAGGATGATTGGCTACAAGTATCTCACAGTGATCTTGCTGTCCCAATATTAATCTTTGGTTGTAGAATAAGAGACACTTTCTTTTCTGTTGTGGGTTTATTTTTCCTCCTAACGTTGATCTCTCCAAGTCAATTTCTCTTACCACTGTGTTTACCTATAGTTCTTACCTATATTTAATTTAAAGTATACAACATTTGGAGTCCTTTATATAATGTTTGAACCTATGACATCAACAGAGAAATTTTCAGTCTATTTTTACTGGGTTCATTCAATCAGAGAAAATGGAAAGTTGGAGGCTGTCATTACTGCAAGGTTTAAAGTCATGTTTATCATCTCAGTTGGCTGAAAAGTATTTAATTCTAGAAATGTAATTGGGTTTGCTGCAAAAGGCCATGAAGTTACTGTGAATTAAGGATTCTCTAGGAGGGCATCAAAGCCAAAAATTTTTAAAGCACATTTCTAATACTGAAATCTAAAACACGCCATGAAGAACATTCATTTTATAAACTGAGAATATATTGTCTTTCATAGAATTTTCCAGGCATGAATATCAACTGCTGCTTCTTTTTTTAAGAAAAGGGTCATCTGGAAAATTTTATGCAATTAACAAAAATGCCTTACTTTATTATTATGTTCCTAAAGAATCAATGATCAGTTACGCTGCTTTTAAGAAACTAATGCATGGAGATACACTTGACAGGATATAAAATTGAATAAAGTTGTTGCATCTTTACCAGACCAGCTTCAGTCTCCTTTTTGTGTATTTTTTAGTATATTTCAAAAACAATTATTAAATAAATTTTCAAAGCCCAAAGTAAAATGAGAAAAACTATTCAATTCATAAGTTTGGAAGGATTTCTACATAGTAACTTTAAATATTTCTAGGGCTTTTCTGGTCAACTTCTTTGATTGTAATAACCTGAAATGAGACAGTTTTCCAGGCAAGGAAGCTATTGGAACAAATCAGTCTTCAAGGTTTAGAATAGGGTTGGCCATTCTGCAGTAGGAAAATCACCTCTCAACAATCCCCCATCAGATTGCTCCCCCGGGTTCAATTTTGCTTTTACACAATAAAGAACCTGTTTTTCCTACCAAATCTCACTTGAATGTGTGAATCCTGAATGTGGTTCTCAGATGTTCTTTTTACTTTTCTCTTCTTTTCTTTTCTTTCTTTGCAGAATTCTATTAAGTTTCTATGGCTACATTGGAGTGAAATTGATAGTTGTTTCATGTAAGTGAAGAAGAGAATGTGAATAAAGCTGAAATTGCCATTTGGTTAAATGATATTTCTATTGTTTGCAAATGCATTTCAAATGTAAAGCTGTTAAGTTTCTAACAAACATGTCATTCACATATTTTTTAATGGCAATAAACTATATAATTTTAAGAAATATTATGTAAAATGTATAGCTTGCACATTTGGGCACACTCTAGAAATGTTCATATCTTCCATTTGAAAATAAATATGCCCTTCACACATTGCACTGAGTGTGGAATTCAGCTGAAGTCTCTCCCACTTTGAATTTCAGTGGCAGAAAGACGTGATCCATTTCCTCACTCAGCCTAAGGGCCATTACCAACACCACTATAACCAAAAACAGACTAACAAGAGAAAAGCAGAACACATTTATGTAATCATAATTTTATGTGACACAGAAGCTTTCAGATCAAAGACCCAGAGATATGGAGGAAGCAGTCTGATTTTATGCTTAGGTTCAATGAAGCAGAGCCAGCTGTGCAGAAAAGGGCTGGGACAAAAGCAGTATAATCTAATAAATCATAGACTACCAGCATCTAGAAGTAATAGACTGTAGGGGAAACCCATCAAAACCGCCATTGCAAAATTATAACCGAGGCGGGGAAAGAGATCTGACGTAACCAACTCCATCTTGCTTCCAACCTCCAAGATGTCCTTGTTCATTTCTGGGTGTAGGCTGAACTAACTTTGGGAGGAACTTAGTTTTTAGTTTAAAACAAAGACAGTAACAGCCTTTTTCCAAAACAAACCCCCCCCTTCTTGCCTGGGAACTAGACTGCCTTTGTAGGACTAACAAATTAGCCAAAAGTTTAGAAATTATGGATTAAGGGTCATGCAATTGGAGGCTACAAGATTCTGACCCTCCCCAAATTGCTTCTGGGGATAACATCACTATTGTAAAGCCTAAGATCAGCGCTTGAGGCTTTTTGCAGACCCTGCACTTGACGGAAAAGCTGGCATCACCCAGATCCGTAAACTGCCTCATCTGATCTTGTGGCCTCTACCGAGGAACTGACTCCGTGCAAGACAGCTTTGATTCCCTATCATTTCATCTCTGACCCAGCCAATCAGCACTCCTGACTCACTGGCTGCCCGCCACCCATGAAATTATCCTTAAAACCTCTGATCCCCGAATACTCAGGGAGGCTGATGTGAGTAGTAGTGGAACTCCTATCTCCTGCACAGCCAGCTCTGCATGAATTACTCTTGACTGCAATTCCCCTGTCTCGATAAATCAGCTCTGTCTAGGCTGCAGGCCAGGTGAACCCACGCAGCAGCTACACCCGCAAGGCCTGTCTGCTCAGAGTCTTCTAGGCCCCTCTGTGTAGTTTCCTTCATCCCAAGCAAGGTGAACCCCCTGGGCAGCTACACCCATAAGGCCTGTCTGCTCAGAGTCTTCTAGGCCCCTCTGTGCAGTTTCCTTCATCCCAAGCAAGGTGAATCCGCAGGGCAGCTACACTCATAAGGCCTGTCTGCTCAGAGTCTTCTAGGCCCCTCTGTGCAGTTTCCTTCATCCCAAGCAAGGTGAACCTGCGGGGCAGCTACACCCATAAGGCCTGTCTGCTCAGAGTCTTCTAGGCCCTTCTGTGTAGTTTCCTTCATCCCAAGCATGGGGCAGGACCCTCTCTGGAATGAGGGTCTTAGAACCTACAGTCAAGCAAATTAGGTCAGATAGTTTATTTAAGGCCAACTTTTACACAGAAAGGCAGGGAGACGTTAGAGTAATTATTGTAGGTTTTATGACTGGCTTTGAGAAAAGAGGTTCTGCTTTCTATGATCCATGTTGGAAAAGATGGATTCTAGTTTCTATGGTAGCCTTGGGGTAGAATGAGGATCAGAGACAGGAGGGCGGGAGAATGTCAGAGGGAGACTTTGCTTCTGAGGTTTCCACTTTAGGGCATCATTTTCGCCCCAATACAGCTATAAAAACAGGTTCAGTCTACACTCAGGAAAACTCTGTTGAACGAACAATCACCTTCTCCTCCCAAATATCTATTTGTGAAGGCTGGGCAAGTACAAGTTAGCATTATGAGACAGGCTATCGACCACGTCCTCCTGGTAAATTCTTTCTCCCAGCTCTCCGTTACGCAAGGCATTCACAGTAAAGACTTAGAACCTTAAGCATCTGCAGGCTCTGATAAGCTGGATCACAACTTTCCTGAGGTCTCCTTATTTCCGTCACGCTGCCTGTGTTCCCTCATCTTTTCCTGTATATTTTCCCATAATTTGTAACTGCCCAGTGGGTTCACCTCACATGCTGCCTAGACAGAGCTGATTTCTCAAGACACGGGGATTGCAATGAGGAGTAATTCACGCAGAGCCGGCTGCACCGGAGACTAGAGTTTTATTTTATTTTATTTTATTTTATATATTTTTTGAGACAGAGTCTCACTCTGTCGCCCAGGCTGGGGTGCAGCAGCGCGATCTCGGCTCACTGCAAGCTCCGCCTCCCAGGTTCACACCATTCTCCTGCCTCAGCCTCCGGAGTAGCTGGGACTACAGGCTCCCGCCACCACACCCGGTGGCTAATTTTTTGTATTTTTAGTAGAGACGGGGTTTCACCATGTTGGCCAGGCTGGTCTCGAACTCCTGATCTCGGGTGATCCGCCTGCCTCGGCCTCCCAAAGTGCTGGGATGACAGGCGTGAGCCACCGCGCCCGGTCGTTGAGGGATATTTTTAAGGGCAAGGTCTTGAAGTCCATTGGCCGTAACTGACTCACACTGAGCCCTGATCTAACTACAGGGAGACTGGGGAGTGTGGGCTTCTCGCGTCCCCAGGGACAGACAGTACCCACCACCCCAGGTGTATCCGGGTAGGTGAGTATCTTTTTAAGTTTGACGTATCCGGATACCTATATTTTTTTCCCTTTTGCTGCATAACAAATTACTGCAAATTCAGTGTTTACAACAACACATTTGTTAGTTCCCAGCTTGCCTGGGTCAGGAGGCTGAGTGTGAGCTGCTAAGTCCTCCTGGGTCTCACTGGGCTGAAGTCAAGGAGCTGGCTCGAGTGTCCCTCCCATCTGAGGCTCGGGTTCCTCTTCCAGGCTCACTGGCATCAGCAGAGCCATCGCCTGTGGCCGCAGGCTCGGGGTCCTCTTCCAGGCTCACTGGCATCAGCAGAGCCATTGCCTGTGGCTGTAGGGCTGAGTTTCCGTGTCCTTGACAGCTGTAGGCTGCCTACCGCCCTCAGCTCCTGGAGGCCAACCTTGAGTCCCTGCCGTGTGGCCTCCACAGCAGGTCCCTGAAAGGCTGGTGATCTCTTCAAGCCCAGCAAAGAACTCTCACTGCAGCCTGCAGGGTAACCATGGGAGCCATGGATCGTCACGGTCACAGTCCCCACCTGCACTCAGGGCGGGCACCACACAGGGCGTTTAAGTCAGGGCTCGCGTGCCTTGGGGGCCCTCTCAGAATTCCACCTACCATGCTTACCTTCACAAATATCAGCTGCACCTCGAGGGCCAACAAGAGGTCTGCAGAAAAGCCACGAGCCAAAGAAAACTCCTTAGAACTTCTCTGCTCTTGACAAAGTCCTTAAGCGGATTCAATAAAAACCCCACTGGCCACTAAAGACTCTTTCTGCTTTTGATATCTTTCTGTGGAGTCATCCATTCATTCAACTGAGTGCTTGCCATGTGCCAATGCTGTTATAGATACTGAGATGACAGCAGGGAACATGGCTGGTCAAGTCTCTAGGGCAAATTCTCCATTCACACCCCACTCACTGCGCAAACTTCCCATTCGCCTATGCTGACACACGGTGCACGGGACTATGTGTGAACAGTCGAATGAACTACACCTGCATGTTCTCTTACAATATCCAGGAATCCTTCAAGTTAAATGACATTTTATCTTAATAATTCGGTGATAGGAATATTACATGTTTAAATTCCTTTTGTTTGTGTTATTGCAATACGTGATCCCAGCCACACCCATTGAACTGGGCATCTTCACTGTGCGGATGATCTTCAAAGGAACAGGTCCTGTTTCGGAACTGAAATCCAAAGACACAACCATATTTTAAATAACACATTGGTGAAAAGACTTACATACCATGGGAAAAACACCTCAAGCTTAATCACCTACATTTAATTTGCAACAGAAATAGGACTGCTCTCACATAGTTTCTAAAGCTTATCAAGTCCCTCAGAGAAGTATTAAATTACAGAGAGACAATTTAGCCTCCCTGCCTTTGAAGTTCCATTTAGGTATTAACAGGGAATTAGAAATCTTATGAAGAGAGATTTGCAATCATTGTGAGTGCTGCAATCTACAGCTACCAAGCTGTAAACCAATATCACACAGGGTTCAATTCTACGGAGTACTTCACTGAGAGTAAGTGCTACCTTTGACATTATTTTGCATCTTATTGAAATTCCAGATATAATATCATTCCACTGAGGCTCTTATGCAAGAAGAGAAATTGAAGTTTGCAAGCATAATCTTTTCAGTGGAGCCCTGTAATGGATCTGTGGATCCGTTTTACGCCAGAGCTTATTTTGTGCATAAACCATAAGATAATTGACCCATTAAATCTAACCATGTAAATATCCCCATTTCATTCCCACTACAAAATACAAAGTGCTGATATTGCTCTCCTGCCTCCCATGTTAATATTTATCATCTTTCAGATTGGCGTGTCTTCTTTCTGATTTCTTTCTTTGCTTGTTTAAATTCCGATTTTCATTCATTTATCTACTTAGCCATATATAAGTTCTGAGTATATTTTATTTTGTGTTAGACTATGAATTTATAGAGGAAATTAATCATGTTTTACTAATGTTTATATCTAGTAGAATAATATATAAAGTGCCCTGCACATAGACCGTTAATAAATACTTGTGAGTAAGTGAATAAATTCATGGATGAGTACGTCAGTCTTGTAACATAAGTACCAAATAATCCTTAGCGGGAAAAGTCAACAGCATTCTCTCAACTATAAATTAACCCAGTCAAAGGAAGTAAATATAATATTTGGTCAGCAAAGTGACCTGATACTTAAGGAGAGCATCTCTTAGGAGAAACAGCAGGTCCTTTGTCTAGATTCAGCTCTAATGGCAACAGATTGATGGCCCCCATCCGTGCATATTTATCAATTTTTAAGGTTTTTTTCTTTTTGTAGACAGAAAATTGTTTCCTTAGGTCTATAGTCTTGCATTTATATTCCTAGTTCTTGGGTGGAACTGTATTTGTGGTCATTTAATGGATCCCATTAAGAGGAGGTTTCAGATTCCATTAAGTTTCTTTAGCTCAGTTGAATTATCTATCATGTTTTATTATTTATTGTATATTGTTTATGTTTGAATGTTGAATACTAATCTGCCAGAAGGAGAATTGAAAAGAAATTTCTCATTAAATTGAAAGCAGGCATTTAATTTCATTGTGCCCTAGTTTTATAATTACAATTACAAGATCCTTGTGAAGAACACAAGAAAATAAACAAATGTCACTATTCAATTGAACTCAAAGAAAATACATTTTATTCACAGAAGTGTCTTTACATACATAATTATCCAAAGGCCTACCTGAAGCTCTTTTTACTGTCACGCAAGCTCTTTCGCCCTAAACTCAACCTGCATCTGAATCATCTGGATATTAGCATAGAGGACGCTGGGCCCCACCCTAACTGGCAGATTCTGTAAGCCTGCAGTGTGATCCTAGAGTCTGCTGCTCTACCACGTTCCTGGGAGATGGTGATACATTTTTTTTCCTCATAGTGCCATAATTTGCCAATATACATTTGAGGCAATATCTTATGAACATCTATTTCTACTGCAATAAACTCTAAGATCAGCAGCTGGTCCAGAACTAGTTGGCTCAGAGTTGCATCCCAGTGCTTCACACACACACAATAATTGCTGTACATTTCAATTTTGACAAATGTCTTAGTTCTTTTTTTTTATACTTTAAGTTTTAGGGTACATGTACACAATGTGCAAGTTTGTTACTTATGTATACATGTGCCATGTTGGTGTGCTGCACCCATTAACTCGTCATTTACATTAGGTATATCTCCTAATGCTATCCCTCCACCCTCCTGTGACCCCACAATAGGCCCTGGGGTGTGATGTTCCCCTTCCTGTGTCCAAGTGTTCTCATTGTTCAATTCCCACCTATGAGTGAGACCATGCGGTGTTTGGTTTTTTTGTCCTTGTGATAGTTTGCTGAGAATGATGGTTTCCAGCTTCATCCATCTCCCTACAAAGGACATGAACTCATCATTTTTTATGGCTGCATAGTATTCCATGGTGTATATGTGCCACATTTGCTTAATCCAGTCTATCATTGTTGGACATTTGGGTTGGTTCCAAGTCTTTGCTATTGTGAATAGTGCCGCAGTAAACATATGTGTGCATGTGTCTTTATAGCAGCATGATTTCTAATCCTTTGGGTATATACCCAGCAATGGGATGGCTGGGTCAAATGGTATTTCTAGTTCTAGATCCCTGAGGAATGGCCACACTGACTTCCACAATGGTTGAACTAGTTTACAGTCCCACCAACAGTGTAAAAGTGTTCCTATTTCTCCACATCCTCTCCAGCACCTGTTGTTTCCTGACTTTTTAATGATCGCCATTCTAACTGGTGTGAGATGGTATCTCATTGTGGTTTTGATTTGCATTTCTCTGATGGCCAGTGATGATGAGCATTTTTTCATGTGTTTTTTGGCTGCATAAATGTCTTCTTTTGAGAAGTGTCTGTTCATATCCTTTGCCCACTTGTTGATGGGGTTGTTTGTTTTTTTCTTGTAAATTTCTTTGAGTTCTTTGTAGATTCTGGGTGTCTTAGTTCCATTCAGTTTTTTTTTTTAAGTAAATAATCCTGCAATAAACATGTTTTCTTTTGTATTTTAATTTTATTTTATGGTATTGAATCCCATTCTTTTTAAGTGAAATATTTTATGAAATGAAACATGATTCCTTCTAATCCCAATCCTAAACATTGGTAACAATGTGATTGATAAATTACACTTTTATTTTACTGTGCATATTTTCAAACATATTTAGAAGTATCACCTCACATTTTAAAATCTGTTTCGTAGGTGTCTTTTTCATTTCAAATAGCTTGAATGTCTTTCTATATCAATGCCTACATATCTATTGTAGGCTGCATGACAAATAGATACCATGTGATCAGACGGCGTTCTTGTAAAGTATTTCTCAGTCACTTTAATAAAGATCGTTTGTGTTGTTTCCACAGTTGTGCTGTGATAAGTTAAACATTTTTCCATATGCTTGTTAGTTATTTACAATATTTTTTCTTTGAATTGGCCTCTCATTTTTAAGGTTTTTGTATTATTATATTATTATTTTATCACAAAAGTAGTTAACAATAATACATAGTTTTAAATAGAAGGAGGATATTGAATGTTCCCAATACAAAAAAACACAATCAATGTTTGAGATTATGGATATTCTAATTACTCTGATCTGATTGCTTTATATGATATGTATCACAACATCAGTACATACCCCATAAATATGTACAAGTATTATGTGTCATTTTTAAAAAGATAGTTTAAAGAGGTCTGTTATCCAGCTTCAATAGCTCATTTTGTTAACCTCGTTCCATTCATAACCTCATACACGCGACTCTGATGCATATCAAAGCAGATCCCAGACATAGTACCCCTTATAAAAACTACAGAATGTTTCTTAAATGGATTATAATATTTTAAATCATAACCATAATACATTTAAAAAAATTTTAATAAACTTATTTTAGAAAACATTTATATTTACAGGAAAAAAATGTAAAGATAGTACAGAGAGCTCTTACTATCCCACATCCAATTTCTCCTTTTATTAAGTCTTGGTGATTTGAACGCATTTTTGTTAAATCAAGTCCATTCTTTATTCAGGTTTCTTAGTTTTTGCCCAGTATCCTTTCTGTATTCCAGAATCCCACCCGGGACATGTTATGTTTAACATTCCTGTTCCATGGGGCTCCCTAGGTGTGGGAGTTTCACAGACACTCCTCGTTTTTGATGACCTTGACATCTTTGAGAACTGGTCAGAATGTCTGTCAATCTGGACTTGTCTGATGTAGTTCTCATGATTAGGTTGGGTTTCTGGGCTTCTCAGGAGGAAGACCACAGAGCATCCACCCCTGAAGGTCATAGCAAAGCTCCACAACATCAGCAGGACTGGTCACTGGTAATGTCAACCTCCATCACCTCGATTTTTTCTCAAGTTTCAAAACAGTGAGGTACTCTTTTTTCCCCGTCCCACGCTGTACTTTTTTTTTATTATTATACTTCAAGTTCTAGGGTACATGTGCACAACCTGAAGGTTTGTTACATAGGTAAACATGTGCCATGTTGGTTTGCTGCACCCATCAACTCGTCATTTACATTAGGTATTTCTCCTAATGCTATCCCTCCCCAAGCCCTCCAACCCCTGACAGGTCCCAGGGTGTGCTGTTCCCTGCCCTGTGTCCATGTGTTCTCATTGTTCAACTCCCACCTATGAGTAAGAACATGTGGTATTTGGTTTTCTGTCCTTGTGATAGTTTGCTGAGAATGATGGTTTCCAGCTTCATCCATGTCCCTGAAAAGAACATGAACTCATCCTTTTTTATGGCTGCATAGTATTCCATGGTGTATATGTGCCACATTTTCTTAATCCAGTCTATCAGTGATAGACATTTGGGTTGGTTCCAAGTCTTTGCTATTGTGAATAGTGCCTCAATAAACATGCACATCCATGTGTCTTTATAGTAGCATGACTTATAATCCTTTGGGTATATATCCAGTAATGGGATTGCTGGGTCAAATTGTATTTCTAGTTCTAGATCCTTGAAGAATCGCCACTCTGTCTTCCAAAATGGTTGAACTAATTTACACTCCCACCAACAGTGTAAAAGAGTTCCTATTCCTCCACATCCTCTCCAGTATCTGTTGTTTCCTGAATTTTTAATGATCACCATTCTAACTGGAGTGAGATGGTATCTCACTGTGGTTTTGATTTACATTTCACTGATGACCAGTGATGATGAGCATTTTTTCATGTGTCTGTTGGCTACATAAATGTCTTCTTTTGAGAACTGTCTGTTCATATCCTTTGCCCATTTTTTGATGGGGTTTTTTCTTGTAAATTTGCTTAAGTTCTTTGTAGAATCTGGGTATTAGCCCTTTCTCAGATGGGTAGATTGCAAAAGTTTTCTCCCATTCTGTAGGTTGCCTGTTCACTTTGATGATAGTTTCTTTTGCTGTTCAGAAGCTCTTTAGTTTAATTAGATTCCATTTGTCAATTTTGGCTTTGTTGCCATTGCTTTTGGTGTTTTAGTCACGAAGTCTTTGCACATGTCTACGTCCTGAATGGTATTGTCTAGGTTTTCTTCTACAGTTTTTATGGTTTTAGGTCTTACATTTAAGTCTTTAATCCATCTTGAGTTAATTTTTGTGTACGGTGTAAGGAAGGGATCCAGTTTCAGCTTTCTACATATGGCTAGCCAGTTTTCCCAGAACCATTTATTAAATAGGGAATCCTTTCCCCATTGCTTGTTTTTGTCAGGTTTGTCAAAAATCAGATGACTGTAGATGTGTGATGTTATTTCTGAGGCCTCTATTCTGTTCCATTGGTCTATATATCTGTTTTAGTACCAGCGCCATGCTGTTTTCATTACTGTAGCCTTGTAGTATAGTTTGAAGTCAGGTAGCATGATGCCTCCAGCTTTGTTCTTTTTGCTTATGATTGTCTTGGCAATGCGGGCTCTTTTTTGGTTCCATATGAACTTTAAAGTAGTTTTTTTCCAATTCTGTGAAGAAAGTCATTGGTAGCTTGATGGGGATGGCATTGAATGTATGAATTACCTTTTTCACAATATTGATTCTTTGTATCCATGAGCATGGAATGTTCTTCCATTTGTTTGTGTCCTCTTTTATTTCATTGAGCAGTGGTTTGTAGTTCTCCTTGAAGAGGTCTTTCACATCCCTTGTAAGTTGGATTCCTAGGTATTTTATTCTCTTTGCAGCAATTGTGAATAGGAATTCACTCATGATTTCGCTCTCTGTTTGTCTGTTATTGATGTATAGAAACGCTTGTGATTTTTGCACATTGATTTTGTATCCTGAGACTTCAGTGAAGTTGAATATCAGCTTAAGGAGATTTTGGGCTGAGAGGATGGGGCTTTCTAAATATACAATCATGTCATCTGCAAACAGGGACAATTTGACTTCCTCTTTTCCTAACTTAATATGCTTTATCTCTTTGTCTTGCCTGATTGCCCTGGCCAGAACTTCCAACACTATGTTGAATAGGAGTGGTGAGAGAGGGCATCTTTGTCTTGTGCTGGTTTTCAAAAGGAATACTTCCAGTTTTTGCCCTTTCAGTATGATATTGGCTGTGGGGTTTGTCATAAATAGCTCTTATTATTTTGAGATACATTCCATCAATACCTAGTTTACTGAGAGTTTTAGCATAAAGGCTGTTGAATTTTGTCAAAGGCCTTTTCTGCATCTATCGATATAATCATGTGGTTTTTGTCTTTGGTTGTGTTTATGTGATGGATTACGTTTATTGATTTGTGTCTGTTGAAGCAGCCTTACATCCCAGGGATGAAGCCCACTTGATCGTGGTAGATAAGCTTTTTGATGTGCTGCTGGATTCAGTTTGCCAGTATTTTATTGAGGATTTTCACATTGATGTTCATCAGGAATATTGGTCTAAAATTCTCCTTTTTTGTTGTGTCTCTGCCAGGCTTTGGTATCAGGATGATGCTGGCTTCATAAAATGAGTTAGGGAGGATTCCCTCTTTTTCTATTGATCGGAATAGTTTCAAAAGGAATGGTACCAGCTCCTGTTTGTACCTCTGGTAGAATTCGGCTGTGAATCCGTCTGGTCCTGGACTTTTTTGGCTGGTAAGCTATTATTGCCTCAATTTCAGAACCTGTTATTGGTCTATTCAGAGATTCAACTTCTTCCTGGTTTAGTCTTGGGAGGGTATATGTGTCCAGGAATTTATCCATTTCTTCTAGATTTTCTAGATTCTTTGCATAGAGATGTTTATAGTATTCTCTGATGGTAGTTTGTATTTCTGTGGGATCAGTGGTGATATCCCCTTTATCATTTTTTATTGCATCTAGTTGATTCTTCTCTCTTTTCTTCTTTATTAGTCTTGCTAGTAGTCTATTTTGTTGATCTCTTCAAAAAACCAGCTCCTGGATTCCCTGATTTTTTGAAGGGTTTTTTGTGTCTCTATCTCCTTCAGTTCTGCTCTGATCTTAGTTATTTCTTAAAAGCTTAGCCTTCTGCTAGCTTTTGAATGTGTTTGCTCTTGCTTCTCTAGTTATTTTAATTGTGATGTTAGGGTGTCAATTTTAGATCTTTCCTGCTTTCTCTTGTGGGCATTTAGTGCTATAAATTTCCCTCTACACACTGCTTTAAATGTGTCCCAGAGATTCTGGTATATTGTGTCTTTGTTCTCATTGGTTTCAAAGAACATGTTTATTTCTGCCTTCGTTTCTTTATTTACCCAGTAGTCATTCAGGAGCAGGTTGTTCAGTTTCCATGCAGTTGTGCAGTTTTGAGTGAGTTTCTTAATCCTGAGTTCTAATTTGATTGCATTGTGGTCTGAGAGACAGTTTGTTGTGATTTCTGTTCTTTTCCATTTGCTGAGGAGTGTTCTATACCAATTATGTGGTCTGTTTTAGAATAACTGTGATGTGGTGTTGAGAAGAATGTATATTCTGTTGATTTGGGGTGGAGAGTTCTGTAGATGTCTATTAGATCCGCTTGGTGCAGAGCTGAGCTCAAGTCCTGGACATCCTTGTTAACATTCTGTCTCATTGATCTGTCTAATATTGACAGTGGGGTGTTATAGTCTCCCATTATTATTGTGTGGGAGTCTAAGTATCTTTGTAGGTTTCTAAGGACTTGCTTTACGAATCTCGGTGCTCCTGTATTGGGTGCATACATATTTAGGATAGTTAGCTCTTCTTGTTGAATTGATCCCTTTACCATTATGTAATGGCCTTCTTTGTCTCTTTTGATGTTTGTTGGTTCAAAGTCTGTTTTATCAGAGACTAGGATTGCAACCCCTCTTTTTTTTTTTTTTTTTCCTCTCCATTTGCTTGGTAGAGCTTCCTCCATCCCTTTATTTTGAGCCTATGTGTGTCTCTGCACATGAGATGGGTCTCCTGAATACAGCACACTGATGGGTCTTGACTCTATTCAATTCGCCAGTCTGTGTGTTTTAATTGGGGCATTTAGTCCATTTACATTTAAGGTTAATATTATGTGTGAATTTGATCCTATCATTATGATGTTAGCTGGTTATTTTGCCTGTTAATTGATGCAGTTTCTTCATAGCATTGATGGTCTTTACAATTTGGCATGTTTTTCAGTGGCTGGTACTGGTTGTTCCTTTCCATGTTTAGTACTTCCTTCAGGAGCTCTTGTAAGGCTGGTCTGGTGGTGACAAAATCTCTCAGCATTTGCTTGTCTGTAAAAGATTTTATTTCTCCTTCACTTATGAAGGCTTAGTTTGGCTGAAGATGAAATTCTGGGTTGAAAATTCTTTTCTTTAAGAATGTTAAATATTGGCCCCCATTCTCTTCTGGCTTTTAGGGTTTCTGCTGAGAAATCCACTGTTAGTCTGATGGGCTTCCCTTTGTGGGTAACCTGACCTTTCTCTCTGGCTGCCCTTAACATTTTTCCCTTTATTTCAACTTTGGTGAATCTGACAATTATGTGTCTTGGGGTTGCTCTTCTTGAGAAGTATCTTTGTAGTGTTCTCTGTACTTCCTGAATTTGGATGTTGGCCTGCCTTGCTAGGTTGGGGAAGTTCTCCTGGATAATATCCTGAAGAGTGTTTTCTAACTTGGTTGCATTCTCACTGTCACTTTCAGGTATACCAATCAAACAGAGATTTGGTCTTTTCACAGAATCGCATATTTCATGGAGGCTTTGTTTGTTTCTTTTCACTCTTTTTTCTCTAATCTTGTTTTCTCATTTTATTTCATTAATTTGATCTTCAATCACTGATATCCTTTCTTCCACTTGATCGAATTGGCTATTGAAGCTTGTGCATGTGTCATGAAGTTCTCATGCTGTGGTTTTCAGCTCCATCAGGTCATTTAAGTTCTTCTCTACACTGTTTATTCTAGTTAGCCATTCATCTAACCTTTTTTCAAGGTTTTTAGCTTCCTTGCCATGGGTTCAAACATCGTCCTTTAGCTCGGAGAAGTTTGTTATTACCAACCTTCTGAAGCCTACTTCTGTCAACTTGTCAAGCTCATTCACCCTCCAGTTTTGTTCTGTTGCTGGTGAGGAGCTGCTGTCCTTTGGAGGAGAAGAGGCCCTCTGGTTTTTGGAATTTTCAGCCTTTCTGCTCTGGTTTCTACCCATCTTTGTGGTTTATTCTACCTTTGGTCTTTGATGTTGATGACCAAAGATGGGGTTTTGGTGTGGATGTCCTTTTTGTTTATGTTGATGCTATTCTTTTCTGTTTGTTAGTTTTCCTTCTAACAGTAGGCCCCTCAGCAGCAGGTCTGTTGGAGTTTGCTGGAGGTCCACTCCAGACCCTCAGCCTTCCCCAGCAGAGGCTGCAGAACAGCAAATATTGCAGAAAAGCAAATATTGCTGCCTGCTCCTACCTCTCGAAGCTTCATCCCAGAGGGGCACCCGCCTGTATGAGGTGTCTGTCAGCCCCTTCTGGGAGGTGTCCCGTAGACATGCTACATGAGGGTTAGAGGCCCACTTGAGGAGGCAGTCTATCTGTTCTCAGAGCTCAAATGCCATGCTGGGAGAAACACTGCTCTCTTCAGAGCTGTCAGACAGGGACGTTTAAGTCTGCAGACGTTGTCTGCTGCCATTTGTTCCGCTATGCCCTGCCCACAGATGTAGATTCTTGAGAGGCAGTAGGCATTGCTGAGCTGCAGTGGGCTCTGCCCAGTTCAAGCTTCCCAGCTGCTTTGTTTAATACTCAAGCCTCAGCAATGGCAGATGCTCCTCCCCCCACCAGGCTGCAGCCTAGCAGGTTTATCTCAGACTGCTGCGCTAACAGTGAGCAAGACTCTGTGGGCATGGGACCCACTGAGCCAGGCACAGGAGGGAATCTCCTGGTCTGTCAGTTGCTAAGACCATGGGAAAAGCACAGTATTTGGGTGAGAGTGTACTGTTCCTCCAGGTACAGTCTCTCACAGCTTCCCTTGGCTAGAAAAGGGAAATCCCCCTAACCCTTGCACTTCCTAGGTGATGTGACACCACACTCTGCTTCGTCTTGCCCTCTGTGGGCTGCACCTACAGTCCAACCAGTCCCAATGAGATGAACCAGGTACCTCAGTTGGAAATGCAGAAATCACCCGTCTTCTGCGTTGATCTCCCTGGGAGCTGCAGACCAGAGCTGTTCCTATTTGGCCATCTTGGAAGCAACCATCCTTTTTTTTGAGATATAGTCTCATTCTGTTGCCAGGCTGGAGTGCAGTGGTGTGATCTCGTCTCACTGCTCATGCTGTACTCTTAAGAAGGAAGTTCCTGTTCACAGCCCACACTGAAGGGTGGGGAGAGATGACTCTCCTTCTGAGAATGGAATATTTATATAAATTATTTTGAATTATTCTACACAGGACAGTTGGCTATTCTGCTCTGTTTAGTTACTTGTTGATATCGTTTTCATATCGGTATGGACCCATGGACGTTTATTGTATACTTTGGGTTATAATCTAGTACTACATGGTTTGTTTTCTTGCTTTCATTGTTCCCTACTTGGCTATTCTGAGCCCTTCAGTTGACTCCTGTGTCTCTTGACATATGCTGTGTGAGCGTGCGTGTCTGAGTTTGCATGTGTGCATGTGTTGAGCACTTTCTTGCTTTCTGACAGCAATATGCACCAAGATTACCTTGTATATTTCCTGCCCTAGTCCTAGCATCAGCCATTTATCCAAGGCACCCTGGTGCCTTTTATGGGAGAATGGCCTTAGAAACCAAGATATGCACACTAGGTTCATACGGCTGCTGGATGGCCACTTCCCCTAGGCCTCATCCTCTTCTCAGCTGACATGGCAGAGAATGAATGTCTGCACACTAATTCAATTGCATACATATATCTGTAAACTCAGATGATTCTGCAGGACTGCTAAAAGCAGAAATGTGTCTAGCACTTGGGTGTCAGAATACAGGGAGCCCTGGTACCTGTGGTCAACTACAACACACTCATCTTTTAAGTGTAGTGTTAATTGCTTAGCTTTTTATTTTTATCTTCTCTGGAATATAATATTGAATTGTCCATTCATCTTCCTACTTATTTTGTATTCTATTTTACCACATTTACTCCCTAAGCCATTTAAAGTATGTTTTCCAAAGAAAAAGCAGTGTCACCCACACTAGAAATAGAAACCTGAAAATGTGAGCATTAGTAGCAGTGACAACAGTGTCCATGTGGTAAAGCACAGACAGTAAGCACGTGCTTCTCGTTATGAACCCTTCAGCATGTCTGTTCCTTTTTGCATGTTTTTAAAGATCTAATTTTATGGTTTGGGAATCTTTAACAACTCACAGATGCTAGAAATACCTGTAAGCTAAACTTGGTTTTTTTTGAGAGGTTCTCTGTGGCCTGAGAAGTCAAAGTTTTTAAAAAATATTTACTTGTCACGAAATATTCACCTAAAGTAGTAAAATAAGACATACACTAGACCTCTCATTTCTTAATGTCAGAAATCAAGTCTTATTAAACCTTCTATCTCTGTTATTCAACATAATACACCAGATACAGCCAACACTCATGTCTCTTCATGGAACAAATTGGATAAATGATGAAGTATGGACAAATTAGCCATGTGTCATTTTCACAAGTAATTGGAGCTCAGTAGGTACACTGATGACTGAATAAACATGTGCTATAAAATATTTACATTAATATGCAAAATATCCTGTAGGGCTTACAGAAGGGATTAATATATTTAGCTGTATAAGAAATATGTTAAATTGTTCTTATATGAAAATTTTTGTGCGATTCTATTTGTGTTTGTATCAACTTAAGATTCAAATAAAAGGGTATAAGAGATATCAATATATTTATGGAAATTTTCCCAGTACATTACTATTACTTGGTTTTTCTTCCTCTTAGAGAATAAGGACAAAGTTATATTAATGTTTATTTTCAAGCAAGAAATATGTTTTGGCTCCATGTGTATCATGAACCAAGAATAACTCTACTTATCATGATGACTCAGTCCAAAGAATGTTCTGATTTATTCAATTTTTCTCCCTAAATAAGTTAAAGTAGTTCATTCAGGAGCAATTAGAGTCTCACTTTTTATATTGGATCTTAGAAGGACACAAGACAATAAGAGAGAAGCATTTTTCTTCTGGTATGACCTTCAGCGGAAAGAAAGCTGCAGGGCCTAGGAGAGGAAGGCATGGAGTTTGGTCCTGGTCCTAGACCAGAGCAACAATGTGCACATCATGCTTAATCAAGAGGAATAAGCCTGGCAGCTGAAACGGGGGTGCAGCAGCGGTCATGTTCCTGTCCAAGAACTTGATGTTACTGATTATCGATGAAGTTATTGATGTTCAATTTGTTTGTACAACACTTTCCCCAAGCATGCCCAGATTCTGAGAATCTCCAACCGAGGAATGGGAGAAGGGGTGTGTTAGGGACATAAATGATTGGCTTCACTTCAAGCCCCTTTGTCCCTTACACCTCTCTACCACTCCAATAAATGCAATGAATCCTACAGTCCTCTTCCCTCTGGGTCTCTCCACCCCTTTCCATTCCTTCTGCTCTCATCTCTTCCTGGACTCCTGCCGAATCCCTCTGGGCTTTCCACACCCACTCTAACCTTTCCTGATGCCTTCTTCACACTTCATGCTGAATGATTTTTTTAAATCTTTTTATGCAAATCTAGTTTCATTATTTCTCTACTCCAGACATTTCACTGGGTTCATGTCATGCTTAGAATGATGGTAAAAATCCTTCGCAGGTCTTTTAAGCTTCCGGCAGTCTGCTGTTTCTCTCTGATTCTCCAGTTGTTTCCCAACCTGTCCTCCTTCCTGGATTTTCTTGGCATTGCATGCTGGCCTTCTTTACATATATGTAATAGAACATGTCTATTTCTTCTTTGGAGCTTTCAACATGCCCCATTCCTCCAAATCTATCCCCCACCCAGGTTAACTAATATTCATAATAATACATGAAGGTGGTCTTCCTTGAGCACTCAATCAGGAGCTGTCTCAGTGTTGTACATCTTAATAACACTTGGAATGTTCCTCCATAGCCTGTTTCCATTAGCAGCTATTTATCAACGTGATTGCTTGTCTAATGCTTCTCATTCTCTTATTATAGAAGGACCCTGTATTTATCAGTTCTCATACTGCTATAAAGGAGACTGGATAATTTCTAAAGAAATGAGGTTGAAATGGCTCACGATTCTGCAGGCCATACAAAAAGTATGGCAGCACCTGCTTGGCTTTTGGGGAGGCCTCTGGAAACTTACAATCATGGCGGAAGGCAAAGGAGGAGCCAGCACTTTACATGGCTGGAGCAGGAGGAAGAGAGAGCAAGGAGGTGCTACACACTTTTACACAACCAGATCTCATGAGAACTCACCCACCATCACAAAAACAGCACTGAGGAGAAGGTGCTAAACCATTTATGAAGCAACCACCCCCATGATCCAATCACCTCCCACCAGGCCCCACCCCCAACACTGAGAATTATATTTTGACATGAGATTTGGGTGGGGACACAGCTCCAAACCACATCAGACCCAAGGTCCTGACGCACCTCTGGTTCTCACACAGCAACCCAGTCTCCAGCACAGCAATGGTCATCTTGAAGACATTCAGTGACTATTTGTTGAATGAAGGAAGGAAATGAACACTTTCCCAGGCTTAATTGTCCAGATGAAAGTGTCCTTTTCCATCAGATATTGTAGATGTGGAAGGAAGGATCAGAATGGACTATGATGAATTATGCAAGCCAGTGCCTCATTCACCCAGTAATAGCGTCCGAGAACAATAAGCATCCAAACACGACATGAGGCTCGTGGAGCCTGCGGGTTCTTCTGATGAAAACGCGGTCTTTTCCCTCTGTTTTTAGGGGAAAACGCTTCATAATTCTAAGAAATTTCAATTGAATATTTGATAAAGTCTTCATCCTAGTTAAGTACTAAAATTTAGGATTCATAATATTTGCCATTTATAGTTGCAACGACTGCTTTAGCAGGATTTACTGAAATGTCTTGCTAAGTACTTTTCTAAGAAATCTGGCTGCTATGCAACTCTTAGAAATATTGTCAAACTCTCACTGTGCGTCTACGTAGACAGTTGGTTTCCCCCAACTGTGTTTCCAAAATAGGTTTTCTAAAAATCAGTTTATTATCACTGTTGTCATGAGGTGGTCAAGGAATTCTCAGTTGTTGTTACTCTTGCTTTTTAAACATTTTGATTCATAACTAAATGAGTGTTTTGACTTCTAACATAACATACACATCACTGTTTGCATCACACACAGCCCTGTGCTATTCAATTGCTAAGGCAGAAGCAAAATCATCCAAATCTCCTTTGTGTTTATTTATCAAGTGAGAATTCACTATTGTCACTAATTTATGTTCCATCTTTAGAATGGATCAGCTGGAGTTGGTGGTCCCTAGTGTTTTCTATCCTGCTTTCAATGCAAATCGTCTAAAGAAATAAACAACTCTTGAAAACCACAACTCCTGTTTATCTTTGAGAGGTATTGCTTTCAGAATTATTTAAGGTCTGGCCACTGAGTCATCACTAAATCAGCATAACAGATAAACTAATCACATAGACAACATGTGCAGAATTCAATAAGCATGTTGGTGCCTACATTATATGCTGCTGTGCAAAGAAGTAGCTAGGGATGAGATATTGCTCTCTGGGGAAAAGAAAGTAAGAAGGAAAGAAAACAAAATACCATTGAAATGCTGGATCTTATGTACCAAGGAATGTTTGCTATGGTTGGGTCTGGGGTACTGGTGGGTTATTATGAAGGTTGGACTTGGCCACAGAGCAGCATTCAAGAGAGAAGACCACATATGTGTGTGTCTGCATTTGAATGGGAACTATTAAATTTGCCTGAATCCAACAGAGGCAATATTCTGGAACATAATTTAAAGCCAATTAATAACAGTAGCAGAAAGCCACAATTGTGACTACAGACTTGTTAGAACTAACAGTTGTTCAGCAACCTTGTCTGTACATGAAGAAAGAACACATGAACAATTATTTCAAAATTTCAAAACTGCTAGGTCTGGGAACATGGGCACAGCAGAACTCAGGAGCAGAAGCTGCAGCCGTGAGGACAGGCTGCCCCCGGCATCGGTTCCCCTTGGCCCTGACCTTGGTGGTGTGGGCATCCGGCACAACTGAGGCTTTCATTCCATTGTGAAGTACAAGCACCTGGCCAGGAGCTGGAGCTGCTGAAGGGAGGTAACAGGGAAGTTGGGCAGTTTGAGGTTGCCCAGCAGAAAAGCAACAAAGTCTGTGGGCTCCAGAGAGCTGTTGTGCCACTTCCACCCTCCACCTCTTCCGGAAGAGTTGCTCTCACCCACAGGAAAGGGAGCGCTGGGAATTCCCAGCCCAGCCAAGTGGACGCATTACATAGCCCCACACCAAGGAATGGCCAAGGTCCCTTTGGGGAAGACTGGAAACCCTCTCCATATCTGCATGTCATAGGGCTGCAGGGCGCTTCTGCCTGGGGACCTGGCCACAACTCACTCAGTGGGTCTAGATCTGTAAACTGACCCAGACCCAGAAACAATGCAATAATGGGTGAGTTTTTGTGGGAGTGACTCCCCTACTCTCCCATCATCCATCTTTCCCATCTTTTTTTAGAGCTTTGGTGCCCTTCAGCTGTCTCCATCTCTCTGTGCAGGGCAAGGCATCTGGGCCCCACTGTGACCTGCCCCTGCTCACCCACCCAGCCTTCTGTGGCCAGGGTCGTGTCCTCCCCACTGCCACTAGCAAATCTCATCCTATAACAGTCTCTGCTATTGGCAGCCCTGCTTGACAGAGGAGAGCCGCTACTGGAAAGCTTAAAGAGACAGGTGCCCATTGCACCAGCGCATCTCCTGGCTGTGAAACGGCATCCCCTCCACCCTTCTACACGCACATCAATCACTCAGTGGACCATGCAGCCACTTACACCATGATCACTGTAGCACACCCGCGTCCCTCCACCGCTGACCACAGAAACAGTGGTATTTCAATTTCACACAGCACGGAGCATTGCCTCTTCTGAACCTTGAGCTGCCATCCTAGCAGCAAATCTGCCTCCTGGGTTCTTGCCAGATAATTATGTTTTGTATCTCATGACTGCAGGGACAAGCATCTGTAAACACTCCCGAACCTCCTGACCCTTCCATCAGGTGCTGTGAAAACCAGAGCCACTCACCTTCCCCATCTCAAGTTGGATATTCTGGCTGGGTTGTGTGCCTTTGGGATGCACCTGCACCTCCTTTTCCTTCTTTATCAGGCCCCCCATATTTCTGCTGGATAAGTAACATCATCCTCATCAGCCTAGTGGCCAAGAGAAGTGGAGGTTGAACCTGAGGAAGACGCATGGCTCATTGTAGCAAGAGGTGCCACGGTGTCTCTGGGCAAGATGCAAGCATCATTCCTTCTGGGGAAGGGCAACTCCTTTCTCCAGGCTCCAGGGGCTCCTAAGAGTCCAGGGGGGTTCACAGTTTTCAGGGGCATCTCAGTCCTTATACATGGACACACAAACCTGCACATACACACAAGTACACACATACATGTACACACATTGATATACGTAAACGTATGTGTGTAGACATTTATTATTCTATATATTTGCAATTATTAAGTAATCTACATATTGTATGATCTTAAGCATAAACTTTATAAATTGTAGTTTATTTGATTCTCTGGGCAATTGTCTTCTTAATACAGAAGATTTACATCAGAAAAGTATTCTGAATCAAAAAAGGTAAAAACTACTTTCTGGCTACGTTTGTAAAGATAATAAACTTGTTTTTTCCCTGAATAATGTGTTTTGCCTTGTTTATTGATGTGGTACAGTGATGCAAACTGTTTTTCTTATAATAGCAGCATGCATTTTACCTGTGAAGTATTATACCTCCCTCCCTCATAGGAGACAGATAAATGCAGCAGTAGTCTAGTGGAAGTGAAATTCAAGCCTGCAAACTTGATCTTTTCCTGAACTCAGGGGATGTTTTCGAGGCATTTAGAAAGTCGCCATTTTATAAAATTTATCTGCAAACTACATGTTTTTTGCCTTTTAAACTTGGCTTTTGGAGGCTGGGCATGGCAGCTCATGCCTGTAATCCTAGCGTTTTGAGAGGGAGGTGGGAGGACTGCTTGAGCTTGGGAGTTCAGACCAGCCTGGGCAACACAGTGAGACCTTGTCTCTGCAATTTTTTTTAAAAATTAGCTGGACGTGGTGGCATGTACCTGTAGTTCCAGCTACTTGGGTGGCTGAAGTGGGAGGATAATAATAAGTAACTATTTATTATTGTTTTCTTAGCAAGGTCTCTGTCATCCAGGTTGGAGTGCAGTGGCCTGCTGGGGTTAAGCAATCCTTCCACCTCAGCCACCCAAGTAGCTGGAACTACAGGTACATGCCACCACGTCTAGCTAATTAAAAAAAAAATTGTAGAGACAAGGTCTCACTGTGTTGCCCAGGCTCTTCTGAACTCCTGAGCTCAAGCAGTCCTCCCACCTCCCTCTCAAAATGCTAGGATTACAGGTATGAGCTGCCATGCCCAGCCTCCAAAAGCCAAGTTTGATGGGTGCAGCAAACCAACATGGCACATGTATACCTATGTATAAAACTTGCACGCTGTGCACATGTACCCTAGAACTTAAAGTATAATTAAAAAAAGCAAAACCAAAAAAAAGCCCTTTATAAAAAAGAAAATAATAATAAATATATAAATAAATTACCTTGGCTTTTGGTCTCTGTATATATGCAACAAGCCTTCATTCATGTAATTGATATTTTGGTATTTTGGCAGGTCTAGGGAGCTGCTATCAAAGGTGGTCAAAAATAATAAAATCTCACTTTTGTATGACTCCATCTGGGGAGTCACATCTACTCCATTGCATAGAAAACGCCCTGGATTATTTACAGAGAGCATTGTCACTTTTTCAATTTGGGCCCCAAAAATGTGGAAGAAACATTTCAATTTGATAGATAGAGAGCCAGAGCAAGACTGAGCTACAGCATGAAGATAGGAGATAAGCAATTCAGAGAACTGATCAGTGGTGTGTATTCTACAGAGGTTGTTTGAGGAAACAAATGACTTTAGCAAAACCATTGAAAAAGACAACCTGTTCAAACGGAAGATGTTTTTGTGACTGGCATACATTTTTTAGAAAATCATCTGATACAGTTTGGCTCTGTGTCCCCACCCAAATCTCAGGATGAGTTGTGATCCTCAGTGTTGGAGGAGGAGTCTGGTGGGAGATGATTGGATCATGGGGGCGGGTTCTAATGCTTTGGCACCATCTCCCTAATGCTGCTGGTTTAAAAATGTGCAGCACCTCCCCACGCCTCCTGCTCTGGCTGTGTGACAACCATGCCTGCTTCCCCTTCACCTTCCGCCATGATTGTAAGTTTCCTAAGGCCTCCCCAGCCATGCCTCCTTTATAGCCTGTGGAACTGTGAGTCATTTAAACCTCTTTCTTCATAAATCGCCCAGTCTCAGGTATGTCTTTATAGCAGTGTGAGATCAGACTAATATGATCTCCAAGTAGTAATAAAAGCCTAGTTTTAAAAAATAGAGTGCAGGACACAGAGAAGACAGCCAGTGGGACCCAGAGGACTGACATGAGCTGGACGTGGGCAGGCCATGCACCACAGGTGCTCTCACCGAGAGGGGACTGGCAATTTGTGTTTCAGCTCCGGGCACATAATGTTCAGCCTCTGGTGCACGCTGAATGTAACTGCGGGATGACAGGGCGTAGGGTTTCCTCATAAAGATGGCTCATTCTCACCTAATGCTCTACTTGTCTGCAGTTAAAGGATCCCTCTAAATATTTGCATGGATAGACATGACTTTAACAGTTGTGTCCAGTAATAAGAGTAGAGCCTTATTTAAAGCTTATCTCATTTTAATGTGGATTTTAACAAGAATTCTTTTCAGAGGCCAAGTGAGGTCCCAGGAACCTGGTTTCCACTTGCCTGGTTTCCACTTCTAGTCCCACGGATTTCAGATGCATTGTGAGTGAATGTTCTTCTCATCATTCCCACTAATACTTTTATAAACAACTCTTTAGAAAAAAATCCATCTGTGAATTGGCACCCAGGTCACTGCTGACATTTATCAGGTGAACCAGCCCCCAATATTTCAATGTAGGTTCTTTTCTATTTTCCCTAAGTGTCAGCTGGTCTGAGAAATAAAGAGAAAGAGTACAAAAGAGGGAAATTTTACAGCTGGGCCTCCAGGGGTGACATCACCTATGGGTGACTTCACCTATTGGTAGGTTCCCTGATGCCCCCTGAGCCGCAAAACCAGCAAGTTTTTATTAGGGATTTCAAAAGGGGAGGGGGGTACGCACTACGAACAGGGAGTAAGTCACAAAGATCACATGCTTCAAAGGGCAATGAAAGATCACAAGGGCAGGGCGAAATTAGAATTACTGATGAGGTTCCATGTCCCACTGGGCACGTATTGTCTTGATAAACATCTTATTAGGAAACAGTGTTCGAAAGCAGGCAACTGGTCTACTAGAATTCACCAGGCTGGAATTTCCCAATCCTGGTAAGCCTGAGGGCACTGCAGGAGACCAGGGCATATTTCATCCCATATCTTCAACCACATAAGACAGACGCTCCCAGAGTAGTCGTCGATAGGCCTACCCCTGGGAATGCATCCCTTCCCCAGGGTTATTGCTTGCTGAGAAAAGAATTCAGTGATATTTCTCTTATTCACTTTCTGCAAGAAGAAAATATGACTCTGCTCTGCCTGGCCCTGCGGGCAGTCAGACCTTGTGGTTATCTCCCTTGTTCCCTGAAAATTGCTGTTATCCTTTTCTTTTTCAGGATGCCCAGATTTCATATCGTTCAAACACACGTTTTACAAAAAATTTGTACAGTGAAAGCAAGCACCACAGGGTCCTGAGGTGACATACATCCTCAGCTTATGAAGATGATGGGATTAAGAGATTAAAGTAAAGACAGGTATAGGAAATTATGAGTATTGATTGGGGAAGTGATAAATGTCCATGAAATCTCCACAATTTATGTTTTTCTGCTGCAGCTTCAGCTGGTCCCTCCGTTCGGGGTCCCTGACTTCCTGCAACAGACATTGGCTCATTCAGCAGCCACCACATGCCCCTCTCCAGGGATCTACTTCATAACCACCCAGAAAAGGTCATTTTGCTACAGGAGCTAAAAAGAAGTTATTTAGGCAGATAGTGAGGGTAAAGGAGTCCTTGGCAAGGCTTGCATTTTAACAAAAAGCAACCCCAAATAATTTCTTTTCTAACAAAGAGCAGCCTGTAAAATCGAGCTGCAGACATAGATAAGCAAGCTGCAAGCTTGCACAGGGTGAATGCTGGCAGCTGTGCCAATAGAAAAAGCCTGCCAGGTGCCAGTCGCTAAATGTACAGTAAAAGAAGCAGGCAACATGGCCCCAGCTGAGTAGAGAACCTGTCTGCATAATAAAAGATTGGGGAGGTGTGGCCAGCCTCTTTGAGGGCTATGCAAACAGCACACCCAGTCCTGACCAGTTCTCCTGGCGCTATGCAAATGGCACATCTGGTCCTACCAATCTTTCATGCCCTATGTAAATCATAGGGCTGCCTCCTCCAGCTCATCTATAAAACCTCCTGCTCTTTTCCGCAGACTGGAAGACCCGCTGGGGACCCCCTCCAACTGCATGAGAGAGCACTTTTCTCTTTCTTTCATCTATTAAACCTCTGCTCTTAACCTCACTCCTTAGCGTGGGTGTCCTTGATTTCCTTGTTGGAGGCAACGAACCTCGGGTATTACCCCAGATGAACGACATGGCTTCAATGTCCTGTCCATCCCACAGAGCTTACTTCTTAGAACTGGATATAGTAAGCAGGAGGTAAGAGTGAATACTCCAAGGTAAATATGACATTGGTTTCGGGTAGTCTGCAACATGCCTGCCTTAGCACTAAGCTATCACCCATCACAGGCGCTACCCAGGGAAGTGGCTCAAGCACACAGGCAGAACTCAGTCGAATTGTGGACTGCAGCGGGGCTGGGGGTCCTGAGACAGCCAGGTCCTGCCCTCCACACCTGGGGATCTCTCAGACCCCAATCTCGGATTGCCACGTGGGCACCCACTTGTTCACCCATCCAGCATCCAGCACGCACTGTGGTCCAAGGTGTTGTAGGCACAGAGCAGGCGAAGATCGTGAACCTCAGCAGTCCTGGGCTCTAAGGGGGATCATCCTTTCATTCACAAGATGAGGGGCTTGGCATGGAAAGGCTAATGCAGGCATTGATGGAATCTGATTTGTGACAATTGCAAAGAATAGAACAGGCCCACGTGAACTGTCTCATGGACAGTTCTGAGCTCCAGCCCCAGTCTCTGGCTGTTTCAGTTCTCCTGTACCATCAAAGCCATTTATCAAGCACCCTCCATACACACGCTGAGGTGAACACAGCACAAAATTCAAAGCATTATGCTCCCCAAATCCTAGAAGCATGATCTTTCTGAAAGGAAAGAGTATTACAACTTATGAAAATTACAACTAATATGATTTTTTATTTTGTTTGGATTTTTATTCTATTTTATAAAGAGATATTAGAAAATACAACCAATTGGGCCAGATAGTTTTAATACAGTACTATAACTATACAGGTAACTAGGCTCTATAAATATGTGCTATCCAGTTACAATAAATGGAACATAATTTTTAGGAACTGGGCAAAGGAGATAGAACGTGTTCAAGGTGTGTTTCTGTTTGTGCACTTGTGTGCATGTGTGTGCCTCTGTGTGTGAATAATGTGCACTGTGTATATGTGTGTTTGTGTGTGTGTGTCTGTGTGTGCATATGTGTGTGTTTGCATGTGTGTGTGTGTGTCTGCGTTGAATGAATGGCTTTTACTCAAAGAGTTTATGTGTTCAAAGCACAATGTGAACACCATGGACCACTTTTCCATACTCAAAATAGCATATTTTATTATGTTGAAATATGTGGATCCATTGTGAAGGCTAACGCCTAGAATCCCAGCACTTTGGAGGCCGAAGCAGGAGTATCACTTTAGGCCAGGAATTCAAGACCACCCAGGGCAACATAGTAGGACCCCATCTTTACAAAAAATAGAAAAAATTTGCAGTGCATGGTGGCACATGCCTGTAGCCCCAGCTACTTGTGAAGCTGAGGTAGGAGGATCACTTGAGCCCAATAGATCATCACTGCAGTGAGCCATGATTGTGCCACTGCACTCCAGCCTGGGCACAGAGTGAGACCTGTCTCTGAAAAGATAGAAACAAAAAATAAAAATAAATATGTGAGGAAGAGTAAAGAAGACAAAATTCTTTTTCCCAGAAAAATAGTGGCAAGATGAATTTCTCTGAAGTTCTTTTTTGTTCTAGTCTCAACTCAGGCTTAAATAAGAACAAAAGATAAAGGGCGTCTTTCCCTTCAAGCTTAAAGAAAGGTCTCTACAGCAGCGTTTATCAATAATGAAATGATTAATCAAAAGTCATTTCGTTTTCTCCAAAATTCAAATGATTAAATATTAAATTACTTTGAAGAGTATCTGAATGCTGACACTCATATAATTTTACTAAGTGCTTTGTTTACATCTTATTTCAGATGGGTATTAAGGAAAAATTTCCAACAGAGGCAGCAGTGACTAGTGAGTGATAACCAATATGGCAATTACCAAAACTATAATAAACCCTTTTAGTGTATTTGCTTCATTAGCAGAGAGCGGGTAAGAAAACACAGAATGGTTCAGGATGAATTATCTGGGGGAATGACAGTCCATCTGATGACTCAGCTAAATTCTGTCCCAACAGAGCTCGGTAGTCTCTGACCCTGGGTTTCCTTCTGTGCTTTTCCCAATGCACAGTAGTTTTCAGCCAGGGTCAACATTTCATGACACATTTGCTCATGGTCTGTCTTTGTTATGACAGAGCCAACAGAGAAACAATGAGGTGTTTCCTGAGTAGTGTCTAGGTGAAGATTTAAGTCACTCACCTTGCACAAAAATCTTGTAAGTTGGGGCAAATCATAGCTAAGAACTTGGTATACCATGTGGTTGCTGTAGACATAACCCCTCTCTTTGTTATAGGGGATTGGAGTTGGGATGCACCCTGTACCCCCAGAAGATGGATCTCCCCTTTGCTGAAGGAATGCATCCTCGCTGCTTCATTGCAGGCTCAAAATGCTTGATAATCACAGAGAAATGATGGCCGCCTCACAGAGGGCTGGCCTGGAGAGGGATGTCAGAGCCCAAGGCTGGCAGAAGAGTGTCCCAAGCATGAGGGGATGAGCATCTGCAAATGTAAAGTCAGAGCTCAAGCAGGGAAGTGAGGCATGCAAGTAGGGTGTGGGCCTGTGCTGGTGCAGTGACAGCACTGGGGGCTGGCTTCATGCAAGAGGATTGGGCATATTAGTAAACATCTTGTGTTAAAAAGAGTGGGTTTCTCAGTGTTGGAAAAGGGAACTGCAAATATAGAAAGGAAAAGACCAGAAAAACGTACTGTGGCATTGAATGGAAATTGAAGTTATAGGTGTGAATTTATTAACTTCAATATAGATAAACAGACTAGATGATTAGATAGATAGAATGGATGGATAGATAGGTAGGCAGATAGATAGATTAGATATAGATAGATAAATGGATGGATGGATGGATTGATAGAGATGATAGATAGATAGACGGAAGATAGATAGATAGATAGATAGATAGATAGATAGATAGATAGATAGATAGATTCATGTATGTATCTTTACATATTATACTCATATGTATATTCCCTAGTTCTGTCTACTGAAAGTGAAACCCCAATAGCCTTAAGATCACCAAATCATGGCTTCTAAATTATATTCTCCATGACAATAAACCAAACTTCCTTGCAGAAATGGCTAATTTTGAGGTTGTAACAGAAAGTGCAAGATGTGTGGGATGAGCCTAGAACATCTTGTGCCAGAAAGCAGAAAAACAGTCAAAGAATGATGGAAACATGTCACAGGGACACAGAAGCCAACTGGAAGGGCTCCCAGTGGCCAAATATAAGACAAATTGAGCATCAGAATGAAAAACGGCAGTGGGGAATTTTGATCTATTAAATAAAATAGAAAACTCTGAGTTCATTTTCATATAAATAAATGAATGATTAAAAATTGATGAGAAATGGGACATTTAAATAGGTTATAATTATATATAAATATTTATTAATTACAAAAGTTAAAGAAAGGAATTTTAGCCTGAAAACTGGAAGATACCACCTTGACTAAGTGATCAAGGTGAATGTTATGAGTAATGGACCAATATCAAAATCATGTTCCTCCTGATAGGATAGAGAGGATAGAAAATCACTTCTGAGATATTCCTGTCAAGGATGTACACCATGAGTCCAGCTGCAAGCAAATACTAAAGAAACCCATATTATGGGACTTTCTACAAAATCACTCTTCTCTGACTTCACAAAGGTCAAGGAAAAGCTGAGGAGGTACTCCAGACTACAGGAAACTAAAGAGACACAACAGCTAAATCAACCTTGTGACTCTAAACGGCATCCTTTGCCATCATGAGACAGAGGACCCAACTTGAACATGGCCCGAGGCTCAAAAGGTGGTGATGCACCCACACTAATTTCTTGATTCTAACAGTTACAGGTGGGCCTGTTCTTGTTTTAAGAAAATGCAAACTGATGTATCGGGGAGGACAGGATATCGATCGTCTTGCCAACTTACTCTCAAGTGATTTGAGGAAAAGTTGTTCAGATTATAAGTTTTTTATACATTTAACATTGTTCTCAAAGTGCAAAAAGAATTTATATTACTGAAAAAGAAGAGAACTACCACAAAAAAATCTTCCAATCATAAAATTCTGTGAGTTTATCAAAAGATCCTAAGAAAATAAATTTCTAAAAGCCACACATCAGGAGAAAATGGAAAATAAAAACTATTTCCCAGGAATGCTCTGAGTTGCAGAAGGAAATGTAAAAAAAAAAAAAAATCAACTGATAAGCATGTGAGTAAATCTATACTCACGCAGACTGTATAAAGTGATACAGAATGTATCTCATTTGGTGGTTAAAATAAAAGAAGTTACAGCTAAAATTCTGGACAAAATTAACATATAAAGTAGAAGGAGTGTGATTGGATTTAAGCTGCCTAAAGCCCTTGTAATGCACAAGAGAAGCTAGCCATATTAAATTTGAATCTCATTAAGTATGTATGTTAAATTTTTTATAACTAACAAAAGTAGGAAAACCACTAGTGGGTCTTTTCCATTAAACTGGTGTTTATTAAACTGCTGCTCATAAACGAAATCTAAGAGTTCCACGAATATCTGAGTAATATGGATGGAATATATGTATGATTATATTTACATTTTTGAGTAAGTGTCCATTAATCATAAAAATTTTGATGAGGTGAGTGGCAGCTGCCATAACTATGAGTCATTAAACTAGACTAAATGCTACAAGAGAAAGGTCATTGTCAATTTTGTTATGCCTCTCATACTGTTGCCTATTCTTGAGAGCCTGATAGAACAAATGCATTCAAGGTATTAGGCACCCATGATAATATTTATACATTTTTACTTGTTAAATTTGTTAGCCTATCTCTGATAATGAGGAAGTGGCACGAGAGATTTTCACACAGTAGAGAGAATGGAGAATGTCCTTGTCACACAGCCCCTTGTCAGTCTGGGAGCAAGACCAAAGTCTGTCAAAGCAATACCTTTGCCTCTGTGGAACTTATCCCACAACTTCTATGGCTAACCTTGGACTCTTCCTATAGAAACTGTTTGCCCCTGGCCTTTAGCTCCTTTCCTTAAGCCATTTTCATGGCATCTTGTTCGGATATTTGCGGCTGATTTTGTTCTATCCCTGTTTGTTTCTTTCCGTCACCTTTTTCTTACTGTTTTCCAGGAAGCCATGTTGTGTCTCCATAACTTTGCCACCAGCAGCACTGGAGCACTCGGGTTCTAATCGAGTTTCTATGTCTATCCCCATCCAATCACTTACAGGCACGGCCCATTTGCTTGCTGAAAGTGCCTACTGTTTTGTCATAGATTAGCTTCAATTGCCCTCTCTTACACGATATAACATGCAGATTACATTTGTTTTATAATAAATAAAGGTCCCCTGTAATCACTGTATGAAAAAAAAAAACAATTTGTCCCAGAGTATTGTCTCTTTTATAGTTTGCCACTTAAAGGAGTATTCAGAAATTTGAGGCATCCTAGCATTCGAGTGGGCTCAGTATTTTGACCACCCAGTGAGGGAAATGAAACACTGGTATCTATCAGTCACTCCAGGACCCTTCAGCATAAAAACATGAAATTGTCATGAAGCCCATTTCCCTTTCCCATTTCTTTTTTAATGTATGAATTTAAAGGATAAAATGATGGATTCTACCTTCTTTGAAGTGTGTGTTGTATCTCTCTTAAAACTGAATAGTCTAGGAACCATGAGCACAAAACAGTATGAGTCGACCTATAATGTATACTTCAGTTATCGTGATATTTCATCTAGCATTATCGTTGGTAGAATCATGAATTCATCCTATCCTTGTGTCCCCTTTTCTTTTTCTACTTATTTACTAAATATTTGCACTTTTTTCCCCTTAGGTACCCAATCAAAAATGACACAAAACAGAAAAAATAAAACCTCATTAGTTTTCATTGTTCCCACTGGTAGCATATAGAAGTTTCAGTGCCATGTTCACTGACAGCCATGACAAGGCCTGATGTAAAGATTACAATTTACATACGCCCTACGTCTGATTTCCCATTTTCTTAGGTCTACTGATTCACTGCATTGTTTTGCAACACCTGTCTCGTGCAGTTATTCTCATTTGATCTCATTCTCTGTTTTCCAAATGAATGTAACCTAAAAATCAAATAAATCTAATAGATACATGGCTAAGTAAAATATTTTTTGTTAATGTCCTAAGAGTTTTTTGTTTGTTCTTCCACATCTGGTATTGGTAGTAATTATCCTCTATTCCCTAGTTAAATTCATGTAACATGTTTTTAAGAAACTAATTCAAAATGCATATTTGGCTGGATGAATTCTCATTGCTTTTCCCACATGGGTGTTTGCTGACATCATAGCAGTCTGTACTGTATGTTTGAACAGTCTGTTCATGTGCACACTTCCTATGGTGATGGACTCACTGCCTCTTGCACTGCGAGGCCCCCTGAGGGTAAGGGAGGGTCTCCATGACAAAGACTTGAGTCATCCAATCGCAAACATCACAAACATCTTTCATACAACAAAACTGTAAGAAATAAGAAAGAAAACCAAAAGGAACCTGAATAAATATGAGTGAATTTGAGCATCTTTCATATGTAACTAGAGAAATGAATATCAAAACAGCAGAAGCTTATTTTTCACACATCAGACTGTGAAAATTAAAATATGACCATGTTGTCCCAGTAAAACTGAAACAGACACTCATACTGCTTGTTGGAATGCAAATTAGCACAACCTTTGAAAAGGAATTTGACAATATCTAACAAAACCACATATGCACTTACCTTTTAACCCTGCCTTCCCCTACTAGGAATCTACCCTGAAATATTTAACAATCCAAAATACATGTCCACAAGGTTAATTATTGCACAATGGCTTGTAAGTGAAAAATAGTACAAACAATATAAATGCCTGTATGTAGGAGAAAAGAAAACTAAAATATAATGTATTAATGCAATGAAACACTATGCAGCTCTAAATAAATTATGATGATTCCTATGAGCAAGTATGGAGTTATTTCCAGAACATGTTGTCTCACACACACACACACACACACACACACACACACTAATTAATCAGAAACTATTAAGGAAGTGGAAAAATGGGGAAGGAATGAAAACAGGGTAGAAAAAGGAAAGGGCAGTAGCATTTCTATGAAGATACATTTTTGAATGGTCCTGACATTTAGAACCATATTAACATTTCATATAGTCCAAACATAAATAATTAAAATCAACCAGGGCATGTGGGGAATGAAAAGTTAAATACAAACACAACTAATTTTGTAGTTTAATTATATAATTGTTAGTTTAACCCTGAGGAGAGGTGGTGTTATGGGTAAAATTCTGTCCCCTAAAAAGAAGTTTGAGACCCACTCCCCAGTACCTGTGAATGTGACTTAGAAAGAGTCTCTGCAGATGTGACCAAGTTAAGATGAAGTCATCTTGTCTTAGAGTGGGCCTTAAATCCAATGGGACTCATGTCCTTATAGGAAGAGGAAAATGTGGACACCGAGACACAGACACACAGGGAGAACATGTGGTGGTGTGGGTGGAAATGGGAGTGATGCGTCTAAAAACCAGGCAGTGTGAGGATCGCCGGCCATCACCAGAAGCTGGAAGAACAAAGATGGATTCTACCCAGTCTCTGAGGGAGCCCAGCTCTGCTGACACCTTGATTTCAGACTTTGGAACTCCAGAACTGTGAAACCATACATTTCTGTTGGCTAAAGGCCCAGCTTGTGTTTCTTTGTTAAGGCAGCAACAGGAAACCTAATACAGTAGGGAGAAAAAGAGCCTGAGTGACTCTGGAAACAATGTCTTCACCTACAGCTAAAGACAAAAGACACAAAGAACTACACACAAATACTGCTTCCTAATTAGCAAATTTTTACAGGGTTATGGATTTGCAAATCTAAAACTACCTTGTACAAATTCAATGACTAAAGAAACATAATCTGTTGCAGATAGTAAGTGCTAGGTATTTAACTGTCGAGAAAGACTAGCAAATAAGAGAAAGGAGTAGAATACACCCTGAGAACATGCATTGGAACTGGAGGTGCCGCATGGAAGTCATGGATATGTATGCATGTATGTGTACACACATACAGAGAGCTAGGGAAGCAGGAGGTAGCTGAACACGTGCTTGTGTGCACCTGTGTTTATGTGCACATATTTCTGAGCCTGTCTCCTGAGATGGTGCAGAGACAATGAAAGCCCAGTAGTAATAAATACACCTGGCACCAGGACTGGCCTCAGCATGTGCAACCCTGAAGTCACATAGCAGCCTGCATTCAGAAGGGCCTGGGCTTGGCTTGACTCTCTGCATCCATCACTTGACCTTTGTAATATTTTTTTAACAATGGACTCTGCTTTTTGTTTGAACTGGTCCCTAAATTTTGTGTAGCCCATTTTGCTTAACACCCAGATCTTGGTCTTTAAATACTATTATCCAGTGAAGAAACCATGCTTCCTTGGAGAATTTGGTCTCCAGGTTAAGAGCAAGAAGAAAACAAGAAGAGTGTGGGTGATCTAGGGGAGCCTGTAAGTAAATAATTTCCCAAAAAATGCGGGGTTGTTTGAAGGAAGCAGAAGGCAACTCAGAGGAGTATACAATGGCCAAGTCTGGGGCAATTTTAGCAATAGAATGAATAGTGATAATAAATAGAATAAAACAGCCATAGGTCCACACAGGTATGAAAAAAAATCATATAATAGGCCAGGCGAGGTGGCTCACACCTGTAATCCCAGTGCTTGGGAGGCAAAGGTGGAGATAGGGGGATAGCTTGAGTCCACAAGTTCAAGACCAGCCTGGGCAACGTAGGGAGACTCCATCTCTATAAAAAATACAAAAATTAGGGTGTTGTGGTGCTTGCTTGTAGTCCCAGCTACTCAGGAAGCTGAGGTGGGAGGATCGCTTCTGCCCTGTAGTTCCAGGCTGCAGTGAGCTGCAACTGTGACACTGCTCTCTAGCCTGGGTGACAGAGCCAGACCTTATGTCTAAAGAAAATCTCACAATGGATGGATGGATAGATAGATAGATAGATAGATAGATAGATACATACATACATACATACATACATACATATATACAAAAGGAAAGTTCTCTCTTATGGTAGAATCCCAATTAAATGCAGAAGAAATGATGAAAATTATAAAATAAATGATGAAAACAGAAAATCACTCTTTTGCAAATATTATAGTAAGAATTGTTTCAGGCAAAAAATTATCAATGGTACTAAAATTGATAAGCAGATTATGATATTGATGAGAAGCAGAATATTTATATATTCTCAAAATATCTCCCTAAAAGATGGCTACTAATTAAAAATGTGAAAAGTAGCATTACAAGAGAGAAACTGGGAAGGTAGTACTCTAACCTAATGATCAAAGTAAATAATAGCAGGAATGCAAGAAAGCAACATTATGTGCCAGCTGCCATGGCAAAGATATGACAAGTAAATGTGATGTGTGACCTTGACTGGATACTTACCTGAGAAAAGGGCTTTGGTGGAACAATTCATGATATTTGAATAAGGTCTACAGGTAGTTAGTAGTACTGTATCAATATTAATTTACTGATTTTAATAATTGTACTGTGACTATATAACATTAACATTAAGGGAAGCTGGGTAAAGAGTATACAGAAATTCTGTGTATTGTTTTTTCAACATTTTTTGCAGGGTGTGACTTTTTCTTAAAGTAAACAATGCTTTGAAGCTTTATACACACATACCCACATATGCATATATGTATATGTGCATATATGTACATATATGTATAAAACTTGTATATATGTACATATGTATTAAATATAAACACATGAACACATGTGCGTGTCTATGTTCCTATACCCTATACCACAAAATCAGAGCACTTAAACCAGAAATACTCCTCGTCATGAAAAACAACACTCTCTAGATGACGAGATTAATCCAAGCAGCTGCCTGGAAAGCTATTTGGAGACGGGGTGAACAATGTTTCGCCGAAGTCGAGCAACTTTTTCAGTGGGAGCGTGCAAGGTGCTAGCCATGGTCCTGAACCTCAGTTTGCTTTGGCTGATGGGTTTTGTCTGCCCAGCTCATCACTTACGATTGGACAAGCTTACCCACTTGAATTAGCTTGAATGAGCTATCCACTTGCATTAGTTTTCTGGGGTTAGTATAACAAAGTGCTACAGATTGAGTAGTACAACAAAACTTTATTTCTCATAGTTCTGGATGCTATATATTCTCCTATATTCTGGAAAAACCTTAGATCAAGGTGTTGGCAGAGTTGGTTTCCTCTGAGGCCTCTCTCCTTGGCTTGCAGACAGCTGCATTCTCCCAGTGTCTTCCCTCAGCATGTTTGTGTCCTAATCTGCTCTTAGAAAGACACAAGTCATGTCGAATTAGGGTCCACCATAATGACCTCATTTTAGCTTAATTACATTCTCAATTACATTCTGAGATACTGCAAGTTATGACTGCAAAATAAGAATTTTGAGGAGCTACATTTGACCCATAACATTCTTCCCTAGGCTCTCTCCAAAATTTATGTCCTTTTCACATACAAAATACATTCATTCCATCTCAAAGTCTTAACCCACTTCAGCACCAACTGTAAGTCCAAAATATCATCTTGATATCATCTAAATCAGGTATGGGTGGGACTCAAGGTAAGATTCCTCCTGGGGCAAATTCCTCTCCTGCTATGACCTGTGAAATAAGACAAGTTATGTGCTTCCAAAATACAATAGTGGGACAAGTATGGGATAGACATTCCTGTTCCAAAAGGAAGAGATAGGAAAGAAGGGGAGATCATGCTCAATGCCCACAATAGGCGCTGGTATCACCATCAGGCAAATCAGTGTGCCAAGGCAGCCTGCTTCCTAGCCAGTGAGTAAATTGTCCTCCTGCAAAATGGGGAAGTGCAGAATGAGAATAATCTACATCACTAATTAGAATGTTACTCAAGTTGATTGTTTTGAGATCCCTAAATTGGTCGGAGTAAGATTATTGTCAATATAGTTTATCTACATAAATGAAATGAAGTAATTATTTAGATAACTTAGAGTAAACAGAAACAAAATTTTCATAAAAGCTTAGTACTTTAGGTATAGAAATATACCTTTGCTGCTAAAAATCATGATGGATATAAATCAAACTGTTCAACTTTACATATATATATAATATATATATATATGGATATCATAATCTTTGGATCATGAGTGATTTTAATCATTGGGCCAGTAATGAACCATATAGAACATATCCTTTATCTATCTATCTATCTATCATCTAAAATCCAATTTTGGTGAATTAATTTTTTTAGAAATGAAGTTTAAATATGTAAAGATGTATGCACAAAGTTGTTTATTTTGTCTTGGTGGAAATAAATGTTCAATAAATAAATGTTAAAAATTATTATACATCTACACAATGCAATATTATGTAGCTATCAACATAATAACATAGATAAAAATATAGTTCTACTCATAGATTATACAGTCATCCCTTGGTGTCCACGTGGGATTGGTTCCAGGACCTCCCAATGGTACCAAAATCCATGGATGCTCAAGTATCTGATATAAAATGGTGTAATATTTGCATATAACCTATGCACACCCTTCTACATCGTTGAATCATTTCTAGATTGCTTATGATATCTAATTAAATGTAAACGTATAAATAGTTGTTATACTGTATTGTTTATGGAATAATGACAAGGTAAAAAAGCCTGTACATGTTCAGTACAGATGCAATTTTTTTCCGAATAGTTTTTATGCAAGGTTGCTTGAATTCACAGATGTGAATCCCAAGGATATGAAAGTCTGACTGTATACTTATGTAGACATATATGTGCAGACACACACACACACGCAATTTAGTTTTACCTATAACTATCAGCAAAACATCTCCAAGTATGTGCCCCAGTGTATTACTAGTGGTTATATTTTGAGCACTGGGTCTTCACGTGATGGAATTTGACCTTGATTACAGCTCTGGAGTTCATCTACAGTTCCTCTGGATTACATGAGTGTAGAGAAATATATATTTATATTATAAACTGTGGGTCTAGCAGAAACATTCTCACCAGAGAATAGAGCCAGAGCCTATGCATATTAGAACTTACAAAACTTCTGGGGTTTTTTTGTTTGTTTTTTTGTCCCCAGTGATTTGTTTCATCATGAATGACTAAGGATGTAAACTGTGAAACAATGGCTCTCATTGGTGCTGTTCCAGAGAAGAAAAGCACCTTCCTTTCTTTCTTCTCAAAATAGCTTGCACTCTCCATTAAAGAGAAAGCCCTGGAGTATGAGGCAGGGGTGATCCATGCACTAAGAGAGGGAAGGCCTGTGATTGTATCAATGCCTTGGGAACAGCAGTAGCTGCCTTGTGGTGTCGAGGAAGGAGGGTTGTGAACAAAAGGCAGGCCTGCTGAGAAGGCGCACAAGCCCAGCGTGGGCTGGAAGATGTGAGCTCCGGAGACAGAGCTGAGACTAGGAAGCATCCTAGAGGAAAGCCTGACTCTGATGGAGCTCACAGCCGAACTTGTACAATTACTCAGTTGAATGATTGTAATTTATCATTGACATAACAGGTTTGTCAGGGTAAACTGAGTCATCTTCATGGAGTCCAGAATGGAGAACCAAAAAGGAAGGAGAGGTGTTTTATGAGCTCTGTTCAGAAGAAAACCTGAGCGGTGATATGAGTGGTCAGATTTTCTTGATATCCATGGCTGGCCTGTACAGTGAATGCTGGAAGTCCTGCTATTTTAACCCAATGGCACTAATTTTATTTTGGAGATGCTAACAAGAATTTATTTGAATTCTGTTTATAAGGAAAACACATAGGAACACTCATGAAGCGTGGGATTTGACAGACATAAGAGGATCCAATGACATCCACCCTGGCTGGTTGCCAGAGCTTGTGCTTTAAAATGCAAGCGACTTCTTGGATATGCACCTGGCTGTGACAAGGCCCACAGTGACAGGCAGGGGGATGTGGGAGTGAGCACATTCGTTCAGAGATTAACATTCACCTTGCAGAGCACAGGTATTTAAATGACAGGGCATATAGGCTGAGAAAAAGTTTAAGAAGCAAATGGCATTCACACATTAGTGTGATTAGTGAAAAGAATATCAGAGGATAGGGCTGGGCACGGTGGTTCATGCTTGTAATCGCAGCACTTCGGGAGGCCGAGGCAGGCAAATTGCTTGAGGTCAGAAATTCGAGACCAGCCTGGCCAACATAGCAAGACCTCATCTCTACTAAAAATACAAAAAAATTAGCCGGGCATGGTGGTGGGCGCCTGTAGTCCCAGCTACTCGGGAGGATGAGGCAGCAGAATCGCTTGAACCCAGGAGGTGGAGGTTGCAGTGAGCCAAGATTGTGCCACTGCACTCCAGCCTGGGCCACAGAGTGAGACTCTGTCTCAAACAAACAAACAAAAAAAGAATATCAGAGGATGAAACAGGTATCAGAAAAAAGTCTCCCTACAGCTAACTTCCAAATCATGAGGCTCTGTTGATTGTGTCTGGAGTTGTTCCATGAGGATAGAGTTGTCAAAGTCATACCTTCTCAGAGAAGACTTTTTTTCCACTTAAGCCCACATTTTCAGAAAGCAAAAAGACAACTTGAGTATATTCATTTTGGAAAAAAATAGTAAAATGATATCTAGAAGTTTCTATAAAGCAAATTTGGCTAGGTGCAGTGGCTCACGCCTGTAAGCCCAGAATTTTGGGAGGCCGAGGTGGGTGGATCACCTGAGGCCAGGAGTTCAAGACCAGCCTGGCCAACATGGTGAAACCCTGCCTCTACTAAAAATACAAAAAATTAGCTGGGCATGGTGGTGGGCACCTGTAATCCCAGCTACTCAGGAGGCTGAGGCAGGAGAATCACTTGAACCCAGGAGGGGAGATTGCAGTGAGCCGAAATAATGCCATTGTACTCCAGCCTGGGGCAACAAGAGCAAAACCCCATCTCAAAAAAAAAATTCAAATTTATGCTTCAGTATAATTGGTCACCAATAAGCTGTCAAAGCTGACCACTGTAGTAAGTTTCGAGTCAGCTTCATCAAGACTGAAAGGACTTTTAAAATCATCTGCTAAAATCACAAATGTTAATGTAATGTTACTCAGAATTTTCATTACTATTGAGAGGCAGGCAATGATAGCAACACATTAACTTAAAAATATACAGGATATGATTTTGACCAAATGTAATATTTAATATAAATTTAATTGCTTGAAAGATGCACTTTTATAATGCATTTTCTCTTAAGAATACTTCTGTGTTTGCTTTGACTTATCACAATTTTGTGATTTATTAATCACAGCTCATTAAATTTTTGTAGCTTAGTCAATAAAAGCAGTTTTTAGGTTACATGATACTCTGAGGCATTAATGTTTCCTCATAAAGTTTAAAGTTTCACTGATTAGAATAACCAAGAGGGCTATAATTTAGCAAAAGACAATCATAAATTATTCACTGATTACTCAGATCTTTGAATTTCAGAATTGCCCCAAATGAATACGACTATTTACTCCCTCAGAAGACATACTTCTTATTTGCAATGGTCTCATTATTTTCTATTGTGAGCTTCATTGAAGACAATGTAATTAAAAATAATCACTAACTATTCTACTCAAATGGAAAATCTTGCACTGAGAAATAACATTTTCACAGCAACAGCAAAAACTGAACTAAAATTATCTTTAGTTTTAAGAAGAGAGTGACATTTTGCAGACTTTTAGAGGTCATAATTTAATTACGCTTATACATTACTACAATACATTAATACAAATTAGACATATTAATTAGATACATTAGTTAGACACATTAATTAGATAATTAGACAAATTAGATACATTAATAGAAATTAGCATTTGTTTCGTTTTGCAAATGTAACAAATATATGGGGAAATATTATCATATCAAGATTATTTTCCTGAAGACTTCACTGAAAGTAAGCAATGTGTTACAGTCTCTCAAATCCTATGCAGATTTAAGCTGACTGAATATGCAATAAACATTACATCAGCTCTCAATATTTAGTTTTTGGGAATTAAAAGGCAAATAAGAGGTGGTTTCAAGGCTGGGTGCTGTGGCTCATGCCTGTAATTCCAGCACTTCACAAGGTTGAGGCTGGCAGATCACTTGAGCCCAGGAGTTCGAGACCTGCCTGGGCAACATAGTGAGATCCTTTCTGTACAAGAAATACAAAAATTCGCCTGATATGGTGGTTTGCACCTGTAGTTCCAGCTACTCAGGAGGCTGGCGCAGGAGGACTGCTTAAGCCTGGGAGGTGTGCAGTGAAGCATGATGGCACCACTGCACTCCAGCCTGGGCAACAGAGGGAGCCCCGGCCAAAGAGAGAGAGAGAGAGAGGGAAGTTAGGGGAGAGAGAAAGAAAGACATGATTTCAGGGGAGACAAACAAATGAATTCCAATACAATCAGTAGAGGTATAAATAAAGGGCTGTGACAACACAAATTATAAGTCAGCCAAGTCATAAATATTTGTTGAATCACAACTAATATGTACTAACGTGCTAACCAAGAAAATGTCCCTGACATCAAGAAGCTGACATTTAAATTGGATCAGACCAAAAAAATGCCTATGAACAAACAAAGTGGTAAATTTTAAAAATAAACAAGAGAGAATTAGAGAGATGAGAGTGCCTGCTTTTGTTAGGATGGTAACAGATATTATATATGAAGAAGTGGTATTATCACGTATTAATGATGAGAAGACATTTGCATCCATAATTAGAGAAAATATCCTAGAATCACCGTAAGAACAAGAGGCCTGAGAGGTAGATACATTGTGTGTTTGAGGAATATGAACATCACTTATGTGGCTTCTGTGGTGTCCAAGTGGAGGACTGGAAACAGCAGGGAAGGAGCTCGGAGAACCAGGCCAGATTATACAGGAACAATTTGTCTCCACCCCTCCTGTTTCCCTGTGGAGGACCCTTTACTATGGTGATGCCTAAGTGCTTCCAGGTTAGATGGGACAACGTACCCTACTATCCTAAGTGCTTCTGGATTAAATGGGATGCTGTATCCTACTGTCATACCTGCTCCTCTCTCGCCAAGATAAGCTCAGAGGCACAGGGCTTGTATTTAAATGGAGAATATGAGGAAACTCATTTGGCCAGGACCTAAGCTACATTTCCAGTCTAGTTTTACATAATTATCTTTGTTGAGTTCCATCTCTCTCCCCTTTGTCTATCTCTCAATTGGTTCAGAATTTGGACAGGGATGAGAGTGGGGGAGTGGATGTATTAGCTCCTTCGAGCCTTCACTTCTGGCATCTATCCTAGCAACCTTGGGAGACAAAGCGTGGCCTTTGGGAAACAGAGTTCAATGGCAGCTTTAGGAACCGGGCTTTGCTAAGCCCCTTGACGCTGGTGAGGACATCTACTGAGCCACGCGGTTGGGTTCCCATTTGTGAAATCTGGCTTCTAAATTGTGTGGTCTGAGACAGAAGAACATGCCTTGAGTAAGTGTGGGTCCAGTGGGACTGAGACTCAGGGGCCTTGTGTTTACAGGTGCAGAACATTTATTTTAAAAAGAGGTCCTGGGATTTAGTAACAGGTGCAGTCACGGCTAGAATGTGTGTAAAGGGAAATATTAGACTTTCCATATATAGGCCTTACATCATTAGGAAGAATATTTATTTGCTTCTTTTACTATGTTACTTAGATGGGTCTCCTGGTGGCAAAGACTTATTTTTTGTAATGTAGTTTGAAACTTTAAATAGCAAAGACCTCTGAGTTCAATATGGGTAGAAAGCACAGGTGAAGTTCTGTCTTTGAAGATTTGGTGCCAGTAGTGTTAGGGCAACCCATTAAATTTTACTCCTCCTTTGAATTTCCTTCAGAGGCCAGGAATGAAACCACAAGGGATTCAGATTGGAATTTGTGAGGCTATCCCAGCAGCTCAAAAGCCAGCCCCAACATGTTGTTTAAATGAGTTCTGGATATGTTACTTATATGCATTGTGACCATGGATGGCTTTAGATTTCTGAAATACAGACTCTACATAACTCTCCTGAAGAAGAATTGTAAATTTTTCTGAAAGTGGCCAGCGTCAGTGGCTCATGCCTGTAATCCCAGCACTTTGGAAGGCTGAGACAGGAGAATCACTTGAGCCCAGAAGTTCAAGACCAGCCTGGGCAACATGGCCAAATGCTGTCTCTACAAAAAAAAAAAAAAATAGCTGGGTGTGGTGATATGCACTTTTAGTTCCAGATGCTTAGGAGGCCAACGTGGGAGGATGGCCAGAATCCGGGAGGTTGAGCTTGGGCAAAAGAGCAAGACCCTGTCACACACACACACACACACAAAATTTTTTTACTGAAAATAGTGAAATGAATAGGAAAAGAAAAATGTATGCCAACTTGTTGAGTTATACAGTGTAGTAGATTCCATGATGTCTCCCCAAATTTATTTTATCTAGAACCCCAGAATGTAATTATTATATTTGGAAATGGAGCCTATGCATGTATAATTAATTAAGAATCTCAGGGGAAAAAAAATCTTATATTCAGGATGGTCTTCAATGCAATGATGGGTGTCCTCATAAGAAGAAGAGAAGACACAGAGAAACAGACATTCAAGGGGAACTCCGTGTGAGACACAGGTGGAGACTGGGGTTGTCTGGTCACAGCCAGGAACGCTGAGTGAGACACAGGCAGAGACTGGGGTCAGGAACACTGGGTGAGACACAGGCGGAGACTGGGGTCAGGAATGCTGGGTGAGACACGGGTGGAGACTCAGGTTGTCTGGGCACAGCCAGGAACGCTGGGTGAGACACGGGTGGAGACTGGGGTTGTGTGGTCACAGCCAGGAACACTGGGTGACACTGAGGCTGGAAGAGGTGGGGAGGTGGGTGACACTGAGGCTGGAGGAGTGGGGGAAGTGGGCGACACTGAGGCTGGAGGAGGTGGGGATGGTCCCTCCACAGAGGCTTTGGAGAGGTCATGGCCACTGTGACACCTTGATTTTAAACTCTGGCTTCTAGAATTCCAGGAAAATAAATCACTATGGCTTTAAGACATCAAATTGAAGGCAATTTGTTTTAGCAGATTCACGGTGGAATCTCTGGAGTGGTCTGAAAAATAAGTTTCAATCTCACCAGCAGAACAAGAGCAGGGTGAGAATGAAAAGAAATAAAGAAACATCCTGATTGCAGTAGAAAAAGAGGAGGATTGTTGGAGAGAAAGAATAACCCATTAGAAAACAGCTGGAGAGATACAATGGGGGAAATTCAGATCTTTAAGGCCAGAATAAGATGATAGCAAGGGGAAAATAAGGCACGCCTGGGCCCGTTTCTCTCTGTGAAAGTGGCACAGAGGAGGATGCGTTTTCACTGCTGCACAGTGATGGAGGCCCAGAACCTCTGGCAGAATAAGAAGGAACAAACCCAGGGACTAGGCAGCGTGACTGTCAGAGGGATCCGAGATCCAGGAAAGTATTGATTGGTGAAGCTATTGATTTGTACCTTCTTATGATTGAAAAGGGAAGGTTCCTGGAAAAATCTTCAGGGGCAGGGCTTTCCCAGTGTGATAGCAAGACAAAGTGGATTCACAAGTATGGACAGTTTAGAGGGTTTCACCAGGGAAGTCAGCGGAAAACACTGAAAATGTGACTGGTTGTCAGGAGATCTGGGAAGAGCTAGGATTTTCCCCATCTGCCCCACTTTTCCAGCTGCTCATTCTTCAGGTGGCAGTCAACCTCTTCGACAGGTTAAGCACTGACTGGGCCTCTGAAATCACAGAGTAATAAAACCCTATTAGTTTGCTCTGAAAAACTACTCCATGGAACTGGGTGTTTGTTTCATTCTGCCTATTTTGAGGCTGAGGCTAGTGCTGGGTGAAGCAGAGACTCTCTGCTCTCTGAGGCACTGAGGACAGGCATGGCTGTTGAGGGGCTGGAGGGAGAATAGCCATCCCATGAAAGAGGCCAACCTTCAGCGCTGGAAGAGCACGCCTCTCCCAGCCCCAGCTGGGAGCAATAAGAAACAGGGTAATGTTTGCACTTCAATTTCCTCAGACACTCAACTCATAAGACTAAGATAATTCCACTTGGAACTTTAACTTTCAAAGGCCCTGACCTTTTTTCCAGGGCTTCTCACTGGGACTTTTGCAATGGGAATTTATATTCAAAGTTAAGACATTTCATGCTGGAACTTTATTATTGGAGTCAGTGAATGCACTTGTTATTCATATATGTATAAGTTCTTATATAATTTTTCAAGGACCTCTTACGAGCCTTCTTGGGCAATGTTCCTGAACATAATTTGAATAGGAAAGAGAATAGATGATAGAATGGCATTTTTTGTGCCTTTGGTACAGCATGGCTTTGCAGTTAAAATGCCATCTTAATCCAGTTCAGTCACCTGAAGACAAAAACTAAACTGGCCCCGGGGCAGGGGTTGGTGTTGGGGTTGCCACCCCTAGAAGGTCAGAAGCACAAACAGATGGGCAGCACTGGGGCGCACATGTGTTTCTCATTTCTCGGGTTCTCTGTGGATCCATCTGGAAAGAAACACATGGACCAACACCCTGGGCCCCTCCTTATTTTGGCTCACTTCGGCCCCAGTAAAGCAGACGTGACTTAAATGGCTGAGTGGGGGAAAGGAGCTTGGTCAGAATGGCTCTGCCACACCCTCGGTCTTCTCCCTGGCTCCTCTCTCTGCAGGCACAGGAGAGGTCATCATACTCCTGCCACATCCACTACCCACAGAGAAGAGATGCCGCCCCATGAAGACCAGCCTGCGGTTTGGGTGATTAGGTTCCCTTAGGGGTTATATTAGGAAGGCCACTGGCTGTGGTGAAGCCACGTATTTAAACCGATGATTATCAGAAATAAAAGTCATGTTGTGGTTCCCATCAGCGCGACTCCTTTCCCTGTGGCTGAACTGGCTCAGAACTCAGGCAGAGACAAATGAGGGAGTTAAGGAAAACCTCCATCCACCCTAAGGAACAGTCAGTAGAAGAAACAGACCACCCTCCGGGTGGTGAGTGGAGAGGAGAAGCCTGCGGTGTTCCATGACCCGCATGAAGAAGGAGGGTATGCGTTAGGGTTAGGGTGTTAATTAGCGTGTTAACTGTGCTGAGCTGAGAGCTCCCATGGACTCTCAATGTGGATCATGGGTGGCATCCAGATGCTTGGGTTGGGCAGCCTGGCTGCAGTTGATGAGAAAATAGAAAGTAGAGAAAAAGAGAGGCAATCAGTACAGGCAGTTCATTCAGTGAGTTTACTGTGGGACATATTAGGGCATAATTTTTTGTGGTAGTAACAATCGAGAGAGAAAAAGGGAGGCCTGGCACAGCGGCTCACACCTGTAATCCCAGCACTTTGGGAAGGCAAAGCTGGCAGATCACTTGAGGTCAGGAGTTCAAGACAAGCCTGGCCAACATGATGAAACCCCATCTCTAATAAAAATACAAAATTAGCTGTTTCTCATATATATATATGAGAAACATATATGTATATGAGAAATAAATATAAATATAAAAATAAATATAAAGTTGCTTAACTGTTTCATATGAGAAACAGTTAAGCAACTTTAAGAGGCCGCTGACTCTTTAGGCATTAATAGGTTTGATGACTGTCAAAGAGAAGATGCTGTGTTTCTCAAAATCAGTAGGTTCTGGAAGCCCTTATTCACCAACTGGAGAATGCGCTATTCAGTACATTTGAGGAGACAAAGGATAAGGTTGCTCAAGGGACACTGATTCAGGTGATGATGGAGATGTAAATTCAGATTCTGAAGGGCCTTTTGGAGAGGAGTGTACTGGGATTAGCCATGGAGGAGGCAGGTGTATTGAGATGAACTCCTGCATCCTCACAAGAACCCACAGAGGCCCCCACGGACTGGCTGGCTTCCTGCGTTGTGGATAGGCCCAACCGCTTTCCAAGGATTTAATTTCCCTGACAATGAACCAGGAGCTATGCCTTGGACTAGCATTCTGGACCACTCAAGGGTACTCAGTTACAGCACTTCACCTCCTTGAAAGCATGTAGTTCATGCTTCTGAGAGCTACACTTACGAAGGTGAGTCCTTTGAATGAAGAACCAAGTACTCTCAGTTCTCTCTAAAAGGAAACATGGTGCCATCAATTTCCAATGACCACACTACCCGTTAACTGGCCCTCAGATGTTTGTTGAATACTATGTACTTGTGATCAAGATGCAAATAAAGCATTTCTTTAAATGCCCCTGACTCCTGGGCTCAAAGATCCTCCCACCTCAGCCTCCCAAAATGCTGTAATTACAGGTGTGTGCCACTGCATCTGGGCATCTGATATTTTCTTTATAGAGATCTACATTCAAAACCAACGTGGTGGACAGAAAAATAAAGTGCCAAAAGATGTCCGCATCGTAATGCCTGAAAACTGTGGATGCATTACTTTACCCAGCAAAGGAGGGTTAAGGTTGCCGATGCCGTTCACTGATCAGCTGACCATAAAATAGGGATGGTATCATGGATTATCCAAGTGGCACCAAGGAAACCATCACAAGCCTTTAAAAGTGGAAGAGCAAGTCAGAATAGGAGGTTGGAGTGATGCAATGTGAGAAAGACTCAACCAGCTATAACTGGCTTTGAAGATAGGAAGGGACCAGAACCTCTATATGCTGGAAAATTAGAGGAACTGATTCTCTTCTAGAGCTTCTGGAATTGAACACAGACCTGCTGCCATCTTGATTTTAGCCCAGTGAGTCCCATGTCAGATTTTTAACCTCTAGCACCATAGAATCATAAGTTGGTCTTGTTTTAAGCCACGGAATTTGTGGTAGTTTGTTCCAGCAGCAATCTAAAACCCATATAATGATTTGTCACCCTATGAGTGTTTTATTTTCCTTTACACTCAAAGGCATATTCTTTCCTTTGACAACCATAAAACCTGCCTGCTTTTTAATCTTTCTTCTTGATTTATTTTTGAAGTAAAACAGAGTTGTATTATGAGAAATGCTGATGAAATTCTCTTCGAATTCAGTATTTTGAGGAAATTATTTAGTTTTAAGAATATTTCAACTCTGATTTACCTTATTCTCTCACTGTTCTTCAGCAGACCTGCTTTGAAACTCCTGGCACTGAAAGTTAAGTGTGTAAAGTAAATCAGTTCCCATCAGTCATTAGTAATGAACATTTCTTATAAGCCCAAGCCCCCAGAAAAGTAATGGCTTAAGAAATCTACAGCTTACATCGGGAAGACAGAATTATCATAAATGAAACTGTTAGGAAGCAAGTGTTAAAACACACATAGACTAAAAACATAATGTGAGGGAAAGAGTTGTAACTTCAGAAATCCTCATTAAAAATATTGTACTTGAGGGACCTCAATGATGGCTAAGAATGCAGTTGATATACAAGTAAATAATTGGTGTCATTTGTTAAGAACTCTTGAAAAATTTGCCAAGGTCAGAACTGAAATTATTACAAAAATCACAATCCTCCAAACTCTACCAATTGACATTTTGCTATAGAGCTTTCCTTAAACTTTTAAGTATTAATTTTTCAGCACAAATCTATTTTAAAATGAGATGAAATATACATAAACTTTTGACATACGTGGAAGGGAAGATATCCAACTTCTAGTACAACTCACTTCTGGAATAAACTCTCCAGGTGACTTCAAACTCTAGTATCCTTAGGCCAGTTACTGGGGCCAAGCACCATATTACCCTGTAACTTAGTGATATAACATAGCCGTCTCTTTCTTTTCAATTTTAAATACTTTTTCTGTTGCTCATAGATTCTATGGGTCAGGAATTTGATCAGAGTATAGTGAAGATAACCTGATTCTGTTCCTCAAATCCTGGGGCTTCAACTCAAAGATAAAAATTCCAGAGTCTGGAATCGTCTAAAGGCTTGCCCACTACACTGGATGGAGCCTCCAGCCTCTCAGATTCTCTCCATTGGGCCCCTCCAGAGGGCTACCTAGGGAGCTAGTTCAAGCTTTCTCATAATTTGGATGCTGAGATTGACAGGACAGGGACTATAGACCCTAGTAGTGGGAAGAATGTTAAGTCAGAGTAGAAGAAAAACATATGTGCGAGAGATGTATCTGTCTGCACTCTGCTGTGTGTGTATGTCTCTCTCTCTCTCTGTCTCTGTGTGTGTGTGTCTGTGTTTTTCTCCAACTATGGAAACCATAATCCACTAAGAAACCAAGGAGGTTGGCTTTCAGGCCCCTGGCGATGGAATAAACATAACCTTACATGAAAGGTATTAAGGATTAAGGATATAGATCACTTAGATTTTTTAATTGACTGGCTTGGATTTCTTTTTAGCTCAGGAAAGCCATGACTCCTACAGAAACAGTTCTTGGACCTAAAATATTGTTGGCATTTTCACATATTCATCTCTAGGATAAAAAGTCCCCTCCATGGTAACAAATTACATTTCTTTTTTTTATTTTTACTTTTATTTTATTTTATTTATTTATTTTTTTGAGATGGAGTCTCACTCTGTCGCCCAGGTTGGAGTGTAGTGGCGTGATCTTGGCTCACTGCAACCTTTGCCTCCCAGGCTCAAGCAATTCTCCTGCCTCAACCTCCTGAGTAGCTGGGATTACATGTATGCACCACCATGCCTGGCTAATTTTTGTATTTTTAGAAGAGATGGGGTTTCATCATATTGGCCAGGCTGGTCTCAAACTTCTGACCTCAGGTGATCTGCCTGCCTCGGCCTCCCAAAGTGCTGGGATTACAGGTATGAACCACCACACCTGGCCACACTTTACATTTCTAACTGAAGGCTATGTCAATGTGAATACATTGTCACCTTACAGTGGACCACTCTGTCATCACCAGGAGTGAGAAATCAGGAAATCACTCTTCTAACTGGAAGAGTGAGTCTTCCAGTTATATCAATAGCATTGTTTTGAGGATGGATCCAGTTTTGTTATTATGAAGATTTCTAAAACGAACCAATGATATTATACTAAACAGATCCCACATTCTAGGATGTAAAATCAAAACATATAGTTATAAATGAGACATTACAGAGACTAGAAGAGAGACAGAAGTTTTTCTCATAATGCAACACTAAATTATTAGGGCATTTCATATGAATCAAAAGTAGAAATAGAGTTGGAATCAGGCCAGTTGATAAAAAATTAACCGGAACTGTCATTTTATTTGCAAATTTAGTATTATTTAATTCATCATAAAATAGCATTGTATGAACATTAAATCTGAGGGATCCGAAATACCAGAGCAGACTGACATTTTGCTCATATTGTGAAAAGAAGCACTAGAGAAAATTGGGCTGTTAATGGGCTTTGGGGCATCTCCAAAGGGATACAACAGTGGTTATGTGAACAAAGAGGTAATGCCCACCATTAAAATGTACTTTCAGAAAGTTACTGAAATCTATGAACTAACTAAATTCCATCTGATTTTCACCTGTTTCAGTGAAAGGCAGGATTATTACAAAGCAAAAGATAAAGAGTAATTTTGACCTCACAGAATATCCCAGTTATTTAACCTGAGTTTTTACAGACCTGTTCTGATGTGGCTTTTCTTAGCATGAAAGGAAGGCCATTTGTAAAGAAAAAGAAAGGAAGAAGTAAGTCATTGAATTCTGTAATGAGGCCAGAGAGCAACACTAATCACAACGAGACAGCTGAGACTTTCACCACCCCATGGCTAGGTGGAAATTGACAAGAAATTATAAAAAATCTTATTCATATTTTAATAACTTCCTGCTTCAGAAACATTTGTAAAGAATCAGGAGTCGGCCAGGCACAGTGGCTCATGCCTGTAATCCCAGCATTTTGGGAGGCCAAGGCGGAAGGATCACCCAAGGTCAGGAGTTCAAGACCAGCCTGGCCAACATGGTGAAACCACATCTCTACTAAAAATACAAAATGAAGCCAGGCATGGTGGTGCACATCTGTAATCCCAGCTACTCAGGAGGCTGAGGCAGGAGAATCACTTGAACCTGGGAGTCAGAGATTGCAGTGAGCCAAGATGGTGCCACTGCACTCTGGCCTGGGCAACAGAGCGAGACTCTGTCTCAAAAACAACAAAAAAGAATCAAGAGTCAGAAGACAAGGCTCACTTTGGTTGTATTTTACCCCTTTCAGGGGTAAACCTCTGGTCCATTTTTAAATTTGCTTCTCTATTTTCACTTCTGATAATAGCACTTTAAATTTGTATATTGAGTAGAGTGAACAAGTTGCTTTCTCTCTCACCTGATTGTTATGAAGTTCAAGAACGAAGCTTGAGAAAGAAAACCTAACTCAGGCAAGTCTTTCTTTGCAGTAAGGGGCAAAACTCAGACTTGGACACTGGGCTTCTGGATTGGGGCAGTGGTAGTCTTGCTGCACCGCTGCCCTCAGAGCCCTGTGTCAACACTAGCACCCCATCAACTCACACACGAGCCTGAGGAACAGGGATGTGCTGGTACCATGGAGGATGCAGAGACACAGAACAAGGGCTTCACCTTGAAGGAGGACTGAGACAATGGGAAGGTTACAGAACTAATTAATTAATCCATTGAATAATTATTGACAACCAACAGTGTGTCAGGAAATATTCTAGACTCCAGGATACAAGAAAGACTAGGTCCCTCATGTCATCTGGAGAGACAGAAGACAAAACACAGTGGCAGATGATGTCATCACCGCATTGGTAAAATGGGCTCAGATAATGACCAGCCTCCTGCGGCTGAGAGTGGGAAACTGGGAGGTTGTTCCTCAGGAAAAAACTAACCTGACAATGAGCCAGCGGCAGGAGGAGAAAGCAGAGAGGGCAGGGAGCCCTGGGGAGGATGGGAGAAGGGGGGGCTTTTAGAAGGGATGGGATTTCCAGGAGGTTTTGAAGAAAGCGTTCAATTTGCTTAATTGGAGGGGGTTAGGAAAACTGCAACAAACAACGCAACCTCCCTCTGAAGTGTGGGTGTTTTTTGGCTACAGCGTGTTGTAGAGAATGCTTCTTTAGAGACAGAGATATGGCGAGCATGGAATAGAGGATGTCTTTGTTTAGAAATAAAAGAGAGGGAGAATTTATTTCATGACTGGGAAGAAAATTGCATCATTCCAGAACAATCGGCGGAGGTCATAATCAAAATGGTAACTCGTGGGACAGAGGATTCCTCTTTCAACCCACATACCGCCTTTTGAGATGAATAGAACCATAGTTGGTGGGACGAACTTGAAGTTTTACTTGGGCCAACATTTTAAAGTTATATAGTCTTCCTCTAAAATTTACCATCTTACCATTTTTAGAAACTTATGATCATGCTATTGGCATTCATCTATGCTATGACAAATTTCAGCTCTTTTTAACAGTGGGCAATTCTGTTTATCATTGAGTCACTTGCATCTAATGTACATTAAATTGATATTTTCTCTCAATTTGTAGAAAAAGGACACTGGCCTTGAAGTTGTAAACTCTGAGTTCAAATCTTGGTTCTACAATTAGTTATATATCAAAGCCTATCTAATGCCAGGATTCTTATACTGGAAATGGGGCTAGTGATGTCCGACTGGCCTGTCTGATGAGGCTTTTGTAAACATAAAACATGAGAAAATACCTTTTGAAACAGCAAAGGTCTATAAGCATCTATGAAGCCAAAGCTTTCTAACCTCTAATCATTACCATATTAAAATCTTATTTATTCTTTTCTTCTGAGTACTATTTCCAGATGCTTTTAGAGAGCTATCAGGAAATAAGCAGCACGAAACCACACAGGATAAAAAGAAGACCAAATCATAGTGCTGTTTAAGAGAAGAAGTTACTCATAACTATTAAGTAGAAATAAGAGACCTCGAAAACATGAATATACACTAATGTCATGTTTCTAAGTACTTAGAAAAAGCTTGACTAATTGGCATAAATATTAACCAAGACTTTTAAAAAATTAATGTAGAACTCTTCCTTTTCTTTCTGCTTTGCTTCTCTGCAGTGGATTACATGTGTAAATGGAGGGAATGCTAAAGCCTACATGTCAGGCCTTAGTATCACAATTGGTATCTTTTGGCTGCTAAATCTGCTGTCTTGTTTAGAACCATGAAAACACTGAATGCTCATCTATGTTTTTGTAGCCATAAATACACATTTTTATTAGTATAGTTAACTACCTATTTATAAAAATCTAAAATATGGGATTGACCACTGTACAGTCTCTCTAAAGAGAAAACAACTGAGTAATAATAATAATAACAAAAATCTTAGAATTGATGCCCTACTATTGTGTTCAAATGAATGAATGTAAAGGTTTTGGAAAAGGTTGCACAGAATTATTAAGTTATCATTATTTTGTTGAAAGTCAACTCAAAGTTAGAGAAGTTAAAAATGATCCCACAGACCTCAGGCAAATTAACAATAGTGTCATGAAGAAATCAGAGTGGGGGGAGGTTCCAAGATGGCCAAATAGGAACAGCTCCAGTCTACAGCTCCCAGCATGAGTGACGCAGAAGACGGGTGATTTCTGCATTTCCAACTGAGGTACCGGGTTCATCTCACTGGGGCTTGTCAGACAGTGGGTGCAGGACAGTGGGTGCAGTGCACCGAGCATAAGCCAAAGCAGGGCGAGGCATCACCTCACCGGGGAAGCGCAAGGGGTGAGGGAATTCCCTTTCATAGCCAAGAAAAACTGTGACAGATGGCACCTGGAAAATTGGGTCACTCCCACCCTAATACTGCGCTTTTCCAAGGGTCTTAACAAACGGCACACCAGGAGATTATATCCCGTACCTGGCTCAGAGGGTCCCACACCCACGGAGCCTCACTCATTGCTAGCACAGCAGTCTGAGATCGAACTGCAAGGTGGCAGCGAGGCTAGGGGAAGGGCGTCCGCCATTGCTGAGGCTTGAGTAGATAAACAAAGCAGCCAGGAAGCTCGAACTGGGTGGAGCACACCGCAGCTCAAGGAGGCCTGCCTGCCTCTGTAGACTCCACCTCTAGGGGCAGGGCATAGCCGAACAAAAGGCAGCAGAAACCTCTGCAGACTTAAATGTCCCTGTCTGACAGCTTTGAAGAGAGTAGTGGTTCTCCCAGCACGGAGTCTGAGATCTGAGAACAGACAGACTGCCTCCTTAAGTGGGCCCCTGACCCCTGAGTAGCCTAACTGGGAGGCACCCCCCAGTAGGGGCAGACTGACACCTCACACGGCTGGGTACCCCTCTGAGATGAAACTTCCAGAGGAACGATCAGGCAGCAACATTACTGTTCAGCAATATTTGCTGTTCTGCAGCCTCTGCTGCTGATACCCAGGCAAACAGGGTCTGGAGTGGACCTCCAGCAAACTCCAACAGACCTGCAGCTGAGGGTCCTAACTGTTAGAAGGAAAACTAACAAACTGAAAGGACATCCACACCAAAACCCCATCTGTACGTCACCATCATCAAAGACCAAAGGTAGATAAAACCACAAAGATGGGGAAAAAACAGAGCAGAAAAACTGAAAATTCTAAAAATCAGAGCTCCTCTCCTCCTAAAAAGGAATGCAACTCCTCACCAGCAATGGGACAAAGCTGGATGGAGAATGACTCTGACGAGCTGAGAGAAGAAGGCTTCAGACGGTCAAACTTCTCCGAGCTAAAGGAGGAAGATCGAACCCATTGCAAAGAAGTTAAAAACCTTGAAAAAAGATTAGATGAGTGGCTAATTAGAATAACCAATGTAGAGAAGTCCTTAAATGACCTGATGGAGCTGAAAAACATGGCACGAGAACTATGTGACGAATGCACAAGCTTCAGTAGCTGATTCGATCAACTGGAAGAAAGGGTATCAGTGATTGAAGATCAAATTAATGAAATGAAGCGAGAAGAGAAGTTTAGAGAAAAAAGAATAAAAAGAAATGAACAAAGCCTCCAAGAAATATGGGACTATGTGAAAAGACAAAATCTATGTCTGATTGGTGTACCTGAAAGTGACAGGAAGAATGGAACCAAGTTGGAAAACACTCTACAGGATATTATCCAGGACAACTTTCTCAACCTAGCAAGGCAGGCCAACATTCAAATTCAGGAAATACAGAGAACACCACAAAGATACTCCTCGAGAAGAGCAACTCCAAGACACGTAATTGTCAGATTCACCAAAGTTGAAATGAAGGAAAAAATGTTAAGGGCAGCCAGAGAGAAAAGTTGGGTAACCCACAAATGGAAGCCCAACAGACTAAAAGTGGATCTCTCAGCAGAAACTCTACAAGCCAAAAGAGAGTGGGGACCAATATTCAACATTCTTAAAGAAAAGAATTCTCAACCCAAAATTTCATATCTAGCCAAACTAAGCTTCATAAGTGAAGGGGAAATAAAATCCTTTACAGACAAGCAAATGCTGAGTGATTTTGTCACCATCAGGCCTGCCCTACAAGAGCTCCTGAAGGAAGCACTGAACATGGAAAGGAACAACCGGTACCAGCCACTGCAAAAACATGCCAAATTGTAAAGACCATCAAGGCTAGGAATAAACTGCATCAACTAACGAGCAAAATAAGCAGCTAACATCATAATGACAGGATCAAATTCACACATAACAATATTAACCTTAAATGTAAATGGGCTAAATGCTCCCATTAAAAGACACAGACTGGCAAATTGGATAAACAGTCAAGACCCATCAGTGTGCTGTATTCAGGAAACCCATTTAACATGCAGAGACACACATAGGCTCAAAATAAAGGGATGGAGTAAGATCTACCAAGCAAATGGAAATCAAAAGAGGCACGGGTTGCAATTCTAGTCTCTGATAAAACAGACTTTAAACCAACAAAGATCAAAAGAGTCAAAGAAGGCCATTACATAATGGTAAAGGGATCAATTCAACAAGAAGAGCTAACTATCCTAAATATATATGCACCCAATACAGGAGCATCCAGATTCATAAAGCAAGTCCTTAGAGACCTGCAAAGAGACTTAGACTCCCACACAATAATAATGGGAGACTTTAACACCCCACTGTCAACCTCAGACAGATCAATGAGACAGAAAGTTAACAAGGATATCCAGGAATTGAACTCAGCTCTGCACCAAGCAGACCTAATAGACATCTACAGAACTCTCCACCCCAAATCAACAGAATATACATTCTTCTCAGCACCACATTGCACTTATTCCAAAATTGACCACATAGTTGGAAGTAAAGCACTCCTCAGCAAATGTAAAAGAACAGAAATTATAACAAACTGTCTTTCAGACTACAGTGCAATCAAACTAGAACTCAGGATTAAGAAACTCATTCAAAACTGCTCAACTACATGGAAACTGAACAACCTGCTCGTGAATGACTACTGGGTAAATAACAAAATGAAGGCAGAAATAAAGATGTTCTTTGAAACCAACAAGAATAAAGACACAACATACCAGAATCTCTGGGACACATTCAAAGCAGTGTGTAGAGGGAAATTTATAGCACTAAATGCCCACAAGAGAAAGCAGGAAAGATCTAAAATTGACACCCTAACATCACAATTAAAAGAACTAGAGAAGCAAGAGCAAATACATTCAAAAGCTAGCAGAAGGCAAGAAATAACTAAGATCAGAGCAGAACTGAAGGAGACAGAGACACAAAAAACCCTTCAAAAAAATCAATGAATCCAGGAGCTGGTTTTTTGAAAAGATCAACAAAATCAATAGACTGCTAGCAAGGCTAATAAAGAAGAAAAAAAAGAAGAATCAAATAGACACAATAAAAAATGATAAAGGGGATATCACCACTGATCCACAGAAATACAAACTACCATCAGAGAATACTATAAACACCTCTATGCAAATAAACTAGAAAATCTAGAAGAAATGGATAAATTCCTGGACACATACACCCGCCCAAGACTAAACCAGGAAGAAGCTGAATCTCTGAACAGACCAATAACAGGTTCTGAAATTGAGGCAATAATTAATAGCTTACCAACCAAAAAAAGTCCAGGACCAGATGGGTTCACAGCTGAATTCTACCAGAGGTACAAAGAGGAGCTGGTACCATTCCTTCTGAAACTATTCTGATCAATAGAAAAAGAGGGAATCCTCCCTAACTCATTTTATGAGGCCAGCATCATCCTGATACCAAAGCCTGGCAGAGACACAACAAAAAAAGAGAATTTTAGACCAATATCCTTGAAGAACATTGATGCAAAAATCCTCAATAAAATACTGGCAAACCGAATCCAGCAGCACATCAAAAAGCTTATCCACCATGATCAAGTGGGCTTCATCCCTGGGATGCAAGGCTGGTTCAACATAGGCAAATCAATAAACGTAATCCAGCATATAAACAGAACCAAAGACAAAAACCACATGATTGTCTCAATAGATGCAGAAAAGGCCTTTGACAAAATTCAATAGCCCTTCATGCTAAAAACTCTCAATAAATTAGGTATTGATGGGATGTATCTCAAAATAATAAGAGCTATCTATGACAAACCCACAGCCAATATCATACTGAATGGGCAAAAACTGGAAGCATTCCCTTTGAAAACTGGTACAAGACAGGGATGCCCTCTCTCACCATTCCTATTCAAGGTAGTGTTGGAAATTCTGGCCAGGGCAATCAGGCAGGAGAAAGAAATACAGGGTATTCAATTAGGAAAAGAGGAAGTCAAATTGTCCCTGTTTGCAGATGACAAGATTGTATATCTAGAAAACCCCATCATCTCAGCCCAAAATCTCCTTAAGCTGATAAGCAACTTCAGCAAAGTCTCAGGATACAAAATCAATGTATAAAAATCACAAGCATTCTTATACACCAATAACCGACAAACAGAGAGCCAAATCATGAGTGAACTCCCATTCACAATTGCTTCAAAGAGAATAAAATAAATAGGAATCCAACTTACAAGGGATGTGAAGGGCCTCTTCAAGGAGAACTACAAACCACTGCTCAAGGAAATAAAAGAGGATACAAACAAATGGAAGAACATTCCATGCTCATGGATAGGAAGAATCAATATCGTGAAAATGGCCATACTGCCCAAGGTAATTTATAGATTCAATGCCATCCCCATTAAGCTACCAATGACTTTCTTCACAGAATTGGAAAAAAACTACTTTAAAGTTCATATGGAATCAAAAAAGAACCCGCATTGCCAAGTCAATCCTAAGCCAAAAGAACAAAGCTGGAGGCATCACTCTACCTGACTTCAAACTATAGTACAAGGCTACAGTAACCAAAACAGCATGGTACTGGTACCAAAACAGAGATATAGACCAGTGGAACAGAACAGAGCCCTCAGAAATAATACCACACATCTACAACTATCTGATCTTTGACAAACCTGACAAAAACAAGAAATGAGGAAAGGATTCCCTATTTAACAAATGGTGCTGGGAAAACTGGCTAGCCATATGTAGAAAGCTGAAACTGGATCCCTTCCTTACACCTTACACATAAATTAATTCAAGATGGATTAAAGACTTAAATGTTAGACCTAAAACTATAAAAACCCTAGAAGAAAACCTAGGCAATACCATTCAGGACATAAGCATGGGCAAGGACTTCATGTCTAAAACACCAAAAGCAATGGCAACAAAAGCCAAAATTGACAAATGGGATCTAATTAAACTAAAGAGCTTCTGTACAGCAAAAGAAACTACCATCAGAGTGAACAGGCAACCTACAGAATGGGAGAAAATTTTTGCAATCTACTCATCTGACAAAGGGCTAATATCCAGAATCTACAAAGAACTCAAACAAATTTACAAGAAAAAAACAACCCCAACAAAAAGTAGGTGAAGAATATGAACAGACACTTCTCAAAAGAAGACATTTATGCAGCCAAAAGACACATGAAAAAATGCTCATCATCACTGGCCATCAGAGAAATGCACATCAAAACCATAATGGGATACCATCTCACACCAGTTAGAATGGTGATCATTAAAAAGTCAGGGAACAACAGGTGCTGGAGAGGATGTGGAGAAATAGGAACACTTTTACACTGTTGGTGGGACTGTAAACTAGTTCAACCATTGTGGAAGACAGAGTGGCAATTTCTCAAGGATCTAGAACTAGAAATACGATTTGACCCAGCTATCCCATTACTGGGTATATATACCCAAAGGATTACAAATGCTGCTATAAAGACACATGCACATGTATGTTTATTGTGGCACTATTCACAATAGCAAAGACTTGGAACCAACCCAAATGTCCATCAATGATAGACTGGATTAAGAAAGTGTGGCACATATACACCATGGAATACTATGCAGCCATAAAAAATGATGAGTTCATGTCCTTTGTAGGGACATGGATGAAGCTGGAAACCATCATTCTCAGCAAACTATCGCAAGGACAAAAAACCAAACACTGCATGTTCTCACTCATAGGTGGGAATTGAACAATGAGAACACTTGGACACAGGAAGGGGAACATCACACCCCAGGGCCTGTTGTGGGGTGGAGGAGGGGGGAGGGATAGCATCAGGAGATATACTTAATGTAAATGATGAGTTAATGGGTGCAGCACACCAACATGGCACATGTATACATATGTAACAAACCTGCAGGTTGTGCACATGTACCCTAGAACTTAAAGTATAATAAAAATAAATAAATAAATAAATAAAAGAAGAAGGGTCTGCTTTGCCAACACTAACTGTAGTTTAAAGCTTCAAATTTACACTGGTGCTAGTCTAAAAATAGACAGGCAGATTCGTGGAGTGGAACAGAAAGCTAGGAAACATTGTAAATTTTAAAATATACATAACTCCAGTATATGGCAAAGGTGACATTTCAAATTAATGAGAAATGGGTTCATAATTCAATGTTATTTCTGAATAATGTATTATTTAATACATATCTCCCTATTTTACATTAGCTTCCAAAATGAATTTTTGATATATTAACAACTAGATGTAGGAGGAGCCAAGATGGCCGAATAGGAACAGCTCCGGTCTACAGCTCCCAGCGCGAGCGACGCAGAAGACGGGTGATTTCTGCATTTCCATCTGAGGTACCGTGTTCATCTCACTAGGGAGTGCCAGACAGTGGGCGCAGGTCAGTGGGTGAGTGCACCGTGAGCCAGCTGAAGCAGGGGCGAGGCATTGCCTCACTCGGGAAGCGCAAGGGGTCAGGGAGTTCCCTTTCCAGGGGTGACAGATGGCATCTGGAAAATCGGGCCACTCCCACCCGAATACTGTGCTTTTCCGACGGGCTTAGGAAACGGTGCCCCAGGAGAGTATAGCCCGCACCTGGCTCAGAGGGTCCTACGCCAACGGAGTCTCGCTGATTGCTAGCACAGCAGTCTGAGATCAAACAGCAAGTTGGCAGCGAGGCTGGGGGAGGGGTGCCCGCCATTGCCCAGGCTCGCTTAGGTAAACAAAGCAGCCTGGAAGCTTGAACTGGGTGGAGCCCACCACAGCTCAAGGAGGCCTGCCTGCCTCTGTAGGCTCCACCTCTGGGGGCAGGGCACAGACAAACAAAAAGACAGCAGTAACCTCTGCAGACTTAAATGTCCCTGTCTGACAGCTTTGAGGAGAACAGTGGTTCTCCCAGCACGCAACTGGAGATCTGAGAACAGGCTGACTGCCTCCTCAAGTGGGTCCCTGACCCCTGACCCCCGAGCAGCCTAACTGGGAGGCACCCCCCAGCAGGGGCAGACTGACACCTCACACGGCCGGCCAGGTACTCCAACAGACCTGCAGCTGAGGGTCCTGTCTGTTAGAAGGAAAACTAACAGAAAGGACATCCACACCAAAAACCCATCTGTACATCACCATCATCAAAGACCAAAAGTAGATAAAACCACAAAGATGGGGAAAAAACAGAGCAGAAAAACTGGAAACTCTAAAAAGCAGAGTACCTCTCCTCCTCCAAAGGAACGCAGTTCCTCACCAGCAACGGAACAAAGCTGGACGGAGAATGACTTTGACGAGCTGAGAGAAGAAGGCTTCAGACGATCAAATTACTCCGAGCTACGGGAGGATATTCAAACCAAAGGCAAATAAGTTGAAAACTTTGAAAAAAATTTAGAAGAATGTATAACTAGAATAACCAATACAGAGAAGTGCTTAAAGGAGCTGATGGAGCTGAAAACCAAGGCTCGAGAACTACGTGAAGAATGCAGAAGCCTCAGGAGCCGATGCGATCAAATGGAAGAAAGGGTATCAGCCCTGGAAGATGAAATGAATGAAATGAAGCGAGAAGGGAAGTTTAGAGAAAAAAGAATAAAAAGAAACGAGCAAAGCCTCCAAGAAATGTGGGACTATGTGAAAAGACCAAATCTACGTCTGATTGGTGTACCTGAAAGTGACGGGGAGAATGGAAACAAGTTGGAAAACACTCTGCAGGATATTATCCAGGAGAACTTCCCCAATCTAGCAAGGCAGGCCAACATTCAGATTCAGGAAATACAGAGAATGCCACAAAGATACTCCTCGAGAAGAGCAATTCCAAGACACACAATTGTCAGATTCACCAAAGTGGAAATGAAGGAAAAAATGTTCAGGGCAGCCAGAGAGAAAGGTCGGGTTACCATCAAAGGGAAGCCCATCAGACTAACAGCGGATCTCTCGGCAGAAACCCTACAAGCCAGAAGAGAGTGGGGGCCAATATTCAACATTCTTAAAGAAAAGAATTTTCAACCCAGAATTTCATATCCTGCCAAACTAAGCTTCATAAGTGAAGGAGAAATAAAATACTTTACAGACAAGCAAATGCTGAGTGATTTTGTCACCACCAGGCCTGCTCTAAAAGAGCTCCTGAAGGAAGCGCTAAACATGGAAAGGCACAAACGGTACCAGCCACTGCAAAATCATACCGAAATGTAAAGACCATCGAGACTAGGAAGAGACTGCATCAACTAACGAGCAAAATAATCAGCTAACATCATAATGACAGGATCAGATTCACACATAACAATATTAACTTTAAATGTAAATGGACTAAATGCTCCAATTAAAAGACACAGACTGGCAAATTGGATAAAGACTCAAGACCCATCAGTGTGCTGTATTCAGGAAACCCATCTCACGTGCAGAGACACACAGAGGCTCAAAACAAAAGGATGGAGGAAGATCTACCAAGCAAATGGAAAACAAAAAAAGGCAGGGGTTGCAATCCTAGTCTCTGATAAAACAGACTTTAAACCAACAAAGATCAAAAGAGACAAAGAAGGCCATTACATAATGGTAAAGGGATTAATTCAACAAGAAGAGCTAACTATCCTAAATATATATGCACCCAATACAGGAGCACCCAGATTCATAAAGCAAGTCCTGAGTGACCTACAAAGAGACTTAGACTCCCACACATTAATAATGGGAGACTTTAACACCCCACTGTCAACATTAGACAGATCAATGAAACAGTAAATCAACAAGGATACCCAGGAATTGAACTCAGCTCTGCACCAAGCAGACCTAATAGACATCTACAGAACTCTCCACCCCAAATCAACAGAATATACATTTTTTTCAGCACCACACCACACCTATTCCAAAATTGACCATATACTTGGAAGTAAAGCTCTCCTTAATAAATGTAAAAGAACAGAAATTATAACAAACTATCTCTCAGATCACAGTGCAATCAAGCTAGAACTCAGGATTAAGAATCTCACTCAAAACCGCTCAACTACGTGGAAACTGAACAACCTGCTCCTGAATGACTACTGGGTACATAACGAAATGAAGGCAGAAATAAAGATGTTCTTTGAAACCAACGAGAACCAAGACACAACATACCAGAATCTCTGGGATGCATTCAAAGCAGTGTGTAGAGGGAAATTTATAGCACTAAATGCCCACAAGAGAAAGCAGGAAAGATCCAAAATTGACACCCTAACATCACAATTAAAAGAACTAGAAAAGCAAGAGCAAACACATTCAAAAGCTAGCAGAAGGCAAGAAATAACTAAAATCAGAGCAGAACTGAAGGAAATAGAGACACAAAAAACCCTTCAAAAAATAAATGAATCCAGGAGCTGGTTTTTTGAAAGGATCAACAAAATTGATAGACTGCTAGCAAGATTAATAAAGAAAAAAAGAGAGAAGAATAAAATAGATGCAATAAAAAATGATAAAGGGGATATCACCACCAATCCCACAGAAATACAAACTACCATCAGAGAATATTACAAACACCTCTATGCAAATAAACTAGAAAATCTAGAAGAAATGGATAAATTCCTCAACACATACACCCTCCCAAGACTAAACCAGGAAGAAGTTGAATCTCTGAATAGACCAATAACAGGAGCTGAAATTGTGGCAATAATCAATAGCTTACCAACCAAAAAAAGTCCAGGACCAGATGGGTTCACAGCTGAATTCTACCAGAGGTACAAGGAGGAGCTGGTACCATTCCTTCTGAAACTATTCTGATCAATAGAAAAAGAGGGAATCCTCCCTAACTCATTTTATGAGGCCAGCATCATCCTGATACCAAAGCCTGGCAGAGACACGACAAAAAAAGAGAATTTTAGACCAATATCCTTGATGAACATTGATGCAAAAATCCTCAATAAAATACTGGCAATCAGAATCCAGCAGCACATCAAAAAGCTTATCCACCATGATCAAGTGGGCTTCATCCCTGGGATGCAAGGCTGGTTCAATATACGCAAATCAATAAATGTAATCCAGCATATAAACAGAACCAAAGTCAAAAACCACATGATTATCTCAATAGATGCAGAAAAGGCCTTTGACAAAATTCAACAACCCTTCATGCTAAAAACTCTCAATAAATTAGGTATTGATGGGTCGTATCTCAAAATAATAAGAGCTATTTATGACAAACCCACAGCCAATATCATACTGAATGGGCAAAAACTGGAAGCATTCCCTTTGAAAACTGGCACAAGACAGGGATGCCCTCTCTCACCACTTCTATTCAACATAGTGTTGGAAGTTCTGGCCAGGGCAATTAGGCAAGAGAAGGAAATAAAGGGTATTCAATTAGGAAAAGAGGAAGTCAAATTTTCCCTGTTTGCAGATGACATGATAGTATATCTAGAAAACCTCATTGTCTCAGCCCAAAATCTCCTTAAGCTGATAAGCAACTTCAGCAAAGTCTCAGGATACAAAATCAATGTACAAAAATCACAAGCATTCTTATACATCAATAACAGACAGAGAGCCAAATCATGAGTGAACTCCCATTCACAATTGCTTCAAAGAGAATAAAATACCTAGGAATCCAACTTACAAGGGATGTGAAGGACCTCTTCAAGGAGAACTACAAACCACTGCTCAATGAAATAAAAGAGGATACAAACAAATGGAAGAACATTCCATGCTCATGGGTAGGAAGAATCAATATCATGAAAATGGCCATCCTTCCCAAGGTAATTTACAGATTCAATGCCATCCCCATCAAGTTACCAATGACTTTCTTCACAGAATTGGAAAAAACTACTTTAAAGTTCACATGGAACCAAAAAAGAGCCCACATCGCCAAGTCAATCCTAAGCCAAAAGAACAAAGCTGGAGGCATCACGCTACCTGACTTCAAACTATACTACAAGGCTACAGTAACCAAAACAGCATGGTACTGGTACCAAAACAGAGATATAGATCAATGGAACAGAACAGAGCCATCAGAAATAATGCCACATATCTACAACTATCTGATCTTTGACAAACCTGACAAAAACAAGAAATGGGGAAAGGATTCCCTATTTAATAAATGGTGCTGGGAAAACTGGCTAGCCATATGTAGAAAGCTGAAACTGGATCCCTTCCTTACACCTTATACAAAAATCAATTCAAGATGGATTAAAGACTTAAATGTTAGACCTAAAACCATAAAAACCCTAGAAGAAAACCTAGGCAATACCATTCAGGACATAGGCATGGGCAAGGACTTCATGTCTAAAACACCAAAAGCAATAGCAACAAAAGCCAAAATTGACAAATGGGATCTAATTAAACTAAAGAGCTTCTGCACAGCAAAGGAAACTACCATCAGAGTGAACAGGCAACCTACAAAATGGGAGAAAATTTTCGCAACCTACTCATCTGACAAAGGGCTAATATCCAGAATCTACAATGAACTCCAACAAATTTACAAGAAAAAAACAAACAACCCCATCAAAAAGTGGGCGAAGGACATGAACAGACACTTCTCAAAAGAAGACATTTATGCAGCCAAAAAACACATGAAAAAATGCTCACCATCACTGGCCATCAGAGAAATGCAAATCAAAACCACAATGAGATACCATCTCACACCAGTTAGAATGGCAATCATTAAAAAGTCAGGAAACAACAGGTGCTGGAGAGGATGTGGAGAAATAGGAACACTTTTACACTGTTGGTGGGACTGTAAACTAGTTCAACCCTTGTGGAAGTCAGTGTGGCAATTCCTCAGGGATCTAGAACTAGAAATTCCATTTGACCCAGCCATCCCATTACTGGGTATATACCCAAAGGACTATAAATCATGCTGCTATAAAGACACATGCACACGTATGTTTATTGCGGCATTATTCACAATAGCAAAGACTTGGAACCAACCCAAATGTCCAACAATGATAGACTGGATTAAGAAAATGTGGCACATATACACCATGGAATACTATGCAGCCATAAAAAATGATGAGTTCACGTCCTTTGTAGGGACATGGATGAAATTGGAAATCATCATTCTCAGTAAACTATCGCAAGAACAAAAAACCAAACACCGCATATTCTCACTCATAGGTGGGAATTGAACAATGAAAACACATGGACACAGGAAGGGGAACATCACACTTCGGGGACTGTTGTGGGGTGGGGGGAGGGGGGAGGGATAGCATTCGGAGATATACCTAATGCTAGATGATGAGTTGGTGGGTGCAGCACACCAGCATGGCACATGTATACATATGTAACTTACCTGCACGTTGCGCACATGTACCATAGAGCCTAAAGTATAATAATAATAATAATAATAATAATAATAAAAAGAAAAAAACAACTAGATGTAAAAATATGAAACTATTAAAAATATATAAGAATATTAAAGCTTCTGAGTAAAGTGCATTTTTGTTATTGGTATAAGAAATAACATGAACAAAAAAAGGAAACTCTTCTATTATTTTCCTAAATTATAAACCATGTTTTATTTCCCTTTTCTATGCATAATTTCATAATGAAAACCTTAAGTATGTTAATTCTAGTGTTGCTTCTACCAGAAGAGCTACAGGCTTTGGTTAGAAGAGCTACAGGCTTTGGTTAGCACCTTAAAATATCCAAATTCAACTATTTTAATTGCTAACATGGTTATAAAAGTATTTCAACTGTCTCTGAGTCTTAGACTTTTTTATCTCTAAGGAAAAAGATAAGAAAAAAAGTGAATTGGGAGTAATGCTTACTGTCTGGGAAAATTCCTTAAGAAGTTTACAATTATTGTCTTGCCCAGAGGTAAGGAAAAGTGTAGAAAAGTGAGTCAGTATTTAAATTCCAAATATTATGGCAAAACAAAGAGCAAAGAATCACATTAGCTAGTCAGCAAGACAACAGCAATCATGCAAAAAATTATTTGAATACTGAACTTTGTTTCCTTAACTAAAATGCATCAATTGAGCAGAAATTATTATGTTCAGCAATTACAAATAACTTGAATGAGTTTTAGAAGTAAAATAAATCAACATGGAGCCTTTCAATGTTTCCTGGAATGGTCTCCTGAAGACGGGTCGGGGGGTCCACGGTGCCCGGGAGAACTCAGAAAGGATCGAGCCCTGGTCTGAGGTGGAAGCTGGGGCAGTTGCACACTCACTGGAGAGGTGACCCTGAGACACCGCCCCAAGCCTCGAGTTTTCATCCACAGTCAGGGAGTCATCTCAGAGGGACCATGCGTGTGACAGCTGGTCTAGCCACTTCCATGCAGCGGGCATGCCTGGACGGGCATCACCTTCTCTTGAAGGAAGCCTGGCCTGGGACGGCTGGGCAGAGTGAGAGGAGTTGGAGCAACGCAGGCTCCACAGCCTCCTGCCCCTCCTTCTTTTCCCAGGACACCAATAAACCTATTTTCCTTCTTCTTAATATTGTGTGTTAAGTGCTTAAGTCAATCCTTCCACAAGGTGAAACAAGAAAGATTTACATAAGCCTTTTTGCTTTAATTCAAGGTAATAGCTAGAGTCATCAAAGAGAAATCAACAGTAACAGGGTGCCCAGGAAATGGGGATTTTTACGGATTCTAAGCAGTGTGAAGTTGTGAGTGAAGACAACATGGAAGCTTGGCACAGAGAGTGCAACAAACATTTGATTGTAAAGAAGCTAAAGGTCGAGTTTCCTCCAGCTGCACACCTCAGACCAGAGAGGCATGCTCTTGTTTCACATTGAAGACAGAGGGATTCCAATGAATGGTGAAAAATTCAGCCAGTCATGGGGCATCTTCCTTAAGCACTACTGAAAATGTATTCATTTGGAAAACACAATTCTAGATTTTTCAGACGTTCAGGATCGTGAAGACGGGAATAACTATCACAAGACATTTGAATATGTGGGTTTTCAATATTCTTACCAATCATATGCAATTCAAAATGAGAAAGAAGCTCGTGGAAGTAGGTTGTAATCTAAGAATTTGTCAGGGAATGGCAAGATTCTTATAAACTCAGCTATTTAGGTTCATGCTTTTTGCACATGGGCATACATTCATGGTTTCGTCAAACTACTGTTTACCAACAAGGAGTCTCAGATTGAGAAGAGGGAGGCAAACATAAACACTGTCTGTAAATACCAGAAGTCCTCATTGAAAGCAAAGCTTCTGTTACAGCTAATGTCAGACCTATGCAGTGCTAATTGGAGATGGAGCTATAACTTAATAACTAAGACAGCCTTTCAGCACGGATTCCATGGCAACAAAGTCATACCTAGAAACCAGGCTTTACTTCCTTAGTGATAAGTGAATAAAATATGTTTTATTTTTATGGTATGGTCAGTTTAGTAGAGGAAGTCACATTGCTTTTACAAGGGAAAAGGAATTATATCTGAGGGGGAAGCTCTAATATATAATCTGCTTTCATACTAACACAATTAGAAGTGTACACGGTTCACCGGCTGGAGTTATCAAATAGGCAGTGGCTCTTGCTAGGATCAGTTGCATCAACACATTTAGACATCACTGTTTACAGCATTTCTGCTGCTGAAGTATGTGGAAATTCAATACAGTAATAATACACATGTTCTTAGCATTATGACAAACACCTAATGCTTGTGGGGCTTGAAACCTAAATGACGAGTTGACAGGTGCAGCAAACCACCGTGGCTCATGTATACCTATGTAGCAAACCTGCATGTTCAGCAAATGTATCCCAGAACTTAAAGTAAAAGAAAAAAAAGAAAAAAATAATAATATGCACATTCTTATGTCTCATTCTCTGAAGCCTATTAAAATGCCTGCCTAAATTTCAAAAAGCTCAACACTTCAGTAAAGAAGGAAAAAGAAAAAATAGATTCGATGCAAACTTTTTATTTTAAGCAAAAATATTTCTCTTTTTCTAAGGTCATCTTAGAGTTCGTTTAGAAAGTGTCCTTTTACTTAAGATAAACTTGTACATTTTTGTTCTTTTTTGGAGCAAAGATATATCTTATTTAATCTCTTCTCCTCAGGGTGTGATATTTATTTAGAGGTCCTTTCTAAATTTTGATATAGTTCACAAAGTTAAATTTACTTTGAGATTCTCAATAACTTTAAGAGTAAAAGTGAGAGGTGACAGCGTGCTGGCAGTCCTCACAGCCCTGGCTCGCTCTCGGCGCCTCCTCTGCCTGGGCTTCCAGTTTGGCGGCACTTGAGGAGCCCTTCAGCCCACCGCTGCACTGTGGGAGCCCCTTTCTGGGTTGGCCAAGGCTGGAGCCCACTCCCTCAGCTTGCAGGGAGGTGTGGAGGGAGAGGCGCGAGCGGGAACCGGGGCTGCGTGCGGGGCTTGCGGGCCAGCTGGAGTTCCGGGTGGGCGTGGGCTTGGCGGGCCCGCACTCGGAGCAGCCGGCTGGCCCTGCCGGCCCGGGGAATGAGAGACTTAGCACCTAGGCCAGTGGCTGTGGAGGGTGTACTGGGTCCCCCAGCAGTGCCAGCCCACTGGGGCCGCGCTCGATTTCTCACCGGGCCTTAGCTGCTTTCCCGCGGGGCAGGGCTCGGGACTGCAGCCTGTCATGCCTGAGCCTTCCCCCGCCTCCGTGGGTTCCTGTGCAGCCCGAGCCTCCCCGACGAGTGCCGCCCCCTGCTCCACGGCGCCCAGTCCCATCGACCACCCCAGGGCTGAGGAGTGCGGGTGCACAGCACCGGGACTGGCAGGCAGCTCCACCTACAGCCCCAGTGCGGGATCCACTAGGTGAAGCCAGCTGGGCTCCTGAGTCTGGTGAGGACGTGGAGAGTCTTTATATCTAGCTCAGGGATTGTAAACACACCAATCAGCACCCTGTGTTTAGCTCAAGGTTTGTGAGTGCACCAATGACACTCTATCTAGCTGCCCTGGAGGGGCCTTGGAGAAACTTTATGTCTAGCTCAGGGATTGTAAACACACCAATCAGCACCCTGTATTTAGCTCAAAGTCTGTGAGTGCACCAATCGACACTCTGTATCTAGGTGCTCTGGTGGGGCCTTGGAGAACTTTTATGTCTAGCTCAGGGATTGTAAACACACCAATCGGCACTCTGTATCTAGCTCAAGGTTTGTAAACACACCAATCAGCACCCTGTGTTTAGCTCAAGGTTTGTGAGTGCACCAATCGACACTCTGTATCTAGGTGCTCTGGTGGGGCCTTGGAGAACTTTTATGTCTAGCTCAGGGATTGTAAACACACCAATCGGCACTCTGTATCTAGCTCAAGGTTTGTAAACACACCAATCAGCACCCTGTGTTTAGCTCAAGGTTTGTGAGTGCACCAATCGATACTCTGTATCTAGCTGCTCTGGTGGGGCCTTGGAGAACCTGTGTGTCGAAACTCTGTATCTAGCTAATCTGATGGGGACATGGAGAACTTTTGTATCTAGCTCAGGGATTGTAAACGCACCAATCAGCACCCTGTCAAATCAGGCCACTCAGCTCTACCGATCAGCAGGATGTGGGTTGGGCCAGATAAGAGAATAAAAGCAGGCTGCCTGAGCCAGCATTGGCAACTGGCTCGGGTCCCCTTCTGCACTGTGGAAGCTTTGTTCTTTCACTCTTCACAATAAATCTTGCTACTGCTCACTCTTTGGGTCCACGCTGCTTTTATGAGCTGTAACACTCACCGTGAAGATGTGCAGCCTTCACTCCTGAACTCAGCGAGACCACGAGCCCACCGGGAGGAACGAACAACTCCAGACGCACTGCCTTAAGAGCTGTAACACTCACCGGGAAGGTCTGCAGCTTCACTCCTGAGCCAGCGAGACTACGAACCCACCAGAAGGAAGAAACTCCGAACACATCCGAACATCAGAAGGAACAAACTGCAGATGCACCACCTTAAGAGCTGTAACACTCACCGCGAGGGTCCGCAGCTTCATTCTTGAAGTCAGTGAGACAAAGAACCCACCAATTCCGGACCCAAAAGGGGATCCTGAAACCAAAAAGCTTGAGAAACATTACCATGGGTCATCACCTGATTTCACAACATGGGGCTTCTGGGCTTAAAGAGTGAGACATGGTATTGACAATGGATTCAAATCCCATCCCAAAGCATTTTCTGCCATTAGAGGAATAAGTTATTCCTCTCCAGGAATAGGAAATCGCTACAGGCCAGATTGATGCTCATTTGGAATCCTCCTAACGTGCATGTACATTTAACAATAATAACGTCAGTGTCAGTCTTTCCCAGCCTCTGCTTTTCTTCAGTATCTGATTCCTGCTGCTAATTAAGTAGAGCTCTGCCTTTTGAGATAAGCGAGTTTGCCGAAATATTCCGCTTGGTCTTGATTTCTTCTTAATTTTAAGTTCCTTCAACTTTAGTAAAATAAAAGAACAGATGCACCACATCGTATTAATAAAGGATGCTGGCAGCGCTTTTGGCCCTACAACAACAATACACGGCCCTCAAATCCAGGATTCTGCAAGGGCCGGGCTGAGCATTTCGTTGCATTCTCAGTTCCACGTGATTGATCGACGTAATCATCTTAGGGACACCTGTAGGTTCACTATACCAGATGCTGGGGATAATGACATCAATGGTTAACATTTATTGACGTTATTGTGCAGCAAGTCATTCATAGCGCAGTTTGTTGAAGCCTCGTGGCAATTTAGAGGGTAAATCCTATTATTAACTCCACTTACAGATCAGAAAACTGGGGCTCAAAGTGTTTTATTAATCTATCCAATGATATAAACTCTGCTTGCAATTCAGCCTCTCAGATACCTAAGCTCTTAACCACAGTACTCTACTGCCACTAAAATAATGCTAATGATAACAGTAATAGAAAGTTGAATTTGTTTCTGCCCAGGAGAGGCTCACACCACCTAGAAGGGAGAGAAAAAATAACAATGCAAACTAAAAAATGCTACCGTCAAGGTTTCCTACATGCATTTAATAAATATTTTATGAATGCGTGAATAAATTAAGGATCTTGTTAAAAAGCTACCAAAGTATGGCAAGCAGTTTAATTGGTTCAACCCAGACGACTTGGGGAGGGCTGTAACCAGATGGTGACATGCAAACCAAATTATGAGGAGTTTACTTCAGAAAAATGTGGGGACTTTCCAGGGAGCAGAAGGAAAGGAGAGCCCGGGAATGGTTTTATCCTGAACAAAGCTCCAAGGTGGTGAAAAGTCTGAAAAAAGGTAAGGAAAACTGTACCCAGGAGCCCAGTGAGCACCCATTGGGGTAGGAGGGGGGCTGGCGCAGCAGGTTATGATCGACAGGAAAGACCCGGGTGGCCGTCCGAGGATGCCCTTGACTTTCTCTAGACAGGAAGAAGCCGGGGTAGGAGAGCCACGAAGAGACCTGACTCGGTGTTTCAGAAGCTCCAGTAAAGGGTGCGCAAGGCGGATGTGTGAAAGAGAGCTGAGTAAGCGGAGCATTTAGTGGGCTGTGTGGGGTCCTGGTGGTCCATTCATGCTCAGAGTGAAGGGCTAGGACGCTTGTTTCCATTGCTATCTTGAGTCGCTGTGGTAGCTGCGAAGATTCCTCAAAGTTGTCTCAGGTATGAGGGTTGACCCTAATCTACCGATGGACCTTAAGGACCTTAAGCTCTGGATGCAGGGGGAGGGTGGACGCATGCACACGTGCACACACACACAGACACATGAATATGTGCATGTGCACAGACATGCACATGTGCACAGAGACACTTGCACACGTGCACACTCACAGACACATATGTGCACATGCACACACACATGCACATACAGAGACACACACACATGCACATGTGCACACACAGACATGCACACAGACACACGCACACATGCACACAGAGACACACACACATGCACACACAGACACATGCACATACAGACACACACACATGCACATGCACAGACACATGCACACATGCACACAGAGACACACGCACACATGCACATGCACACATGCACACAAGACACATGCACATGTGCACACACACAGAGACATTCACAGATGCACACACAGACACGCACACACACAGACACATGCACACGTGCACCCAGAGGCACACGCACACACACACAGAGACACGTGCACACACACAGACATTCACAGATATGCACAGACACATGCACACATGCGCACTCACAGACACATGTACACGTGCACAGAGACAAGCACACATGCACAGACACATGCACACGCAGAGACACATGCACACGTGCACACGCACAGAGACACATTCACGATGCACACGCACAGACACGTACACACGTGCACACACACAGATGTCTGTTTCCACAAGAAGGAGGCTGTGTCTGGGCTATGGCCTTTAGTGTATTCTGCTATTCAATGAAGTTTCATTTCCTGTTACCACTTCTTTCTAAGCCAGTTTATTAGTCCATTTCCATGCTGCTGATAAAGACATACTCGAGACTGGGAAGAAAAAAGAGGTTTAACTGGACTTACAGCTGCACATGACTGGGGAGGCCTCAGAATCATGGCGGGAGGAGAAAGGCGCTTCTTACGTGGCAGCAGCAAGACAGAAAGAAGCAGCAGCAAAAGTGGAAACCCCTGATGAACCCATGAGATCTCGTGAGACGTATTCGCTATCATGAGAATAGCACGGGAAAGACTGGTTCCCGTGAATCAATGATCTCCCCCTGGGTCCCTCCCGCAACAGGTGAGAATTCTGGGAGATACGATTCAAGTTGCGATTTGAATGGGGACATAGCCAAACCATATCAGCCAGCAATCTGGATTTACCAAGGGCTGTGTTCTCTTTCCTGAATCACGATTCTCACACTGTTGACCCAACATTGGGAAACATTCTATTCCATTTGCAGTACAATTTCATGGAGATAAGTGCAACTCCTGTTGCTCCTGGTTAGTCCGAGTGTGGATCCAGGGAACAGCTGGAAATTCCACATTGCTAACTATATTTCCAGTAGCCAACAACATAAAAATAAAATGGCAATTTGAAAACAGAATAAGGCATCTTGGGCCTCACACGATTTCCTGAATCAGAATCTGCATCTTGGTAAACCCTGTGGCAATGCAGAGACCCAGCCAGGTACTGCTTTTACAAATAAAGAATACTGTGAAAACCTACAGTGCCATGCACTAGGATTGCTTTTCTTGTGTTTTTCAATACCTTCCAATTTCCCACAAAGTATTTCAGACCTGATGGTAATTGCCGAACGGCATCCCGAATCTAGGGCCAACCTCCTTTTCCATCCCTGTCTCTCAGTCTACGCTTCTTGGTGACATTTTTGGGTCAGATGGGACTACTGGCTCTCTCTTGAAATACGGTGGTAATGTCTCTCTGCGTTAACTTACTAACGTCTTTTGTTTGTTTGTTTTATTTCACAGCTTTATTGCAGTATAATTGGTACCCAAACACCCTGCACATCTTTAATGCATATGATGTGATGGGTTTGGGCATAGCTTACACCCATGAAACCATCACCATATCGAGGTGATGAACATACCCATTCCATCCAAAAGTTTCTTTGTGTCTCTGTGTATTTTTTATTTTTTTGGTAAGGGAAGACAAAGACAAGGCCAAGAGTAACACCAGAAAATATGAGAGGGTTGATCTCATGTCAAGTGAGATTTACATTTCAAGTGCACAATGCAGTATTTATATTTTCAAGTATGCAATGCAGCATTTTCAAGGGCACATCAGTGCAGTGTTGTTAGCTATAGGCACTGTGCTGTACACTGTGCTGTACTGCCGATGTCTAGAGCTATCCACCCTGCACAACTGAAACTCTACCCACTGAACAGCAACCCTTCCCCCTCGCCCTAGTAATCACAATTTTACTGTCTGCTTCCATATGTTTGACTAATTTAGAGATCTCATGTAAGTGAAATCATGCAGTATTCGTCTTTCTGTGGCTGGCTTCTTTCTGTTAACATAATGTCCTCAAGGTACATCCATGTTGTTGCACGTGGCAAGGATCTCTTTCTTGGTTAAGGACGAATAATATCCCACTATAGGAATATACCACATTTTCCTTATCCATTCCTCTGATGATAGACATTTGGGTTGTTTCCATATCTTGGCTATTGAGAATAATACTGCAATGAACATGGGAGTGAAGATATCTTTTTGACATACACATTTCACTTCTCTTGGATTTTATATTGAAAAACGGAATTGCTGAATCATGTTGAATCAATCTATTTTGATTTTTTCATGAACCTGTATACTGCTCTCTATAATGGCTGCACTAACTTACAATCCTATCAACAGTGTACAAGGTTTCTAATTTCTCTGCAATATCATCAACACTTCTCTTTCTTTTAAATAATAGCTATTCTCACAGGTATGATGTAATATCTCATTATGGTTTTGATTTGCATTTCCCTGATAATTAGTGATGTTCAGCATTTTCTCATAGACCCTGTTGGTCAATTGTATATCTTCCTTGAAAAAAAATGGCTATTTAAGACTTTCATTCATTTTTAAAATCATATTATTAGACTATTATTGTTTTACTACTGAGTTGTAGGAGCTTTTTTGTATATAGTTTGGATGTAAGCCTTTTATCAGCTAAGGCTGATAATGACTTGCAAATAGTTTTCCCCAATCCATAGGCTGCCAATCAACAAGATGAAAAGTTCACCTATGGTTTCTGTTGATTGCTTCCTTTGCTGTGCAGAGCTTTTTAGTTTGATGTAGTACAATTGTCTCTTTCTGCTTTTATTGCTTGTGCTTTTGATGTCCTAGCCAAGAAATCATTGCCAAGACCAATATAAAGAAGGTTTTCCCCTGTGTTTTCTTTCAGGAGCTCGATGGTTTCAGGTCTTACATTTAAGATTTTGACCCAGTTTGAGTTGATTTTTGTGTATGGTATAAGATAAGGCTTCAATTTTAATTTTTTGCATGTGGATATCCAGTTTTTCTAGCACCATTGTTGAAGAGACAGTTCTTTCCCCAATGTGTGCTCTTAGGAACTTGTCCAGTATCAGTTAACCATTGGGTTTGAATTTATTTCTAGGCTCTCTCTTCTGTTCCATTTGTCTATATGTGTCTTTATGCCACTGCCAGACCTTTTTCAATTACTGTTGGTTTGTAATATATTTTGGAATCAAGAAGTGTTATGACTACAGTTTTCGGAAAGATGTGATATTCATGGATTGGAAGAGTTAATATTGTTAAAACGTCCGTGCTACTCAAAGTGACCTGCAGATTCAGTGCAGTCCCCATCAAAACCCCAGTGACATTTTTTACATAAATAAAAAAAGCAATCCTAAAATCCATACGGAACCACTGAAGCTTTTTCTATACCTGATATACCCCTAGCCAGTCTCTCTGTCTAGTCAACTCTTACTCATTCCTTAAAAAGCACATTGACTATTTTCTTAACTCATTGACTATATCAAAATCCAGAGTTTTTTTATTTTCTGAATTGGCCTCTTGCTTATGATTTTGCTCATAAAATGTCTCAATAAATTAAATGTATTTTAAAAGAATATTTTTTATAAATCTTATGAATTGGAAAGTGATCCTCAAGGCATAGACCACACAGTGCTCGAAGCCCAGTAGGTGAAGAGCAAGTATCTGTTAGGTGAGAAGGCAACCCAGTGGATGAAAGTCTTGAGTGATTTGTCGCTTCAGGCGTTAACGAGTTCCTCTCACCACCCCCAGCCCTATGGCTCAGCCTGGTGGTCCAACAGCTCTCCTTTCTTGACTATAGCTCTGCTTCCAGCAGTGCCCTTCTCTCCTGAGGCTGACTCTAAAATGGTCAGCTATAAGCTTTTTGAGAACAGAAGCCATAAGTCAAATTTTTCTATTTTCTACAATATTTGAAAGTTGGTCTTACACAGAACAAGTTCCAAAATTTGTTCTTGCACAGAACAAGTTCCAAATACAAGACTATTGATTGATTGAAAAACATGTACTATGTGATAAGTGTGATACAGGTAATACATTTTATATTGATGAAGTACTGTTCTGACCTCTGCAATGAGTTTTCGTGTTCAGTGGCGTCAGGGTGCTTTGTGGCGTCATAAGACTGGAGGCCCATCTTTAGTTATTTTTATGTGGAACCTAGAATAATCACAAAACATATATTCAAACACTTGATAAATGCTTTGAATCATGACAGTGGACCGTCCACCACTTCTAAGGGTCAGTGTTTAAGAGAATTGCCTCTAATATCATTATTATTTATACTTCTACCTTTTGTGGTAGAAATTGAAGCTTCAAAGGTTTAAGGCAACTTACTTGACCTCCTAGAAAATTCAAAAGAGGCACTGACTTCATGAATTGCTATGACTCAAACTAATGAACAAAACCCGAAGTCCTTTCAGAAGAAAAGTTCCCTGAAAAGAACGTAGGAGATTCTCATCACCTGGCCAAATACCACTGTGCTTAACCTCTTCACTAAGAGGAAGAAAGCCTTCCCTTCTGGCTAATCAGTTTCTCTCACTCACGTCATCATTTGGCCACTTTTTAGAATAAAAGATTACAGTGATGTTACACAATGTTCATTGTCAGGGCGGTCACTAAAGATGACTGTCTTAACTTTAGAGTTTCTGTGTCAGAATCTTGACTCACTTTTCTCACACAACAAAGTGAGAAGAAGCAATCACTTGCTCAGGGCTGGAATAGAATGAATGACTTGGTGGTCACGGGTGTCTGTTCCTCACAACCAGCCTCTTTCTTTAAACGACATGGATGGCATCAACGTGCAGGCTGCCCAGAAGAAGGGGCGATGTCTGTCACCATGGAGACCAAGAGCAGCTAACCATGCTGCTGGCTCCAACCTCTTCTCAGTGGTGGTGGGAACTGGATTTTGAGGATGGGGTTTCACAACTAACAGGATAAACCAATGACTTCCAGAAGTGCTGTCATTAGGAAACATCTCAGAATCTGTTGTGCTGAACTTAAATTTTAAGTAATTCTGAAGAGCGTTGACACCTTTAAAAACCAAGTTTTGTCAGGCAAGAGATCCACACTGGTTCAAAGCCAAGCAGGTTTTGTCTTCTGGGTGCAAAGGAGCATTGCTTGTGTATCCTGGGGATGGGAGATTCTGAGCTGGAAATGTTGGATTTCATTCCTAGCTGCAGAACCTCATTGCTGCAGGGCTTTTGACAATTCATTTACCTTCTCCCTGCTTCTACTTTCTCTATATTTCTATCAAATATGTGCTAACTCAGGATTGAGTTCAGCTGGATATAGAATCAGAGAATAATTTAGTGTGAGAGACAACTGCAAATCCACCATATATTTTTTTAATCCAGGTGTCAGTTAACTTTTTTTGCAAATAGAGCTTTTTACTGTGATTGTTGTCGCTGATTGTTGGAGGGTGGAGGAGGGAAGTATTGTGGTGTGAGTGACAGGGCAGTTATCTGTTGATGCAGAGCTGGGACAAGGATAGTCCCCCTCATACCCACACAGGCCGACTGCTTCTGTTTTGTTAACCAACAAATGGAAATTCCGCCCTCTTGAAGAAATGATTTCAGGAGCAATATACACTTACTTTGCAAATAATCACATAAATTAGTGGAAAATCTGTGTCTGATATTTGTGAGAGAAGGCTGTGCACAAGTAATCACCCAGCAGAAGGTGCAGGAACTGCCAAGTTGTTAGAACAACTGGACCTCCTGTTTCAGGGATGGTTTGATCAGGCAGGTGTAAGAGGAAGAATGGATGGATTCTAGCAACCCTGAGTTAGTGCGGGTAATAAATGACAAGATTAAAAGGAGCTATTGTAAATAAATCAGAGAGATAGATAGCCATCAAGAGGTTATTTGTTTCTGTGGAATGGGTTCTCAGAGTCACTAAGTTTTTGGTGGAAAAAGGCATGTTAATATTTACACTAATCTTTGGAATGAGTGAGCTGACTGTATGTAGCAGCAGCTAGCTCAGAAGTAGGTCTGTGTGTGAAGCCTGTGGTAGGTGAGCTGGAGGGCGAGCCCCTGGCAGTCAGCACTTGCCTCTGGGAGCCCTACTCAGAGTCTATGCAAATCCCTAGAAGATGCATCCCATTTCAGTAAAAGCTCACCACCAAAATTATCAATCTTATTAAGGTTTTCTTTCATTGACTTATGCTAATTAAAATAAATGCAATGCAAACATTGAAAATGTGTTATACAAAGAGGGCCTAATATTTAATACAGAAACTTTCTATAACACAGATCACCCTAAAACTAGCAACGGTGACCAAAATGTGCATTGTTTTAAGTCACCGCCATGGACATAGCAAATATTTATGCAACTTCTGTGTATTCAGAACACAAAACAGTCATTTTATTCCAAATAACCTCACTGAAAAACTTCACAAACGACATTATAATTGCTGTCTTCAGGTGATTTTACTTTTACATTGGTGTCATCTTATCCTAGAATCTTCCCGTGGGATGTACCACATAATACAAGGAGAAGGTTACAGAAAGGCAAAGCCACTGCAGGCTGCCTGGCTTTTAAGCTATGACAGATTTCCCAATATATGATTTAGTTATGACTGTGTTATAACTCAAATCATGTGATATAGAGGAGTGATGCAATTGCTTAAAAACACTATGAAATTATTTTTATTGAGCCTAACCATAACAATGTCAACAGAAACAGACAATAAAAATTTCAGTTGAAACTTTAAAAATTTTATATAAATTAAATGACTGCCTTTTAAATTCACTAAGCTAGATCATCGAATTATTTCTATATGAATGATACCTAAAAACTAGTTCAGAAAAACATTGTGTCGACAGTTTTTTGGTTAATTAATATTAATACATAAAGCATTGAGATAGGGATTATTTTAAAAATGAATGCAGTCTAAGTTTAAATGCTTTATGTGTGTGAGTGGGTGTGATAGTGTGGTTGTGTGTGAGTATATGGTCGTGTGTGATTGTGTAGTTGTGTGAGTATATGGTTGTGTAGTTGTGTAGTTGTATGTGCATGTGTGAGCATGTGGTTGTATATTTGATTGTGCAGTTGTGAGTATGAGTATATGATTGTGTGTGTGATTGCATAGTTGTATGTGCATGTGTGAGTATATGGTCATGTGTGAGTGTGTATGATTGTGTAATTGTGTGTGTAAGTATAGAGTTGTATGTGTGATTGGATAGCCCTGTGTGCATGTGTGAGCATGTTATTGTGTGTATGTGATTGTGTTGTGTGTAATTGTGTACTTGAGTGTGTGAGTATATGGCTGTGTGTAATTATGCAGTCATATGTGCATGTGAGAGCATGTGACCATGTATGAATGTGTGTGCCTGCAGTTGTGAGTTTGAGTATATGGTTGTGTGTGTGTGTGTAGTTATGCGTGCATGTGTGAGCATGTGGTTGTGTGTGTGTAGTTGAATGTACATGTGAGAGCACGTGACCATGTATGAATGTGTGTGTCTGCAGTTGTGAGTTTGAGTATGTGGTTGTGTGTGTGATTGTGCAGTTATGCATGCATGTGTGAGCATGTGGTTGTGTGTGTGTGTGTAGTTTTGTGTGTGACTGTGTAGTCGTACGTGTATGTGTGAGCATGTGGTTGTGTGTGTGTGTGTAGTTGTGTGCATGAGTACAGGGTTATGTGTGTGACTGTGTAGTCGTACGTGTATGTGTGAGCATGTGGTTGTATGTGTGTGTGTGTAGTTGTGTGCATGAGTACAGGGTTATGTGTGTGACTGTGTAGTCGTACGTTCATGTGTGAGCATGTGGTTGTGTATGTGTGTTTGTGAGGATAGGGTTGTGTGTGTGATTGTGTAGTCATATGTGTATGTGTGAGCCTGTGGCTGTGCATATGTGAGTGTGTAGTTGTGTGAGTATAGGGTTGTGTGTGTGACTGTGTAGTCGTTTGCGCATGTGTGAGCACATGGCCGTGTGTGAGTATGTGTGATTGTAGTTGTGAGCTTGAGTATAGGGTTGTGTGTGTGATTGTGTAGTTATGGGTGCATGTGTGAGCACGTGGTTGTGAGTGTGTGTCTGAGCTATTGTGTGTATAGGAGAGGAGAATGGGGAGGGAGTAAACGCTGCCCGTTATTAAATATTAATGTTCTGCAAATCCCAAGTGTATGAAGCCCTGCGTTTACTTGAGAAGCTTCTCTGAACCGTGTAGACATCTAACAGAGATCCTTTACAAAGATTTTATCCCTCTTTAATTCGATCATTAGGACCAAGATTAAAGGAGCACAGGCCAGGCGTGGGGGACAGTGCGATGTCCCTGCGTCCTCCTGGGCCCGAGCAGAGCTTGGCTTCGGACACCAGGCTCCCCAGCTCGGCGCCTCCAAAGTGTGGCCAGTTCTTCCCTCTCAAGCTTGAATTATTTACGCGTCATTTCGGAAGCACGAGCTAGACTTCAATTTTAAACATAGGAGTAAATTTCCTTTCGGAGTCCTTTGATTTCACAATAATAAAAGACATAAAGAAGGAAAGTGGATTCGCTTCTGACGTAAAAGTTAAGGAATCTATGAATATACATGATATGGACCTGACAAGCCTGAGACTTTCTTCAGTCAAATGTGTTCGAAAGGACGATGCCCTCTTTTTCGCGCTAATTCATCTGCCTTGGTGAGCCCCTCTTCCCTCCACGGAAAAGAAAATGCATCTTGTCTCTTCAAAGCGTTCTGGCTGCTTTGGGTTAATGGTCTCTTTCCAGTAAATACTCATTCGCATTCTGGAAGGGTCCTTGAGGCCACCGCTCAGCTCCGAGCCTTGTGGCTCCGCTGCTCGCCCTCCTTCCCTTGCTTGGGTCTTTCACTGCAAAGAATGTAAGGACCGCCGAAGAGCCCACTCTGCAGAGCGGAACCCCTGCAGGGGCTGTCCGGGCCCTGGTCCCAAGACCCTGGCTCTCTCAGCAGGGATGGCATCGCGGGATGGCATCGGAGAATGGGCCCTGGCATGGCAGCTCTTCCCAGCACCGTGTCCCCTGCACCACTGCACAGCCTCGGTGGGACGGGACAGCGGACCCCCGTGCGCATCTCCTTGGCCACACACTCTCAGGTTGCAGGACTCGGGCAGACCCGTGGAGCTCAGTTCCCACAAGGAACGAGCTTGCTCTGGGGGGGACCTTCCACCTGTGCCTCGGTGCGCCCCGTCTCCAGGTCCTGCGCGTTGAAGACCAGCCCTGGATGGAGGCGCACATGTGCAGTCCGAGATCAAAACGCACACAAACGCGACACACCTCAAGAAATGGACATTTCTAGCCCCGAAAGATTCCATGTCTCCTCCTGTCTTCTCTCCGAAGTTTCTCACTGGGAAGCAGCATCATGTGTGTGCCTGTGGGAGGGTCTCTTTGTGGACACAGAAAAGCCGCCGCAGACGGTGTATGATCATTTGGTGTCACTTCTTTCGTGCATCAACACGTTTTGCGATTCACTAGTATTGTTTTACAGAGCTGTAATTCTTTCATTTATATTACTGTATAGTTTTCTCTAAATGAATCTTCATTCTACTTTTTTGTTTTACGGTTTGTTTTGTTTATTTTTAGACAGGGCCTTGCTTTGTCGCCAGGGCTGGAATGCAGTGGCACGATCTGGGCTCACTGCAACCTCCACGTCCCAGGCTCAAGTGATCCTGCCACCTCAGCCTCCTGAGTAGCTGGGACTACAGGTGCACACCACTATGCTCAGCTAATTTTTTAAACCGTTTTTTGTAGAGACAAGGTCTCACTACATTTCTCAGACTCATCCATTTCACTCTTGATGACCACTGGGATGATTTCGCCCTGGGATTATTTTGAACAGTGCTGCTGTGAGTGGGTTTTGCATGTCTCCTGGTGCATGTGTGTATGCATTTCTGCAGCATTTCACATTTTTGGTGCTATTGTAAACAGCATATGTTTAAATGCTTACTTTTAAATCATTGTTTTCAGTAATGTCACATATTAATTTGTATACAGCAACCTTGTAAAACTCACATATTATTCATAATATTTTATATAAAACTTTATTATATTTTTCTAAGTATATAATCTTATATGAAAATGGCGAGTATTTTTCCCTTGCTGATATTTTTTTCTTTTTTCCATATTACACTGGCCTGATTTCCCATAAAAGGTTGAATGGAATTGTTGAGAATAGCTCACCTTGTTTTTATTCTCAAAGGGAAAGCTTCTGCATTTCACCATTATGTATGATGTTTAACATAGTCTTATGGCAGCTAGCCTATATAAAATAAAGAAAGCTTCCTTTTCTTTCTAGAAATTAATGAAATATGTACAAAATTTATACACTGACTATATCAAACATTACTGAAGAGAATTTTTTAAATTACTACATTAAAGGTAAAATACACATTGCTCATGAATTGAGAGTAGTACATAGGTCAATGTTTTCGAAATTGATTTGGGTATTCAATCCAATCCCAATCAACATTTGAAGAGAAAGAAAGAAAACGAGAGATGGTAAGACTGTTCAATTCTGGTTTTAGCAGGAATTGTTTAAGACATTTGTGTATTTTGTAAGAGTAATTTGATTGAATCAGAAAAAAAAGTCTTTAAGTCTACTTAAACAGTAGAGTAAAACCAGCCACAAATGACAAGACAATGAAGAGAACAAGCAGGCAGGGAGTCCCTGTCAGCCTCCTACCTCAAGGGCTGATGTCAATCCACGTGCATTTGTGAGATGCTATTTATGTCTTACTCGCAGATAAATATTAAATACATACACAATTGTCATGTTGTTATTTTTTTCACACAAAATGATTACTTGCCTATTCTCTGGGTTTATATTCTACACCAGTGCCTGCTGAAGATTGCACGGAACTTTATTAGAGTGTGTTCATGGTATTATGTGATGAGAAATAATAAACCAAAGCCTAGCTTTTACACAGGAAAATGCAATGTACATAGAGTCTGCTCACCATTTAATTCCCTTTTTAAAATGTTCTTTTTCAATTGTCATTGGTTTAAAAGTGGTTAATGCAAAATAATATATATAAATAATATAATATATATAAATTATATATATATTATATATAATATAATATATATAAATTTTATATATATATATATGGGAGAAAGAGAAGTGTCCTCTTAAAAATATTTTTAGTATTAAAAAGGCTTTAGTATTAAAAATCATGCTTAAGGCATTTCTAAAGAGCGGTTTCAGTACAAGATAAGCTGATGACAGTGGTTTGTTTAACTCTATGTTTTCCTATTCGTAAGTGATATTTGGAGGGTCTTTTTTTTCAGCCAGAGTGGTAGAGGGGGAGGATTCACTTTAAATTCCATATTAATCTGAAGGATCAATACAGATTGCATAGTGTGCTCTGCAGCTTCCACTATTAAAGCAAATAGATGCAAAGTCATTAGGAGGGGGTTAATTTTAAACATATAATTTTCTAAAAAAGTATGTGTTTAAAAGGAAATGAGCATTTAGGAAAGTGTGATTTGAAATGAGCAAGTGCCGTAATCCCACCAGTGCCAATAAGTTCACTAATCATTTATTTGAATCACCTTTTAGTTGAGGCCCTCCTCCTAGACCTAAAATGTTATTGTAAAAGATGAGAATTACTTAAAGTTGAACTAAATGAGGCTGACATGAATTGGTGCCTGGTGATCTGAAGTGGAGGCTCTCAGTCTTGATTTGCAGTGGCACTGAAGGAAAGGAGCTGGACAGGGGAGGGTGGAATTTATAGTTTCAAAGGCCACCTGTTTAAAAGGGGACAAATCTATTTGTAGCTAAATGCAATTAATTGATAGAAAATCAGAAAATCTAGAAATTTAGAATTTATCAACCTTTGAAACCAATAAAATATTTAAAATCATGTTGTTTTGCAAACTGTAAAAGATGGGCTATTGTTCTTGTTAGATTCCCTTTTCCATTTTATTTCTGGGGGGGTGAAATAAAGAATTTAAATCAAATATGAATCACCTGAAATAAAATTTTAGTGCAGCAAAGCACCTTAATTGGGTTTACTTCCATAAAATATTGATTTAATAAAATAATTGAAATATAATAATATAAAACCTATAGAGAAAAGGGGTTGAGAAATAATCTTTATCTAAAAGTAATTCAAATAATTTATTTTGCTACTAGACATGGTGATATATGTTAGCTGTTAGAATTAGAGGTAGCAGTTTGATGAGGGAAAGAATAACATAAAAGAAAAAAATGACTGAGTCTTAGAAAAGATTTTGGATAGAGCCACCAAAGTTGCCATTACACTTTAATTCCCTGAACTATTTATTTTCAAAGTAAACTTTTCCTAATTTTCTTGTGTGTAAAGACAATGACAAATGTAGATGAAAACTATATTATACAAATTTTAAAATGTAATGTATATCTTTTTCAAGGGTTACAGAGAAAAAGTATTTAGAAACGACAATTTGATGCCCAGCTAAACTGTCACTCAGGACAAATAAGTCAGTTTCAGACATGAGAGAGACCAGATCACTTACATTAAAGTACATACCAAAGTATTTAAAAAAAAAAATCCAAGAAGTAGACATGAGATCCAAGAGATAGAGCTTTAAACCAAAAATACACTGGGATAAATAAGAAACAACTTTGAACTACAGTTGAGTAAAATTATTCCAAGCCAAACCTTTCAAACAATAGAATCACTTTCAAAAGAGTGGATAATCTTATTTACATTTGTTTTCTCAATTATATTGAAAGGTGATTAGAAAATGACAGGAAAATGCCCAAAAATTTTTGTATGAAAATTTTGGTCCATAGATAAATAAAACAATATGAGTGTCTTAATTTGGAGCAATTGATGAAAGGTTAGGGATAGAAGGAAAAATAAATTGAGGCTGAAGACGAAAATATTTTACTTTCTGTTTCATGTCATTCTATAATTTTTTAGTTATTCACCCATGTTTATGTATTACAGGTATACAGTCCCTTTACTAAAACTCTTGGTGCCTTATGTGCTTCAGAATTAAGATATTTTTTATATTATATAACATTTCAGGAGGTTCTGGGATAGTGCCTTGTTATCCAACATTCCACATGGGATACAGATTATAACTAGCCTCACATTAGTTCAGAGCAGGTTTAATAGTAAAAAAATGTATTTTAAAATGTATTCAGCTCACACCTGTAATCCCAGCAGTTTGGGAGGCCAAAGCGGGCAGATCACTTGAGGCAAATTCGAGACCAGTCTGGCCGACACTGTGAAACTTCGTCTCTACCAAAAAGTACAAAAATTAACTGGGTGTAGTGGCATATGCCTGTAGTCCCAGCTACTCCAGAGGCTGAGGCAGGAGAATCACTTGAACCCGGGAGGAAACGATTGCAGTGAGCCAAGAATGCACCATTGCACTCCAACCTGGGTGACAGAGCAAGACTCTGTCTCAAAAATAAATAAATAAAATAAAAAATAAAAATAAAAATACTCTTTATTTCCCAAAGCTTTTGGGATTTTGTAATTGCAGATAATAAATTGTGGACCAGACTTAGCCAATAAAATTAAACATACACGCATAGTTTCTAAGGCAGAGTCAAAGTAAAACTCACATATTCCATCTTCCTTTTAATCAACTTCCATTTTCCTTTTTAGTTGCAGTGCACACTGTGCAAAGTGAAAGATAAGACACTTTGACCAAAGGCATTTTCCCTTTGACATAACAAAATAGAGTACTCAGGTCGCAAGAACTACGGTGATGAAATGGGAAAGCAGTATTTCAAAGAACATCTGGTGAAAAGCATGATGAAGTCTCTGGGTGGATTTTGATGAAAGTGTTTCCACTAGTTGGCTAAAAACATAGTACAGAAAGAGCACGCCAATTGGCAAGTTAAGCAGCAAGGATTTCATGTTCTTTGCAATTCACAAATCTTTTTGCTCTGCCTTTTTTATATCATTACTAATTTTATTCTTCTACTAAGAATTTTATTTCTTCTACTAAGAATTATAATTTTTGTTTCCAGGCAAGAAAAGAAAAACTCCCATCTCAGATGAACAAAGTAGCAGATCACAATTTTAAGTGGTACCACTCAACCAAAAACCAGAGGATTTAGTTTACACATTTGCAGATAAAGGACTAGAGAACAGACTACCCACCACATATACTAAGGTAACACAGTCTTGCTACAATAAAGTTCAGAGATGCAAAATTAATAAAGAAACCACCCATAATTTCAAAATTATTTGATCAGGAAGTGTTCATCGGGTGCGTAATGGAGAAAGGGAAGTATGACCGCCCTGCAAAGAAGGAACCACAGAGAAACATCCTCGAGTGCTTACAGCAGCAAGGTGAGGAGAGAATTCAGTCACTAAGAGAGAACTGACTTCAAAAGGTAAATCACCTGTGCTCAGAAACTGGTGCAACAAATACTAATCAGAGAATAAAGGGTTGACTACAAAGATGATTCATAGAATTAATACTTATTTAAATGTTAGGACTTGGTTCGAGCCTTAAAAAGGTAAGGTTGAGACTTGGTTTCACTAAGTTTCATCCAATATCATGACCTTTCATAAATCACACTTGGGACTGGTTGAGAGACTTGAGACTTCAGTAAAGGTGTACTCGACTGTGAAAGGTTTTCCTTGAGGACAGCATGGTGATGGGACCCCAGGCTACTCACCTGTCTCAGGTTAGGGTTCTGCCTTTCTCCAGCCTTGGCGGGGGACATGGAGGAATCAGCAGATCTGGGGTTCTGGATAATCCTGGCTTCTTGGGTCTTTCCTAGGTCCCAGGGCAGGACTCGTCACTGGCTCTCTTTATGAAGATGGTGATGGCCCTTGTCAGAGAGGAGAGGATGATGGGTTTGCAGAAGGCAAGAGGTAAGGCAGGCACAGTAAACCAAGCAGGAGCGGGCCGCACAACGCCTCATGGCCATGTGGCTTGGAAGGCTGGGCAGAGGGCAGGGTCAGGTGGAGAGTACTGAAAGCAAAAGCGAAAGGTAGGGTTTAGAACAGCTGTGACAAGATCGTGGGGGTTTTGCAGGTCAGGATAAGGAGCCTGAAAGCTGTTCCATGAGGAATAAATATTCATCGATGCTGTGGGGAACAGAGAGGAAACTCACGAAAAGCAGATTTTGAGAAAGTGAATGAGATTACAATGTATAAATTTGATTAGTGGAATAAAAACTCTATGGGCAGAAATAATAGGTTTAATAATCTCTATGGGCAGAAAACACTCTATGGGCAGAAAAAACTCTATGGGCAGTAATAACAGGTCTAATAATCTCAGTTTCAAGGAATGATGAATTGAACTAGAATAGTGCATTTGGAAGATACGTGGCAATGAATGCAAAAGACGTTTTCTAAGTAAATCCAAGATGATGTGATGGCTGTTGGGAAAGAAGGAAGGATCTCAGGTGTTCCCACATTTTGAGGCTTGGAGATAGATTTTTCTTGGCAAACAGGAGGTGTAAAGGAGAAAAAAATCAATTTGGATTTCAAGAATTAGGCAAGTATGGTATGTTCAAGTGGGAACATTTAATAGGTAATTAGAGAACAGCAGTAGCATCTGAATGGAAGTGTTGATTCAGGATCCGGTTATAGATTACTGAAACTATAAGAGCTGATATAATCACCAAGATAAAGAGATCTGCAAAGAAGTTTAACAAACTGAGTTCTGTGGCACATTTAGGTTACAGTAGAGGAAATGGGACTAACTAGAAGAGAAAGAGTAAACATCAGAAAATGAAATTAGAAAGACAATATTCAAACAGTGTGGAACTGCAGTAGCTAAGGAAAGAGAATTTCAATCAGACAGTGTTAAATGCTTCAGAGAAGTCCAGGAAACAGTGAATGGCTAAACTGGACCAGGACAAATTCATCATCACTCCTGCGAGAAAGAGGCACCACTCTCAATAAGAATGGATCAGCAGGATGAGGAGAGACAGACAGACAGACAGACAGACAGAGAGATAGGCACTTTTATTTATTTATTTATTTATACTTATTTATTTATACTTTATTTATTTATACTTATTTTTTATTTTTTTTTATTTTTTTGAGATGGAGTCTTGCTCTGTTGCCCAGGCTGGAGTGCAGTGGCGTGATCTCGAGTCACTACAACCTCCACCTCCTGGATTCAAGTGATTCTCCTGCCTCAGCCTCCCAAGTAGCTGGGATTACAGGTGCCCGCCACCACACCCGGCTAATTTTTGTATTTTTAGTAGAGCCAGGGTTTTGCCATGTTGGCCAGGCTGGTCTCAAACTCCTGACCTTAGGTGATACGCCTGCCGCAGCCTCCCAAAGTGCTGGGATTACAGGCGTGAGCCACTGCACCTGGCCTCATATATTTTTATATATAGGCTTTCATATAAGAAACTTTCATATAAGAGACTTTCATATATGTTTATATGTGGGCTTTCGTATAAGCTTCTTTTGATAAACCCTAAACAGAATTTTTTTCAGCTTTTATTTTAGGTTCGGTGGTAGGAGTGCAGGTCTTTTCCTTTGTTTGTTTGGAAATTAAGTATATGTTTAATAGTTTGTATGATTTCTTTAATTTAATTTAATTTAATTTTTATTATACTTTAAGTTCTAGGGTACATGTGCACAACTTGCAGGTTTGTTACATATGTATACATGTGCCATGTCGGTTTGCTGCACCCATTAACTCATCATTTACATTAGATATTTCTTCTAACGCTATCCCTCCCCCAGCCTCCCACCTCCCCATCAAGCCCCAGTGTATGATGTTCCCCGCCCTGTGTCCATGTGTTCTTGTTCAATTCCCACCTACGATTGAGAACATGCAGTGTTTGGTTTTCTGTCCTTGTGATAGTTTGCTGAGAATGATGGTTTCCACCTTAATCCATGTCCCTGCAAAGGACATGAACTCACACTGGAAGACAGTGTGGTGATTCCTCAAGGATCTAGAACTAGAAATACCATCTGACCCAGCGATCCCACTACTGGGTATATACCCAAAGGATTATAAATCATGCTACTATAAAGACACATGCATATGTATGTTTATTGCGGCATTATTCACAATAGCAAAGACTTGGAACCAACCCAAATGTCCATCAATGATAGACTGGATTAAGAAAATGTGGCACATATACACCATGGAATGCTATGCAGCCATAAGAAAGAGTGCAGATGTTTTTAAATGGGTATATTGTGTGATGCTGAGATTTGGTGTAGAAATGATCTCATTACCCAGGTAGTGAGCATAGTACCCAATAGTTAGTTTTTCAGCTCTTGCCCCACTTTCTCCTTCCCCTTCTTTTTGTCCCCAGTGTCTACTGTTGCCATCTTTGTGTCCATGAGTACCCAGTGTTCAGCTCTGACTTATAAGTGAGAACATGTGTATTTGGTTTTCTGTCCTGTGTTAATTTGCTTAGAATAACACTTTCACCTCCATCCATGTTGCTACAAAGGACATGGTTTCATTCTTTTCCGTGGCTGCATAGTATTCCATGATGTATATGTAACACATCTTCTTTATCCAATAATATGCTCCAATACATTTATTTTTTGGGTTAAATCATCTTTTATTTCATTTTTTCATCTCTTTGAAATCCAAAAAACCAAAACAAAAAGCAAACAAAACAACTATGTAACTGAAACAATGAGCTCACTACTTACAGTAAGTCTCTCATTCAATTAGACTTACTTCTGAAGGATAAATATCTCATTACTTTTTTCTTAGAATCCACAATACCTTGTGGAAGAAGGTCACCTCCACCATGTGTGTTTGTACCTTTATTACTTCCCATTGATCTAAGGACCAGAAACTCTCAATAATCCCAGAGCTCATTATTGCACTCTTGTCATGTGTTACTGTTTGCATAAATCAGCCACATTTAAGTGGATGATGTTTAAGTCATTTTTAACTAATATTTTTTTATGACAGGGTCTCACTTTGTCACCCAGGCTAGAGTGCAGTGGCATGATCATGGCTCACTGCAGCCTTGACCTCCTGGGTTCAAGTGATCCTCCCACTTCCGCCTCCCCAGTAGCTGGGACCACAGGTGCACACCACCACGCCCAGCTAATGTTTTGTATTTTTTTGTAGAAATGGGGTTTTGCCATGTTGCACAGGCTGGTCTCAAACTCCCAGGCTCAAGCAATCTGCCTGCCTCAGCCTCCCAATAGATTGGGTCCCTTGAATAATTGGATTGTTAAAAGTTAGAGTCCTGACAGGCCAGAGCCTCCATGTTTCCCAAGACTCAGGCCAGAGTTACAAGCATAAGTCATTTGTGTACGTACATAGTTACAGTTTCACTTGAAAGTCACTGCCCCTGAGTGGGCTGACCACACATCCTAGCCTTGCCTGAGCAGTCCTAAACTCCTTCAGTAGGGGTAATTATAAATCATCTTTCATTTCACTCTCAAATCTGTCCTTGTCTTGATGATAGATTAAATGCTTACCCCACCTTTGAAGTTTACAAGGCATCTCTATTACTACATATTAATCTATATTAGTATATTACTACATCCATATTATTATACATTAATGTATAAAAACTTGCAAATTGCACACAAGAAATCCATATGCTGAAGATTCTGCCGTAAAAATCTGGCATATCTCAAGTACCCTACCCACGTAATTACTCAGATGGTTAACAAGGATGTTTCTAAATACATTATCCCTTTAAACATATAGATAGACATTGTCAATCCTTGTTCCTGTCCCAGTTCCCTTAGGTTTACAACATATTATCAGGGCATTCATTTATAAAAAATAAAAATGAATAATATAATCAGGATATGAATTTATAATCAGGGCATTCATTTATAAATGCCCTCATTATATTATTCATATAATAAATATATATGGGCTCAATTTAGTGGTTAATAGATGTTCTTTGGACAGATAATCTTTTGCATTTTCTGATTGTGTTTATTTTGAAAATTTTAGTAACAGTGTTATAATTTAATATTAATAATTTTTTTCAAAAAAAATTATTTGCATTAATGCTTGGCTCTAAAAAACATTTTATTTATGCAGACTTCCCGAAGCGCTGATTAAGGTCTTCTAAGTAAAAACTCAAGAAACTGAGTAAAACAAAGGAGATTTGGGGCTCACTGAAACACAACTACGAATCCTAAATATTCAGACAAAAACCTGGCATGTTGTCTTGCTTCAGAGGAGGACGTCAGATACCACTACATCTGAAGACATTTTGAAAACAAATGTTGAATTTTTGGTATGTGAAGTGTTTTACTTGTGGCTCAGATTTCTTCCTCTTATAGAAAATCATTTCACTCTGCATTAATTTTAATAAGGTAAGACAAGAGCAAAGAAGAGGTCACCACGGCTTACCCAGGTTCCACACAGTGCAGATTTTCATGAACCCTGACACGAGGCAGAGGCAGAAGCAGGCATTTGTGTTCTCTTACTGATACTTCACCTGGTTTCTCTTAGACTTATCAGGAATCTGTAGGAAATTGTGTTTTCATTTGCTGCAGTTTGAAACACTGCTCTACAAAATGTCTTGCTGCTGTCAGTCTTCGCATCCATACGATGTACCGCAAGAGTCTAAGTTTACCTTCAAGCCAGCCCCGTCTGCTGTCGTTCTTCACATCCATAGGATGTACTGCAAGAGTCTAAGTTTACCTTCAAGCCAGCTCCTTCTGCTGTCGGTCTTCATATCCATATGACACACTGCAAGAGTCTAAGTTTATCTTCAAGCCAGCCCCTTCTGTGAGGTCAACATTTATTCTCTCAGTGTTTTGTACATATTCATGTGGGTTTTTTTAGCTTTTTAAAATTGTATTTCATTTTATTTATTTATTTTTTGAGACAGAGTTTCACTCTTTCACCCAGGCTGCAGTGCAGTGGCTCGATCTCAGCTCACTGCAAACTCCGCCTCCCCATTTCAAGCGATTCTCCTTCCTCAGCCTCCCAAGTAGCTGGGATTACAAGCACCCACCACCATGCCCAGCTAATTTTTGTATTTTTAGTAGAGACGGGATTGGCCGTCTCTACTAAAAGACCATGTTGGCCAGGCTGGTCTCGAACTCCTGACCTTGTGATCTGCCCACCTCGGCCCCCTAAAGTGCTGGGATTACAGGCATGAGCCACCACGCCTGGCCCAGTTTTTATTTTTATTGACACATAATAATCATGCATATTTATGGGATACATCTGATAGTTTGATACATGCATACAATGTGCAGTGATCAAGTCGGGGTAAGTAGGATAAGCATCATCTCAGACATTTTTCATGTATTTGTGGTGGAAACATTCCTTGGCATTCATTCATTTGCATAGATAAAAAATGCTAAATGAATGAGGACAAGAAAACCATGAGGAGTTCTAATGGTGCTGAAATTGCCTTGGGTCCAGGATCCTGTGAACCTCAAAACTGAAAACCAGACACCTTCCAGAACAAAAGTCTGCACATCAGGAAGATCCAGATAAAAGGAACAAGGAGAACAGAGAAAACAACCTCAGAAATTGCGAGTTCATCTCTTTTATCACACCCTGAAGCCCACATAATTATTTTTAAGGGACAGGGAGAACTCTGAAGCTGTGAGACTAGAAAGCTGTCCTGATTCAATCATCCCTCCAAAAAGTAAAGGAAAAATATTTCACTGAAAAATCAGCAAAAACAAAGAATCCCAGTCAATTCTCACATAAAATTATAAGAAAAAGAATTAAGTACAAAATAATTTATCTAAAAAGAAGTACATCATGGGCAATGAGGTTTATTCCAAAAATTCAAGAGTGATTCAGTATTAGAAAGTACATTGATATGGTTTGGCTGTATCCCCACCCAAATTTCATCTTTAATTATGATCCCCACATGTCGTGGGAGGGGCTGGAGGGAGGTAATTGCATCATGGGGCCCGTTTTTCCCATACTGTTCTCGTGATAGTGGGTGAGTTCTCATGAGATATGATGGTTTTATAAGCGTCTAACATTTCCTCTGCTGGTGCTCATTCTCTCTCCTGCCGCCCTGTGAAGAGGTCCTTCCACCATGATTGTAAGTTTCCTGAGGCCTCCTCAGTCATGTGGAACTGTGAGTCAATTAAACTTTTCTTTATAAATTACCCAGTCTCAGGTATTTCTTCATAGCAGCATGAGAATGGACTAATACACACATTAAAGGTAAGAAAAAAGCATGATTTTCATATATATGTGTGTATATATATATATACACACATATATATGACATTTGACATAATTCATCACTCATTAATGTTAAAAACAAATAAATAGAAATTTGTGACATTTCTTGTATGCCTCAGCCCAAATGCATCATCTCCCTTATGGAAGAAAAACTTGAGGTTTCCACTAAAGTTAGGAGCAAGGTGTTAGGAATAAAATCAGAAACAAACAACTAAAAAGGAGGAAATGAGCCAACAGGAATTTATGATGTGATCATTAACACAAAAATAAAATAATTTAATAAGGTAGCAGATTTTAAAATTGATATAGAGAAATAGCCCATAGGTATATATTATACACACAATATCTATTTCTACATATATATAATGGATTAGAAGATACATGTGTGTGTATTAGAATTTATAACAAAAGAGATGACCTCATTAATAACAAGAACAGAGAAACAAAAAGAAAAGAGAATATCTAAGTGAATTTAGTAACAAGAAAACTCTAAAATATTTACTTAATGAATAATTAGAATTTTAAAAATTTAGAAAAGCCATTTGCAACAGCACCAAAAATGAAGCATTTATGTATAAAGCTAACAAAATATGTATAGGATCTTTCTATGGGAAACTGTAGAATTCTAATGAAAGAAATCAAAGATCTAAATAAATGGAGTGATATTCTATGATTATAAATTGGAAGGCTCAATATTGCTAAAATATCAATTATTCCCAATTGGATCTACAGACTCAACTTAATTCCAAGAAAAATCCCAGCAAAATATTTGTAGATATTGAAAAACTGATTCTAAAATATATATGGAAAGAGAAAGAATCTAAAATAGCCAAAACATTACTGAAGAAGAACAAAGGTGGAAGACACACTATGTGATTTCAATACTTACTATAAAGCTACAATAATCAAGGCAATGTGCTATTGCTGAAATCATAGACAGATAGATCAATAGAAGAGAACAGAAAGCCCACACAAAAATATTCCCCTTCCCGTGTCCATGTGTTCTCATTGTTCAATTCCCACCTGTGAGTGAGAACATGCGGTGTTTGGTTTTTTGTCCTTGCGATAGTTTACTGAGAATGATGATTTCCAATTTCATCCATGTCCCTACGAAAGACATGAATTCATCATTTAGTCAACTGATTCTTAAAAGACCTGAAGGAAATTCAACAGAGAAAGGATACTTTTTTCAACAAATGCTGCTGTAAATGTTGAATGTCCTTATGCAAATAATGATAATGATGATTAAAAAAATAAACGTAGACATAGATCTTACTTACATCTTACAGAGAAATTAATGCAAAATGGATCACAGGCACAAGTGCAAAATGCAAAACTCTAACACTTTTTAAAGAAAACTTAGAAAAAATTACAAGACTTGGTATTGAATTTTTTAATAAATTTTATTATGTATATTTAAGGTATACAACATGATGTTATAGAATACATATGGTTTGCTAGGCCATTCTTGTGTTGCTCTAAAGGAATACCTGAGACTGGGTAATTTATAAGAAAAGAGGTTGAATTGGATCCTGGTTGTTCAGGCTGTTCAAGCGTGGCGCCAGCATCTACTTGGCTTCTGGGGAGGCTTCAGGAAGCTTTTACTCATGGTGGAAAGTGAAGCAGGAGCAAGTATTAAGTGTTGCATACCAAATGGTGGCTGGATGTGGGGAACCGTGAACTCTCATCCACTCCTAATGGCAGGTCATGTTTTGTGAGCACTTTGGAAAACTAGTTTTCAGCACTTTATAAAGTTGACAATGGGTAGATCTCAGGACTAAGCATTTCTGTGCCTAGGTATATTGCCTTAAAGTATTTTCAAAAACAAGCACCTCCATCGAGACCTTCCTGGCTAACACGGTGAAAGCCCGTGTCTACAAAAAATACAAAAAATTATCTGGGCGTGGTGGTGGGCGCCTGTAGTCCCAGCTACTCTGGAGGCTGAGGCAGGAGAATGGCCTGAACCCGGGAGGCAGAGCTAGCAGTGAGCAGAGATGGCGCCACTGCACTCCAGCCTGGGCGACAGAGCGAGACTCCGTCTCAAAAAAAAAAAAAAAAAAAAAAAGCATCTCCAAAATAAGAAAATGTGTAAAAGGAATGGTTAATGCAACAGTGATTTAAAAAAACTAATAAGAACCTAATTGTTAAAGTCATAGGTAACTGAAAAGCACATGTGGTAGAATCAAAGGCTAAGCACTGCATCTCAGTTCCCCTCACTGACTTGACCTATAGAACATGTCAGAATCATAACTTCAAATAAACCAGGCATCTGTGTATGTTTTCTAAAATCACACTGAACTACCCTATTTGTTAATGGCTTTGTAACTAGGAAAAGAATAAAAAGTGTGCAGAACTATAGTTAATAATATCGCATTGTATATTGAAAATTTCCTAAATCTAAAGAATAGATTTTAGGTACTCTTACCACACACACACACACAGAGTAACAAAGATTATAAGTATCTTAATTTACTTGTAGTGATCATTTCACTATGTGTGTGCATGTGTGTGTGTGTGTGTGTGTATGTGTGTATATATATATATATATATATTTTTTTTTTTTTTTTTTTTTTTGAGACGGAGTCTCACTCTCACCCAGGCTTGAGTGCAGTGGCGCAATCTCTGCTCACTGCAAGCTCCGCCTCCCGGGTTCAGGCCATTCTCCTGCCTCAGCCTCCCAAGTAGCTAGGACAACAGGTGCCCTTCGCCAGGCCTGGCTAATTTTTTGTATTTTAGTAGAGGCGGGGTTTCACTGTGTTAGCCAGGATGGTCTCGATCTCCTGACCTCGTGATCTGCCCACCTCAGCCTCCCAAAGTGCTGGGATTACAGGCATGAGCCACCGCACCCAGCCTATGTGTGTATATTAAAACAGCATAGTGTACATATTAAATATTACATATATAATAAAAATATAAAATAAGAATACAAATGTGGATGGGAAGGTTGTTCCGAGTGAAATGGTTACTCGTTAGAAACACAGAGGAGAATAAGAGCTGGGTGGAGCTCAGGGAGCATTTCACCTGTGTATATAACACTTTAGTTCTCTAAAACAACATCTAAAATATGTATGCCACAATACATTGACATTTGTGCATTCAGTGGCAGTCGTGGGCATTTGTGTTCTCCTCTCTGTACCTATGTACAGATTTAATATACTTTACTTAAAAAGGTAATTTCCCTAAACTAATTCTTTCTTCATATCTCTTTACCCTTGTTAGTGGCACCTTCACCTTGAACACACAGCAATAAAAGAAACCTTTTAGTGTGATGTCTTTTCCTTCCTTTACTCTCTCACATCCAAATAATTACCAACTCCAGCTAATTTTCTGTAGAGTTTCTTATATCCAAATGTGTTTCCCTCTTTCTTCTGCCATTCTACTACCCATTGACCCAGCCCCACATCTCACCTTGTGAAGATGCATAACTGGTCCTACAGAGACTGGGAATGGGCCACACCCCATGCAGGTGGGTGGGTGTGGATGGGGATGGGCCAGGGATGGGGCAGGGTCTCTGTCTCCCGGGAACCAAAAAGGCACGTGGCTATGGGGATGTAGTAGCAAGGGTACCATAAACGACTGTGCTAAAAGAAACAACGCAGATGCCTAAGTGCTAGAATGTGGAAAAGTAGCTGGGAGAACCCACACAAGGTTGCCCATGAAGCGAGCAACAAAAGCACGCAAGCCCAGAGTTAGCAGGATCTGTTCCACGTGTGGGACACTGTGTTTGCTGCTTTCATGCATGGTCCTTCACCCAGCCCTTCCAGAAACTCTTGAAGACAGATGATAATTTGTTGAAACTCAGGGAGTTTAAACATCTAGTCTACCTCAAAAAGTTCTTATGAAGGTTGTTAACACCATGCACTCACAGATATATGTAATGCAATCTCTATCTATCAAATATGATCATGGCTACTAATTCTAAAACCATTAGGAAATTTAAAATTGAAATAGTTACGATGGCAATTTCTAAGTTTAAACTGTAAGACGTTTGAGAAATGTAAAAGTCTCAAAAGAAGGATATAGTCTTACCACTTCAATAAGAATTTTCTTGTCACAAAAAGGATATCTGCCGCTTGCCTAGGGTAGACTCCTATTTATGATGGGTTCAGTGTAGTTCAACATTAACTTGGTTGAATTCTTTTGAATTTCAGAATTCCTGTGCTGCAGTATAACGGATGATAAAGAACAGGTGTTGGCAACCTATAGCCTGAGGCCAAAACATGCAGAGTCTACACCAAGGACACTGTCTACACCACGTTCACCCTTCTACCTTGCCATTAGTATTCGATGCTGGACAAGGTGGAGTGACCCTTGTGAGGACATTCTCCCTTCACAGGTGGAATCAACAACCTTCTGAAAGTGTTATAACTTTGATTGCAAGTACGCACCATCTCTTTCTATACTACAATGGGGTGATCTTCTTAAATGACATGGTTTCAATTTGCATTACAAGAGAAAATTTAAGGAAGTTTCTAACAGCACTAAAATAATGAACTGAAAATAATCTTTTATTTATAATCACTCTAAGAAAGTTCCTGATTGGTGAATCTCAACCACTGCATTTTCCATATGTTAAAAACGGTGGTGACTGAAAGAGCTGATAAGTACCATAGTTTCTGAGAGATCTTTTCTACCTCATTTACCACGTAGCCAAAACCCCACTGTGCAGCCCGGTAAATGGGGTCCAGGCCCTCTAACCATGCGTGCCCAATTGTGCAGAGCAGCTGGTGCAGGCTGTGCAGTCACCTCACTTCAGCCAAGGTTCAGATCTGGGATAAGCTCAGAGCTCAACGGAGCAGCTACAGGCTCACCCTCTCCTTACAGAATGCCATCTGTAATCCATTGCTATGCAGCCTGCACTTCCCCAAAAGGTGTGTCCCTGACATAAGGATAAGGAATATTTGATCCAGAAGTTCAGAGGGTCAGAGTTCTTGAGGCACAGAAGAATATTTTAGTGTATTTACAAATGATTCTAAACTCTAATGCAAGGCATTCATCATAAATAATAATTTAAGTGCAAGAATAATCAATTTGGTGTATAATGTATCAGACAATTAATAGAAAGGTGCCAACTGAATTATTTTCTCCTAAGACCTTCCTAGTACCCTCACCATGTCAGGTGACTAATAGGCCATAAGTAATATTTGTTGAATGAAGAAATGTGCTGAGAATTCAAAAATTTAGGAGAAAGAGTTTGTAAACTCCATTGGGCTAAAAAATTTATTAGAATTATCACTTGTGATTCATATTATTAGAATCATATACTATACTATTATATTTATTTACAATAAAGATATTTTATATGACTATACTTATAGTATTATAAAGATACCAAATTAAATCACCTCCCAATAACGTGGGCTTACATTGCCAAAGGGGTAGAAAAGGAGAATTACCTGGTTTTCCCTTAAAGGATTGTAACATTCTATGCTTTCTCCAAAATTGTCAAGTTTAGCCTTGTGCATCAAAGAAGCAACTGATCTTAAATTTACAGCCCAATAGTATATGATTTGATTTGGGAAACTGGAAGGGGCAATGGCAATTTAAAACAATTATTTGGGGCAATTTTTCTTATCAATAATAAGAAAAAATAATAATGCAGATTCCAGCTGTTCAAGTTATTTAGCTTAAGCTCTTGGGTGAGTTTTGGGAATAAATAGTTGATGCACATATTGTGTACAAGTTGTTATTTTCTTATTAATATCATATCCCTGTATTACTAATAATGTCAATCTAATTAATATACATAGAAGAAGCTGAATTAGGAGGAAGATGTTTAATTCAATTTCTTTTTTTTTTAATTTTTTTTAAATTCAATTTCTATCATGCTTTGTTATCTTTGTGATTATCAAAATGGAGAGGCCTGGAAAGCATTTGAAGATTTTGAGTTAAATCTTGTGGAACAACCTAAGCTGGAGATACGTATTTGAGGTTAATCATCATACGGATAATAATCGGCATCTCAGAAGGACATAAGCCAAGCAAGTGTCTAACTTCTATCTCCCTCTCCCCTCAATCTAGAAGGAAAATGATTTCCAGATGAAAACAAAGGATTTGTCAAAGGCAGTCTCAGACAACAGTAACCAAGTTTTCCCGATTCCTAATTTTTGGCAAAACACAGAGAGCTCAACAGAGTTGCAAATTTGATGGTACTTTAAGATTTGCTTCAAATATTTTCACTTAGGTATATTAAAGATGGCAATTTAGGGAGAATATGCTCTGGGTATGGTCTTGCCTGCATTCCACATTGGTTGATATTGATCACAAAAATTTATAAATATTAACTTTTTTTTCTATTCTCTCTACCACTCACAGTGACCAACTCATTTCTTCTCTTCCAAGATGGCTGTTTGGGTAAGAAGAATGGCAGTTCCTGGTGCAGTCTGAACTTTGGGCAATGGCCAGTACGGAGTATTACCGGGTTCCCACATTCACATCTGGCATCTGACATCACCCTCACACACAGAGACTATCCACCAGTACTCACTTTCACGTGGACATCATCCCCTCAAAACACAAATGTTACTTGGTGTCCCTGTCATCCTTCTTTTCCTCACTAACCTTTTTAAAATCAAAATCTCTAGCCAGGCCACCCCCAGCATCTTGAAATTCTGTCCCCAGAACAACAATGTTCAAACCTAACCCCCAATACCTGTGAATGTGGCCTCACCTCAAAATAGGGTTTTTGAAATGTAACCAAGTTAATATGGGGTCCTATTGTATATGGGTAGGCCCTAATACAAGGACTGGTGTCCTTATAAGGAGAGGGGGTTATGGAGCCACACAGACAAGGGGAAGGATTCCATGAGAAGGAGGAGGCAAAAACTGAGTGATGCAGGCACAAGCCAAGGAACTGGAGCCAGCAGAACCCAGAACCACAAGAACATGGAAACACCAGAGCCAGGAACCACCAGGACCAGGAACCACCAGTAAATGAAACTACCAGAATCAGGAACCACCAAAACAAGGGACCATCAGAACCCAGAACTATCAGAACCCAGAACACCAGAACCAGGAGCCACCAGTACCTAGAGCCACCAGAACCAGGAATCATCAGTACCTGACACCACCAGAACCTGGAACCCCTGAACGTAGAAACACCAGAACCAGGAACCACCAGGACCAGGAACCACCAGTAAATGAAACTACCAGAATCAAGAACCACCAGAACAAGGACAAGGAATCATCAGAACCCAGAACTATCAGCACCTAGAACATCAGAGCCTGGAACCATCAGTACCTGACACCACCAGAACCTAGAACCCCTGAACATAGAAACACCAGAACCAGGAACCACCAGGACCAGGAACCACCAGTAAATGAAACTACCAGAATCAAGAACCACCAGAACAAGGACAAGGAATCATCAGAACCCAGAACTATCAGCACCTAGAACATCAGAGCCTGGAACCATCAGTACCTGACACCATCAGTACCTGGAACCACCAGTACTTGGCACCACAAGAATCTGGAACCACCAGAACCAGGAACCATCAGTACCTGGAACCACAAGAACCAGAAACCATCAGTACCTGGCAGTATCAAAACATAGAATCGCCAGTACCAGAACCAGAACCAGGAACCATCAGTATCTGGCACCACCAGAACCTGAAGACACCAGAACCTGGGACTGCCAGTACCTAGAACCATCAGAACCTGGAAATACCAGAACCAGGAACCATCAATACCTGGGACCACAAGAACCAGAAACCATCAGTACCTGGCAGCACCAAAACGTGAAACTACCAGTACTAGAACCAGAACCAGGAACCATCAGCACCTGGCACCACCAGAACCTGGAAGTATCAGCACGTGGAACCCCCGGTACCTAGAACCACCAGTACCTGGAAAAACCAGTACCTGGAACCATCAGAACCAGAAACCATCAGTACCTGGCACCACCAGAACCTGAAAATAGGGAAGGAAAGATTCTTCCTAAAGTCTGCAGAGGGAGCATGGCCCTAATGACACCCTGATTTTGAACTTCTGGCCTTTATTTGTTATAAGGCCCAATGGTGGTAATGTGTTACAATATCCACTAGACATCGTTACAACCCCTAATGGTTCTCCTGCCCCAACCGTCATAGCTAAAGTTTCTTTTTTTTTTTTGAGACGGAGTCTCACTCTGTTGCCCAGACTGGAGCACAGTGGCGCAATCTTGGCTCACTGCAAGCTCCGCCTCCCGGGTTCACGCCATTCTCCTGCCTCAGCCTCTCAAGTAACTGGGACTACAGGCGCCTGCCACCACACCCAGCTAATTTTTTTGTATTTTAGTAGAGATGGGATTTCACCATGCTAGCCAGGATGGTCTCGATCTCCTGACCTCGTGATCCGCCCGCCTCGGCCTCCCAAAGTGCTGGGATTACAGGCATGAGCCACCACGCCCGGCCCATCATAGCTAAAGTTTCTAAGAAGCTTAATCTCTTCCTCTGAAGTTCTATAAGAGACCAATCTCTCTGCCACATTCTGGCAACTGTGAAAGCAGTAAGTGGTCGGAACAAGCTTTGTATTTAGTGCTCTTTGTTTCATAATCCTAGAGATAATTGTGCAGACCCCTTGTCCTCTCACCTGCTGTGGGGCCCTGTTCATATACAGGGGGCAATTCCATTCACCACATAATGAACAAATGCAAGACCTATATGGTCCCAGGAGAAATAATGCATTAATACAATTAAACTGCCATGTAAATCGCTGAAAAAGCCTCCCCAGGAAGCAAGAAAGGGCTTAATGCACTGGGAATAGTGGCATCCCAGAGGCCTTTGGGAGGAAGGCGCGTAAAAATTAAACATGAGACATTTAACTCCCAGGAAGCCACTTTCTTAGCCATTTTGACTTTGCTCAGTTTTAGTTTTGCCCCCAAGATCAGACTCACTACTCCCTGTAGATAGAAGCTACTGTAAATCCATTTAGCTGAAAATCCTTGGACCTCCTATCTAGACAGAAAAGTTTTTAAATGACAAGGAAAGGGAAATTGCTTCCAAATATTTTAGGTGCAAAATTTGTGTGAGGTAATGGTGTCGTGTACAGATACACAGACTTCAGAAAAGACAGTTCGGTGTACAGGAGGCCCTCTACCCATACATAGCTCCCAGAAGGACATTTAGAAGGCCACTGGTATATGACTTCAACGTGAGTAGGCAGCATTGATGCACAGTCCTTGGATTAATTGTCACATAGCGTCACGAGGCAGAAGTGTTAGCTTGTCCTTTGAAATCTTTCTTGCTGACACACACTGTCTCAGATGATTGTTCCCAGTTTCATTATGTTGAAAATCTTTTCAGACAAAACCCCCTCTGAATTAGTCCATCCTCACACTGCTATGAAGAACTTCCCTGAGATTGGGTAATTTATAAAGAAAAGAGGTTTAACTGACTCACAGTTCCACATGGCTTGGGAGGCCGCAGGAAACTTACAATCACAGCAGAAGGGGAAGCAGGAACCTTCCTCACAAGGCGACAGAAGAGAGAAGAGCAAGGGAAACCACCACTTATAAAACCATCAGACCTCTTGAGAACTCACTATCACAAGAACAGTATGGGGGAAACTGCCCCCATGATTCAGTCACCTCCTACCAGGACCCTCCCTTGACACATGGGGATTACAATACAAGATGAGATTTGAGTGCGGACACAGAGCCAAACCATATCACCCTCCGCACCCGATTAGCTCAACCAGACCAAAGGGTGCGGGTGCTTCTCCACACGAAGCCTCAGTCGTGTTCTCTTCTCTCTCACACATTGTGCTCGATTGCATGGGCCAGGACTTTCCTTCAGCTTTAGAACTCATGCTTAATCTTTCAAAGTTAATCCTACCCTTGAAATATCTATTACATAAGGCTGTGCAACGTTCACCATGTTCTTACCCTTTTAATCACTTTTGTCTCCGTCACTAACTCATACGCGTCTTCTTACTGTGCTTTCATGCTCCCTGTATTTGCATGTTTTGGATTTAAAGAGATTAATAGGCTGGGCTCTGTGGCTCCCGCCTGTAATCCCAGCAATTTCGGAGGCCAAGGTGGGTAGATCACTTGAGGTCAGGAGTTCAAGACCAACCTGGCCAACATAGTAAAACCCCATCTCTACTAAAAATACAAAAATTAGCTGGGAGTGGTGGGGAGCACCTGTAATCCCAGCTACTCAGGAGGCTGAGGCAGGAGAATTGCTCGAACCTGGGAGGCGGAGGTTGCTGTGAGTTGAGATCGCACCACTGCACTCCAGCCTGGATGACAAAGTTAGGCTCCATCTTAAAAAATAAATAAATAAATAAATAAATGGATTAATAACATTAAGCACAGACTCAGTGAGGAAAGATGCCATAGATTAATGAGCATATGGGTTAACGAGAAGGGACCAGTTTCATACTAACAGCTATACATCTGTTGCTGTCAGAGACAGTGGACCCCTTCTGCCCTAGAGGAGCTGCTGCTACCTTTAAATCTTATCATGCAAAGGCGTAACTAGAACAGAGATCTCCAATTTCTTGCCTCTGTGATTTTCTCAATTTCCTCTCCCTGGGATGCCAAGACATCATCCTTCCTCACTCACTTGGCCAATTCTACTCAACTTTGACATTCATCTGAAGTATCTTCTACATCAGCGGTCCCCAACCTTTTTGGCACCAGGGACTGATTTGGTCAAAAATGATTTTTCCACAGATGAGATTGGGGGATGGTTTCAGGATGATTCAAGCCCATTACATTTACTGTGCACTTTATTTCTGTTATTATTACATTGTAATGTGTAATGAAATAATTATAAAACTCACCATAATGTAGAATCAGTGGGAGCTCTGAGCTTGTTTTCCTGCAACTAGATGGTCCCACCTGGGGGTGATGGAAGACAGCAACATTATCAGGCATTAGATTCTCATAAAGAGTGCGCAACCTAGGTTGTTCCCATGCGCAGTTCACCATGGAGTTCGGGCTCTTATAAGAGTCTAATGTGGACTCTGATCTGTAGGAGGCAGAGCTCAGGCAGTAATGTGAGCATTGGGGAGTGGCTGTAAATACAGATGAAGCTTCACATGTCCCAGCTGTGCAGCCCGGTTCCTAACAGGCCATGGGCAGGTACTGGTCCATGGCCCAGGACTGGGGACCTCAAATCTACATCATATTACCAAATGTTTATCTCCAGACCCAACCTTTCTAAGGGATTTCAAACATGAATCTCCCAAAACAGACCTCCCGACTCCACTTGAGTCCCATGAATTGTAGATTTCTCTGCCCACGTTCCCCTTTCTTTAGCCTGGGCCATTCAAGGGTTTGCTCTACCCACTCAGTTGCTCACTTCCACTGCAGCTCAGGCCCCGCCTCCACCTTTTCCCCTATCATTCAATGTTCTTCCAGGAGTTATAGAGCTTAAAAATAAACAAACACAGCCAGGTAACACCTTTGTGCCTGCAGCCTCCAGTGGCCTCCATCACACAGAAGAAAACCCAAGTTTCTTATCATGGGCTAAGAGGCCACGTTCTGGCCCAATCTGACTTCTCACACCACCATCCCACTTGCTTGTTATGCTACGTACCATGTGCCTTGTCTCCTGTTGCAACTTGTGTTGTTTGCACTGAAAATGATGGCTTCACAGAGTCATATTCTGGTTTATAGAAAATAGTGTTCTCCACAGGTGACTGCAACACTATTGTATTTTTCAAAAATAACTGCAACTAATCAGCAACCCTAGAAGCTCCTCCAGAACCTGCCTCTTTCTCATAATGAGTGACATCCATGCTCCCTCACCTTCAACCCAGGTGGACCTCGTGATGGACCCTGTGGGCCAAGTACACCCAAACGATGCTGTGTTGTGTGCAAGATTAGGATGGGAAATGCCGCATGTCTTCTGCTGAACTCTCTCCTGGGACACTTCCCTTGGGAACCCAGCTCATGTTTTGAGGAGGCACAGGCCATATGGAGAGTCCTGGAAAGATCTCAGGAATAGGCACCATCAGCAGCCACAGTGCGAGTGAACCACTCTTCATGTCATGCAAGGCGCCAGGGTGCGGTCAAGCCCAGATGGTAAGTCTGGATCCCACCAGCCACCCCTGCTGTGCTCCATTCAAATTCCTGAACTTCCGAGTCACTTTCTGAGCAACTTTCTAAAAGGCAGATCTGAATAGGTTGCACTTCATCTTAAACAAAGCACTGGTTTTTGTGTGCTTCTTTTCCCGTGGTTCTATATATGTTCCGGAGTGCGAGGAGCCTCTGAGGAACGTGCTTACAATCCATCTCCTGCTCCTGCTTCCCACGAGTTTCATTCTTCAGCCATGTGCAAGGGACCCAGTTACGCCAATAAACGCCTCGTGCTGCTCCCTAATCTGGACTTGTTATCCCTCTGCCTGGAGGCCTTTTTCCCCGTCTTTTTTTAGCCAACTAATCGCTGAATTCAGCCTCAGCACGAACCTGGACTTTTTCCCCAGTATTCCATTGGATTTAAACGGACACTCTGCCCTCTGCTCCCACGCTTGTGCTACCACCTGTAGAGGATCTGTCGCTATTTATTGAAATCTTGATGATTTATTTGCCTGTACACTGCCCCCTCCCTGTTAAACTGTAACTTTCTGGGCGTAGGTCTTATTTATTTTTGTGTGTCCAGTAAACTGTCTTCCACATGGAGGCCACAAAATCAATACTTGCTAGTGGGACGTGAGTGAGCCAGCTGCCCCTCAGCTGGTAGGTTTGCTGTGGCACTGTTCCCAGATGCCTTTTTGTTTGAACCTAAACTTTACTGAAACTTAAGTCGTTTCCATTTTCCCCTCTGCCCACTCTGTCTGTATTTGTCTCATTGGCAGCTTTCTCTATACCCTACTATTTACAAACAGAAAGTCACATATTTAACAAATGTAACAAATAGCGCAGGCCAGGAACATACACACATCTACCATATCTGGTTTAATCTCACTGATATTAACAAAACACATAGTTCTTGAGGGTTCTTACAGGTAATACCCAACTACATGCAATATACTTTATTTATCCTTCAAGATAAACACTACAGGAGGACAGATAACATAAACATTTCACAAAAGAACTGACAGAATAAACTGCTCCAACTAAAGTATAATCTATAGATTAAGCTCGATTTCTCTACTTTCTAAATCTTTAATATTTTTAATCAAAAAGTTTAAGTACCAGTGTTTCTCAAAAACGCTGTTATATCAAAATTAATAGAAACAAGACTATAGTATTTTATTTTAACATTTTCAGGGTTTTTTAATAATAAAGTCTTTTTTTTTTCATATGGGAGATTATGGAGAGCCTTAGAGAGATTGTCACTTATAAAGTAAATCATTATCCTTCCAATGAGAAACATTGTAAAAATAAGCTTTGGATGTGAATCAGCTGATAACACGGTGATGCATTTCCCTGTGAAATCATCCCTTGATGATGAGAGTTTTAAAATGATGCTAGATTATCTTCTTCACTTTTTGCCTCTGTAGTGATGCACTGATTTTAATAGGATCTGGGGATATTAAGCATCAGGCAGCAGCTAGAATAATTTCAGCACTCCTGAATTCAACATCACACCTCTTTTGTGACACTTTCCTGTGTGTTTTAGGCACATTATTGCATATACTTATAAGATTGGAAGTTAGATGGATCCTTGTTGAGCAGAAATAACAGCTCCTGATAAATTTCAATATGCATAGCAATTTAAATAAGTTTACTGCTAAAAGTCCTTAATAATGTCTATTGACTACATTTATTCATTTCAGGGAAAAAATAATGAAAACAGTATTTTAGGAGCTCAGTGACATTTATTAATTCATCATTTTAGCACAATATTAATTCATCATTTTAGTCCAAACAATCTGAAAACTCAAGTACATTCCAAGATTATCTTCTTTGTGGCTGGGAATACTTAAGCCAACTGCCCTTGGATTCTTCATCTGCAAAAATTGAGCTAGTTATTCAGTACTGTTTTTGTGGAAGTTAAATAAGCATAACAGTACTGTACAAATGTATGTCTCCATCAGGCATGGTTAGAGTCTTATAACACAACTATCAGTTTGCTGTAAGTGACCCATTCCGACTACCTGTAACATCTAGCCCAGTACTGAGCCAATAATCTGCTCTCTCACACTTTCCACTCCTAACACAATCACTCACACTTTCCAGTCCTAACACAGTAGGTAAATGTGCATACCATAGGCACTAGTCACACAACCTTCCCTCTCTGCCCTGATCCCCCAGGACCACAGGAATGAGGAAACATACCCCGTCACTCCCTTAATGACATCACGGCATGGCTACCCACAGGCCAAGCTCCAGTACTGTGCTGGTGACACAACACAAAGACAAATGAGACCACAAGGACCTCCACACCAACTCAGGGAGACTGGCTCTGAGCTTGATTGAGACATTTATCTTTGTGATCAGCTTGTGACAACAGTGATAAGCATTTCTGAGATGTGAGGGCACTGAAGATTTCATACAGCACTAGGGATTTGTTTTTTGATGTTAAAAAGAACCATCTTAGCAAATATGTTGACACCATGAAGAACGGGAGAGGACCCTGGATGCCAGGCGGGGGAGTCCATGGCTGAGGATTCATGGGAAGGAGGTAACGGGAGGAGAAAAGCAAAGGAACATCAGAACCCTTGTGGTAATTTCACCAAGGAGCAGTTGCTTCTTAACTTTTATTTCAGGTCCAGGGGAACATGTGCAGGTTTGTTATATAGGTAAATCATGTGTCACAGGGATTTGGTGTACAGATTGTGTCGTCACCCAGGTGATAAGCATAGTCCCTGATAGGTAGTTTTCTGATTCTCTCCCTCCTCCCACCCTCCACCCTCCAGTAGGCCCTGGTGTCTGTTGTTCCCTCTTTGTGTCCATATGTTCTCAATGTCTAGCTCCCACTTATAAGGGAGAACATACAGTAATAGGTTTCTGTTTCCTTCATTAGTTCACTTAAAATAAGGACCTCCAGCTCCACCCATGTTGCTGCAAAGGACATGATCTCATTCTTTTTTATGGCTGCATAGTATTCCACAGTGTATATGTACCATATTTTTTAATCTACCATTGATGAGCATCTAGGTTTATTCCTTGTCTTTGCTATTGCGAATAGTGTTGCAATGAATATTTGCAAGTGTGTCTTTATGATAGAATAATTTATATTCCTTTAGGTATAATAATGGGATTGCTGGGTCGAATGTTTTAAGTTCTTTGAGAAATTGCCAAACTGCTTTTCACAATGGCAGAACTAATCTACATTCCCACCAGCAGTATATAAGGGCTCCCTTTTCTCCACAACCTCACCAGCATCTGATATTATTTGACTTTTTAATAATAGCTATTCTGACTGGTGTGAGGTGGTATTTCACTATGGTTTTGATTTGCATTTCTCTAATGATTAGTGATGTGGAGCATTTTTGCATATGCTTGTTGGCCATGTGTATGTCTTCTTTTGAGAAGTGTCTGTTCATGACCTTTGCCCAGTTTGTAATGGGGTTAGTTTTTTCTTGTAAATTTGTTTAAGTTCCTTATAGATTCTGGATGTTAGACCTTTGTCATGTGCATAGTTTGCAAATATTTCCTACCATCCTATAAGTCATCTGTTTACTCTATTGATAGTTTCTTTTGCTGTACAGAAGCTCCTTAATTAGATCCCAGGTGTCAATTTTTTGTTGTTGCAATTGCTTTTTGCATCTTTGTCATAAAGTCTTTGCCAGGTCCTGTGATCAAGGAGTAATTCTGTTCAGGCTTTGCAATAACCTTCTCAAGAAAAATGAAAGTCTTTCAAAGTCCCATGTGCAAATTTAGGAAATCCATATAATTTTTATGCATTCAAATGCCTTATGTATTTATACCTACATATACTTTTCTAGGCAGTATTTGAGTTTTGAAGAGCACTGTAAGAAAGGAAGGAAGGACTAATAGCCTAACATTGGTCAGGTTGTTTATCAGAATATAAATTTGCCTTCATGTAAAACCCTGTTCTGTAGTTTAAGCTTCATTTCCCATGTGTATGGTCACTTCCATCTGGCAACCAGTGGCTGAATGAACCGAACTGAAAGTTACTGTCAAGTCTGTAAGCGCGTATCACATGAAGATTGAGAAACCAGAAACCTACAAATGGCTGTGTGACCTTGTGAAGATCATCCATTCTCTCTGAATATCAGGTTCTTCATCTGTAAAATGGAGGCAGGCTTCATTTGCTTCATGATGATGAGGTAAAAACCTATATAGTCTTTTATTTCACCCCCAAATAAAAGAGAATGATGAACGAAACATATAAACACATCTTCAATGACACAAGGAGACGTTTGTAGCCCAGTACCCAATTTATGAAGCAAAAAAAGTTGAAACAGTAAATGAGTTAGCAGAACAAAGGAAGATGAAGCTTGAATGTCTCAGAAACCATTCTGAGGAAGCCGGCTCACCTGGAGAACGGGAGAATAGCCAAGGAACTAGAGGGACCAGTTTCTGCTGAAGGGATGGTTAGAACCACCCCTCCCCAACCCTCAGGAGACGAAAAGTATAGTTTCTAAAGGAACTCAATCAGAAATCTTCTGTATCCAGACACTGAAGAAGGCAAGAGGACGTTACAGACACACACCAAGAGGACATTACAAACACACACACAATCAGCAAGTGAAAAACCAAGCAGCTGGAGATGAAAGATTGGAACAGGGACCTCCCTGTCTCCCCAGCCAAGGCTGCCAGGCTCTCCCCAAAGCAAGAAACTGGAAGCTCTGTCTCAGAGATACCAAACTACCACCAAAAGGCAAACAGACCCAAGCATTTGGGTGACTCAAGTGAAGAGAGACACATGACATTGAAGGTTGCAGGCCACGCGCTCACCCCTGCAAACGGTGCTCCTAATGGCTTTGCATTGCTTCCTAAGGAAGAACACTCAGATGCCAGGGTCCAATAGTAGAGACAGAAGCCACACCAAATAGCCAGAAAAATGAAGGAACTACTAAGAAACAGAGAAAATAAAACATTTTCTCTAAAAGTTAAAGGCGTTGTGAAGACAACAGCCATCAACAAAACAAGGACTTCAGTTCTACAACCGTGTGGAACTGAATTCTGCCAGCACCCTGAGTGAGTGGATTCTTTCTCAGAGCCTTTGGAGAGGAGCATCGCCCAGGATGCTGACCCACAGAACTCTCAGATGAACATAACCCTGTGTTTTTTAAGCTGTTCAGTTTGTGGTAATTTGTTCCTGTAGCAGTAGAAAAACTAACAGGATGCACATTTAATAAGCAAAATTTGTTGTTCTTCAAAATTCGAAATTTAGAGATTGAAAATTCTCTAAAATTACTGCCTACGTGGCTGCGTTTTCTATCAAGAACACTTATTAGAATGAATGACTCAGGCTCATAGTCATTGGCAATGTTTACTTCCTAGCAGTGACACCAGGACATGTTTAGTGTGTGCCCAGCATGATTGACTCATTACCCACATACTGCTGGTCTTCTCTTTTCAGCTGTTCATTGTTTTTCTGTTTTCAAACTTTTAAGCATCGTGTCTCACTCTCAGCAAAGTGACTGGCGCTGAGCCTGTTTTGCTATTAGGATAAACTGAAGGATGTAGGTTTCTAAAATTCGTAACTTTGCGCTATACAAAGTCAGTATTTTGCATAGCTCCTCCTTGACTTACATATCTCTCGCTGCGGTGATTGAAGGCTGGTGTTGTCCTGAGGTTAAAATGATACCTGCCTTCATGGGCCTTCCCTCCAGCCAGTCAATATGAGCAATCTGTTCATTATTTATTTCAAAGCAATGTAACTGATGACATGGAACTGTCCCATCTTCGTGTGGGGAATATTCTACAGCTGGTATTCATCACCAGAAATTCTTATCTTCCTTATGCAAGTCTTAGTTAAATCACACTTTAAAAGAAGTGTGGCTGATCTGAATTACTCTGAGATAAAGCTTGAGCTGCTTTTTTCACATGAATGTACAAATGAGTGAATGATGGAATGCACATGAAAAATCACACTTGGAATTTGAGTTTAAGGATGTAGAGCTGCTAAATAAATTACTCTGAACTCAGTACTCTGAACTAAGCCATCACTTTTCATGCTTTTTTCATGAATGTAAATTTTCCAACTTTCATTCATGTGTTTATCTGGATCTTCTGCTGTAGATCTTACAAGGCTGAAAGCATGGCATTGGCTGGGCTACATTATCATCTGAAGGCTCAGCTGGGGAAGATTCCATTTCTGAGCTCATTTAGGTTGCTGGCAGAATACCTTTCCTTATGGTTGTACAACCAAGGGCTATTAGGAGGGTGCCACCCTTGGGCTCTAGAGACTCCCCAGAGCTCACAGCCACGTGCACTTTTCCAGCATGACTTTCAGCTCTGTGCAGCCCACAGATGGCTCCAGCTCATCTGCCCTCACAGAGTCTTATTTAATGTGATATATACACAGGAGGGACAGCCTATCACGCCTGTCAGGTTACAGAACCTAAGCATGGGGGCAAACCATCATCTTTGTTGTCATCGATTTGTAAGTAGCAAGTCCTCAACCTGGCTCACACTCCAGGGCAGGGAGTAGGAAAGAGGTGTAGATGGTAGTAGGTAGGATGACCAGGAGACACCTTAGGGTGTGTCCACATCCATGACTTCTCTCTTGGCTTGCTCAGGCTCAGTGAGGAATTAGCAGCATTCAAACTTGTTAAGCAGTGAGGAAAATGGACTGCTGCAAAGGGGAGGAGCCAAACAGGACAGGCCCTGGAAAGGTATGCAGATTTCCTTAGAGGATCACTGGGTGTTGTTCATGAGATGTACAAAACCTCTAAGTTTCAAGATGGTAATAGGAAAAGGGTCTGAGGGAGGGCAACATTGAAGATAAAACAGAGGGGCATGGTTTCCTCAAAGCCGTGAGGGTCTGGCCCCCAGCAGAAGTGAATGTACTGTCTTCCCACAGGTGTGAGGGGTGGGGAGGGGCCAGGTGTCCCATTTTCCCATTTAACCAGGGAGCAGGAAGGCAGTGTGGGCACCGATGCCAGAGAAGGATGGATTTGGAGCCAGCAAGTTGAGGGTTTCTTTGCCTGATAGCTTCTATTTTCTCTGTAAAGCAAGGCCCAAAGCCATCTGGGGAGAAGGAAGGGTGTGTGTGCTGAGGAACTGGAGGTTTAACAAGGTCCAGAAGGTTTAAAACAGTCGTTATAGAGAACCCTTCAGTGAGTTAGCATTAGGATTATAGTATGATTGTTAGGTAGCGTTGAGCACACAGTTGGAGTCAGTGGCTATAAAGAGACACGACCCACTCCCATTTCTAGAGCTGTGCTGTAGTTGGCTGCTGCAGACTCACAGTTGTACTATTCTCTGAAGAATTGCCTGCAGCTACTAGGAGCTACCTCACCCTGAGATGCCTAGAAGTGTACTCTCCTGCAACCTGGGGGAGTCCACAGCCAACCACGACTAACACAGGGATGCAGCAGTAGACCCAGGCATGCCTCAGAGCTCCCCCTGGAATCAGGCTGAGGCTAGCCTTCAGTTATTGCCAGGCTTTGTTTAGTGTCTCCTGGCTCTGCTTGTTTTGCCTGAGAATACTTCCATGTTAGATCACCTGCAAAGACCTCTGTCCAGGATCTGCTTCTGGGGAACCCAGCCTAAGAAAGTAGCCAAGAACCCCAGTGGTACCAGTTACCTCAAGCGCAGCGAGTGATTTGTTTCATCTAAAGTTAAAGTTGTGCCAAAAAGCTATGAAAATATTGGGTGATAATGTTTTTGTTTTGATGAAAGAGAGTTTCACTCTTGTCACCCAGGCTGGAGTGCAATGGCGTGATCTCAGCTCACTGCAACCTCTGTCTCCTGGGTTCAAGCGATTCTCCTGCCTCAGCTTCCCAAGTAGCTGGGATTACAGGCATGAACCACCATGCCCGGCTAATTTTTTATTTTTTAATAGAGAAGGGGTTTCATCATGTTAGCCAGGCTGGTCTCAAACTGCTGACCTCAGGTGATCTGCCCACCTTGGCATCCCAAAGTGCTGGGATAAATTTTTATATTGTTAAAAATAGGGATGAATTTAAGTTTACATAAAGCTGACTTGGCTGGATAGAGTTCCTAATTTTGCAGTCTACTTTAATAGTCAAGCTGAATGTTAATATTTTAGAGGAAACCAAGTATTCTTTGACTGCTACAGTCTTACTTCAGAGCCTCATCTCCTTCTGGACAGTGCTTGTGTTGTATTCACCATGGATTGGATGAAAGGTCTCCAGATTCCAATCTTGCCTTCTTCCAGTCTCTTTCTCCTGCTACTACCAGAAACATGCCCCTAATACGCAAATATTTTCACATAACTTTCCTACTGAAAACCTTTCAATAACCCCAATTGCCTACAGAGTGCATTCTAACTTAGTCATAACTGACCAGTTCAATTGTCTGAAGCCTGCCTCTTGTCAAGCTTGATTTCTTCACTCTCTCCTCACCCTCTGTACTGTAATTATGTGAGTTATTTACACATCTCTAAGTATCTTGCCCCTTTTCACACATCTAGGTTATCTGTGAACCTGACAACTCACTGAGGGTGTAGTGCTTCTTTTCTCCCTGTATAAAATGGTCTTCTTCCCACTTCAAGCACCCTTTCACATCATGTTAATACTTCTGAGATAGCGTCTGTAACTATCTCATTGGACACACCTGCTTACACATTTCCATTTCCTATTAAACTCAGAGATCCAGGAGTACTGGGTCTATGTCGTGTTCATTTGCTGAATGGGAACTAGCCTGTGCTCATCTCTAAAGCTCCAGTCAGAGAAGACAGCAGGAACAACTTAAAATTTAGCCGTCAGAAAGCAGATGATCAGAAAAAATGCAAGGGTAACCTTCTGGTGCTTGGGAACACTTAACAGCATTCAGCACTACACCTGTAGACCATTTTACAGAGTGAAATCACCAAGGCAAAGCACGAACATGCAAAATACGTGTCTCCTTATAGACTGAAAGACACACTTGTTTGCAGTAAGAGCCAAAGCCAGAAGGCAGAGCATTCCTTGCTCTTCCTTGGCTGGGAGGGTACACAGTGGACAACTCAAACATTTCGCCTCTTTGTGCATGTCCACAAATGGCTGCACAAGCACAGTGAGTGTTGATTTTGAAGTTAAAAGCTATTTTAGCAAGTAAGCAGATTCACAAATATAGAATCCATGAATAATGAGGGTCAACGGCCTTTTCCTAAACCACCATCTCATCTTAACAATTTTTGTGTGTGCTCATTAGTGGACTGAAAACAGGACAAAGAGAAGATGTTTTTGTAGTCAGGATTTTGGACCGCAGGGGCAGGCTCCCAGATAATGAACAAGCACCATCATCTTCTAGAATAATAAACAGTACATGAGTTCTAAAATGTCTTCATGAGATAATTCCTTTGTATGGCATTTCTGATTTTTAAAATTATGATTAAAAGAATAAATTTTTAAATAAAACAACTAACTCATTAACCCTCATTCCATTTCCACATCACATCTATTAGTTTGTTCTTATATTTTTCTCATTAACAATAGAAGATATTACTACTATTATAGGTAATTATTTCTTTTACACCTCTTTTGGCAACTGAAGAAATAGCACAAGCTTTCAGAACTACACGGACTTGCTTTTGAAGCTGAATAAGCTACAGCAAATGATTTAGTCTAATTTTCTGGGTCTAATTTTCCATCTCTAAGCCCTCACCTGAAATGACTCTTGAAAAGTACCCACTGGGTCCATAATAGATGCTTAATAATTATCTCTCTCTGCACACACCTATTCACACTCAAGTGTTTCTTTCATTGAAAACTCCAGGGAAAGTGTATATTTAAAAAGATTATTAAATCACACAGCTAAAGTCAACACAATGACTCTAGTGCTTGCAAAAGAAGGTGATGAGGTCTGCTGCTGGCTCTCTCAGCAGCCTCTATCTCTGTTGCATTCCCCTTCTCTCTCATCTCAGCCTGCCGTTCTCTGTAACACTGTCTTTTCCAGCTACACCAGTCTTCCTAAATCGCTCAGAGAGCCCAAGCATTCTTCTTCCGTTTTTAAAAAACAAAGCAAAACAAAACAAAACAAAAACAGAGTCTTGCTCTATCACCCAGGCTGGAGTGCAGTGGCATGATCTTAGCTCACTGCAACCTCTGCCTTTCAGGTTCAAGTGATTCTCCTGCCTCAGCCTCCTGAGTAGCTGAGATTACAGGCACCCACCAAGCTCAGGCATTCTGTCTTAAGTTCTGTATGTGAGCTGTTCCCTCTTCTTGCAAGCCCTTTACGGCCACTCCTATGCCAGCTGCTTCTCAGCCTGTTTCATCTTTGCAGAATCCCCCAGCCTTCCCTTCCTATGGGAGGCATTGTCTCCTGGTCTCTGGTTTAGCCCTCGTGTGTGCTTCCTCACAGTGTGTACTTACTTCATTTGCCTGTTTGCCTATTTTTTACTTTTCTCGTCCTCTAGAATAGGGTCTGAAAAACTATAGCCTGTGGGCAAAATGTGGCCAACCTCTGGATTTTGTACAGCCTGAAAGCCAAGAATGCATTTTACATTTCTAAGTAGAAAAATTCAAAATAAGGATATTTTGTGATGTATATTTTAAAATGCGTGGGAAATTCAAATTCCAGTGTCCATAGAGTTTTTGGCAACAAAACTGCACTCATTCATCTAGACTCTGTTTATGGCTGTCTTTAGGATACAGTGACAGAGCTGAGTAGCAGCAACGGAGCCTGTACAGTCCAGAAAGCCTAAACTTGTTAACTTCTGGACTTTCACAGGATAAGTCTTTTGATCTCAGGCCTAGAATAAAAAGTCCACAAAGTCAGGTTCACTTCTGTTTTCTTTGCTTTTGCATCCTTTGCTTAACACAGTGCCTAGAAGAGAAGGCTGTGCTCAATAAAAGCGACTGAATGAAGACGATCCCCTGGGAATGTTGGTGTCATTATTCTTAGTGGGAGCAAGGCTAGAGAAAACAAACAATACTTCATTTACAGATTCTAAAATTCCTTTGCTTCTAAGTCATACAGATATTTCAAAAAATAATGAGACCAATTGAAGTGACCCAATGCTTTCTTCTCACTTTGAGTTATAATATTTAGAGAAATCTCCTAGACGTACTTAGACATGTAGACATATAGTGTCTTTTTATTTTTTTTATTTTTATTTTTATTTGAGACAGAGTCTCAGTCTGTCGCCTAGGCTGGAGTGAGTGCAGTGGCGTGATCTCAGCTCACTGCAACCTCTGTCTCTCGGGTTCAAGTGATCCTTCTGCCTCAGCCTCCCAAGTAGCTGGGACTACAGCTTCTAAGCATTTTACATTTAATAATTTATCATTGCAACAACTATTAAGATGGATATTATTACTAGTCTTATCCTACAGATGAATAAACTGAGCCTAAGCATAGCTAAGTGACATACACAAAAAAGCTAGGAAGTGGTGGTAAGGAACTTCACTTTAGGCAGTCTGGCTCTAGATTTTATATTTCAACACTATGCCCTACTACTGTTATGGTAAGAATAAAATAGCTAGCATTTGTTTAGTACTTACTATGTGACAGGAAAAGTTCTAAGTGATTTTCTCATACTCACTTATTTAATATTCACAATTATTAAAGAAGTAAGTATTATTATAATTCCTATGTTGCAGATGACGAACTGAAGCATAGAGAGATTGTCTTATCTTTCATGGCTGTTATGACAAAATACTGTAGACTGGGTACCTTATAAACAACAGTCACTGGTCATTAGAGAAATGCAAATCAAAACCACAATGAGATACCATCTCACACCAGTTAGAATGGCAATCATTAAAAAGTCGGGAAACAACAGATGCTGGAGAGGATGTGGAGAAATAGCAATTCTTTTACACTGTTGGTGGGAGTGTAAATTAGTTCAACCATTGTGGAAGACAGTGTGGTGATACCTCAAGGATCTAGAACTAGAAATACCATTTGACCCAGCAATCCCATTACTGGGTATATACCCAAAAGATGATAAATCATTCTACTATAAAGACATATGCACACATAGGTTTATTTCGGCACTATTCACGATAGCAAAGACTTGGAACCAACCAAAATGTCCATCAATAATAGACTGGATAAAGAAAATGTGGCACATATACACTGTGGAATACTATACAGCCATAAAGAAGGATGAGTTCATGTCCTTTACAGGGACATGGATGAAGCTGGAAAGCACCATTCTCAGCAAACCATCACAAGAACAGAGAAACCAACCCCCGGGTGTTCTCACTCATAAGTGGGAGTTGAACAATGAGAACACATAGACGTAGGGAGGGGAACATCACACACCAGGGCCTGTCGGGGGTGGGGGGTTAGGGATAACATTAGGAAAAATACCTAATGTAGGTGATGGGTTGATGGGTGCAGCAAACCACCATGGCACCTGTATACCTGTGTAACAAAACTACACATTCTGCACATGTACCCCAGAACTTAAAGTATAATAATAATAATTTTTTAAAACAGAAAATGCACCAAGAACTAACACTTTCCTCATATTCCGGTGGCTTTTATCCATGAAAGCCTAGCCTTTGTATTCTTTCTCTGAGCCTTGGAAGGATTTCTTTCTAAGGTAAAGACTTATCTTGCCATGTTCCTCTGAGATTCCCTGCTATTCCTCTGAGATTCCCTGCCATGCCTTCTTTTCCAAGAAGTGAAGTTTTTTCAAACGGTGCATATAACTCAAAGGAAGCCATGATGATATGAAGAGTGGTGTTCAAGTTTGTGCATGTTCCTACATTACGACTGCCACCAAGCCAACAGCAATTGTAAATTGACATCAATTCAAACACACTTTCAAATTTTAAAATCTTAAAATGTGAAAAAAGTGAACATACTAAAATAAATATAGAAATAATTAACATTTGGAAAACTTATTAAGTGCCAGTCATGTTTCCAAATCCATGACATTTATTAACCAATTTAATTGTAAAAATATGCAAACCTGTATAGTAGACTGTATCACAAATGAAGAACAAGGAGTGTTCCAATAACAGGGCATTTATGCCCAGGCCATCAGTACAGTTTGCTGCTTCAGCAAGGCACCACCATTGTCAAACACAGGATGAGACTACTGAGGAAAGAATAAGACCTTAGAATAGTCCAAGAAAAGAAAAAAAAAGTCTTTCAATACAGTTTCCCATAGGGTTGCCATATAAGGTACAGAACACCCAGTTAAACAAGTATATGCTATACATAGCATGGGATACACTTATATTCAAACATATGATTCATTTCTTTTCTGAAATTCAAATTTAACTGGGTATCTGGCATTTTTACTTCCTAAGTCTGGAAAACCTCCTCCTATGCCAGACCAAAGTGCGTTTTCATACAACTTTACAAAATCTCACTTCCTTTCCAGAGGAGAGGGAGAGGCTCATGGGTTTTCAGCACACTTCATACACTGTCTATTTTTACAAGAGTACACATAGCACTTTTCATGTGCCAGATATCTTATGTATGTTATTACTGGTCCTCAGAACAGCCTGACAAGGACAGTACTTCTAGCCACATTTTATAGATGAATGAATTGAAAGAAATTAAATAATATATTCAAGGTTACACAGAAAACGTGTTAAAACTAATACAGAAACCCTTTTTTATCTGACTGCAGAGGCCCAGCTCTTTGTAGTGAAAGCCATGACTTTGTGCTATATTTTCCATCTTTACTATTCAGAACCAGTTATTCCAAGTGGACAAAATTATTGCTTCTGTTTCAGTTCCTGTGAAACAGTGGGGATTATTGCCAAAAGCGGGGAGGGACAGTGTGTGCTCCTGTACTTCCTGTAATCACTACTCCATGGAGACTAGGACTGAGTCACCAACCCGATGTGGATCCACCCCCCACTGATACATCAACGAAGAGCAAAAAAAGAAATCCATGCTAATTTCACGTGCTAATGGAAAGCCTCATGTACAAATCAATAAGTATGTGTTCTCCATATCCAAGAGGGGTAGATCTGTTAAGCCAAAATGTTCACTCTCGGATGATAGAAAATGAAAATAAAGATTTTTCTTCCCATGTTGTTGACTTACAGCCACATGCAGCAGACATTAACTCAAGTATGGCTCAGTCTATATGATTATAATCTTCAAGATTTTTTGTTTTTTATGTCAGCAAAAGACAGACCACAGTGGATCCAGTATGCCTTTAGCAGTTTTTGTAATTCTTTGTCACTCAATAATTTAATGTTCTCTTTGGTAACATAAATTGCAATTTGTAAATTAAGAGAATCAGATTCCAAAAACTCACTATATCTAGTAATTCATTTTTGTCTTCTAATTCTAAACACACGTCTGCATTTGGGGAAAAAGAAATGTGAGTATATTTTTAAAAGTTTCTTTTTGTTAAATGGGTGGGGCTGAGGGAACTAAGAGAAAAATATGAGTCTTGTAAAAGATCTAGCTGAAAGGCTATAGACTGAGATTTATGTACCAATATAGGAGTACTAGTTGACACCCATCATTTGAATTGTTTGTTAATTTTGAGAAAAGAGACTCTGCAATAATGCGAGATTAATTCGAGATAATGTAGTTCCAGTGTCAACAGAGCTTGTATCTTTTTTTAAAAAATAATTTTTATTTCTCCCAGGTTGTTAGTAAGAAGGAAAGGAAAAGTCTCTTCAAGTTTTTTTGGAGTAACCCTATTTTTCTTTGTTGCGTGCTGTTATTTCCTTTGTTTTAGTTTTTGGCATTTTTTAAGTGTCCGGTTTTTTGTAGCAATTGTGAAGTGGAAAGTTAGGTCTGTTTTGAGGTTTATTGGGGGGTATTTTGGAGGTCTAGACTAAGTGGATAGTTGTTTTAATTGTAAATTTATGATTTTATTAGTCTTTTTTGTTTGATCTCTCTCTCTCTCTCTCTTTCAGTTAAGGTATAAGTAATTGATCAGCAAGGTTAACCAAATTATGAGTCTGAGAAATTGCCCAACTCAGATATTGTCTTTTTATTATTGTCAATTTTTTATCTACTCTATAAAATTGAAACTGAGCATACTATTTTGATAATTAGCATAACTTTCTTTAGATAATCTTTTTTGTTTGTTTGCCAGTGTTTTATTTCAATTTTTTTCTTTTACATTTTTGCACATAGAACTTTACAACCAGAAATTGTGATTTATTAACAGGTTAAGTAATATTTTTGCTTTAATGTTTCTATGTGGTTTTCATATGGAAATCTCAGCACTGTTCATACATTTGGATTATATAAAATGGAAAATATCTTCAAATTATATGTATGCATATATATATTTTTTTTTAATTTCCACAGGTTATTGTGGTACAGGTGGTGTTTGGTCACATGAGTAAGTTCTGTAGTGGTGATTTGTGAAATTCTGGCACACCCATCACCCGAGCAGTATATACACTGTACCCTATTTGTAGACTTTTATCCCTCACCCCTGTCCCATCCTTCCCCTCAATTTCCCAGACTCCATTGTATCATTCTTATGCCTTTGCATCCTCATAGCTAAGCTCCCACATATCAGTGAGAATATACGATGTTTGGTTTTCCATTCCTGAGTTACTTCACTTAGAATAATAGTCTCCAATCTCATCCTGGTCACTGTGAATACCATTAATTCATTCATTTTTATGGCTGAGTAGTATTCCAGTGTGTGTGTGTGTGTGTGTGTGTGTGTGTGTATCAGTTTCTTTATCCACTCTTTGATTGATGGGCATTTGGGTTGGTTCCACAATTTTGCAATTGTGAATTGTGCCACTATAAACCTGCGTGTGCAAGTATCTTTTTCGTATAATGACTCTTTTCCTCTGGGTAGATACCCTGTAGTGGGATTGCTGGGTCAAATGGTAGTTCTACCTCTTTTAGTTCTTTAAGGAATCTCCACACTGTTTTCCACAGTGGTTTTACTAGTTTACATTCCCACCAGTGGTGTAAAAGTGTTCCCTGATCACAGCATCTATGCCAACATCTACTGTTTTTTGATTTTTTGATTATGGCCATTCTTGCAGGAGTAAGGTGATATTGCATTGCAGTTTTGATTTGCATTTCCCTGATTATTAGTGATGTTAAGCATTTTTTCATATGTTTGCTGGCCATTTGTATATCTTCTTTTGAGAATTGTCTATTCATGTCCTTAGCCAACTTTTGATGGGATTGTTTCTTTCTTGCTAATGTTTGAGTTTGTTGTAGATTCTGGATATTAGTCCTTTGTCAGATGTATACATTGTGAAGATTTTCTCCCACTCTGAGGGTTGTGTGTTTACTCTCCTGACTGTTCCTTTTGTCGTGCTAAAGGTCTTTAATTTAATTAAGTCCCACCTATTTATCTTTGGTTTTATTGCATTTGCTTTTGGGTTCTTGGTCATGAAATCCTTGCCTAAGCCAATGTCTGGAAGAGTTTTTCCAATGTTATCTTCTAGAATTTTATAGTTTCAGGTCTTAGATTTAAGTCCTTAATCCATCTTGAGTTGATTTTTGTATAAGGTGAGAGATGAGGATCCAGTTTCCTTTTCCTACATGTGGTTAGTCAATTATCCCAGCACCGTTTGTTGAAAAGGGTGTCCTTGCCCCACTTTATGTTTTTGTTTGCTTTGTTGAAGATCAGTTGGCTGTAAGTATTTGGGTTTATTTCTAGGTTCTCTATTCTGTTCCATTGGTCTATCAAAATAACACCATCATTCTTCACAGAATTAGAAAAAACAACTCTAAAATTCATATGGAACCAAAAAAGAGCCCACATAGCCAAAGCAAGACTAAGCAAAAAGAACAAATCTGGAGGCATCACACTACCTGATTTCAAACTATACTATAAGGCCATAGCCACCAAAACACTATGGTATGTTACTGGTATAAAAAATTAGATAATCTTGAATATTGTTTAAAGATGTTTTTAAATCTCTCAACACATGTCAGTATTGACTTATCTGGATTTGGCCAACATTGCTGTATTTTCTTCTAGTCTACCACTTTCTGGAAGACTAAATGGATGGCTTGGAGCAAAGTCTTTGTAACCTCACAGGCACATGTGTGATCTTCTTTTGTAATTAAGTAGATAAGACACATTTTTAAAACTCCTTCTTTTGTGTCTAGCTACTTAATTTTTACTTTTTTTAAAAAAATTAACATGTGAACTAGTTGATATAGATCAGAAAAACCAGGGTCATAACTTTGATATTAAGCTTAAGCTTTCTGGCAAAACCAATAAGGTCCTCGTAACTTTGATATTAAGCTTAAGCTTTCTGGCAAAACCAATAGGATCCTCGTGGAAATTAGATTTTTTTTTTGAAACAGGGTCTTGCTCTGTCACCCAAGCTGGAGTGCAGGGGCATGATTACTGCTCATCACAGCCTCAACACCCTGGGCTCAAGCGATCCTCCCACATCAGCTTCCCGAGTAGCTGGGACCACAGGCACATGCCATCATTTTTGGCTATTTGCTTGTTTGTTTGTATTTTTTTTTTGTAGAGACGGGGTTTCCCCATGTTGGCCAGGCTGGTCTCAATCCCTTGGGCTCAAGTGATCCTCCTGCCTCAGCCTCCCAAAATGCTGGGATTATAGGTGTGAGCCACTGTGCCTAGCCAGGAAATCTCTTACTTATGTCTTTAAGGTTTACTTTTGATGATGGCTGATAAACTAAGGTGGGCTTTCCTCTGCCAGATATTCACTGTTTCTGAAATTAAGCTAGAAGAGCGAGAGTGGGAGGAGGGGATCAAAGGAGGCAAAGGTGAGTGCAGGTGAGACGGTTCAGACAGGGAAGAGAAGAAAGAGGAAGCAGGAGAGAATCAGCTTCAGCTGCTTATTTATTCATTTATTTTAGAGAGTTTTTTTCTTCATTTATGGAAAGAATTTTGTCAGAGCCTCTTGTAGATGCTTCTAAGCACTATAGGAAGGAAGTCTCCCAATTATTTTGTTTCATTTTAGAGCCAGTACTTTCCATTGTGAAGTAAATCAATTAATTCTGATATTTTAAAGGTATATCATTTTGGCTGTTGTGTGGCTTTTTTTATGGGTTAAGTAAAACCATTTTATTTTTTAGATATTGACAGGAGGTGGTGCCGTAAGTATTGGACATGAATCCAGCTGGAGTTTCTAAGGACGAATCTCTCTTAAGGAGGAAGACTTGGTTTCAGATGGACAGCTACCTATAACTTGGGTTCTCTTTTTAAGAAATTAAAAATTCAAAGGGAAAGATGTTTTGGATCTGGTGTGCTACTTAATGAGAATTGTATTTTGAGGTGTCACTCACAAGTCACTTTTCCCCTCTTACATGTCTTGGTAAAACCCAGGAATCCTGGGATCTGAAGGCACTGGGAGGTCAGCCCCTCATATGTGGCCACCAGGCTAAGCTAGAATTTTTGAGTGTTTCTGGGGGGACAATTTCATATGAGATTGTTTTATGTCATGAGCAATGAGGTCAAACACTCCCACAAGACTTTCGTGGCCTAAGGTGATTTTTGGCCAGGAGAAATAGTGCTCCTCTCTCTGGGGACTTACATTTGTCCTCATAGGAAAATTTTTTTATTGGCTTTGGTCACTTTAAAAAGGGACTTAAGAAATGTCAAATAAACTGAGCTTCAGAGTTTTTTTTTTAATTGTAAGTTAATATTTTTAATTGTAAGTTTTGCCTAAGCCATAAAATATTCACTCTTTTTGAGAGAGAGATTTTTCCTGACCAAAATTTGAATAAGGGAAAAGGCTGCGCAAATTTTAATAAGTAGCTTAACAAACAACCCTTAATCTCAGAGAAAAGTAAAGACCACAAATTTGTGAACAGCACAACTTCTAGAGAACAAAAACAAAATTTTTACCTTAAAGTAGGGCTTCACTGTCAGCTGCATCAAGCGTGGAATCAGGTCCCCGGAATAAAGTCTAAATCTCACCCTAAACCAGACAGATTTACAATCTGAGAGGAGACTTCCCAGAGACCCTTGCCAGCCCTGGTGAGGTTGGGTAAATGAAAGCTGTGTGTGCTGGTACCCAAATCTCACCCTAAGCCAGACAGATTTAAAATCTGAGAGGAGCCTTCCCAGAGACCCTTGCCAGCCCTGGCAAAGTCGGGTAAATGAAAGCTGAGTGTGCTGGTACCCAGGCCCTGCTTGTCAGTGAAACAGCGAGGATCACTGCAGGCTAGCTTAAGGTCCCATCTGGGTCGCCAAAATGTCAACCTACTAAAGAATCAGAGTCTAGTTTAAAGAGAGTTTATTTCAATGTAAAGTTTGAGCAAAGCCATCCAGGAAACACATCTTCTAAAGGATCAAAGTCAGTGTTCCAAAGTATAGAAGTTTAGGTTCATTTAGATAGACAAAGTTGAAGGAAGTTTAACAGAATTTTAACATCTCATTATATAAGGCTTAATGCATCATTACAATGATCTGAATAGCTGAGGTGGTCTTTTTTGAGGGGCATGTATATTTAACATTTCACACTGAAGATATAACAGTCATGGGGTTTTTGACATCACCTGGTCTGAGGTACAAGGCAATAGAAGAGGCAGTTAATCTATAACAGCAATCAGTGATTGGAAGGAGAGCAGGCCTGGTCTCTGGTCTCTCCTTGCCATTTATAAAACAAAAACAATGAAGGACAGAGTTAATCTATAATCTAAAAAATAAAAGTTATTAATTTATATAACTTTATATAAAGCCTATATATGCTATGTGCTATGTGACTCATCCCCCAAGGCTTACCTTCTCCCTTGGATAATGAAGTTAGAGGAGCCTAAAATTATATTTTATTTTATGCAAGTTTTAAAATTACCATGGAAAGTAAAAATGTGCTGGAAGAAAACCATAATTGCATTTTTAATTTTCATGTTTGGAATTGGTCTTTACTCTTGTTATCCAGGCCCACACCTCCCTACTTTGAGTGGAATATCTGAGTCTGTTTAAGAGCAATAACTGTACCCAGAAAGGGGGCCTGCTTTGTAAAGTAACAAACAGAGTTTGGTGGAGCAGATCACAGAGATCAAGGAAATTATGAGGGCAACACAACCCCAAAGCATGTGGTCAAAGAGTTGTTAGGGAAAACACCATACATTACATTCAAAGTAGACTCACAGGAGTAGCTAATATCAAACTCAATGTTCTATTCTCACTTCTCCATTGTCTTAGTATTACTTCACTGCACTTTGAGCAAATAGAAATATAACCTTTAACTATCACATTCATTTTTACTACTGAGTGTCAACTTGATTGAAGAATACAGGTATTGATCCTGGGTGCGTCTGTGAGGGTGTTGCCAAAGAAGATTAACATTTGAGTCAGTGGGCTGGAAAAGGCAAACCCACTTTTAATCTGGGTTAGCACCATCTAATCAGCTGCCAGGACAGCTAGAATGTAAGCAGGCAGCAAAATGTGAAAAGAGAGACTGGCCTAGCCTCCCAGCCTACATCTTTCACCCGTGCTGGATGCTTCCTGCCCTTGAACATCAGACTCCAAGTTCTTCAGTTTTGGAACTCGTACTGGCTCTCCTTGCTCCTCAGCCTGGAGATGGCCTATTGTGGGACCTTGTGATCATGTGAGTTAATACTTAATAAACTCCATTTATATGTATATCCATTCCATTAGCTCTGTCCCTCTAGAGAACCCTAACTAATACATTCATTGATTCAATAATTATCTTGAGTGCTTACTCTGTGCCAGGCACTGTTTTAGGTACAGGGAATTCAGCAATTAAAAAAAAAAAAAACAGAAATGCTGCCCTCTTGTAGCTCACAATGCAGACCACTAAGATAAAACAGTACGTTGACCTCAGAGAAAAGATGATATCATGATACCTAGTTTGAAATAGAAGAGGCATGACCTTCATAACCAACTTGTCAGTGTGGGGCATTAGGTGTGTTCTACATATGCCAATTTGGAGATCAGAAAATTGTTATATGCAAGATGTATTTGATGACAATCAACATAGATCATAATGAATATGATCCCTCAAGAAGAATATTTAGTGGGAAAAAGAGCACAGCAAAGTGCCCTGGTCATACTGTTATTTAAGTATCATTCACACAAAGATGAACCAGCAGAAGAAAATGTAAAAATCAGGAACATGAAAAGATATCCGGAAAAGTCTGGGGTCGTCAGCAAAGTATTCTAGTAAGGAAAAAAGGCATCTTTGAATGATGCTACTGCAAACTACCAGAGTGAAGAGGACAGAGATGCAAGGCATTGAGCTAAAAGTGAATAATAAGGTGGGAAGCAGGGGAGACGGATATTGCTGTCTTCTCTTTCAAGAAGCTTAGCTGTGCCATGGGAAAAAGAAAGCAGTGAAGGGGAACTGAGTATGCGTGTGTGTTTCTAAGGTGAGATTAAGTCAGGAAAAGCGGCAAGCTGAAAATACAAGAGAGAAAGGAAACAAAACAGGATTCCAGAGAAAATCAGAGGGTACAAATGGCGTGGTGGAGAAAGAGCTTTGAGCCCAAGAAGAACCGCCCCCCACCCTCCCTCTGCACCAGAAGGGAAAAGCCCAGGTCTCGGGGAGTCTGCTGTGCAGAGCAGAAGCCGAGTGCCACAGTGCAGGATCTGAGAGCAGCAATGAGGCACAGACACCGTTCAAATAATGCTGGGAATCAAACAGCAGAGAGAGCCCTGCTGAGCAGCAGCGGAGGGTCTGATAGGGAAATAGCCGGCCACAGGCTGGTTGGGTGGCTTTAGACTGTTAACTCCGTAAGTCTTTTCCACATCTTTACTATGACATCCAACAGCCACGTGGGGAATTTGCACACATTCCTTCCCCCTGAATAATGAATATCAGCCACTATCAAGAGGAGAAATCATGGGTCTATAGAAATTACTACAAGAAATCATTTCTGGCAACATGGCCTAGGGGCTTAGAATTATCACCATCATCGTTATCTAATCAGCTAATATTTTCTGCCTCCTTACAAAGTTGCAAGAGCTATGCCAAGTGCTCTTCGTATGTTAATTCATTTAATCCTCACCACAGCCTTGAGATGGGAAGCTTCATCATTCCTGCAACTGAACCAAGCGATGGCCCATGCCCAGCCCAAGGTCGAGCGGCCAACAGCTGGACCAGGCAGTGCCCAGAACTGAGCGAGTGCCCTCAGCCAGCAGGTTCTCATCTGGACTAGGTGCCCTGAGAATATGCAGTCTCACAACACTCACTTCCTTCTCTTTGGTCACTTTTCAGGCTGTTAATATTTCAAAAAAAAAAAAAGTTTCTTTGGTTAACTTAAAAAAAAAAACTGAAAGACAGTGATTGATTCATTTTCGAATGTACCATTTTTTCAATGATAATATTTAATTTGAATTATCTTTTTCATTTAGAGCAGTACTGTAACAATTAATGCAAGTGGATAAATTCAGAGAAAATAGGAAATTTTATCATATCAGAAATTACTACTTGGAAAGAAAAATAATTAGAATTAGACATTTTAAGTTTAAAAAATAAAAAAATTAATAATCAGCATAGGAATTAAACACTATATTTCAACTGTGTTAAAAAGTGATTTCCTCAGAAAAACTACTTTAAAAAGAATGGTGTATTATGAGAACTGGCATTTATTTCCTCAACAAATATATAATTTACATATACATAATTCATATATATATAGAGAGAGAGAGAGAGAGAGAGAGACAGGGTCTCACTCTGTGGCCCAGGCTGCAGTGCAGTGGCATAAACACAGCTCCCTGCAGCCTCGACCTCCTGGGCTCCTGCGATCCTCCTGCCTCAGCCTCCTGAAGTGTTGCAATTACAGAGGCATGCCACCACACCCAGCCAACGAATCAACTCTAACATTATACTTTAAGATATAGAGGATAAAATAATTTACATAATAAAAATCAACGTATTTAATTGTTTTGGTTTCAAGCAATGAGCTTGGGCCTTCTAAAAGACAGTTCCCTTAGCCAAGCCTTACAAGGAAACAGAACCACATGTTTGACCCTAAATAACTCCAAAACCAATGACTCAGGGGACAACCTGTGAGGTAGGCAATGTCCCCTACTTCCATGTGTCTTTTCCATGGATCCTGACACAAATGTAAAGACAACAGGAGAGAAAGAAGGGCTTCCTGGGAAATAAAAAGCTGAGAGGAACCTCAGAGTTAAATTGTACCTTAAGGAATCTTTGAGCCCATCCCCCGAGCTTCACATGGGCTAATTCTTAATATCCCTGTTTTGGAAACTGGGCTCAAAACAATTAATTAACATATCTGAAAATAAGAAACTAAGAACTGGTGCAATAAGGCCACTAAAATAGGTCTCTAGTCTTTCAGAGTTCATTTCAGTACAGAACAATGTATGTCCCCACGTGTAGGTGTAGGTAACATCCTCAATCCTGTTTCTTCCTAAGTTTCTATAGAGAACCTGTTTTAATTGCAACTGGGAAATGCATGATTGTTTCAAGGCTGGTGCATGGAAAGCCATCAGGATGAGATATTGCATCTCTAAGTGTCCCTGAGAGAGCCATTCCGACGCTGAAGCTGAGTATAGTTTCTACTTGTAATGATGAGCTCCAGCAAAATGACAGTTACCTCTCATGCACTGATGAACTAATAAGATAAATTTCATAAAATGACATGGGTGCTTTTGCTAAAAATGCATACTTTATTTGATTGGTTGTTTTTCAACAGTACTTTGAAGGATCTTGGTGAAATAGAAAAACATGGGTCTTCTGAACTGAAGTTATTGTTTCATTTAATAAATAAAAGAAAACAACTTGAAATATGAGAATCATAGCAATTATTATTTCACCCTCCAAGTGGTGTCTTTGCCTGTTAATATTTAAAATATTAAACCTGTTAAATTTATGTAGGTCCCATTACTGTCCAAGCACCACTGGCATTTTCATAGCTTTGACATTTTCAAAATTTCTAGGGAATAATATGAAAACCATGACAACACGTAGCAATGTTTTCCTGACTTGATTTGTGAGGCAGAAGCAATGAAGAATGGCAATCATTAAAAAGTCAGGAAACAACAGGTGCTGGAGAGGATGTGGAGAAATAGGAACACTTTTACACTGTTGGTGGGACTGTAAACTAGTTCAACCCTTGTGGAAGTCAGTGTGGCGATTCCTCAGGGATCTAGAACTAGAAATTCCATTCAACCCAGCCATCCCATTACTGGGTATATACCCAAAGGACTATAAATCATGCTGCTATAAAGACACATGCACACGTATGTTTATTGCGGCATTATTCACAATAGCAAAGACTTGGAACCAACCCAAATGTCCAACAATGATAGACTGGATTAAGAAAATGTGGCACATCTACACCATGGAATACTATGCAGCCATAAAAAATGATGAGTTCACGTCCTTTGTAGGGACATGGATGAAATTGGAAATCATCATTCTCAGTAAACTATCGCAAGAACAAAAAACCAAACACCGCATATTCTCACTCATAGGTGGGAATTGAACAATGAGAACACATGGACACAGGAAGGGGAACATCACACTCTGGGGACTGTTGTGGGGTGGGGGGAGGGGGGAGGGATAGCATTGGGAGATATACCTAATGCTAGATGACGGGTTGGTGGGTGCAGCGCACCAGCATGGCACATGTATACATATGTAACTTACCTGCACATTGCGCACGTGTACCATAAAACCTAAAGTATAATAATAAAAAAAAAAAAAAAAAAAAAAAAAAGAATTTTTCTATTTTGGCTTGGTATTCATTTATTTATTGTTTCATTAATTAACTCAACACATGATTATTGGCAGTCCTTCCTGTGCCTGTACTGTTCTCAGTGCTGAGTGAGCATCATGAACAAAACAGACAGAGCACCCTGCCTTCATGGATCTTAATTCTAGCACACATAAATGTGATTGACAGGTCACTACAAAAGGCCTCTTAGACAGTCTTACAAAATGCAAGTTTTGTAAATTTTGTGTTAAAGAATTCAGGTAAGTTCATTTAGTAGTTCACATGAAAATAAAGTTCAAAGGTCAAGGTAATTGTCCCATCACTTGCTAGTTCCTCATTGCCACCATTTGCTGACTTTGAGTTCACCTGTTTACTTTCCTCCAACTCTTCTGCGCAGTTCTTTTTGCCAAATCCTTCCAAATCTGTGCTTGTATGTTCAGATGTTCTAACTGCCCCTGTAAATTACCACCAAGCCCCATCTGCATCTAACCCACTCTGCTTTTCCATCACAAGAAGAAACACCATTTCTCCAAACAGCTTCCTTCCAGGCTAACTCAGGACCTTGATTCTTCAGTTACAGCTACACGTTTTATTATTAACCTCACCATATTTGTGCCATTTAATATTCTGCAATGGTTACAAATCATACTAATACTGTACATTAGTCTCAAGAATTAACGTATTTTCCTTACTGTTAAGAACTCTGCCTGACACAGTCAGTAGTCATGCCCTGTTTGTTGTATCATTACAACACTCATATCTCTATTAAGTATCCACATTTGCCCACACCATTGTCACTCACTTAGCTCAACTTAGGACTTCTCATCTGAATTTTTTAAAGATTTTCCAATAGAGCATTCAGTCTGAGAATGCAAAATACCCTCATTTATAAAAATACTAATAAGATAGAAATTTTGGGACTGGAAAGGAACTATTTTATCTAACTCACCTATCTGATGCATGGACTTTATTTGTTTGCTTGTTTTTTAATTTCCACCAGGTAGTTTTCAGTTTTCCATTTGTAACAGAACTCTTCTGGTGAGAGAATTCACAAAATCTAAAAGTGGATATATTTTCCAACCATTCAAATTATAAGGCATTAATAATCAAAGGCAGCAGTGTATTAAAAAATACACCATGGCCAAGTGGATTTTTCCCAGGTGTGCAAAGATGGTTCAACATTCCACAATCAATCAATGTGATCCACCGTATCAGTTGGATAAAGAAGAAAAAATGTATTACCATATCAATAGAAGCAGAAAAGCATTTGACAAAAGTAACACTCATGATAAAAACTCTCCAAAAATTAGAAATAGAGAACAAGTGTCAAATTAATAAAGAGCATCTACAAAAATCCTGCAACTAACATTATACTTAAAGGTGAAAGACTTAAAATTTTTTCTTAAGATGAGGGAGATAAAAAGATGTCTGACCTTAGCACTCATTCAACATACTACTAGAAATTCTAACTAGCACAAGAAGGCAAGATGAAGAAATAGAGGCATATAGTGGCTCAATACAGGAAAGATGTCAGTTCTCTCCAAATTGATCTATAGGTTTAATTCCATTCCTAGAAAAATCCCAACAAGGTATTTGTAGATATAAACAGGCTTATTTTAAAATTTCTTTGGAAAGGCACAGGGCCTAGAGTAGCTAAAACAATTTTGAAAAAGAACAGAGTGGGATTGAGCATTCTTGCTTGATGTGAAGACCTATCACTAGAGCTACAGTAACCAAGACAGTGTGGTATAGACAGAGGACAGACACAGAGATCAACAGAAAAGAATTTAAAAACCCAGCAACCAACCCACACAAATACATCTATCTGACTTTTGGCAAAGCAGCAAAAGCAATTCAGTAGAAGAATAGCCTGTAACAAATGATAATGGAGCAATTGGACAATAATAAGCAGAAGAAGGAAGAGGAGGAGGGAGAGGAAGAGAAGGCAAAAATGGAGGAAGAAAAAAAGAATTTTGATCTAAACCTTACACCTTATACAAAATAAAACCTCAAAATTAATCATTGACTTAAATATAAAATATAAAACTATACAATTTTTAGGAAAAAATATAGGACATAACCTATGGAAACTAAGACTACGCAAAGAGTTCTTAGTCTTCACACCAAAAGCACGATTCATAAAAGGAAATATTGATAAATTGGACCTCATCAAAATTAAACAGTTTTATCTGTGAAATATGCATTAAGAGGATAAAGAGACAACCTACAAATTAAGAGAAAATATTTGCAAACCACAGACCCAATATAGGGCTAACATATAGAATAATAAATAACTCAAAATTACACATTAATAAAGCAAATATCCAATTCAAAAATGAGCAAAATCCAAGATAAATTTCACTGAAGTGGTTATGCAGATGATAAATCAATGCATGAAAAGATGTTCAACGACATTAGCAGCAGGTAAACACAAAATAAAACCACAGTGAGATATCACTGTGGCTAACGTAAAAATAATAGTCATAAAACCAAATGCTGTTGGGAAGGTGGAAAAACTGGGTCACTCATACATTGCTGGTGAGAATTTAACATGGAACAGCCACTCAGGAAAACAGCATGGTGGCTTCTTACTCTTGGCATTTGACCCAGAGAAATGGAAACGTGTTCATACAAAGCCTATGTGAACACAGAAGTTTTATTCACAAGAGCCCATACTGAAAACAACGTAACCATCCTTCCATGGATGAATAAACTGCAGTGCATTCACAGCAAAAAATACGACTCAGTAATGAAAAGGAGCAAAGTATTGGTACACACAACAACTCGAACGGACGTCACAGGAATTATGCTAACTACGCCAGTCTCAAAGAATTCCCTATTGTCTGAATCCATTTATATAGCATTCTTAAAATGCTGCATTTGTGGAGATGGGAAACAAATGGGTGGTTGCCAATTACTAGGGAGTGGAGAGGAAGACAGGCAGCTGTGGCTATAAAAGAGGTGTGCAGGGGGCTCTTGCGTTGGGCTTGCCCTTGTGCGTTTTTTTCTTGTCTTGGTGGTCACATAAATCTACACGTGATAAAACTGCAAAGAACTACAGGCACACACGCACGCACACACACACACACACACACACACAATATTTTCAGGTTTACAAAGAAGCTGCAAAAGAGAATTCCCACGTTAACATGTGACGACCCTTCCTTTACTGTCTACACATGCAGTTTGTGTGTGTGCATGTTTGCATGTTTCAGAAAATTATGAGCACAAGTTGCAGACATAATTGATGCTTTACCTATTAAAATTTCAGTGTGTATTTCTAAAAATAGACCATTTCATAACCACAGCCTGATTCTGAAAATGAAGAGGTGAATGTGGACAGCATCCTATTTTCTCCCCCACAGACTTGATCCGGGTTTGCCAGTTACCCTCGTGCTCCTGATCTGGTGCAGAAGCCAAACCTGACCATCCACACATTTACTTGGGCATCTTCTTAGTCCCCTGCAAGCAGGGACAATTCCTCCGTCTTTCTTTACGTTTCACAATCTTGACACTAAAGAGTGGAGAACAGTTGTTTTGAAGAATAACTTCCATTTGGGTTCACTGGACGCTTCCTCCTGATCAGATCTAGGTTATGAAATTTTGGAGGAGATGCACAGAGGCGATGTGATGTGTTCTTGTCAGTATGTTCCTTGTGTCTGAGGGCACAGGAGCTCAGCTCATCCCATCACTGCAATGTTAATTTGATCACGTGATTACTCCATTAAGATGGAACCTGCTATAAAGTTCCTATTTTTCCTTTGGCAAGTAATAAATATTTAGGTATTCTGTAACTAACAAATATATAGGTATCTTGTTTTTCTGCCTATTTCTGCATAATTTTAATGACCATTGGTGACTCTTCCCCAACTAAAGTCATTACCAAATGGTGAGATTTTAATTCCATCTTCCCTTTATCTTTATTAGCTAGATTCCTACCATATGGAAGAGGTTTCCCTTCTCTTCCATTTATTTGTTATCTATTTGTACATACCTAGTGTGCATTTGTAGATTCTTATTCTATTCAGGGGGACATAACCCATTGCCATCAATTATTTTGTCACTCAAATTGTCCCAGACTTGGCCAGTGGGACCCCTGCATCTCAGGAGCCCTTGCTAACCATCTGGTAATGGGGGCAGCTGGAGCCTTTCTTACCCCAGCACAAGCATCAGCCACATCTCTAACGAACCCAGGTTACCTTTACTGAAGAACAATATTTACAAGCCAGAACTGAGGGCTAGGCATGCTTGTTGCTACTAGAAATGTATGTATATACAGGGCAAAGATAGGAAATGTGTATGCATAAATGCAGATATGGATACACACACTTCTATGTCTACATCTATGTCCATTTCCATTTATCATCTGTATCTATTTTTTAAATTCTATACATGTGTGTTAAAAATCATGAGTTTACACTGATCTCTCTGATCCCAATCCAACACCAGACGGTTTCTTCTAGGCTTGCCCCACTCACATTATTCCTGGTACCACAATCTATTTACTTATTTGCTTTTGAAAAGCTGCAGAGAGTAGTTGCATCATTTCTAAACCACACCACCGTATTTACAGAGCCAAAGCATGGTGCTCACAAACAGTGCATCCCAGAGCCACTTAGACTCACTCTCCTCTCCTCACGCTTCAGTGTGCTGAGGCCACTCATTTGAAAAACGTTAAGTTCACTCATTTTATTCTGTTTTTATTTCTTTCTGTAGTTCTCTTTTTCCATACTTGTAGATTTTATGTATTTATTCACTTTTAGACTGTGAAACATTAAGTTTGTTCTAAAAGTCAACTGTAGAAAGGTAAACTAGGCAAGGGACCACTACCCCATCCCTCCATGCATCCCCAAGACATCCAACCTCATTGTTCCTGGTGTAGGATACCTGAGCTCATGGAGGGGAGAGCTCAATGAGGCAACCAAAACTCACAGAGCCTGGCTTGCAGTCACCACCCCTGAACACAGCTGCACGAATGTCCCATGAGAAACCAGCAGAATATCTGCTCAAAATCATAAGCAGTAATGAATATTTCTTGTCTAAAAAGGGAGCTTTGTTTCACTTACATTAAGATATGTTTCTACATGAACCCCTTCTATTTTGCAACTGAACAAATTTCTTCCCAATTCCTTGCTCATAGAACTTTTCTTTTTCTACTATTGCATTAGCACTTATTGTAGACTTCTTTAGTGGTCTAATTTATTTGTCAACACTTTAGAACTTCTCAGAAAATTTGGAAATGCCATAACCATATTTGTATGAATCAGCACATTGTCAAATATTCTAATATCTCTCTAGTGAACTCCTGGAAAAGAACTATCCATCGATGCCACCACAACAAGAAGAATCCTTCTTCTATGAAAGTCTGGTTAGAATCTTCTGTAACTTAAGACACATCCATGATCTGCTGCCTACAAGATAGAACTCAAATTAGTTTTCATGGCATACAAATCTTTTCGTAACACAATCCCTGTCTGTCTCCTCCAATCTCACATCCCCTATAGTTGACTTCTATGAATCTTAATTCCAGCCTCACGCTAGACTTACCTTCCCTGGTTTTATCATGCTGCTTCATGCCTACTGGTCTCTGTAGAAATTGGTTCATCTGCCCATGATGTCTCTCTCCTTCTTGTACAAACATGAAAGTCTTGTTCGTCTCTTAAGTCGCATCAAGAAAAATCACTGCACTGATGTTGTCCCTGGATGCTGTCAAGAGTTTCTCATGCTAAAATCTGTCTTGACTTCTCTTCAGACAAGCCTGTGCTGAGTTACAGCATCTACCAGACTACTCTCCTGCTCTAAGCCTCATGTTCTCTCTCTTTCGGTCAGCCTCTCCCTGTGTCTCTCTCTCTTTCTCTGTCTACCTCTCTTTCTCCCTCCTCTATCTGTCTAGAAGATTACTCCTTACTTAGATCAGATAAACAATTCTAATTAGTTTGTATCTCCAGTGCCCAGTGCCCAGTACTTGACAGGTACCTGAAAAAAATGAGTCAATTCATTAATGTTCAAGGGTGGAGACTAGTATGTATATTTTTTATTGGATTAAAGTGAAATGAAATGAACAGAAAGATGCTCTACCAGGAAGTTAAACTTCCTTCCTCTGCATCAATTAGCAAAATTACCCTAGAGTTTTTCCTACAGTCTGTGTGGTACTTCAATATAAAATTTCAGCCCAAATATTTAAAAATTTATGAAAAATATACTTAGAACAACAAACTAAATTCCAGGGAAAGCTAAAAAAGCCTCAATCAAATATAGTTTTAAAAATTATTTTAGAGTCATATTATCAAATCAGAATATCTTCTTAAAAGAAACAAAGCTTTAGTATTTTTAATTATTTAGTAATATTTTTATTTCATAACCCCAATTTAAATATAAATTTAAACATTAACTTCAAAAGCAAAATTATCTTTGTCTTTTAGAAAAAAAAATTGTAGCATTTTTAATTCCTTTTATGAGGTTAGCATAAGCCTAAAAGCAAAATCTAAGCATGACCCTGGAAACAGGACTGTGAGGGTCTGACATACAAAGGGCTTACAAGTTGTCACTCCCAACCTTACAATAAGAAAAGAAACAAACAGAAAAAAAATCAATGAATTTTCTTAGAGCCATCAGAGACTGAGATTACAGGGCCACGTACCACCTTGACATCTTAGAGACAGCTGTGTCCAGAAAGTCACCAGGATCTGCTCACCTAGAGCAGAAGACACTGGCAATATGAACTGTTAGGGACATGTCAATGGTCACTCTGATGAATTGCTGGGGCTGACTGTGCACCCCAGTATCTGGGGCCTGCAGAACCAGACACCTACTGCTGTCACTTTCCACCAAGATATCCTACCAATTCTCACAATAGAGATCCATGAAAGATTCCTCATGGCTTCAGCAGAGAGGAAGAGTGATCACGTTGAAATTCATCCAGAACCTTCTTTATAGCAAAAGCCTACTCTACAAGAGGAAAGACTCTGTCAGAGCTTTACACCAGGTAGGAAGAACAGCCCTCCCACTCTGGAACCTCTAGTCTTCTTGTCTCACCTATATGCATACACACACACACACACACAGACACACGCACACAAACACATATGCGTATATGTATATAAAACAAAGCCAACACAGTATATAAAACAAAGCCAACACAGTGAGGGCCTTAAGGAAACAGACTGGGGAGCACTGCACCCAAGGAAGTGAGTAGGGAAGTGGAGGAGGAAAGGCTGCACCACGATGAACACTGTGAAAGTCCCAGCTTCAAGAAACAGGCCAAGAAAATGCTGAGATTTAATCCGGAGGGTATGGGATGCTCCCTTCCCCCACACCTTATCTCCACACCAGCTGGGCTCACCATAACAGTGGATTCCAGCTGAAGGAGCTCCAAGGTGCTCTCTGAAGAACAGAAACTAGGGAAGCCCAAAGACAAGAGAAGAGGCAAAGACAAGGACAATGGAGGATTTTAAAGTCTCCAGGAACTACAGCTGTAGCTCACATTAGAAACAGCCCAGCTCTAGCCAGACGAGCATAAATCCTCACACTAAAAGTGTATATCCTTCAGTTCCTGTGATGCAATACGATGTCTGGCTTTCAAAAAAAATTACAAGAAGTGCCAAAAGGCTAGAGATGAGTAATTATCGGGAACAGCCACAGATATGATACACACGTTGGAATTATCATACAATTATCTTTTCTGTTTTTTCCATTAGGGCTCTTAACATGTTAATGTTAATGGAAAAAGCAGAAAAGAGCTGGAAACAGACAGATACTGTGAGCAGACAGATTAAAACTCTCAAAATCAAGATAAAGCATGATAAGTCAAACATAGTGAGAGAAATGAAGAAAGGCTTTGATAGGCTCATGAGTAAACTCAACACAGCAGAGTTATACATCAATGAGGCTGAGGGTGGTGGCTCACGTCTGTAATCCTAGCACTTTGGGAGGCCAAGGCGGGCAGATCACTTGAGATCAGGAGTTTGGAACAAGCCTGACCAACATGGTGAAACCCCGTCTCTACTAAAAATACAAAAATTAGCTGGGTGTGGTGACGCATGCCTGTAATACCAGCTACTCGGGAGGCTGAGACAGGAGAATTGCCTGAACCGAGGAGGTAGAGGTTGCAGTGAGCCGAGATTGCGCCCCTGCACTCCAGCCTGGGTGACAGAGATGAGACTCTGTCAAAAATAAATAAATAAATAAATAAATAAATCATTGAGACTGCAGATAGGTCAACAGACACTTCCCAAACTGAAACATGTAGAAGAAAATAATGAAAAACACAGAACAGAATGCCCAAGGACTCTCAAGTATAACATACAAACTAATTGGAATACTAGGAGGGTGAGAAAGAACCAAGCAAAGATATACTTGAATTAATAATGGCCAAAATTAATAACACATACCAAACCACAGACTCACGGTGTTAGAGAATGTGGAGCAACACACATATTAAAAACAAAAAAGAATCCACACACAGACCGATCATATTCAAACCACGGTAAACTAAAGACGATAAGAAAATCGTGTTAAAACAGAGGAGGGGAAATCTTAACTACAGAGGAAGCAGGATAAGAATTTCTGTGGACTTCTCATCAGCACTAAATTATTCAGGTGGAAAACAGAGTGAAATATTTAAACTGTTGAAAGTAAAAGAAATACCAACTTAAAATTCTATATGGAGTAAAGTTATCCTTTAAAATGAAGGACAAAAAAGACTTTCTTTGACCTGAAATACACAAAAACAGAAATCATCTCCAGTAGTCCTGCGCTCCAAAAAATGATAGTAGTTCTTCAGACAGGAAAATATTATTAGTCAGAAACTTGCATCTGCATGAAGAAGAACATTAGGGAAGGAATGAATAGAAAATAAGACTCAACTATATGTTGTTTACAAGAATACACATTAAATACGAGAATCAGATAGGTATAAAGTAATCGTGACAGCTTGGTGTTGGTGGAAGACTCTAATTGTATCAAATTTTATCAATTGTATGAAAATGTTTGAAACCTCACTGAAGGAGAAAGGGAAAGGTACTGACCTAAGGAACTTTGAGAATGAGCAGAGTCTGCAAGACTAAAATCAAAATGTGCTGCACTGTACTGTGCCCTAGTTGACAGACTGTTCCCCATCGGGGTTCCAGGTAACAATTCTGAGTCTGCTATGCATGTACTGAAGTTGAACAGTGATGTGAATGGATGGTGGCTGGTGGTGCCAAGTTTCTCACTGTTGGAGAGAAGGTCACAGAAAAGGAAGGCGACATGGCAGGAAGAACCCATGTAGTAATGGATTCGAGTGGAAGACATATTAGCAGAGAAAGAAGCCCAGAAGGAGTGAGCCTGGCTCTAGGCCTTCTCACAGAGAACCCTCAGTGTTGATATGAGAGCATCTGAAGGTGGAATAAAAAACAAAAAGCAAGAAACATGGGTGGTTAAAACTACACTGTCTTCATCATAACCTGGTCCACAGCAAGCTCTACACAAGACCAATTATTTTTAAATTTAACTATTATCAACATAAATACTTTAACCTTACGTGAACCTCCTAAGGGATTGTAGACATTACACACCTGGCTATTTTTTGTATTTTTAGTAGAGACAGGGTTTGACCATATTGGCCAAGCTGGTCTTGAACTCCTGACCTCAAGTGATCCGCCCACCTCGGCCTCCCCAAGTGCTGGGATTACAGGTGGTACTGCCCTTTTGATCAGACATCTAGAGAGTTTCTAGAGACTCCAGGCCTGGGAATCTTCTGGGTCTCTGATCTGCCTGCACCAGCCTGGTTCTTCATCATCCAGCAAGACCCCTGGGTTCTCTGCCAGGTGACACTAGGAAAGGATGTTCCTTGGGTCATCAAGAGATAAGTGCAGGGCATTTTCAGTCTCTGTTTGAAATCACAGCTTGAATTTCATAGACAAATCACTGCATATGCTTTTATGGGACTCCTTAATGTTTCCAAAGTTTATGCCTCACCTCCCGAATACACTACAAGCTTATTGCAGAAAAGCTCCCACCCCCTTCTGTTCTTGGATATGCCTGCAATATGGGGCCTTAAATACGGGGCCAAAGATAGAATATTAAACATGGCAGCTATTCAAGAATTTAACATCAACTTCTTCATTTTATAGATCAGCCAGCTGAGAAAAGCTGAGAATTTAAGAGATCTAAGATATGTGCCACCACAATGTCCATACAAAAAAAAAAAGGAAAATGTGATCATCTGAATATTTCTGTTATAAAGACTTCATATTCAGAGACATTTAGAACCTCCATTAAACTTAAAGTTCGTTTTTCAGATGTCAGTCAGGAGATGAAGCCAGCTACAGCTGATAAACTGATGTTTTAGACAAGCTCACTTTCCTATTCCTTATACATTGATTAAAGGGTTTACACATTTGCAATTATTTTGAATATACATCAAGACAAGTGGTTTCCTGGGGTGCTAGCAATCTGAAGGGAAAGCAACATTTTTCAGAGCAGGAATCTTTTCCGGGCCGTGTTCCCAGCTGCTGTTCTAGTTTATGTATTCCTTGCATAATATCTGCAATGGCATGTCAGAAGCTTGTGTCTAAAAAAAATGTATACGTGTGAAAAGTAATAAAATATAGAATGGAAACATCAAATTTCTGCTGTAACCATAGCAGAACTTACTATGTAAAAGTAATAATATTCTGAAAATTCAGCCATGCATTGATATATACATACCAGAAGTAGACTTAATTACATAAAGTCAGATTAGAATAAAATATATATCAGTCATTTTATATTAGCATATCATTTGACATAAGTGTACCAGCAATCTTGCCTACCCTGCTGGGCTGCTGTGCTGGTTAGCATTCTACTGGAAATATGTCTCTGTGAGTTTAAGGCATTTCCAAAAAAAGTTCCTCATTTGTCTACAGATGTGCATTCTTGAATCATTAGGCCCATTTCCACATTAGCAGACAAAGAAGCCTGGAAGGAGAGAGCCTGGCTCCAGGCCTCCTCACAGGGGACATTGTAGTGTTGATGTGAGAGCATCTGAACGTGGAATAAAAAAAGAAAGGCAGGAAACATTTTAAAACTACACTTCATCTTCATCATAACCTTGTCCACAGCAAGCTTTATGCAGAGATCAGTTAGTTTTAAATTTAACTATTATCAATATAAATACTTAAACCTTACGCAAACCTTCTAAGGGATTGTAGACATTACTATTTTCTATTTACTATAAAACTTGGATCAACCCTAGTTTGCTTAGATCCTAAAAACAGACTAAAAATCAATTTTAAATATTGTTCTTAAAGATGACAACATTATAAACAATATGGACATATATTATCTTGTAAATATAAGTAATAAGGCAATTTATTCTCTCAATGAAGTTTGAGGTAGTTATGCACATATACATATATGTCGCTATCTTTTATAAAACGGTGAGTTAGTATTGCTGTTTTATGGCTAAAATTCCAAGGTAAAAGCTATTGGATATTTGTGTGTCTCTGTGTGTGTGTGTGCGTATGTGTATTATGCTGTATGTTATGTCTAGCATACTACCAAATGGTTTATAAGTAACGAGTACTCATAAATTAAGTCCACATGCTCTTCAAGTTCACACAAATTTAGTACTCTTTGATAAATAAAAATTGTTTTGAAATTATTGATAAAATCAAGGCCAGGTGCAGTGGCTCACGCCCGTAATCTCAACACTTTGGGAGGCCGAGGTGGGCAGATCACCTGAGGACAGGAGTTCGAGACCAGCCTAACCAAAACGGAGAAACCCTGTCTCTACTAAAAATACAGAATTAGCTGGGCGTGGTGGTGCATGCCTGTAATCCCAGCTACTTGGGAGGCAGGAGAATCACTTGAACCTAGGAGGCGGAGGTTGTGGTGAGCTGAGATCGTGCCATTGCACTCCACCCTGGGCAACGACAGCGAAACTCCATCTCAAAAAAAAAAAAAATCAAAAAAATTTTGAATGTCTTCAAAATTGTTAGCATTTTTGCCTGGGTCTACTAATTATTTTATATTTACCTCTGTTGGATATTTTAAGATGTCAGGGTTTGGCACAAGGTTGTAATAATATAATCCCATTCAAACATAATCTTTATGTGATTTTTTTTGACAAATAAGACTAATTTAGTGTTGTTGATTCAATAAAAACAGCTAAATCTTCTAGGTTAGTGGTAAAAATACCCATGTATTTAACTTTAAATTTCTCCCTTAGATGAACACCTGATATTCACTGGCTATAAAAATGGTTAATAGAAAAATTAACTTGAAATAATGACCAGCTTTGTCTAATATCTAAGTTTTCAGAAGTCATATAAACTGTTAAAAAATGAAAGAACTAATTATATATAAATAGGATAAATGCTTGTAGGTAAACATTTTGTGTAATTTAATATCTTTAAATTTATTTTGAATTAAATAATTGATAAAAGCTCATTGGATTTATGGGTTATTCCCAGTTAAGAAGGGATTATGATATGAAAAAACACATGTTTCTAAAAATTGCAGAATTACTTCATCTATGAAATGCTAACAGCTGAAAAACAGCTCAGGATTTCTTGCTTCCTAGGTTTTCACTAAAATTTAAGGTTACCAAGAATAAGAATTCTAACGAATATAAAATTCTGTAAGTTGTATTCTTATTGGAAAAATAAATGATAATTTTATGTAATTTGGAGATTATTTAAAAGTTATTTATAAAACAAGGTATAAAAAGAGTAAGTAAGAGAGAGGGAGGTAAAAAGGTTAGATATATAAAGATGTATTTTTGATAAGGAAGATTATAAAAAAAATAATTTTGGGCTTGGCGTGGTGGCTCATGCCTGTAATCCTAGCACTTTGGGAGGTCGAGGTGGGCAGATCACTTGAGGTCAGGAGTTCAAGACCAGCCTGGCCAACATAGTGAAACCCCTTCTCTACTAAAAATAAAAAATTAGCTAGGCATGGTGGCAAGTGCCTGTAATCCCAGCTATTCAGGAGGCTGAGGCAGGAGAATTGCTTGAACCCGGGAAGCGTAGGTTGCAGTCAGCCAAAATTGTGCCATTGCCCTCCAGCCTGGGGAACAAGAGCGAAACTCAGTCTCAAAAAAGAAAAAATAATTTTGTATGAGAAAGCACCTTATATGATGAATTTTTATCCTAAAATGAAATGACTAACTGGTTATTTTAAAAAAGATAGTGTAGGACAAATCAAAAGGTCCAAGCATTTCATAGACAGTTTGTTGAAGTCATGATAAAGTTTGTGAACAAAGAAATCTAATTTATTAAAATAAGAGTTAATATTTATTTTTTATTTTAATTGAGGAAAATAGGGGATCTTTACATTCTAATATCCTTATTTTACTTTAAGAAAATACATTTGAACTTTAATTAGACAAATTCAGTTAATATACACCAAAAACCTTTCTAACCAAAGATAAATAAATAAATAAACTTTTTAGTTTGTTGGCATGAGGTACTGTGAAACCTACAGTAGCAATTTGAGTAGGCACTACCTAGAAATAGATAAAATCCTGAAAGGAGACATATTCACCATCATCATCATTACCATTATCATCACCATCATCATCATCATTATCATCATCACCACCATTACTATGATTCTTATCATCACCATCATCACCACCATCACCATCATCATCATCACCATTACCTTGATTCTTATCATCACCATCATCACCACCATCACCATCATCATCATCACCATTACCATGATTCTTATCATCACCATCATCACCACCATCACCATCATCATCATCACCATTACCATGATTCTTATCATCACCATCATCACCACCATCACCATCATCATCACCATTACCATGATTCTTATCATCACCATCATCACCACCATCACCATCATCATCATCACCATTACCATGATTCTTATCATCACCATCATCACCACCATCACCATCATCATCATCACCATTACCATGATTCTTATCATCACCATCATCACCACCATCATCACCATCATCATCATCACCATTACCATGATTCTTATCATCACCATCATCATCACCACCATCACCATCATCATCATCACCATTACCATGATTCTTATCATCACTGTCATCATCACTATTGCCATCATCACCATTATCATCATCATCATCATCACCATCATCATCACCAACATCATCACCACTATTGCCATCACAATTAGCAAAGAAAATATTTCTATAGGGCTTACTTCGCACTAGCCACCATTCCAAATATTGTCATATATTAACATAATGATCCTATGACCTGTGTACCATTATTATCCCCATTTTGCCGATGAGAAAAGTGAAGCACAGAAAGAATAAATAACTTGTCCTGCTAATTGAAAAAAAACTTGATTCAAATCCAGGGCTTCTGGCTCTTGTCAGGGACTGAGTTCCTGTGTTATATTGCCCCTCAGTCATGAAAATAAGTCATCATTTCCAACACTATGGTGAGGTCATTCTGCACCTCAGCATATTAATTATAAAGGAAGAAAAAAACACATTTTACTTACTAGGTAGACATTGTAATGTCTACATTTTGGTTGGTAATACCATGAATCAAATATGTAATTGTGACATCTAGTATTTTATCCAGCAAACCATTAGATATCATGAAAATGACTCTATAGATTATCTTCACTTTGATATGTGTATTTATCAAAAAAGAATTATACACTGATTTTTAAAGAACATTTCTTTTCTAATAAAATATTTCTTTAAATTGAGGAAAGACAACCTCCTTCACAGCACATTTTTTCATGTAAAAATGTGAGGCTTAGTAATTTAAAATTGCATTCTTGCAATGCTTTGATAAAAAATTGTTTTATTTTGTTTCATTTTAAAAATGTATTCCTAAGTGCTATTTGAATTAGTATCCCATAGAGAAGGTATATTTTAAATTATGTAAATGAAACACTTCCAGAAAAGACATTCATAGTAAAATGCTTCCACAAAATATTTTTTCCAATCAGATAGTAGTTATTTAAATATATTTTATAAATTCATGACCACACTGTATCTAAATAATTATCATATCAAATGTCAGAAGCAGGGGTAACTATCTGGAAAAGACTGATACATTTTTGTCAAGATCATTAACCAACAAATTAATGCATGCTCTTTATTCCACAATATGCCTACAAAAGTTTCACAAGAACAATACTATTACTAACACCAACAATATGAAGTGACTTATATAGGAAAGAAAATCATCGTGTTGACATCAGACTTTCAAAAGTGATGCTTTATGTCAAAGACAGTGGAGTTACATATTTAAGATACTCAAGGCCAGGCACGGTGGCTCACGCCTGTAATCCCAGTACTGTGGGAGGCCAAGGTGGGTGGATCACATGAGTTCAGGAGTTTGAGACCAGCCTGCCCAACATGGTTAAACCCCGTCTCTACTAAAAATACAAAAATTAGCTGGGCGTGGTGGTGCATGCCTGTAATCCTAGTTACTCAGGAGGCTGAGCAAGGAGAATCTCTTGAACCCGAGAGACAGAGGTTGCAGTGAGCCAAGATTGTGCCATTGCACTCCAGCCTGGGCAACACTCCCCCCCCAAAAAAAAAACCCTCTAGAAAAGAACATGTGAGACAGTTTCACGTACAGCTGAATTGTCTTTCAAGAAGAAAGGAATATCAACAATCAAGAACTCAGAGAATTGTGTTCCCGTGGAATGTTCCTGAGGATTCTTTCTGATAACTCACTTCAGACACCCAAAATCACGGGAGAAACAATGGCACAAAGGCTGGAGGTGTTCAATCAGAGAATGGATGAGCTTCCAACAATGCTGGACACAACACTCCCCACTCAACTAGAGTCTTGTGCTAGAGAACCTCATAGGGCCCTTGCAGAAATATCAAATCATAAGGTGAACAAACCTCATACCAGCAAATGGTTGCACAATTCCCGTTTTCCAACTGTCACAGCAAAGTACTAGTTCAAGGTTACAGAATAGCATTTTGCTGTTGTTGTTGCTGTGAAGATTTAAATGCAACTTTCTTCCCAAATTATTACACATATGAACTACATGTTTTAATACAAATGTATACCTTATTATGTAAATAATGTTTATCCATATTTCCAAAAAGTTTCAAAATGTCACACGAATAAAAGATGTATTATCTAAAAGGTCAACATGTAAATTCCTAGAAACAATTGCTGTTTATGATCATATATTCAGGATTTCTGTACACTTTCTCTGACTAATCAAAATTGATGTCTTGGGCGGCTTCAACACTCAGGAGACGTGAATGTGCTCATTCTTTCTATAACAGGGAATGTGAATGACTTGTAATACGGAGGCTCCCTTATCATATTGAATGTAAACTGAAATAAAAATAGGATGACATGAATAACTGCATTAAAGAAGTGTTTAACCCTGTGTCTACAAAACAAGAAATCAGTAAATTTTCTGGAAAAATGAATAGAAGTATGTTGATCTTGCGAGAAACAATGCAGTTTCCCAAGCGAGTACTTTGTGGCCCTTCTTGTCATGTTGCTGGCAGGAACATGTTGTGAGGTTGGGCAAGTAACAGTTTTACTTCAAATTACATATAATTACCTCTTCGTGCTGCCAAAAAAAAAAAAAAAGGAAAAGAAAAGAAAAAGAAAAAGAAATGCCGTCTTCTCTTGTCCATCCCTATTTTCCTTAAGTTCTATTCATGACGCAGTTTGAGTCTTATTATCCTAACACGAAGACTGGACAGAGAAATGGCTGCACTGAATAGCAAGGAGGTGGTGAAACGGTTCCCTCCATTCCAGTGAGGCCTGCGATGAGGACAACGTACTGAGCCCTATTGAGTGACATGTGGGTAACGACAGATTCGCTTGAAAATGGTTTTCATCACAAGGACAGCTAGGAATAAAGAGCTGGAGGGGTGTGTTAAGGCTCTGGCAGGGAACTGCTTGAGCATGACCTTTTACATTTAGACCACACTCCATCATATCTCCGGCATGCATGCTGTCTACGCTGGACCGTAAAATCTGTGGGAATGATAAACTATGGGAATGATAAGAACTCAATTCTCAGCCATCTGAAAGAAAAACACAACTTACATATTTACATAGCCAGGGAAAAATCCAAACTCCTTTCAAATTATAGAAAGTAGATATTTGAGTCACGGATGTACGGAGTTGCTTCTTTTACAAAATCAGAGTAATAGAATGAATGGATTTTATAGGATGGCACGACCTAGGAGACAGGAGTACAGAAAAGTATCAGGGAGCTGAGTAGATTGGATTCGGTAATTTGGGGGCTAATGCAAAAGAGTAAGTGGCAAGTGATATAAGAATTTTAATCCAGAAGACAGCTGTGCATGTAAGGCAGATATGTGTGTGTGTGTGTGTGTGTGTGTGTGTGTATCTATCTCACCTAAAAGGAGGCAAGCCAAGTCAACCTGTGTCCCACTGCCCAAAGGGATCCCTACCAAGCTCCATTTGTCTCCCCCAAACCCCTCTCTGACCTTTGGGGAAGGAGGAAGCCCCTGGGCTCTCTCCTGGGGGCTCCCCACACTTGAAGAGCATCCTTGAGGGAGGGAGCAGGAGCCTCCTCCAGCCCCTGAACAGGGGCACTCAGCCCAGAGCTCGCCCCCCGAAAGTGCTTTCTGAGTCATGGGTTTCCACTAGAAACAGCCCCTGAACAGGGGCATGGGGCACAGAGCTCACCTCCCGAATGTGCTTTCTCAATCACAGGTTTCCACTAGAAACATGCAGAAAGCGTCATTCTGAATCCATTCACTTCTCCTCTAACCACACAAGCTACAAGAAGAAAGACAGGAAAAAATTGCCCACCAACCCAATTATCACAAAGTAAAAGAAATCTGTGAACTCTCAATTGCATGTAAGGGCTGCCAAAAACAACAAAGACCAAGAACGTCTTCATAGATCTTCAAAGGAGCCCAAGACATTCTAACAGGTGAGAAAAGGGGTGCAGGGATTTCAGACATTGTGGAGAGCAAGCACAGCCAGGAGAGAGCCACCCGAGAAGAACCCACTGAAGGCAGCATCAGCTTAGAGGGGCACCAGGTCTGCAGGGTAGGGGAGGTAGGGGATGCCCGAAGGGGGAGATCTGGCAGATATCAGAAAGCAACGTAACAATGCACCTTCTAAAAATCAGGGACTCTTCAGGGTCCTGAGTCTGGTTGGGTCCTCAGAGACAGATGTGGCATGGCTGCACCCCCATGCACCTCTGACCATATAGCTGCCCACAGGGACCTTCTGTAAGGTTGGCAAACACAATCCAACGGCACACTACAGAAAAATATGTCGTGACCAGGAGAGTGTATTCCAGAGATGCAAAGGGACATTAGGAAATCTGCTCTATAATCCATATTAGCAGGTCTAAGAACAAAAAGTTATATGACCATCTCTATGCATATTGAAAACTCTTTTGACAAAACATGTCTATCCTTGATTTTAAAAATTTAAATATTAAGAAGGTATTGGATTCCACTTACTGTGAATCAAAGAAAATATTTTTACTCAACTCAGGGAAAAGACAAGAATCGCCGCTATCACTACTAGTAACCACTGCAAATGTTTGCTAAAACAGCTAGACATAAAAGAAATTGGATGTCCAAAAACTAATAAAAAGGAGTAAAATATATTCATTTATTTTAATTTTTTCAGATTATATTTATACATATATAATCCAACAGAATCCACTGAAAAACTACTACAAAGGATAAAAAGTCAGTAAGGTCGCAGGACAAAATGAAGTGCAGAAATCAGCCCCTCTGTAATGGTTAAAACATCAACAACCAGAGCCACAGAAACCAGCTAGAAGGTGCAAGGGAAGAAAAGATACTACTAGCAAGAACAGCAACTAAGCAGATAAGAAAATGCCTTGGAGTCCTCTTAACAGGAAAAGTGAAGCAAAAACAAATAAATAGAAGTTGATAAAAATCTGAAAGACACACAAGTAGATGTGAACACAAGGAACGGCATGCAGGCCGACCTCGGAGATATTGTGGGTTCAGTTCCAGACTCTACAAATATCACAATAAAGCCAATCATGCAATGTTTTTGTTTCCCAATGCATTTAAAAGTTGTGTTTATGCTATACTGTAGCCTACAAAGCATGCAAAAGCACTGTGTCTAAAAAACAATGTACATACCCTCATTAAATATTGTATTGCTAAAAAATGCTGGCATTCATCTGGGCATTCAGCGAGCCATAATCTTTTTGTGGTGGAGATGCTTCAGCGTTGATGGCTGCTGACTGATCAGGGTGGTAGCTGCTGAAGGTTGGGGTGGCTATGGAATTTTATTAAAATAAGGCGACAATGAAGTTTGCTGCATTAATTGACTGTTCCTTTTGTGAAAGATTTCCTGGTGGCATGCGATGCTGTTTGATAGCATTTTACCCACAGTAGAACTCCTTTCAAAATTGGAGTCCATCTCTCAAAGTTCTCCACCACTTTACCAATTAAGTTTACCTAATATTCTAAATCTTTTGTTGTCATTTCAACAATGTTCACAGCATCTTCACCAGGAGTAGATTCCACTTAAGAAACCACTTTCTTAGCTCATCTGCAAGAAGCGATTTCTCATCCTTTCAAATTTATCACGAGATTGCAGCAATTCAGCCCCATCTTCAGGCCCCACTTCTCCTTCGAGTTCTCTCGTGATTTCCACACCTGCAGTCACTTCCTCCACTGAAGTCTTGAACCCTGCAAAGTCATCCAGGAGAACTCAAATAAACTTTTAAAAACTCCTAGGAACGTTGATATTTTGATCCCCTCCCATGACTCACAAATGTTCCTACTGGCGTCTAAAATGATGAATCCTTTCCTGGTTTCCAGTTTACCTTGCTCAGACCCATCAGATGAATTACTATTTATGACAGTCTAATGAAATGTCTTTCTTTTTGTATATTCCTTTTAAAAGTTTTTTATGTATTTGTGTATTTATTTAGTAACAACTAATAATTTTACATATTGATGGAGCACATAGTGATGTTTTGATACATGTAATATACGTTATCAGATTGGGGTCACTGCACATCCATCATCTGAGACAGGTATCAGTTCTTCATGTTGGAAAAGTTTAATATCCCCCTTCTAGCCCTTTGAAACTGTGTAATATGTTATTGTTGACCATGGTCATCCCACAGTAGTATCAGACCCTAGAACTTATTCTTCCTCTCGAGCTGTAATCTTGTATCCTTCAGCAAATTTCTCCCGATTCCTCCCTTCTTCCTGCCCTTCCCAGCCTCTAGTTCCCTCTGTTCTACTTTTCACCTCTACAAGGTAAACTGTTTTTGGCTTCCACATAGGAGTGAGTACATGCAGTGTTTTAACCTTCTGTTCTAGCTTATTTCATTTAACATGGTGTCCTCCAGTTTCATCCATGATGCAGAAAAATGACAGGATTTTATTCTTTTTGTGGCTGAGTAGTACTCTATGGTTATATATACCACATTTCCTATATTTCTTAAATAATAATACTCAAAAGTCAAAATTACTCTTTGATCCATGAGCTGCAGAATGGATGTTGGGTTAGCAGGCATGAAAGCAACATTAAAATGTGGACACCCAGAGTTCATCCCTGGCAGGAATGTAAATGTGTAAAATCAGGATGAACATTACTTGGGTTAATGTAGCAAGATTGCAGATGTTTACAGCCTGTGGCTCAGAAATTCTACTTTCAGGTGCTAAACACAGAATTCTTGCTGATGGGCTCCGGGAGGGAGGTACGGAAAAGTTCACAGCAGCAAAAGTGCATCATAGGAAAATATGCGGAGGGCAGGTACGGAAAGGGTAAAACAAATAAGCATTGCAGGGTACTCACAGAACGCATCCTACAAAGAAAACGAATCAAACTCCAGTTAGGTTCATAACTAGCTTTGTCTCATCTTGAATTGAAAAGAATATGCATGTATAACACAAAGAAAAGGCAAAGAAAGATGATTGAGGGTTTTGTTTTTGTAGGAATGGGGAGAAAACGCCGGAGGACGTCAACATGAACAGCAATTGCCTTAAACTGCGTGTGGTCCCATGCGGTTGTATTCGTCCATCCTCACTCACAGTCTCTAAGTATTTATGTATATTCAGTACTTTAAAAACATGACCCAAAAAGCCTGCTTTCTTCATCCCCTCTCCAGCTCTGGGCTTCTTGCTTGCTGAGGGCAGTGCTGAGAAGCGGCTGCCAGTTCTGAGCCACTTGGCTCTGCATATCCTGCAGGGGTGACTCCCCTCTCTCTCCTAGCTCTGTGGCATCAGCACCTTCTCCCTCAGGGTCTCAGCCAGCACCTCCACTTTATCCTCCACAACAGTCCCACGTGGTAGAAACGGTCATTACCGAGGCCCAGTCACCTTAATCAAGGGCTAGTGTAGGCATGGTCACGTCTCTGCTCATCACTCTTGAGCTGGCACCACCTCCCTCAGCTCCCTGGACCTGACTTGTTTAAAAGCAAGTTGTGTTTTTCAAGTAATTCTCATGGGTTTTTAGTTGTATTAAGGTTCTTACTAGTGTAGTTCTCATTTTAAAACTTATTTTACAATACTAAATCTTTAAAAACCTAAATGTTCAGATACATTTTATGGCTTCTTAGAGATTCTCTATTAAAGTTTAAGCCAAACCAGCAGGAATCTTTTTAGACTAAAACTAAGTTCTAAATGACAGCTGATTTTCTGTTACAGAATAAGATTTCTTTACATACTTTACTGTTAATATAATTTATATATATATACACACACAACTATGTGTATATATGCATACATATCAAACTAAAACAACAAATTACAGCTGGGCATGATGGCTCACACCTATAATCCCAGCACTTTGGGAGGCTGAGGCGGGTGGATCACAAGGTCAAGAGATTGAGACCATCCTGGCCAACATGGTAAAACCCTGTCTGTACTAAAAATACAAAAATTAGCTGGGCATGGTGGCATGCATCTGTAATCCCAGCTACTCGGGAGGCTGAGGCAGGAGAATTGCTTGAACCCGGGAGGCAGAGGTTGCAGTGCGCTGAGATGGTGCCACTGCACTCCAGCCTGGTGACAGAGCAAGACTTCATCTAAAAAAAAAAAAAAGTTACATGTCCTGATTCCCAACACATTCATAGTGAAGGTAAATATTTTGTCCTTCTCGTTGCCTTCCTAACATATTGAATTCCTCACTCACTACAGACAAAAAGAAAGCCTCAGAATATTAATCATTCCAATAGTTTCCTTAACATTATTTGTGAATATATATTGTCCCGTCAATACAAACTTTATAGTCAAGAAGGGGTCACCAGGCCCTACACACGTTAGCTTGTCATTCTTTCAACACTCATCTTGATGTAGGAATTACTGTCTCCATTATACCTGGGGAAACAAACCTCAGGGCAGAGTAACTAAGTCAGGGTTGGACACTTAAGGCACAGTGGAGTCAAGGATGAATTGTTTGATCTTTCCAGTGTACCATAATTTTTCTGGGTGTGCTGTAAAAGATAAAGCTGTCATTTAGTTATAACTTACACCTCAAAGCATTCATGTCAGGATTATTTGAAATAATCTATAGGGAACACTTACACAATATCTGGTTTAAAGAAATCACTCCAAGAATTTTAGTGTTTATTAATATGTTGTGTTCAGTATTATTTTATCCATAGAGAAAAATTAAAATGGGTAATAGGGTCAGGTTTCTGTTTTGGCTTGGTTTGATTTGGCTTTTCAAACTGGAGTTTTAGAGGTCACAATCCTGAAATACTGTGGCTCAGGCTTGAGCAGAAGAAAGAGGAGATTGTTAGAAACACACAGTAAGACCTGCAATCTCTTATATGGAGTCACCGTTCATGTCCTGCCCTTTTTATTTATTTATTTATTTATTATTATTTCTTTTTTTTTTGAGACAGAATCTCGCTGTGTCACCCAGGCTGGAGTGCAGTGGCACAATCTTGGCTCACTGCCAACCTCCTCCTCCCAGGTTGAAGGGATTCTCCTGCCTCAGCCTCCTGAGGAGAGAGGACTGCAGGCACATGCCACCACACCCAGCTAATTTTTTGTATTTTTAATAGAGATGGGGTTTCACCATGTTAGCCAGGATGGTCTCGATCTCCTGACCTCGTAATCTGCTTACCTCGGCCTCCCAAAGTGCTGTGATTATAGGCGTGAGCCACCACGCCTGGCCCTGCCTTCCTTAAGAAAATAAAATTATCAATGTTGATAATATTTTAAGCTTCTTTGAAAATCAAATGTGCTGTGCAGAGAAAACCTCTTTGAAAATTTTTACAGTTGAGTTTGAAAGACACTTTTATTATCAATATCCCTAGTGACAGAGAGAAAAAAAAAATCTGAACTTTATTCTTCTCATCTGTGTTATTGAAAATTCTTCATTTTGGAATAGAGATCCAAAATTTCCATAATAGTTCAAGTCAGAAGTTGTACCCGATGGTTTGGTACATTTAACATAATTTGAATTCGCTCTAAAAAAACAAATGTATTGTCTATTAGCCTGCATTTTCATAGCTGAAAATTTAAAGAATGAGTTTCCTTATTAGGATATATATTGTCCTAGTAACCCCATTATTAAATATACCTGAAATCATGAGTGTCTTGCAAATAAATCAAAAACAGTTTATGAAGAAAGTACATTTCAAAATTAATTCAGATATAGTCCCTAGTTTGCCCTCACAACTTTCTTCTACCTCCTTACTCAATTCACAATTTTTTCAATAAGCAGAAATCTGACTACATCAAATGGAAAGAAATAGAGCTGGTGTATCAGCTGTTGAACAAGGTAATTTGTTTTTAAAGTGAGTGAAGCTACTCATTAGACCAAGGCTTTAAACATGCAAACCAGGACTAGAACCGTTGCCCACAAATTGTAACACAGGGTCATAACCAAGGTTAGAGGACAGCTGTAATGACATGCACACACACAAAAGCCCACAGACAGTGAGTTAATGCCATGAAGCCAGCCGGGCCCTCAGATGGGCGCTCACACCTCGCAGCAGCACCAGCCAAGCTGCTGACGGGGAGAGCTGAGTCTGAAGGTTAGCCAGCCCTGTCTTTCTTCCACTGCTGTTGTTTAGCTTTATCAATTCAGACAGACTCAGGAAGAAATTGTGCAAACCTAGGAAATTTAGAAGCACTGGATTTCCAGAATTCCTCCTTTCTATTGGTGTCTCCACCAACCCAATCTTGGCACTTTCTTTTTTTTTTTTTTTTTTTTTTTTTTTTACCTTTTTGTGGAGAACAGGGTCTCGCTATATTGCCCAGGCAGGTCTTGAACTCCTGGGCTCAAGCTATCCTCCCGCCTCTGCCTCCCTGAGAGCTGGGATTACAGGCATGAGCCACCGCACCCGGTCCAGTCTTGGCACTTTCTTCCCAGTCTGAGCCATGACCTTCCCATGAGCTCCTGGGTGGTATATTGAGGGTAGAAGACTAAAATATGAAACCCAGAGAACAGTGTGGTAAACTGAACTAGTTCTACAAGGAATCTGAAAACTCAGTGAAGTGTTTTCAGAACTCTGAAGTAGCAATAGAGGATCTCAGCAGTCTTCTTTCAATGTGAAGGGAAAATTTTTTTTAAAAAAGATTGGAGACCATTATTCTAAGTGAAGTAACTCAGGAATGGAAAACCAAACATCGTAAGTTCTCACTCATAAGTAGGAGCTAAGAGATGAGGTTGTAAATGCATAAGAATGACACAATGGACTCTGAGGACTCAGGGGAAAGGGTAGCAAGGAATAGAAAACTACACATCCGGTACAGTGTACACTGCTCAGGGGATGGGTGCACCAAAATCTCTGAAATCACCTCTAAAGAACTTACTCATGTAACCACATACAACCTGTTCCCCAAAACTTATTGAAATAAATTTTTAAAAATTAAAAAGAAACATTTTCATAAGATCACATGATATAAGATAACAGAAATACTGAAGCCACATGAAGACCTCTGAGTAGGAAAGGCCAGCCAGAAGAACAGGTGCTGCAGAAGGAAGCATTGGAAGAGAAGCAGGAGAATGAGGCTGTCTAAGTGTTTATGGGGAACTGGGTGATGATTCCTTTTAGGTTTGTAGAATTTGGGAAGAGGGTAGTGAATCCTCAGTTAGGAGGGAAATAGCACAATGTTAAAGAAAACAAGGTCCTCTTTAATGGGATAATCCAGACTCAAACCTTTGAGAAAAAAACAACACTATTGCTTCTCTCATTCCCCTCTCAAGCAGTAGTTTGGGTTTTGTGAACACATGTAGAGTTTTAACGACGGAGTCCTTGATGTAACATTACTGACCTGAGGGTACTGCGCTGACCTGCGGCTGGGTTTTCACTTTGCTTCTTGGGTCTGTTCTCATCACGTCCCCAGTCGCAGCCTCTCTGCTCTGCTACCTGCCCAGCATGTTCAGCAACAAGAACCCACAGGCAACCATTTCCCCGGCGACTTCCTATCAGAAACAGGGTCACCTCTTATTTATCTTCAGAATCTCTTTCCCATTAAAAAAAAAAAATAGAACCACTGAAATCTTTATTTTTTTTATTTTTTATTTTTTATTTTTTATTTTTGAGATGGAGTCTCGCTCTGTCGCCCAGGCTGGAGTGCAGTGGTGTGATCTCGACTCACTGCAACCTCCGCCTCCCGGGTTCGAGCGATTCTCCCACCTCAGCTTCCCAAGTAGCTGGGATTACAGGCGACTGCCACCACCTCTGGCTAATTTTTGTATTTTTAGTAGACATGGGGTTTTGCCTTCCCAGAGCTGTGGAAAGTCTCTGTCACTGTGTTTAATCTCGGCTCCAGCAGCCAGCAGAAACCTCAGCCCGAAACAGGGGCTCCCTGCGCCCCTGCACCTTTCCACGCGGAGCCCAGCGTGCCCTCCCCTAGCGAAGCCCCTGACCACAGCCCTCCATGCCCCCGATGGCTACACTGTGCAGGGTACCCAGGGCACAGGGCAGCCCCACTCCTGGTTCCCAACTGTGAGCACTGCCCATTGGATTCCTGGCCACCATCCTTTGTTTAGCCTGTGGTATGTCTGGTCACTGTCTTTTGGACTCCTTACTGCCTGCTTGTGCCAGTGTCCACCAAATATAAGGCTTATCCAGCAGGGTGGACGTCCTATGCCAGAGGCTCCATCCATGGCAATAGTCCCCCGAGAGCCACCTAGACACAGAACTCCTCATTCCTGTTTTCCAACCAATTTTTTCTTATTGAAAATAACAAGTCATGCCCAGTCCCATGCCAAAGTGTGAGAGAGGCAGACACGTGTCACAATGTCATTGTGGGAAATCCTGTCATTTTTAAATGGCAGATGCACCAAGCATTCAGGTGCTCCAGGACGGTCCCTGAACCTAATCTCAGCAATCATCACTGAGCGTGTGCTAGATTTCCGCATATCACCAGAGGCGCACAGCACCACCTTCTGCACATGTGGAATCAGAATTGCACATGTTTGACCCTGATGAGCAATAGAATTACCATCTGGGAAAAACGATCCTTCTGTTGCTGGAAAAATTCCCCCAGCTCACTGGAATCAGCCAAGCACCAGCTTTGCTGATAGCCCAGGACCTGGCACTATTGTTCCAGAGGCCACACTCTAATTCTGTCCAGTTCACTCTTCACCTAAATTAGACCATGACCCAGAAGATGTCTCTGGAGAGCTCCTGCTGTGTCATGCTAGATGATGGAGGCAGATGTGGAAAAGGAACAAAGAATCCACCTTGAAGAACTCAGAGTCTATCATGGAAACTAACACAAAAACTGATAACTGCCAGGTAATGCGGTCAGTGATAAGAGAGCCAAGAGAATGACACAGTGGGCTTTGGGGACTCACAGGGAAAGGGTGGGGAGGGAGTGAGAGATAAAAGACTACAAATTGGGTTCAGTGTATACTGTGGGAAATGGGTACACCAAAATCTCACAAATCACCACTAAAGAACTTACTCCTGTAACTAAACACCACCTGTTCCCCAATAACCTATGGAATTATTTTTTAAGATGTTAGGGAGTCACTGAGTGGGACGCGTATCTCCACACTAAAGGTGCAAAGAGGCATTTACTGGCCAAGTGATTGAGGGTAACCAGGAAAGTAAAAGCTTCCAAGGGTCATCCAGAGACTGAGACGGAGGAGCCAAGGTAGATGGATGAAGATGCCTAGTGCATGCAGAGGTACGTGGGGGCACAGTGGGGAGGAGACCCTGATGGGTGTGAGGCTTCTCCAGGAGAGGCCTTTGCAGCTAATAAAGACGCCCTGAGGAGGGAGAGCAAGGGAGTCCCGTGGGCAGGGCTGAGTTTTGAATGGCTGACTCGCCGTGATATGGAGGATGATTCTACAGTGGGCATGATTGAAGGGAGGGAATCAAATTGAAAGCCCATCTGTCCATGTATTGGGCAGTAATTATTGATTGTCTACTACGTGATGGGAAAGACAGAGTGCTTGTGCCATGGATAGAGCAGGAAGCATGAGCCCATTTCCAGAACTGTGATGAGTTCTACAAAGGAGACACGTGGCGTGTTAGGAGCCCGTGAAACAGAGAGGCACTGCTCAGAGGACATCAGGAGAACGCTCTCTGGGGAACCCTCTCTAACTGGAGACCTGCAGATTTGTGGTCAGTCCATGTGTGGGCTGTGGCAGCAATTGGTCCACGGAGGCAGGGAGGGGTGCTGGAGCCCGGACAGAATTAACAGCATGGATTCAGGGGACTGCAGACCTGAGGGAGGAGGAAGAGCAAAACAGCAGAGGAAGAACAAGAGTGCAAGAGTGTGCAATGGAGCTGGTCTCTTCTGCAAGAACCAGGGTTTCATGGACCAGGGCACCGTGCAGGGCCATGAGCATGCAAGTCGCTGCCCCATCTGAGTGCCTGGGAGGGGAGTCCTAATATGCAGGCTCTGTTTGCCCTTGGGACTGGGTTCCCTAGCCCTGCCAGGTTCATGCGTCCATCAGAAGACCTGAGAGGGATCCTGGGGCATCCAAGACCATCACAGGGTCACACCTGCAAGGAGGTGCCTCAATAAGCAAATTCGGTAAATGTGCTTATTATATAAACACGTTAATGTTACTGCTTGGGGAGAAACATGACATTCAAATGGTTTTTCTCATTTCTTTGGCTTTTTACGTGCTCTGATCCACAAAATGGCAGTGTTCCTTAGACACAGGCAGGGCAAGGATTCCACAAAGACAGAAAGAACAAAGACGAGCACTTCTGTTTCAAAGGCTTGGACAACCTTTTCATTATACCAACCACAACAACATAAAAAATTAAAGGTAAAACCTAATTGAGTTTCCTTGGTCACAAGTGGAAATCTCCAATAATGCTTTTAATGTTCAAACACATGGGGAACTTCACAATGGAAAATATAACACAATTATTTTATTATTACAATTCAAAATCAGGAGAGGTCACGCAGGCCCAAATGAGAACCTACTCAGTAAAGACTCAAACCAGTGAGCCCATTGAAACCATTATGTAGAAAACATGGAGGATCACCCTTGCAGGATGTCCTTATTAGTACTGGAAGCTAACAGTCTATAGAAGATGCTGTACATTTGTTGGCTCTGCTAGGTTTCAAGTGTTTTTATTTGTTTTAATTTGATTTGGTTTGCTTTGTTTTTTGAGAGAGGGTCTTGCTCTGTTGCCCAGGCTGGAGTGCAGTGGTGCAATCTTAGCTCACTGCATCCTCAACCTCCTGGGCTCAAGCGAACCTCCCACCTCAACCTCCCAAGTAGCTGAGACCACAGGCATGCATTACACATCTGGCTATTTTTTTTTTTTTTTTTGCATTTTTTATAGAGACAAGGTCTCACTATATTGCCCAGGCTAGACTCAAACTCCTGACTCAAGCAATCCTCCTGCCTCGGCCTCCCAACCGCAGTGGTTCACATCTGGGATTACAGACATGAGCCACTGCAATTGACCTAGTTTACAAGTATTTAGTAATTTATCTTTGCAAAAAAATGATATTAGGTACCATGATAATTAAAAAACAAATACCTTCATTACAGAACATCCTCTCTAAAAGTCAGCAGAGATGATTCCTTCTTCTGTGATCCTGCTACTCCATTCACATACCACAGCAAAACTTGGACTGTAAGAATCTGCAGGTCAAGCTTCTCAGAAGCAGACATGAGATCTTATTCATCTTTCTGTTCTGATATCTACCTGATACCTAGCCCATACTCTTCAAGAACTGTGCAAGCTTTGGTTATTACCATATTTATAAGCTAACAAATTAGGCTTTGACATGTGTTTACATTCTCCTTTTTAAAAAAATAATTGATCTTTCTATCGTGGGTTTATTTATCAAGGATAGATTTTTTTTAATGCCTGTAATTTTTTAAATGCCTGGTCAGGGTTTATGTGATGAGATTTTTTTCTCCAAAGACAATAATAATGAATAATACAAGATATATCCTAACTTTAAGACATTCTTTTTATTTCTTATTTTTTATTTTTTTTTTGAGTTGGAGTCTCACTCTGTCACCCAGGCTGGAGTGCAGTGGCTCAATCTCAGCTCACTGCAAGCTCTGCCTCCCGGGTTCACACCATTCTCCTGCTTCAGCCTCCCAAGTACCTGGGACTACAGGCACCTGCCACCACACCCAGCTAATTTTTTTTATTTTTTATTTTTTGGTAGAGACGGGGTTTTACCGTGTTAACCAGGATGGTCTTGATCTCCTGACCTTGTGATCCGCCTGTCTCGGCCTCCCAAAGTGCTGGGATTACAGGTGTGAGCCACCACACCCAGCCTAGACATTCTTACATTTACAAAATAAATTCTATTTGAACATGGTTTACTATTTTTAAAAAAAACCTTGATTTTCATGGACTAAGCTTGATTTTATGTCAAATCATATCTTCCATTAATATAAGATATACTATTATACATCATTTAATCTAAAATTGACAATTACCATCATTTGAAAAATAGTAACATTTTGTTATTCTTTAAACAAATTTTTTATCAAAATTAAAGCTGACACTGAATACATGAATTTTTTTTTTCAGTGAGTTAAATCATTATATTTATAATGTTGCTTTTGGTACCTTCATACACTTATGTATTGAACACCTGAAAGCATTTCATAGTTTGCTTGTTACACAGGGTAGGTTAACAACATGTGAGTCTAAAATAAGAAAAGATCATAAGCAGACACTTCTCAAAAGAAGAAATACAAGCAGCCAACAAACATATGAAAAAATGTTAATCGTAACTAATGCCCAGAGAAATGCAAATCAAAACCACCATGGGATATCATCTCACACCAGACAGAATGGCTATTAATAAAAAGGTCAAATAGTAATGGATGCTTGCAAGGCTGCAGAGAAAAGGAAATGCTTACACACTGTAAGTCAGTTCAGCCACTGTGGAAAGCAGTTTGGAGATTTATCAAATAACTAAAAACAGAGCTACTATTCAAGCCAGAAATTCCATTACTGCGTATATATCCGAAAGAAAATAAATCATTTTACCAAAAAGACAAGATTCTCCACGTTTATCACAGAATTATTTACAATAGCAAAGATACAGAATCAGCCTAGGTGCCCATCAATGGTGGACTGAGTAAAGAAAATGTGGTTACTTATACATTGTGGAATACTACACAGCCATGAAAAGAATGAAATCATGTTCTTTGCAGCAACATGGATGTAGGTGGAGGCCATAACCCTAAAATAATGAATGCAGGACAGAAAACCAAATACCACATGTTCTTACTTATAAGTGGGAGATAAACATTGAGCACACAGAGACGTAAAGCTGAGAACAGCAGACACTGCGGACTTCTAGAGAAGGGAGGAAAGGAGTGGAGGATGGGTTTAAAAACTACCTCTTGGGTACTGTACTCACTGCCTGGGTGACAGGATCATTTGTACCCCAAACCTTAGCATCATGTAATATACCCATGTAACAAACCTACACAACCCCCTGTATCTAAAATAAAAGTTGAAATTATGTTTTTAAAAAGGTAAGCATTCTTGTTCATTAAAAGAATCTCCTTGTGTGTTTTGGGGCTAGGTTCTTTGTTGCCAGGTTTGATCATGAGGTAAGATGCTATATCACTGATTTTCTAGGGGGTCTAGAATGAACCCATTTTATTACCTTGTTTCTGGAATATATGACATTAAACCTAATTTAACCCACTGTATGTAAAAGGGCTTTTAGCACTCCTATTTATTATAAATATACATGAAAAATATATATAATGGTCTGAAAATTCTCATCATAAAATTCTATATTAGCCTTAAAGACAGAAAACACTATAATTCAGATCTAAAATCATTAGTTGTTTCTCTTTTATAATGTTTTGTTTTATTTTATTTTATGGACCATACAATGCCTCTATTGGGCAATGTATTTCCACAAGATGTATGTTCCATACTGCATTAGTAGATGATGCTCCTTAATATTGTTTTGTGACATTTATTAGAACAGAAGGAAAATAATACATGTAAACTAAGCATCTTCAGCCTCTGTGCTAATAGTAGCCATACACTCAACAAGAGCTTTCCAACCAAGTAGTTGCTCCTTGTTCATCTCTCTAAAGGCATTAATTACTTGTATTCACACTGATTTATCTATCATTTTATTGTAGTCAGGGAAAAAAATTTTCAAATGTAAGAAATATGATGTTCTTTCTTTGTTATGGAAAATTATTACATTGGTAATGTCATAAAAACTGAAAACAAAATTTCCTCATTCTACACTTAACACGTTTCATGGATTTTCCTTAGAAGTAAGGTGTCATTAAAGATTCAGAAATACTTTCAATGATTCATTGCTTTCGAGTTGTGAAATAATCCCAAATTGCTAAATAATTTTTAAAAAATGAAGGATTCAAGTTTCTAACTCCACCCAAAATGGAGTAACTCACTACAAACTATGGATACCACAAAGTGCAACCAAAAACCACAAACAAAATACGAATACTGATATACCAAAAATAACAGCAAGCAGACCACAGTGCATTTCTTGTTTTTTTTCTGTTTTGTTTTGTTTGCTTTGTGTTTTTCTTTTATCTACAGCTTTGAGCCAAGCATAGGCCACTGAACAATACAAACGGACAACAAAATCTTAAGAAAAGAGTGTCCTTCTCAGGAAGGGGAACATCACACACCGGAGCCTGTCATGAGGTGGGGGAAGGGGGGAGGGATAGCATTAGGAGATATACCTAATGTAAATGACGAGTTAATGGGTACAGCACACCAACATGGCCCATGGATACATATGTAACAAACCTGCACGTTGTGCACATGTACCCTAGAACTTAAAGTATAATAATAAAAAAAACAGTGTCCTTATCAACAAAGAACTGGGACAATGGGCCTCCAGAGAATGGGAGAAATTATTTTTCCTCTCTCTCTCTCTCCCCCTCTGTCTCTCTTTCTCTCTCTCCCTCTCTGTCTCTCTCTCTCTCCAGGCCTGCCATGAGGGCTGCCTCAGTTACAGAGCTGCACTACATATAAATCATAAGAGAAAACTCATCCATTAAAGAGAAGAACCATAAAAGGAAGCTCCAGTTGTATACAGATTGAGGAGGATAAAAATCCTTTTTTTTCTATTTATTTTCTGTCCTTGCTTCACCCTGCAGGTAGGACCAGTCAACAGCACTGTGTGCCAAGGACAGTGGCTAAAACTCTGAAAATATTTCTAAACAACAGAGCAAAGGCTCTGAAAGCAAAACTGATGTTGAAAAAAGAAAAAAAAATGAATTAGTCAGAGATCCCCAGAGAAAAAGAACCAACAGGAAAATACATATAAATGTAAACGTTCAAATAATAAAAAAGAAAGCAAGGAAAGGAGGTCAGAAAAATAAAAAGAATAAAAATAAAATAATAAAATGATAGGTCTAAACACATTCATTTCAATAATTAAATTAAGTGATCTAAACACACTAAAAGACAGAAATTGCTGGGTTGACTTAAAAAAAAAACAAGATCCAACTGTATTCTGTCTTAAGAAAATTTACTTTAAGAAAAATTACTTTAAGCATAACGGTATAGATGTATTAAAAGTAAATGGAAGGACAAGTATCCACAATGCAAAAGAAAACTAGAGTGTCACTATTAATATAAAAACAAATCAAGTTTAGAACAAAAAAGTTACGAGGGATAACACACACATACACACACACACACACACACACACACACACACACGCTCAGGTGAACATATCCAAGATGGACCAGGTACCAATGATGGAAGCACTGAAGCTGCAATAACTTTACTTACAATGGGAGATCTAGTATTGCAGTCAGAAATCAGTACTGAACAGGGTGATGTAGGAGTATGTATACTTCCTCATGTTCATTCAAAGAATAAAAGCCATATTCCTTTTAGCCTAGATAATATAAAACACAAAATTGTTCATGAATGTCAGGAGCTCTCTTCACCTGTCATTACTACATCTCCCTCATCATTTGAAGAAAACAAAATTGTATTGGAGGAACAAAGTTCCAGAGAAGAAATTAGTTTAATGGAGAAAGTAAAGGAGAATGCTACACTAACCAGAAATATAACTTCAAAAGTGACCAGTAATTTGAGAATAAGAAGTAGATTTGCCAAGCCTAAACCAAATCTTGAGAAGATTTTAGGGACCAACAAGTTTGATGATTATCAGGAAGATTCCAGTTTCTGTGTAACCAAAGGGGAAGAACTGGAAACTCAAAGGGAAACAGAGACAAATGCTTCCAAAGCAACAGAATTGGAAGATTAAAACCTCTGACCAGTTACAACAGCAGAGAATAAAGAACAGAGCAAATTGGCATGCGTACATGGTATCAAAGGGACCAGTATTTCTCAAGAAGTAAACCTAACTGAGAGAAATGAAAATCAAGAAGAGAGCTCTCAAGAGGCTCACATGTTGTCAGTTGCTCCAATTGCTTCCTCTGAGACAGGGCCCCGCATGCTTGGTTTGGAGAGGGGTCTTGGTGAAAATTTTGTTGAAGAGCCCCAGATGAAGGACTCTAAAGGATACAACGTGCTTACACTTCCTGTGCCAGAGTAAACACCAAGAAGTATTCCAGAAGTCCAACAAGAAAATATAATCAATCCTCAAGACCTAACAGTGAATCTAGTTGCTAATGTACCTCAAGATGGGGAAGATGAACAAGCATTTATTTTAACTCTGGTGGAAATCTCAACAAATCTCCTTTACTTTCTCCACTAAACTAATGGAAAGTAGAAGAAATAACCAAAGCCACTGCACAGTTAATGCCAAACCCTTCACTGCCAGCTCCCATATTGGTCAAATCAATGAATACTGAAGAAAGGGGTGGCATGAGTGTTTACCAGCAACTTCAGTTGGTCAAGATGACATGGGTTTATCTATTTCTGGAAGAGATAGCTTTTCTAAAAAGCTTCCTGATAATTTGGATCTTGTATCTAGGAAGAGATTTCATTGCAGGCTTGGTGAAAATGACCACGTTCCTCCTGCCAAAAACTGTTCACTCACTTTAAGAAAAGATTGTCAAGCATAGACCTCTGAGGTGCACTCAAAGGAATTAACAGATGTTTTTGAGGAAACAGGGGAGTCTCACAAGGGACAAGATATTTTTCCTATCTCAGGAAGCACATTGACAACTCCAGAACCTCAAAAAGAGCAAGTTGAACCAACTTTTCAGAGTACAGGATCTAGATCTCCCGATACACACATAGACAAGAATGTGCCTCAGTTACCTCAGAATGAAATGATTGTGTCTGATAAGGAAGAAAGAACTGATGCTGCTCCTAAGTCTGAGCAAATGGACAGCAGAACACCACCTTCAAAAGCCCCACTATCCAGACCTGGCAGAAGATCCCTGGGATTTTTATCTCTCATATGTTCAAAGAATAATTTGGAGTCTGATGGACCTACTCAGGTCCACAGTAAGAAACGCCTAAAGCCTCTTATCCCTGCATTAAGACAGAATCTGAAAAGATCCAATCCATCCAATGAAAGCCAGAAAAAGAAGCAGGAGTCCTCTGATCCGCTTGCATCTCCAAGTGTTAGTAATACTCAATCTGAGAATATTAGCAGCTCAGCAACTCAGTTTTTTTGTGATCAGCCCTTACTGAAAGGACATAAAAGTGGCCAAAAGCGGGCCCCTGAAGGGAAGCCAACCACAGTCTCTGAATATTTCTTCAATGATGTCTTCATTAAAGTGGATGAAAAAGAATAAAACAATCTTTTGCCTTTTTCTTTTTTAAATTAAGTGTAGGATTTCCAGAGTCAATTACATCAACAAAACAGTATTTAGAGCAAAACATCGCTGTCTATTTTTCTTTGGGTTGATTTTGAATATTTAATGAGCTTGATTTGAAGCTTTTGTAATCAGTGGAAAACATTTCTGAGGTTCCTTTCATTCTGATTGATTTAGCATTTTGCAAATAGCAGGCAATTAAGACTGCTTTCTCAGACAGAAATAACAACTCTTGTTTACATTTTGACTCTTCCTGTGCTAAGCACACATGGACATTTGGGAATGTTGTGGATATATGTCTCTGTATGAATTGCATTGCAGACAGATTTGGGGGTTGATTGTATCATATTTAACGTTTAGAAACTTCTTTTGTGAAGATTTTTTTATTTTTACTTTTAGAGGAAGATGATGAAGGATGAAGCCCTTTTCAGTTGCTTCTAAGTACAATCATTTTTCGCATAATGATGTTTAAGTCAATGACAGACCACATATATGACAGCAGACCCATACAATTAAAATGGAGACAAAAAATTCTTCTCGTCTAGTGACATTATAGCCATCATAACATAGTGCGTTCCTCTTTTATGTTTAGACATGTTTAGATACACGGATACTTACTATTGTGTTACAACTGCCTGCAGTATTAAGCATAGTAACACACTATAGAGGTTTGTAGCCAAAGAGCGTATACCGCGTAGCCTCGGTCTGTAGGGTGTGTAGCAGTCTGTACATCAGAGTGTTTCTAAGTATACTCTGCGTCATTCCACACAAGATCACCTAACAAGGCATTTCTTAGAACATATAGTTAAGGGAAACATGACTGTATGTGAAAACAAATTGTCAAACTCCACTTTAGTATGGTAAATGTTAAAGAACTTTTCTATTATCAGCTGTTTGTCTGACTGAAAAATACATATTTTTTCAGTTTATGGTGATGTAACATTAGTCCTAATTGAAAAACTAGTATTTAAACATAATTGTTTATAAAGATGACACAACAAAGAGCTTATTTATTTTTACATTTTTTATTTAAAAGGATATTCAGTTTTAGCTATTTTCACCCCTCAGATTATAGATGAAGAAGGCCTTAACGATTTTATGTTTGTCTCCTTTTTCTCTTTAATTTTAAATATATTTAAAATGATATAACTAAAAATGTTTGGCTAATATATGTTTGGAATATCTTTTTTCCCTCAGATTAGTGTATTGACTTTGTACCGTGAATTTTTGTTTTTCTTATTTCTGATATATTCTCAGGATTTTCATGAGGGTAAGGGAAACTCAACTTTATGAGACAAATTTTCATATAAAATGCAATCTCCTTTATACACACACAGACATATATTAGTTTTTAAAAAGCCAATTTCTTCATAGTTTTTTTACCATTACATTCTCAAGAAACACTTAGATCTTTAAGCATGGAACACAATCGTGATGTTAAAAACAGAAAATAAGATTTACCGCATGTTCTCACTCATAGGTGGGCATTGAACAATGAGAACACTTGGACACAGGGTGGGGAACGTCACACAGCGGGGCCTGACGTGAGGTGGGGGAGGGGGTAGGGATGGCATTAGGAGAAATATCTAATGTAAATGACCAGTTAACGGGTGCAGCACACCAACACGGCACATGTGTACATATGTAACAAACCTGCCCGTTGTGCACATGTACGCTAGAACTTAAAGTATAAGAATAAAAAAAAAAATAAAGTTAGTAATGATCATCAATATGAATTTAAGGTTTTAATTTCCAGATTTGATGACTGACACGTGTAATTCCGTGATCTACCCAAGCAGATCTGTAGTGGTTCCCATCAGACTTCTCAAAAAGCAAATTTACTCGGATTTTGTTTGAAAAGCCTCTTAGATTGGTGATATATTAGCTCCAGAGTTGGAAACTTTCTGCAAACTATTTTGGGTTTACAGGCCAGATGGTCTCTCTGGCAGCTACTCAGCTCTGCAATTTCAGTGTGAAAGAAGCCACAGACAGTACTTGAATGAAGGACTGTGGCTGGATTGGCCTTTTAGTTTGACCGCTATATTAGACCCCAGATTTTCTTACCGTAAAGTGCTGATGTCTGTATGTATGAGTTATTTGTCACTGAAGTTATGAGTTGTGCCTAAAAGTTAGAACTGTGTTCATTGTATTACATAATGATCAGTATTTCAATTGGGAAGATATTTTAGAGTCTAGATAATTATGTTTGTATATTGAAAAAAATGGTGGCCAGTTTTTAAATTCCTTAATGGAAGAGAATTATGTCTCAGCAGGTATAACAGTAATGCTAATTTATTGAAACTACTGCTGTTAGAGCACTTCTTTCTCATTGTCTTTTAGTGAAATTTACAGCTTATCATTTTGTCAGACAGGAGGCTATATAATTCTGAGTGGAAATTGTCTACAAGTAGGCATTTATTTCGTGATTAATATGTCAGAGAAATCATGGCAGTAAATCACATTGCTATTTTAATACCCTGTTTTTGTAAGTTTTTAAAACTCATATTCTGAAAAGATTTCATTCCCTTAATGTTAGTTTGGGAGTTAGATTGCCATGATTAAACTATTATTTATCCTTGTGTAATAATATTTTTTAACTTTAACAACTGTCTCTTTTTAATCTATAATAAGCTAGTTTTATGGAAGATAGAATTTCTTGCTATATAAAGAATACAGGGACTCATTGTACTAGAGAATCAAGTCAGCCAGCTAAATTATCCTACCGTTATATCCTTAAACCTATTTGGAAAAGAGAAAGTTAATCAGTGTATTTACCTTACGTGGTAGCAAGAACTACGTTAGGCCTGATTCGTGTAAACAAGATGTTGCAAAGAATTTATTTCATAAATCTTAAAGGAGATATGATTAAAGGTTGTTATCTTTTCTTGATTTTTTCTCCTGAATACTTACGTTTTAGCAAGTGATCAACATGAGAGTTTGACGCCTAATTGTTGGTAAATGGTTGAAGCACAACAAAAATATTAATATCCATTGTTCACCATCATGTTCTTTGAAACAAAAGTGACCATGTGTACTCTCTTGCTTGAAGAAGTCTTTGACAAAAAAAAAATCATGTCATTTATAAATTTTCTTGTTCTAAAGAAATCAGTTATGTTATATATGTATATATATATTATGTAAATAGAAGTTATTTTATACAAAAAAGGATAAAGTAATCAAGAAAACATAAGAATATTAAATCAGCATACACCTAACAGAGCTCCAACATACATGAAGGAAAAACTATTAGAACTAAAAGTTAATAAAACCCCAGACAACACATTTTTAAATCCCCAAGTACCTGGAAATCAAAAGCACACTTCAAAATAGCCAGGGGGCCAACGAACAGATTGACAGAAATTTTTGAAAAATATTTTTTAAACTGAATGAAATGCTGATATAACATATGAAAATCCTTGCTAAAATAGTGCTTACAGGGAAACTTGAACATTAAATATTTAATTAGAAAATTAAAAGGTCTAAACTCAATCATATAGCTTCCAATTTAAGAAAATAGAAAAAATAAAGGACATTTCAATGCGGGCTCATGGGGCTGTGAAGCCAAGAGCTATTAACACTATGACCAAGGATTGAAATTCTCTATAGGATCCATAGCACTGAATAGTGCTATATTTTCCTAAGGAAGTATAAGACTTAGCCATTTATAATTATGACATGATAATCCATAACTGTTGATGTGGGAAAGTAAATACATTTCTCAAAGTTTAAGTAGATTTTCTTTTTTTAAAGGAAAAAAAATAGACCCACAATAAGCAGAAGAGTTAAATAATAAAGATAAGAACTGAAATCAATAAAATTTGAAACAGAAAAACAATGGAAAAAAAACTGATGAAACCAAAAGCTGGTTCTTTAAAAAGACCAAGAAGAGGCAGTGACCTAGCAAAAAAGATAGATATATTGCAAAGAAATCTCTGAACAAACCTACCTAATAAAAATCAAAACAAGCCAGGCAGAGAAAACAAATAACTAGCTAATCTTTCAATGCAAAAACAGATGTACATCCACAGGAAACAATAGCAAACAGGAAACCAGGACCTCCTCAAACAGACAGATCAAGTTGCCAGTGACTGACCCTAACTAGACAGGAGTAGATGAGCTCTCTGATCAAGAATTCAAAATAGCAGTTTTAAGAAAACTCAGTGATCTTCAAAATAACACTGAAAAGCAACTCAGAAATGTATTAGATAAATATAATGGAGATTGAAATTTTTTTCACTTTTTTTTTATACTTTAAGTTCTGCGATAGATGTGCAGAACGTGCAGGTTTGTTGTATAGGTACACAGGTGCCATTGTGGCTTGCTGCACCCATCAACCCGTCACCTACATTAGGTATTTCTCTTAATACTATCCCTCCCCTAGCCCCCCACCCCTTGAAAGGCCCTGGTGTGTGATGTTCCCTTCCCTGTGTCCGTGTGTTCTCATTGTTCAAATCCCACTTATGAGTGAGAACATGCAGTGTTTGGTTTTCTGTTCCTGTGTTAGTTTGCTGAGAATGATGGTTTCCAGCTTCATCCATGTCCCTGCAAAGGACATGAACTCATTTATGTCCTTTTTATGGCTGCATGGTATTCCATGGTGTACATGTGCCACATTTTCTTTATCCCGTCTATCATTGATGGGCATTTGGGTTGGTTCCAAGTCTTTGCTATTGCAAATAGTGCTCCAGTAAACATACGTGTGCTTGTGTCTTTATAGAATGATTTATAAACCTTTGGGTATATACCCAGTAATGGGATTGCTGGGTCAAATGGTATTTCTGTTTCTAAATCCTTGAGGAATTGCCATGCTGTCTTCCACAATGGTTGAACTAATTTACACTCACATCAACAGTGTAAAAGCCTTCCTGTTTCTCCACATCCTCTCCAGCATCTGTTGTTTCCTGACTTTTTAATGATCGCCATTCTAACTGGTGTGAGATGGTATCTCATTGTGGTTTTGATTTGCATTTCTCTGATGGCCGGTGATGAGGAGCATTTTTTCATGTGTCCTTTGGCTGCATAAATGTCTTCTTTTGAGAAGTGTCTGTTCATATCCTTCGTCCACTTTTTGATGGGGTTGGTTTTTTCTTGTAAATTTGTTTAAGTTCCTTGTAGATTCTGGGTACTAGTCCTTTGTCAGATGGATAGATTGCAAAAATGTTATCCCATTCTGTAGGTTGCCTGTTCACTCTGGTGGCAGTTTATTTTGCTGTGCAGAAGCTCTTTAATTAGATCCCAGTTGTCAATTTTGGCTTTTGTTGCCATTGCTTTTGGTGTTTTAGTCATGAAGTCTTTGCCCATGCCTATGTCCTGAATGGTATTGCCTAGGTTTTCTTCTAGGGTTTTTATGGTTTTAGGTCTTACATTTAAGTCTTTAATCCATCTTGAGTTAATTTTTGTATAAGGTGTAAGGAAGGGATCCAGTTTCAGTTTTCCACATATGGCTAGCCAGTTTTCCCAACACCATTTATTAAATAGGGAATCCTTTCCCCATTGCTTGTTTTTGTCAGGTTTGTCAAAGATCAGATGGTTGCAGACATGTGGCATTATTTCTGAGGCCTCTGTTATGTTCCATTGGTCTATATACCAGATTCATAAAGCAAGTTCTTAGAGACCTACAAAGAGACCTAGACTCCCAGACAATAATAGTGAAAGACTTTAACACCCCACTGTGAATATTAGACAGATCAACGAGACAGAAAAATAACAAGGATATTCAGAACTTGAACTCAGCTCTAGACCAAGCAGACCTAATAGACATCCACAGAGCTCTCCACCCTAAATCAACAGAATATACATTCTTCTTAGCACCACATCACACTTATTCTACAATTGACCACATAATTGGAAGTAAAACACTCCTCAGCAAATGCAAAAGACCAGAAATCATAACAAACTGTCTCTCAGACCACAGTGCAATCAAATTAAAACCAACCATCATTCTCAGCAAACTATCGCAAGGACAAAAAACCAAACACTGCACGTTCTCACTCATAGGTGGGAATTGAACAATGAGAACACATGGACACAGGAAAGGGAACATCACACACCGGGGCCTGTTGTGGGGTTGGGGGAAGGGGGAGGGATAGCATTAGGAGATATACCTAATGTTAAATGACGAGTTAATGGGTGCAGCACACCAACATGGCACATGTATACATATGTAACTAACCTGCACGTTGTGCACATGTACCCTAAAACTTAAAGTATAATAAAAAAAAAAAAACCTGAGGATTAAGAAACTCACTCAAAACTGCACAACTACTTGGAAACTGAGCAACCTGCTCCTGAATAACTACTGGGTAAATAATGAAATTAAGGCAGAAATAAATAAGTTCTTTGAAACCAATGAGAACAAAGATACACCGTACCAGAATCTCTGGGACACTTTTAAAGCAGTGTGTAGAGGGAAATTTATAGCACTAAGTTCCCACAGGAGAAAGCAGGAAAAAATCTAAAATTGACACCCTAACATCACAATTAAAAGAACTAGAGAAGCAAGAGCAAACACATTCAAAAGCTAGCGGAAGACAAGAAATAACTAAGATCAGAGTAGAACTGAAGGAGACAGAGACACGAAAATCCCTTCAAAAAATCAATGAATCCAGGAGGTGTTTTTTTGAAAAGACTAACAAAATAGATAGACCACTAGCCAGACTAATAAAGAAGAAAAGAGAGAAGAATCAAACAGACACAATAAAAAATGATAAAGGGGATATCATCACTGATCCCACAGAAATGCAAACTACCATCAGAGAATACTATAAACACCTCTAGGCAAATAAGCTAGAAAATCTAGATGAAATTGATAAATTCCTGGACACATACACCCTCCCAAAACTAAACCAGGAAGAAGGTGAATACCTGAATAGACCAATAACAAGCTCTGGAATTGAGGCAGTAATTAATAGCCTACCAACCAAAAAAAGCCCAGGACCAGACGATTCACAGCTGAATTCTACCTGAGGTACAAAGAGGAGCTAGTACCATTCCTTCTGAAACTATTCCAAACAATAGAAAAAGAGGGACTCCTCCCTAACTCATCTTATGAAGCCAGCATTATCTGATACCAAAACCTGGCAGACGCACAACAAAAAGAGAAAATTTCAGGCCAATATCCCCGATGAACATCGATGCAAAAACCCTCAACAAAATACTGGCAAACCAAATCCAGCAGCACATCAAAAAGCTTATCCACCACAATCAAGTCAGCTTCATCCCTGGGATGCAAGGCTGGTTCAACATACACAAATCAATAAGCGGAATCCATCACATAAAGAGAACCAATGACAAAAACCACATGATTATCTCAATAGATGCAGAAAAGGCCTTTGATAAAATTCAACACCTCTTCATGCTAAAAATTCTCAATAAACTAGGTTTTGATGGAACTTATCTCAAAAAAATAAAAGCTATTTATGACAAACCCACAGCCAGTATCATGCTGAATGGGCAAAAGCTCGAAGCATTCCCTTTGAAAACAGGCACAAGACAAGGATGCCCTCTCTCACCACTCCTGTTCAACATAGTATTGGTATTGGAAGTTCTGGCCAGGGCAATCAGGCAAGAGAAAGAAATAAAGCATATTCAAACAGGAAGAGAGGAAGTCAAATTGTCTCTGTTTGCAGATGACATGATTGTATATTTAGAAAACCCCATCATCTCAGCCCCAAATCTTCTTAAGCTGATGAGCAACTTCAGCAAAGTCTCAGGATACAAAATCAAGGTGCAAAAATCACAAGCATTCCTATACATCAAAAATAGACAAACAGAGAGCCAAATCATGAGTGAACTCCCAGTCACAACTGCTACAAAAAGAATAAAATATCTAGGAATACAACTTACAAGGGATGTGAAGAACCTCTTTGAGGAGAACTACAAACCACTGCTCAAAGAAATAAGAGAGGACACAAACAAATGGAAAAACATTCCATGCTCATGGATAGGAAGAATCAATATTGTGAAAATGGCCATAATGCCCAAGGTAATTCATAGATTCAATGCTATCCCCATCAAGCTACCATTGACTTTCTTCACAGAATTGGAAAAAACTACTTTAACATTCATATGGAACCAAAAAAGAGCCCTCATTGCCAAGACAATCCTAAGCAAAACGAACAAAGCTGGAGGCATCAAGCTACCTGACTTCAACAGAGATTGAAATAATTTTTAAAAATCAAGCACAAATTCCAAAACTGAGAAATATATTTGTTAAACTGAAAATTTCATTACAGGCTCTCAACGTTAGAACAGATCAAGCAGAGGAAAGTATCAGTTAGTTCAAAGACAGGCTATTTCAAAACACACAGTCAGAGAGAATAACAGAGAAAAGAATATAAAGGAATGAAGAACACTTACAAGATATAAAAAATTAACTGAAAAGACCAAATCTAAGAATTGTTGATGTTCAAGAAGGAGTTCAGCAATGGCAGATATTATCTCAACTCAGTTAAAAGTGGTTTTTATTACAAAGACAAGGAGTAATGGATGTTGATGAGGATTTGGAGAAAGGGGAACTCTCTTATACTATTGCTGGGAATGTAAATTAGGACAGCCATTAGAGAAAACAGTATGGAGCTTTCTCAAAATCCTAAAAATAAAACTACTATGTGATCCAGCAGTTCCATTACTTGGAATATATCCAAAAGAATGAAAATCCATATATTGAAGCGATATGTGCCCTCTCATGTTTGTTAAAGCAATATTCACAATAGCCAAGATGTGGAGTCAACCTAAGTTCCTATGCATGGATAAATGGATACAGAAAATGTGACACATATTCACAATAGAATACTATTCTGCCATAAAAAGAATGAAATCTTGTTATTTGCAGCAACATAGATGGAGCTGGAGGCCATTATGTTAGGTGAAATAAGCCAAACACAGAAAGACAAATATTGCACTTTCTGTCTCATATGTGGAAGCTAAGAAAGTGAAACTCAGGAACATAAAGAATAGAACAGTGGTTACCAGAGGCCAGGAAGGGTGGTGGAGGGAGACAAAGAGAGGTTGATTAGTGGGTACAAGAAAATAGTTAAAAGAAATAAGCTTTTGTGTTCAATAAATCAGTAGAGTGACTATAGTAAACAATAATCTATTTTATATTTCAAGATAGCTGGTAGAAAATCATTCAAATGTTCCCGGTATGATGAAAATATAAATGTTTAAGATGATGGATATCCCAATTACCTTGATTTTATTATTATACGTTATATGAGTATATCAAAATATCACATATACCCCTAAAATATGTACAACTATTATATAGCATTAAAAAATTTTAAGATCAGAAAAATGATAAATCTCTAGTTAAAATTACCAAAAAAGAAGGGAGACGCCAATCAGCAATATCAAAAATGAATAAAGAATATCTCTACAAATGCTACAGACATAAAATGGATTGCAAAAAAATACTATGAACAATTATGTGCCCATAAATTTCACAACTTAGATAAAATAGAACAATACATTGAAAGACATATAATCACAAAAATAATAAAATTCCTAGGAATACAGCAAACCAGGGAGGTGAGAGGTCTCTACAATGAGAATTACAAAACACTGCTCAAAGAAATCAAAGATGACACAAACAAGTGGAAAATATTCCATGCTCATGGATAGGAAGAATCAATATCATTAAAATGGCCATACTGCCCAAAGCAATTTACAGATTCAATGGTGTTCCTATCAAACTACCAATGACATTCCTCACAGAGCTAGAAAAAAAACCTATATATATCCATATATATATTTTTTTGGAGACAGAGTTTTGCTGTTGTTGCCGGAGTACAGTGGCACGATCTTGGCTCACTGCAACCTCCACCTCCCAGGTTCAAGCGATTCTCCTGTCTCAGTCTCCCAAGTAGCTGGGATTACAGGCATGAACCACCATGCCCGGCTAATTTTGTATTAGATAAAAACTATTCTAAAATTCATATGGAATCAAAAAAAAGCCCAAATAGCCAGGGTGGTCCTAGGCTAATTCTACCAAAGAAAGCACAAAGCAGGAGGTGTCTTGATACCCGACTTCAAATTACACTACAGGGCCACAGTAACCAGAATACCATGATACTAGTACAAAAAGAGACACATAGACCAATGGAACAGAATAGAGGGCCCAGAAATAAGGCTATACACCTACAATCATCTGATTTTCAACAAAGCTGACAAAAACAATCAATGCCCATATGCAGAAGATTGAAACTGGACCCCTTCCTTATACCATATAAAAAATCAACTCAAGATGGATTAAATACTCAAACATAAAACAAAAACTATAAAAATCCTGGGAAACAACCTAAGTAATACCAATCTGGACACAGGAACTGGCAAAGATTTCATGATGAAGAGGCCAAAAGAAATTGCAATAAAAACAAAAATTCACAGATGGGATCTAATTAAACTTGAGCTTCTTTGCAGCGTAAGAAAATATCAACAGAGTGAAAAGAAAACCTACAGAATAGGAGAAGATATTTACAAACTATGAATCTGACAAAGCTTTAATATTCAGCATCTATAAGGAACTTATACAAATTTACAAGAAAAAAACTAACAACCCATTTAAAAAGTGGGCAAAGGACATGAACAGATTCTTTTCAAAAGAAGACATACAAGCAGCCAACAAGTATATGAAAAAAAGCTCAACATCACTGATTGTTAGAGAAATGCAAATCAAAAACACAGTGAGATATCATCTCACACCATTAAGAATGGCTATTACTCAACAGTCAAAAATAATAGATGCTGGCAAGGTTGCAGCAAAAAGAGAACATTTATACGCTATTGGTAGGTTGAACTAATTTACAGTTAGTACATTCATTGTAAATTAGTTATAAGTTAATTGTAAATTAGTTCAACCATTGTGGAAAGCACTGTAGGAATTCCTCAAATAGCTAAAAACAGAACTACTATTCAATCCAGCAATCCCATTACTTGGTATATACCCAAAGGAATACAAATTGTTCTGTCATAAAAACAAGCACAGCCGGGCGCGGTGGCTCACGCCTGTAATCCCAGCACTTTGGGAGGCCGAGGCGGATGGATCACGGGGTCAGGAGATTGAGACCATCCTGGCTCACATGGTGAAACCCCATCTCTACTAAAAAATACAAAAATTAGCCAGGTGTAGTGGCACGCGCCTGTAGTCCCAGCTACTCGAGAGGCTGAGGCAGGAGAATGGCGTGAACCCAGGAGGCGGAGCTTGCAATGAGCCGAGATCAAGCCATTGCACTTCAGCCTGGGCGACAGAGCGAGACTCCATCTCAAAAAAAAAAAAAAAACACAAGCACTTGTATGTTCACTGCAGTAATATCAAAGACATGGAATCAACCTAAATGCCCATCAGTAGTAGAATGGATGAAAAAAATATGGTACATACACACCATGGAATACCATGCAGTTATAAAAATGAAGAACAAACCTACGTGACACAAGTTTACCTGTGTAACAAACCCGCACGTGTACCCCTGAATCTAAAATAAACGTTTTCTGAAAAGTAAGACACATCGTGCCAAAACTCACTGAAAAAGAAGTAGATAATCTGAATAATCTTAGACCTGTTAAGAAATTGAATTTATAATGCAAAACCTTTAGACAAGGAAAACTCAAGGCCAGATAGTTTCACTGGCAAATTCTACCAAATATTTCAGAAAGAAATAATACCAATTTTACACAATATCTTAGAAAAAAAAAAAAAGAATACTCTTGAACTTCTTTTATGAGGCCAGAAGTGCCCTAACTCCAAACCAGGAAAAAATTATATAAAAAGAAACCTATAACTAATAGCCCTCATGAATATAAACATGTTCAACCAAATATTAAACACAACAATGTATAAGAAGGTGAGTACATCACACCAAGTGAGATTTCTTCCAAAAATGTGTATCTGGTTCAACATTTGAACATCAGTAAGTGTAACTCGCCATTTAAAAAGATTACAGTAGACAAGGCTACAAAATCATCTCAACACATGATGAAAAAGTATTTGGTAAAATTTGTTATTCATTCATAATAATAATTTGTAAAACTTAAGCAAACTAGGAAGAATAAAGGTAACTTCCTTAACCTAACAAAAGGGATCTACAAAAAAATTCTAATCTCATACGTAATGGATGGTCTAAAATGAAGAACAGGAGAAAGACATTCACACTAACACTTGTATTCGACATTGGACTAGATGTCCTAACAAGTGCCATAAGGCAAGGCAAAGGAATAAAAGCAAAAATCTTAAAGAAAGAAAGAAAACTGTCTATATTCACAGATGGCATGATTGTCTATATTTAAAATCCCATGATATTTATTTATTTATTTATTTATTTATTTTATTTATTTTTGAGATGGAGTCTCACTCTGTCACCCAGGCTGGAGTGCAGTGGCACAATCTCAGCTCACTGCAAGCTCCGCCTCCCGGGTTCAAGCGATTCTCCTGCCTCAGCCCCCTGAGTAGCTGGGAATACAGGCATGCGCCACCACACCCAGCTAATTGTTTTGTATTTTTAGTAGAGATGGGGTTTCACCGTGTTAGCCAGGATGGTCTCGATCTCCTGACCTTGTGATCCGCCCTCCTCAGCCTTCCAAAGTGCTGAGATTACAGGTGTGAGCCACCGCGCCCGGCTGACATTTATTTTTTTAACTAATAAGTGAGTTTTCCGAGGATGTAGATATTTCATCAAACAAACATGCAAATGACAATAAACGTATAAAATAGTCTGAAAATCATTAGTCACTAAGAAAATGTAAATTAAAGCTATAACGAAAAAAACTAACATGTTTATGGGGATGGCTAAAATTTTTTAAAAATCCAGACAGTATCAAATACCAGGAAGGATGCACAGCAAATAGAACTCTCATGCATCACTGGGAGGGCTGTGAAAGGGCAGAGTCCATCTGGAACACACTGGGCAGTTCCTCACAAAGTTAAACATATATTCACCATGAACACAGCAATCCTATTTCTAGATATTCATTCGAAGCAGATTTGAACATTGGAAAATCTGTGTTCTCACACACACACACACACCCCCCTAATGGTGAATGTTTATAGCAGCTTTCTCACAATTCACAAACCCTGGGAACATCTTCAACATCTCTGGACTGGGAAAAGGATTAATAAACCAGTACCTACATAAAGTAGAGAATACCACTCACCAATAACAAAGGGGGAAGGGTCATTGGTAGACACATAACATGCATGAATCTCAAATGCATTACCCTATGAAAAAAGCCATATTCTAAAGGCTACATGTTAGCTACATGTTATGTGACTCCATTTTTATGACTCTCTTGGAGATTAAAAAACAGAATGAAGGAAAGCAAATCAGGGATTTCCAGGGATTAAGCGTTTGACTTCAAAGGGCCACCAGGGGGATTTTTTTCAACGGTGATCAAACAATTCTATATTTTGATTGTGATGGCATTTGCATGACTATGCATTTGTCAAAACTCATAGACCTGAACAGTGAAAATGGTATTGTGTATACATTTAAAAATAAATGTAAAAGAAACACAACCCAATCATGAAAGTGGATCCTCAGAAATAGATAATTTATAAGCACTCACAAATGTATTGCTATGTATGGTTCTCTACAGCATTTGAAACTGTCTGTTTTATATAATTGAAACTTGTTTGTGTGTGTATATATCCTATAATAATATAATACATTACATTATAGTTCATTGAATGCAGGAAACATGAATAGTGTATGTGTGTATGTCATTGTCTGGCAGAGATAATAATCCATAAATGTTTGTTAGATAAATGAAACATAATTCAATAGAAAAAATGTTCTGCCCTATGACATAGAACTGGCTCTCCTGCATAACTACCTCAGTTCACAGCCAGTGGAAACAGCAGATTTGAAGGGGCAAAGAAATGGGTAGAAAAAGTTATGCTGACGAAAAAAAAAAAAAGTGATCAATGTTAGCCCTATGTAGACAGCAGAGCACAGAATAATAAAACTCAAACACACAGATTTGTGTGTGTGTGTGTTTTACATACCAAACAGCTGTCATTTGTCTCTATACAACTTCAAATAATAATTGCTGTGGAAAAAGGGACTTACAAATTAAAAGTTTTATTAGGTAAAATATTCTTTAGAAAACTTTAGCAAATAAAATATATTACGAAAAAGATTTTTTAATTTTTACCTATTTAGTTATTTATTTTGAGACTGGCTTATAGACTGGTTAATTTTTGTATTTTTGGTAGATACGGGGTTTCACCATGTTGGCCAGGCTGGTGTCGAACTCCCGGGCTCAAGTGATCCACCCGCCTCAGCCTCCCAAAATGCTGGGATTACAGGTGTGAGCCACTGTGCCCAGCCTGAAAAGAATTTTCTAAAAAAAATTAGTTAAGTTCATGATGTTTAAAAGGGTAATATACACAAAACCAAGTTTTATGTGTGTGTGTTTGTATGTGTGTTCATTTGTGTATGTGTAAAAGAAAGATGCATCAATGCCTACACCTAACTTACATATGGCTTTTCTTCTTTTTAACTTAACATTTTTTAAAAAACAACTTACCATTCAAGAATTGAATAAGGATGTCAATAAGCTAAATTTCTACCAAATGATAAATGGTACAACTAATAATAAATATGTAATAATAAATGCATATACAGCCATATACATTAGGCAAACAGAATCATAGTAGAAATTTAACAATGATACAAATTTTGTGGGGCATTTTAATCATGTTGTTTTAATACTTTTAAAGGTATAAAATAATTAAGAGAATTTGCATAAATATATTAAGGATGAATAAATAATGGCAAAAACCACAATTACTGTTGCACAGTAATTGTCCAACCTAATAATATGGGCAGGCACCTTTGATTGGAAGTGGTACCCAGGAAGGGTATGTTAACATCACTCGACATTTATTAATTTAACAGAGGTTCACTGAATGTCTATATAGAGTATGAAGGCAGCATTAGGCATGTCTATGATCGTTCAGAAAGATCACGTGGATCAGCAGACAGAGTAGAGCATCAAACATTGTGAACCAACACAACATGGCATGCATTTAATGATGGAAACCAAGCTTATACTTCTAGAATAAAAATCAGGTTGAGAGTAAAAGACATTTTACGTAACAAGGACAAAGAGAAAGAATAAGGCACGGAGCGCTGGGGAATGACTCCGAGTGGACAATGCCCCGTTCCTGCTGGTGCTGCCTCCTTCCAAGATCATATTCAGCCTCTGAACAATATGAGAGGATACTTAAAAATTCACCAAAATATTGAATCACTAAAAGTGATAAACTATAAAATTAAGAATTGAATTAAATATAAAAAATAAAAATATAGAGTAATAACATGAAATTGAGAAACTTATGATTTATCCAAAGCATTACAATATATTAATTGCTAAAGTCAATCATACTAAAAAAGAAATTCAGGTGTTATGTAAAATATTACTCAGCATCCAACAAAGAAGTCAGTCACAGAGCACATTTTATGAGCTGAATAATGGCCATTATCAAAAACCTAGCCTGGTAAAAAGAAAAGCCAAATAAATGGCACAAATTATGAGTCATTACAAATTATTATAAGACAGAAATGTATCATCTAGACAATTTTCTGCAAACTCAATTCAAAGCAGCCCTAGAATCTCTTGGCTTACTTTCCACAAGGACTCTTTCTTTCAGCATTGCATTTCTTATTTTTTGAAGATTAAAAGTTACAAATTCAAGTAATTACTATTATTAAACTCCTTTCTAGAAATATTTCCAAGTGAATACCATGTACCTAATGTTCTAGAATCTCTAATGGTCTAGAATTTACAAACATGAATATATAATTATATTTATTAGTAATGGTGAAATCAGTGGTTCATATTGTTACCCTGGAAACAACAAAGGACACGGAGAAATCAGGATCATGGCTGTCTCCAAAGTTACATCACTTGACACTCAGCACTTGCTTTGTATTATTATTATTTTTAGACGGAATCTCGCTTTGTCACCCAGGCTGGAGTGCAGTGGCACGATCTTGGCTCACTGCAATCTTAGCCTCCCAAGTTCAAGCAATTCCCCTGCCTCAGCCTCCTGAGTAGCTGGGACTACAGGCATGTGACCCACACCTGGCTAATTTTTCTATTTTTAGTAGACATGGGGTTCCGCCATGTTGGCCAGGCTGGTCTCGAACTCCTGACCTCGTGAACCACCCTCCTCAGCCTCCCAAAGTGCTGGGATTACAGGCATGAGCCGCCGCGCCCAGCCTTGCTTTGTATTGTTGTCACCATGACTTGGTACAAAGCCTACCCTCTGTTATTTATCCTATAACTGACATTCTGCCATGCAAAGGATATAGATAATGAACAACATGTACTTACATTCAAGGTCTGATTTCTAAGTAGGTTTGATGGTCAGCCTCCTGAAAGAACACAGGAATAGTGGAGAAATAAGTGTGAGCCCACTCTGTATTCACCTGTTTGGGACTCGGGGTTGTAGAGGACCCCTCTAAGGTCATAGGTGATCACAAAAGGCTAGAATGGAGGCTTCATGAGAGAGCCTGCTCCTTTCTACGGGAAAAGTCACACACATCATCCAGGTAAGGCTTGACAGAATCGGCCTCTATCAGTGCAGGACTCACGTGCCTCCAGCCACTTCAACTCATGTTGAGCTTTCAGGTTCCTGGAGGGAGAGCAGAATGGAGAAACAGGTGTTCAGCCTCACTCTTGATCCCGATCAGCAACAGCCACTGCCCCCCCACCCCACCCGCCGCCCCAGGGCTCGGCAGACGGTTCCTGGTGCTGCTGTAATGAATATCAGTTTGGGTTAAAACACCCCAGAAGCCACAGAGGGAAGGAATCCTTCTAGCCATCATCCTCCAGCAGGTTCAGTGAAGTGGAACCATGGAACAAATTCCATATTCTGCCTCTTTGGTACTGTTCCCAAGCTATGTAAAATGTAAACAAAATAGAACAAAGCTATTCATCTTTGATGGAGAAGATTTGCTCAAAGTTTAGAGGACCTTGTTTCTCAGCATCCACAAAGCCGAAAATATTTACTATCTGCCCTTCCATGAAATTTGCTGCCCCTATAAGAAAATCCCAGGTAAATTAATCCAAATAGCTTTATCTTCAGGAACTTCCTAGAATAGAAAAGGTTAAGGCAGAGTTTGAATGGAGAACTCAAAGCTAGCACATTTTTGTTCATCTTTGTGGTTTTGTCTATAGGAATTTAATTTATATATTTTTGGATTATATGTTAGGTGGTCCTCTAGTCATAAAATTAAATGACTAATTTTTTTTGCAAAGATCTTTAGAGAATTACTTTGTTCACTTTTGAGATTATCAAGGAAGCTTGCAATTTCTATTCTTTTGCTAACACCCCTTAAGACTGGTTGAGGCTGCAGTAACAATGCTTTGCAAAACAGGAATTCGCCATTGCAAACATATGATATGCACACTCCCAAACAGATATAAGGAAGCAGAGCCGATTTTTTATTGTGCCCGATGAAATGTCAGCAACTCCTGCTAACTTTTAGCACTATGTGAGAATGTGACTAGTGAGAAGAACTAACTAGATGAATCTGTGTTTATGGAAAATCACACATTAGAACAGTATGTGAGGTTTCCACATAATGCTACACATTGTTAGGTGAAGCTGCTTTAAGATCATTAAAAAAACCAGTGTTGCATACTGACACAATGGAATAAAACTCTGCAGCAATGAGAACGAGCAGCCCACAGCTGCAAGCAATTATACGGATGCATCTCATGAAGGTGATGCTATGCTCAAGAGGCCAGACATAGACAAAGCGCATGTTGCATGACTCTAATTACACAAAGTACAAAAATGGGCAGAAAGCTCTTGGAAATTAAGATATGGCCACACATGGGGGTGGCTGTGACTGGAAGGGGCTTGAGGGGGTTCCAGGGTCTTGATCTGGATATTGGTTGCATGGTTGTGTTCAGTTCATAAATTTCATCGAGCTCTACACTTTATGATGTGTAAACTTTCAGAATGCATATTATATTTTTAACCTTTAAAAATGTAAAAGAGGCCAGATGCGGTGGCTCACGCCTATAATCCCAGCACTTTGGAAGGCCGAGCAGATGGATCATGAGGTCAGGAGTTTGCGACCAGACTGGCCAATGTGGTGAAACCCCATCTCTACCAAGAATACAAAATTTAGCCAGGTGTGGCGGCAGGCGCCTGTAGTCCCAGCTACTCTGGATGCTGAGGCAGAAGACTCGCTTGAACCTGGGAGGCAGAGGTTGCAGTGAGCCGAGATGGTGCCACTGCACTCCAGCTTGGGCAACAGAGCAAGACTCTGTCTAAGAAAAAAAAAAAAAAAAAAAAGTAAAAAAAAATAGAACTGGATCCATCCAGCCTCTGCTGAGCATATGACAAATATAAAATCACAAGAGGAACAAATATTTAGGAGCGATTTTACCCTTGCCACCTGAGCTGCGGTGAAATAACGCTGGATCCCCCCGAGTAACATGGAGCCGGTGCAGGTGTGCCCTTACCGCCTGGCTCTGGGGAAAGCAGGGGAGGGTTTCAGCTCTGGTGGGAGAAAAGGGCCACAAAGGAAGCCAGAAGAAAACCAGGCCTCTGGATGTCCCTGACCTTGCAGGTGAGGGTAAAGGTAGCATGGAAGCAAACGTTTGAGGCTTAGTATCTTCCTTGCCTCTTGCCTGGGCTTTTCCGAGCCTATTTCAGTTATTGATGGACTTCATGGACTGAGGAGCCATATTATTTCACTGCAATTGAGAGAGGAAGTATTCATGAAGATTACAAGCCTATGGATATTCCAGCTCTGACAGTCTCTCCACGAAGCAGAACATTCACCGTGCTAGTCATCAGCAGTGACGAGACACCCCTCGATGTGGGTGTGTGAGCAGCCTTGCCGGGGTAACCCGATGATGCAGCTCTGAGTGATGTGTGCGGCCGTGGCTGACTCCAGACCAGGACTTATCCACAAGGCTGCTGTTGTGCTCTTTTTTGGTGGTACCTGGAGATGGTCCCCAATGGAGGAGTTAGAGGTTCTTGAAAATCCCAGGAGGTAAAACCTTCTTTTCCAAGAAGAAATGGTAGAAAACACCCAAAGAGAGTTTCAGCGATGCATCTCAGTCTCAGTCCGCACAGCTCCAGGTTGCTGAGGAAGGCAGGAAAAATACATGAGTGGACATTAAATTAAAATTGAAGGAAATCCCCTGACCTCAAAATGGAAAGAAACTGAGCTTCTCTTTGGGATCTTGAATGACTTAAATAATGGCATCGATTGAAACTGTCTGTGCTGGATCACATAGTGTCCCGCAAAAACCCAGGTACCACTGGAACCTTGGAATGTGACCTTATTTAGAAACAGGGTCTTTGCAGCTAAGTGAGTTCACACTGGACTATGATGGGCCCTAAATCCAATCTGACTGGTGTCCTTATAAAAAATTTAAAAAGTGGAAAACACATGTGAAGGCTGGCAGAGGTTGGGGGATGTGGCCGCAAGCAAGGAAAAGCACAGATTGCCGGGAGCCACCGGCAGCTGTAAGAGACGAAGGTCCTTCCCAAGACCCTTCAGAGCGAACACAGCCCTGCCAACCCTGCACTTCAGATCTCTGGTTCCAGAACCGCGACAGCATGGATTTCTGTGGTTTTAAACCCCCCAGGCTGTGGTGTTTGTCACAGCAGCCACAGGCAACTAGTGACCTTGTCTTTGGAGATTTGCATGACTGGATGTGAGAAGAGGTGGTAGAAATGGCTGTTGTGTACTCAGGGAGCATCTCACAGCACTCGGAGCATTACATGAAGATATTGGCTCCCTAGGAAGAACAACAAACCAATATTTACTATTTTATTTTTATTTAGAGCTGCTAAGGCCATCAAATCCGGATAAGAAATTTATGTCTGGCTGGGTGCGGTGACTCAGGCCTATAATCCCAGCACTTTGGGAGGCTGAGGTGAAAGCATTGCTTAAACCCAGAAGTTCCAGATCAGCTTGGGCAACATCGTGAGACCCTCATCTCTATAAGAAAAATTTTTGAAAGCCAGATGTTGTGGCTTACACCTGTGGTCCCAACTACTCATGAGGCTGAGGCAGGATTGCTTAAGCCCAGGAGGTCAAGGCTGCAGTGAGCCGAGATTGCACCACTACACTCCAGCCTGAGTGACAAAGCAAGACGCTGTATTAAAAAAAAAAAAAAAAAAAAAAAGTCTGATGCATCTGTGGTTAAACATTCTGAACTTAGGCAGTCTAATTGGAAAGCCACAAATCAACGACTCCTAGGCTTAGACTTCTTGTTGTGAGAAACGGACAGCCAAGAGCGTGGAATGTGCTCCTGGTGCACAGCCAACTACTGTCTCAGCTGAACCCATCTGGACCAAGGAACATCTTCCATTTTCAATCACTATGAAGAAAATATTTCTCATTGTGTAGTTGTTTTGTTAGATCATTCTGATGCCCCTCTCAGGTTAATGAAGCAGGTGAAAGATTCATCGTCCTGTTTTGAGCCTGCTGGGAATACTTACATCTGGAATAAATGTCAGCAGACTCAACTCAAATGTGGCATTTCTTGCCCGTGTTTACAATGCCTCTAATAGAGATATTCACTTTCTCCCTTGTTTTCTGGTGTTAGAGTTAGAACTCCAAATGTTCATGCACCCCTGCTTTGCAGAGATTCAGAAACCTCAACCAAAATGGCCCATTAACTAAGGGAGAAACCGCAGGTCTACACAGCTCAGTGCTACATGCTCGGGACAGGACCATCATCCACCTGCTTCCACACCAATGGCAGGAATAAGGAAGTGAGTAACCCCGGGCCTCCAAATACTCCAGAAAAGACCCCTCCTCTAGTTCCCCACCTCCCTCAGTGCTTCACCAGCACCACCTGCCTTGAATCCCTCTGGAATAATTGTATTTTACTGTGTAGTCCTGTTGATAGAACTCTCCAAGAAGCTCGGGAGTCCCAGTTCCTCATTCCCCATACACACCTCCCCAAACCGTCCCAAGCACCTCCCTTTCTCATCCCTCTGCCCAGTGTTCCTGGTTCCTAGGCCTGTCCATTTTGTCCTCTGCAGATCACATCATTCACAGCAATATCCTACCTCATGATGTTTCTCTCTAAATGCCCTGCGCTTTCTTCTATAAGTGAAGCAGGGTCTTCCCCGAGAGAGCTGCTTCATTGCCTTCTCCAGGGGTGGATGCAATAAGGGTCCTCACTGTCCCTCTCTCCCTACCCTGGTGCTCTCAAGATGGTAGGAGGAGTAGAGGTCCTCATAGTCCCCTGTTTCCACTTGTAGATGTTACAGCTTTTCTCTGTTCTGAAGACCCTCAAGGTTAACCGTCATACCCACCTCCCTGCCTTTCTCATGGTAATTGTCTGCGGCTCCCAGGCCAGGTCTCTGCCAATCCTAGAATTAGTTCCTGTCACTGCCACTCCCCACACCATTTCTGCCATAATCTGTGATTTTCACATCAATGTACACGATCCTTCCAAAATCCTGGCATTTTTTATTTATTCTCTTTTGATAGCCTTTCCCTTAGGCTAACTCAGCCACTGGTTCCCATGACGATGGACTTGCTAAAAACTACATCCCGGTAAAACTCCACACCTCAGTATGTCCAGTGCCCCAGCTTCCTTAGTGACTTGGCCCCCTGAGCCCTACAGTTTATCCTAAAACCTTTGCACTGCCCCGTCCCTCCGCCATCCTCACTTCCCTCCATCCCCAGATGACTTGCCATGGCCGTCATTCCCTCGCTCAGATGCTCAACTCTACCCATGGCCTTTTTACCTCCTTACCGCTGTCCAGGCCCCAACTCTATTGCTCTACACGACTTTCCCATTGCTAAACAAATCTGGAGAAAAGCATGTCGCCTGGCTAAGTGAACTCACTTCAATCTCTGATCATCGATTTCAGATGTGCCCTCAGCATTGTATGGCAACACACAACACTCATTCACTCTTTCATAGTGTGTCCCCACCTCGGCATTGTTGGCACTTTGTCCCAGGGTCCCTGCTGTGCGGGATGCCCTGTGCATTGTGGGATATTGAAACGCATCTCTGGCCTCTGCTCACCCAAGGCCAGTATCATTTTTTCTTCCCCAAGTTGTGACAACCACAGATGTCTCCAGACACTGCCCAATGTCCAAAGGGGAGCAAAATTGCCCCCATTTGAAGACTATCTACTTCCAACACCTCTTTCCTCATTGTCACTCTCAGCTGGTTCCTGTAGCTGGTATTTTATTAAGAAGATTGACAAAACCCAGTCTCTATTAAAAGTACAAAAATTAGCTGGGCTTGGTGGCAGGCGCCTGTAATCCCAGCTACTCAGGAGGCTGAGGCAAGAGAATCGCTTGAACTTGGGAGGCGCAGGTTGCAAGGAGCCGAGATCGCACCACTGCACCCCAGCCTGTGCAACAAGAGCGAGACTCCATCTCAAAAAAAAAAAAAAAAGATTGATTCGTACACTAGAAAACATCTTCAATCTCCCACTATCCAATTGACTCATCTGCAGCTGTTATCTTATTCTCACTTTCTCTCTTTTCATTCTTTAGGATGCAGTCATGCACCCATCTAAATTCAACTCCCTCACGTGGGCGCTAGAACACAAGGACTTCCTTCCAGAAACTCTGCCTTCCCGTGGGCCTCACCTGTTTTCCCTTTCTCCTGGGTCGTGTGCATCAGCACACAAATGTCGTTTAACTTTTTCCACCTTCTCAAAAATCCTTTTGATTCTATAACTCCTTGCAGATGTCAACCATTTTTTCTATACTTTTCCTCAAGAAAAGTGTCACTCCTGAGAGTTTTCTAACTCACTTTCTCCAGTTCTCTTCCCATGTCCTCCGAATTGCACGGCCTTCATGGAGTTTACAAGTCATCCTCTCAACCCAATTATACATCCTGCTTATTGTTACCTCAGTGGCTTTTGTTAAGCCAATCACATCCTCCTTCTGGAAACACTTTTCTATTTGGTTTCCAGGATGCAACAGTCTCCTTGATTTTCTCTTACCTCACTCATTTCTGATTCTTAATTATTTTTGCTGGTTTTTCTTTCTCTCTCCATATTGTAAAGTTTACAGTGCTCCAGAGTATGTGTTCTGAATTTATCATCTTCTCTCAATACCCTCACTCCTTTGTTGATAGCATGAGGTCCATGGCGCTGAATAGATCTACAGCATGGTGCTCACAAAGGTGCGTCTCCTCCCCACAACACCCTCCCGGACTCCAGTCTCACACATCCGTGTATCTACTCAAAGTGTTTTATTTGCTGTCTAGCAGGCATCTCTACATAAACACTTGAAATCCAAACTTGTTTTTTCTCTCATTTTCCCCATATCAGTCAATGGCAGCTGCATCATCATACCAGTCACCATAGCCTCATTGTTGAATCCTCTTTTCCTCATCTTCTGTATCCTACCTTTCATCAAATTTGTTAGCTCCTGTTTCAAAATGTGCAATTAATTAATATTCATTGTTATTGCTTGTCTCCAAGTACTACAAAGTGAGCTCCATGGAGGGCAGAGATGTTACTCATTTTGTTCACTGATGTATTGGCAACAGCAGACATTTAATAAATACTTGCTACATTAACAAATAAATGAATGAAAGCGTAGTTGGCCTCCTGGGGGGTACTGCTGCTACTCGTTTTAAAACGGAAAAGCATCATCTTAAGCCCCACTCCTAGGAATGACTACAGGTGGGATGCTTCTCCTGTTCTGGGAAACAGGATAAAATTGTCAGTGTCCCAGAGAATAAAGATGAGACAGACGGTATGAAAAACTCATCAATTCATACAAATGGTACACAATCTTTCTGTGTTTGTCTTTAATTTTTTTTTAAGTATTTGCAGTTCCAGATTACCCATTGCCTAGAAGAAACAGTACTAATAAGATTAAAGTCTCATTCTAGGAGTAGAATGTTGATAATGCAACAATTCCTATAGATATTCTGAAGAACCATATGATGTATTAGAGAAAGTATATATGAATATGCCTTATGTCAAACACCCCCACTCTTGTGCATATATCTCGGAATAAATCTTGCTCAATTTTATAAAAGGGATATCAAGACTTATTATAAAGCTGTAGTAATTTAAAAAGAGTGATAGGGGCGAGAATTTAGACAACACTGCCAGCAAAACAACAAATGAAAAAGTGACTGAAAAAGTAACCAAGAGTAGGAGAATATGTTTGCAATACACATTTCCAGAAAAGGATTTGTATCGTAAATACATGAGATACCCCTTAACTGAATGAGGAAAAACAGATAGGAGAAAAAAATGAATTTTTCAAAACCGAACTGACTTCAAAAAAGATGACAACAAATGGTCAATGAAATATTAAAAGGTGCACAGCTTTATCCATCTTCAGGGGCAGGAGAAGGGGAATGGTTAGCCAAGGGGCACCAAGTTTCTCTTAGACAAAGAGGAGTATGTTTTTATAATCTATTGCACAGTGTGCTGACCATAGTTAATAAAAATGTATTGCATTTTACAAAATGGCTAAAGGGGTAGCTTCTAAACATGCTCATCACAAAAAATGATAAGTGAGGTGATAGGTATGTTAATTGGCTTGGTTTACTCTCTCTACAGTGGATACATATATCAAAACACATAGCGTATCCCATAAATATATATGATTATTATTCGTCAACCAGAATTTTTAAAAAGAAAATGTAAATTAAATTCATAAAGTGACACCACTATGCACTCATAAGAATGGCCAAAATAAAAAAGACAAATAACTTCAAGTGTCAGCAGGCATATGGAGAAACTGGAACTCTCATGCACTGCTGGGAGAGTTTAAACTGATGCAAGTTCTTTGTAGAATTGTTTGCCTGCATATACTAAAGTTGAATATCTGAATGCCCTGTGGCCAACATTAGATGCTTAGGCACACAACCAGTGAAGATACCTACATATGTTCACCAAAAGCCACGTACAATAATGTTCACAATAGCATTCCTTTGTAGTAACTCAAAAAATAGAACTGGAACTACCTAAATGTCCATCACCAGTAGAATAAGTAAATTACAATTAGCACAAAGTAAAATACTACACAGCCTCATGCCTATAATCCCAGCACTTTGGGGGGTCAGGGCAGGTGGATCACGAGGTCAGGAGTTCAAGACCAGCCTGGCCAAGATGGTGAAATCCCATCTCTACTAAAACGACAAAAATTAGCCGGGCGTCGTAGTGGGTGCCTGTAATTCCAGCTACTCAGGAGGCTGAGGCAGAGAATTGCTCGCACTTGGGAGGCAGAAGTTGCAGCGAGCCGAGATTGAGCAATTGCACTCCAGCCTGGGGGACAGAGCGAGGCTCCATCCCCCCCAAAAAAAAAAAATACACAGCATTAGAAAAGAAGAAAGAAAACTAAGGGTAAATATAACAACATAGATTAAACTCACAGAAGTAATGTTGCATGAAAGAATCCAGACACAAAAGAGCAAGTAGTGTAAGAATCCATTTCTATGAAACATGAAAACCTAATCAACGCAGTTTGGATAGGGTTACCAATAACTAGAAAGACTGTCACCAGAACTTCTGTGTGGTGAAGAATGCTCTTTTCCTTTTTCTGGGTTCTGATTACACAGGCACGTTCTGTTAAAAAAAAAAATCATTAAGCTATAAACTTACAATATTTATGTTTTTGGAAATATATAATATTTCAGTAAAAAGTAAAAGTGAAATGTGTTTTAATTATCCATGCTCAGTTCTTGTACATCACTGATATTTATTAAAATATGAAAATGCGGTGGAATCTAAACCTTTATTTCAAAATGACACACAGAAGTTTCTGACCTAAAAGAAACAGTGTATGAACCAATGCAGAAACAAAGTGTAAGAACATTTTGAAACAGATTTTTTAATTGCTCTCCAGTATAGTAGGTTCTTCTCTGCCAGTGTTCTCTAAGACACTCAGTGCTCTCAAAATCAACTTATAAAAATGATTCAGTGGATAATGTTTTACCCAACATGTTTCTAAGTCACAGTAATAAGTTTCTCCTTTTCTGCAGGAGTGTCAGTAGTAAAGGAGTTTTTACACATTATTAGACAAAATATTAAAGATGCTCCTATGTCGGCAGCATGCCACATGCAGGCTTATTCCTCACGCATGTGTGTGTCCCCAGGGCCAGCTGCAACCTCTGCTCTGCAGGGTGGCCTGGAAGGCAGGACCCCCACCTCTGGAACACTGCTGGCCCTCAAGGTAACAGGTTACCTTTTCCTTGTTTTGAGAGGTGCCACCGGCAGTGCCTTCAGCTGGACTCTGCTGCTGTTAGACTGAACGTGCTGGTGTCACCGTAAGGTGGGGGCTGGGGCAGGCAGAAGGGGTGTATCCTTTTCTGATGAAGTCTCCATCTCTTAGGTCCTGATATGGTTTGGATATTTGTCCCACCGAAATCTCATGTGAAATCATGATCCCTGGAGGTGAGACCTGGAGGGGCCTGGAGGGAGGCGTTTGGGTCACGGGGACGGATCCCTCATGGCTTGGTGCTGTCTTCCCAATAGTGAGCTCTCCGGAGATCTGGTTGTTGTAGAATGTGGCACCTCCCCACCTCTCTTTCTTGCTCGGGGTCTCATCATGTGACTCGCTGGCTCCCCATTGCCTTTCACCATGACTGGAAGCTTCCTGAGAACTCCCTAGAAGTAGATCTGCCAGCACCAGGCTTCCTGTACAGCCTGCAGCACTATGAGCCAGTAGAATTTCTTTCCTTTATAAATCACCCAGTCTCAGGTATTTCTTTATAGCAATGCAACAATGGCCCAATACAGGGCCCCAGGGCTTGGGGTGTGGCCTTCACAATGTTCCCACCCCTCCCCCAGGATCCCGGCCTCCCCACCCACTGGCTTCCCTGTCTTCAGCCTCTTTGTTCTTTTCCCGAAAAGCCCCACCTCCAGCAAGGCCAGGGCAGGCTGAGTGGAGCCCTTTCTCCAGGAGGGTGCTGTTTCTGCGTGTCCTCTAGATGGGATAGTCTCCCTTGGAGGGTAGGTCTGTGATACATAGAAGGGTATCTCCCCTCCCTCTCTCAGAGTCATGAGGGGCTTTTTCCCGAGTCCTTGATGTGAGAACCCGGTGGGGTTTCTGCAAGGTGAGCCCCTGAATGTGAGCCCCAGGCCACCCATGGCGCAGCCTGGAGGAGCCATTTGCTCTCCGCTAATCCACTCTCCAGCCTGAGACCTTGGTCAAAGCCACCAGCCCAGCACGAGGTCCTACCATGCACCATTCAGGGACTTCCACTCCAGGGAAGCAAACCTCTGGTGCCACATTTAGTTGGATCCTCCTGTTTCTTCAGATTTGGGGTGGCAGTTTGTTTTGCAAGCTCTGCTGTTTGATGGGTGTAAGGAAAGTCATTGATCTCAGTTTCCCACCTTCTCTTGCTGTCATGCAGGGAGTGTCTACCTCTGTGCCCTTTCTGCATCGGAGCTGCAACATGGGTTGAAAAGTTCATTTGGTGGCCTAGAAATTTATTGATTCTGGTTTTGTGTCATATGCTTATCAGTTCTAACAGGCTTTATTTGGGTGGAATCTTTAAGTTCTTCTAAATATAAGATCACGTGGTCTGTAAACAAGGCTAATTTGACTTCTTCCTCTCCAATTGGGATACCCTTTATGTCTTTCTCTTGCCTAATTGCTCTGGCTAGGACTTCCAGTATTATACGGAACAAAATCAGTAAAGATATAGATGACCCAAACTATCAGTCAATCAACTTGATGTAACTGACATTTATAGAATATGCCATCGAGAATATCCATATAGATAGTCTGCCATCCAGAATATGCCATACAGAATATGCCATCCAGCAACAGCAGAATACACGTCCTTCCTATCCTCTCAAGTGTACAGGCAACATGCACCAAGACAGATCACATTCTGATCCATGAAGTCCACCTTCATAAATAACCCGTTCCTCAGTTCACAGTGAGCACTCAAACACAATGACTCTGACTCCTGTTTTAAGGAGCAGCAAATTCGTAGCTCCAACACCTCATCACATGTTACGAGGCCGCATTGCAAACCATCGCCATCTCTGCAATGCACACCCTATGCTCTAACGAATGGACCTTTTTAATTTTACTTGCATTATGAAAACTTGTGCAAAATGAGAATTGTGTGAACGTGGTAAGACTCTGGAAAAGAACTCCTAGTGCCCAATTCCTTGCAGAATTGCAGCAAGGGTTGCAGGTACTAACATCATCCCCTCTGTAGGATCTTCAAAACCTTGTTTTGATCTCTAGAGAAACTGAAAAAATAATTGTTCAGATACACATCTGAAAACAGAAAGCAACCACTTAAGAGATGATGCTCTAAGTCTCATGGTGGGAAGAAAAATGCAAGAGAATTAATTCAAACTCTCCAGGGCTCTATATACAGCATGATAATATCTCACATGTTTCTTAATGACTGAAAGGAAACAATATCACTAACTGTTCACAGCACATAGTTGATTACAAGTGGTTTATAGTTCATGTGCCAAAGTAATGAAGAGATTATATAACAAAATCTCACTGGAGAAAACACATTTACAGTCTTTGCCAACATTTGCTGCAGGCTGGGCTGTGAGGGCCTGAGAGGTCTGTGTGCAGGTGAGAGGCCAACAGCCAACTACCTGAGGGTAGAAGGGGCAACTTTTCCCCATTGCGAGAGTGGAATAGGGAAGAGCTATTTTTACTCATGAAAGATATCGTGTACTTCAGCCAATAAGCACAGATGTCATTACATCAATATCAAATAGTACATAATGCACATTGAGTCTGAATTGTCCATGGATAAAGCATCAAGCTTGACCAGATATTGGGAGAGGGAAGCTGCATATGTGAGGGGTATTTTTTGTTTTGTTTTGTTTTGAGACAGAGTCTCGCTCTGTCGCCCAGGCTGGAGATGGCAGTGGCGCCATCTCAGCTCACTGCAACTCTGCCTCCCAAGTTCAAGCGATTCTCCTGCCTCAGCCTCCTGAGTAGCTGGAATTGCAGGCTCCTGCGCACTGCGCCCGGCTAATTTTTGTATTTTTAGTAGAGACGGGATTTCACCATCTTGGCCATGCTGGTCTTGAACTCCTGACCTCATGATCCACCCGCCTCAGCTTCCCAAAGGTCTGGGATTACAGGCGTGAGCCACCGTACCGGGCCTGTGTAAGGGATTTTATCTCTGCTTCCATCCACCCCCCATTGCAGCTGCGTGGCACCAGAGCCAGCAACCATCAAGACGTTCATTAAGAAATGGAAGGGGTGGGCCCATTAGAACTGCAATTAAAATTCAAAAAAATAGGTTTAGCTCGTGTCACAGAGAATGTTCCCATTACTAATTTACTAGTTATGTTCTGATAACGAAATCATCTTCTCCAGAAAGCTTTAAAATCTGTCCATCTGTTTCCTAATCCTCAAATTTTAAAAATATACTAAAAAATGAAACATCTATACCTGAGACTGAATGTGACCACATTATTTGTCGTGTACCATTTATACATCATAAACTCTTGAAACTAAAGAGTTCCAAAAGTTTCATAACTCCTGCGCTTGCCAGAGTTATGACCTTCACTTTAAATATATAATATATATTATATTTTTATATATATTATATATATTTTTTATATATATAATATATATACACACACACACACTCACAGGAGTAAATCCCACAGTCAGTGCCCTGGACAGTCCTGCTTATACCTTTCATGCTGCCTCCTAGGCGGTGGGCACTCAGTGTTTGTGGGATGGGTGACCCTAGGTCACTGAGCAGGTGCCCTGGACATCAGTTTTCAGGTTACCTGCACTCATTCCAAGCAGGGGTTCTGAACACTGTGATTCCTGGACAGACCAAAGGGGTTTGTGAGCCCCCTGAAGGTACCTGCAGTAATGTGTGTGAGTGTGTGTGTGTGTGACTGCCTGTGGATATGTGTGAGCATGCATTGTACAAGTGTGTGTCTCCATGTATATGTGTGTGTGCCCGTGTGTGCCTGTGGATACCTGTGTTATATGTATATATGTGTGTCTGTGTGTATATGTAAATATGTGTGTGTCTGTTTGAGCGTTTTTGTGTTAGAGTGTCTGTAGATACCTGTGAGTATGTGTTGTAGGTATGTGTGTATCTCTGTGTATAGGGGTGTGTGTGTATATGTATGAGTGAGAGTGTATGTGTGTGAGTGCCTGTGAATATGTGTGTATGTTGTATGTGTATATCTCTGTGTATATCAGTGTGTCTGTGTGTGTGTGTCTGTGGATATGTGTGAGTGTGCATTGTATGTATATATGTGTCTCTGTGTGTATATGTATATATGTGTGTGTCTGTGTGAGAGTACGTGTGTTAGAATGCCTGTGGATGTGTGTGTGTGTTGTTGGTATGTGCGTATCTCTGTGTGTATGTGCATGGGCATGTTTGTGTGTGTCTCTGTGTGTGTGTCTCTGTGTGTGTGTGTCTGTGGATACATGTGAGTGTTGTATGTATACATGTGTCTCTGTGCCTATTTGTATATATGTGTGTGTGTTAGAGTGCCTGTGGATGTGTGATGTTGGTATGTGTGTATCTCTGTATGTGAGTATGTTTGTATGTCTCTGTGTACGTATGTGTGTGTGTGTGTGTGTGTATGAGTGCCTGTGGATGCATGAGTGTGCACTGTAGGTATGTGTGTATCTCTGTGTGTATGTGTGCGAGTGTATGTGTTTGTGTGTGTCCGTCCATGTGGAGGGAGCAGAGGGAGCTTGTGCTTTTTTCCCAGGAGAGAGTCCTCAGCTTCATCAGGGTCTCAGAATGGGTCTGTGCGCCAGCCCCTTCTAAATAAAATACAGGAATCGTGGTAAAAGGAAGGCTGGCTGGTACTGTCAATTCTGAGTAAGATCACGCTTTCCACGTTTTATAAACCTGCCTCTAACCCAGACAGGCTATAATCAGGGATTGCACTGATTTTTTTCTTAAACCAGCTTGCTGTTGTTGGTCTTGATTGTTATTGGCTCAAAGGCATTGCAGTTTGGTGGTTACCATGCGAAGCCTCCCCAGAACTTGATGATGAGGAAAATGTCATCACCTCGTAAAGGTTACATTATGAAATCAACACCTGAGAGAAAAGATGGACAAATAATCTTAAAACACAAGATGTCTCCGAAGACTGCCACAATTCACCCCAAGTTGATCCACTGCACACTAAGTAATGCTGCATTCATGCAGAAAGAGGCGGCCAGCGCTGAGTCCTGGAGGGGGAGGCCAGAGACTCACGGGACCACGGACGTGAAAGTATAATATTTTCCAGAGCTGAGGAAGCCTAAGCTAGGATTTTTTTTTAGTATTCCTATGCGTTTGATGAAGCCATTCTTACTGTGGCTAAGGACCTCGAGAATTTACCCCGTGAGTGTTAATATTCTAGAATTTAGAGCCTGCAAGGCCAAAAGCATTGTAACACGTGATATCTAGTTATAGTGGCTGAACCCCAATTTAAGGAAATAGTGTGTTTTATACACTATGAAATATTAATTGGAGGAGGGGATTGCTATTTGCAAGAGCAAGGACAGAACGACAATATTCTGAAAAAGAGAGGGGGAGATGCCGGGAGGTCAATGAAAAGGGAAACAGAGTCAGAGAGATTTAGAAGTTTTGTGGAGCTGTCAACCACAATGGTGTAAGGTATGGGGAAGAGCAAGTCCAGCTGGGGTTTGTACCGGTGAAAAGCTCTAGATGATGTCTCTGACTTTCCCACAACCTCCGTGGCAATGCTCAATAACGCATTTGTGCAAGCAACTTTTTATGTTAGAGAAAGCCTTCACTTTAATATGTTGAAACGACTTCTCATCATGAGCAGAGTGGCTTTCCACCCAGTCTCTGGGACAGTGAGTCTTCACTTTAGTATCATGAGCAGAGTGGCTTTCCATTCAGACTGAAGGCAGTGAAAGACTGGTCGATGGTGTGGGCTTATTGCAAATTCGACTTTACACATGAGTATCGCACTCTTGGTTAAGTTGTGTCTACCACTGAGAAATAGATATGCTCTCTTGAGTATTAACAAACTCAGAACCTAGACAAGGGTGAATTTAAGAAGAGAATGACCGCCACTCCAGCAGCCCTCTTGGAAGCCAGCCTAAAAGCTTTTCCCCAGGTAGCAATGCCCTGATTGCCATCAGCTGCACCTGCAACTTCCTTAGGGTCCACGTTGGTGCTCTGTCTGTAGAGATGTGGGTGTCCTCTAAAGAGGCCACTTAGTCCTGCCCAAGAAGCTCTCCTGTCCTGCTGAGGGTGGAGCTCCTGGTGCTTTGCAGTCCACCCCAACACTTTGGGAGGCCAAGGTGGGCAGATTGCTTGAGTTCAGGAGTTGAAGACCAGCCTGGGCAACATAGCAAGACCACATCTCTACACATTTTTTTTTAATAGTCATGGTGTTGTGTGCCTATAGTCCCAGCTACTCTGGAGGCTGAGGTAGAAGGATCTCTTGAGTCCAGGAGTAAGAGGCTGCAGTGTGCTGTGATCACACTCTGAACTCCAGTCTGGGCGACAGAGTGAGACCCTGTCTCTAAAAACACAAAAATAAGAGAATACAATCACTCTGTCTTGACCTCCTTTGCCCTAACTTGAAGTTCTGAGGATCACACGGCTGAGATCACATAAACAACACCTTTACTACTGATTAACCAGGAGATAATGTCTTGGAACAAGGCCTGTTTGTGACTCTGCAGAAGATTATCTAGTCTGACTGGGCCCAGTTTACTCACCATGAAGTTGCGATGTTACTGCTTATGGCACAGGGTTTTGTGAAGCCCGGGTGTAGCTTTGCTGTCTCCTTCTTCTCCTGAACGCACCTGAGAGACCCTCGCTTTATTCATCTAATTTCCCTTGTCCCCATTTCCACTCCCCGCAGAGCAACCAAGTCATCCTATCAATTGAAACCATTTTGCTTTTTATTTTTTTGCAGAAAAATCTGGTTTTCTCCTGATTCTCCTGCAAATTAGTGGAAGCCTGTGTCACAGGTTAGCATCCATTCAAAGCTGACTTCAAGGTGAAGATCAGCATGTCAGGGCTTATTTACATGAAGGGAACTCTCTTGGGATCAATTTTAGAGAGAAGGTAAAAGCCGGGCGGAGACACAGCCTCAAGAGGGACCATTCCCACCGACACGGGGAGCTGGCATGGTGTTGAGTTGTTCTGAATTAGGCTGAGGAGCTGGGCTTTTCACATGCTGTCGGGAGTGGAGGCGGCCCCAGGAAGGCCATGACCTTGGGGGCCAGGCAGCTCTCCACAGCAGGGACATGGGAGGCATCTGATGGCCAAGGACCGTGGGGAATGCATCCTCTGTCCTGGAGGGGAAACTGCTGCCCACCCCCAGTGCCCACCAGAGCCTGTGCCGCCAGCTGGCTGCTCTCACTGTATAAAATGTTTACTCTTATTAATATTATGTATTCACTCAGAAAAACAGCTCTTCCATGCCTGCGCTATCCCAGGACTTCTTGTAAAGATATAATCACAAAGAATGAATGACTCTTTCCTTCTGTGCCTGCCATATTTCACTTGGCACAATGTCCTCCAGGTCCATCCAAATACTGTCCTGTTGAACTTGCAGGAGCTACCAAAAACAGACTCAGGAAGCAGAAGTTAGAGCGGTGGGTGCCAAGGCTGCGGGATTGAGGGGAACAGGGTTTGTTCATGGGGTGAAATGTTTCAGGTATGTGTGGCGATAAGCTCCAGGGATCTGCGGTGCAGCATAGCACCTGTAGTTAATGTTGTATGCACTTAGTTTTTGAGATCTCATCTCGTGTTCTTATTGTAGTGGTGTATGTATGACATGGTATGCTTGTCAAAGCTCATAGAACTGCATGACACAGAGCCCTAACGTACACTATGGACTTTAGTTAATAATAACGCATCAATAATGGTTCATCAGTGGTAATCAATGTACACACCAATGTAAGATGATAATAGGAGAGATTGTGGGAGGAAGGAGAGACAGCACACGGGAACTCTCTGTACTGTGTGTACCATTTTCCTGTAAACCTAAAATGTCTCTAAGGATTAAAACTTATTAGAACATTTTTAAACGTGAGGCTAAAGGGAAAAAAGGCAAAATTTTTGAGCTTGCATTTTAGGTTCTGGCTTGGCTATCTGACTTGCATTTTGATGTCTCCTGTCTAAATCAGACCATAGTGGGGGAAGCAGGTTGGGAGGTGGGAATGAGAGAAATAAATTTTGTTTGGGGCACATTAAGTTTAGTTTCTGTTACACCATGCAAAAGCCAACTGCAATAATGGTTTAATTACCATTTGCCTCTCCCACTTCCAGCAATTTTCTTGGAACAAGGCGCTGGTGACTCAGCAAAATGATAGATTATAGAAGAACCACAATATTTTATTATATTGAAAGATCCAATAAATGCTGAGCAAAGTTAATCTATTTCTCACATAAATTATGAATTATATATGCACCAGATTTCATGCCACCCTCTATAACTAAGTTAGATAACTCACAAAAGCCCCTGGATATTTTACAAATCATTTCTACCGGACCAGCATTCAGAGTTGTCCTAGGGTCATAGGATTATTATGTGAACATTATCTTTGGCCTGGCAATGTGAATAGCCAGATTTATGGGTTAATCCTTGCAGAGTTTTAAATTTTCACCAAATAATTGAATGAGGCCAAACCATTCCCAAAATTGAATTGGCTTATTTCATAGAATATTTAAACATGAAATGCCTGTAAAAGAGGAAAAGTGTCTTTCTTTTAAGAGTTATGCTATTCCCCACGGATGGCACGGTTGTCTCCAGCAAATTTTTTTTAAAATTTGTTTCTGTCTCTATTTTAGACATGCATAGAAATGCACTATCTAGTTAGTACAGGTACAAATTAAAAGAGATATTGACTCTTCTGGCCAGGAATATTGTTTAGGTGATTTATAATATGTCTGAGTATTACAGAACTCTACAAAGACTCAATGCACCCTAAATGACAAACCTGTCTCTCTGTTTCTGATACTACAGCTCACTGTTCATTTGGGTTAACTTTAGTGGTAGACATCCTAAGGCAATTGGTCTCCAAAGGCAATTACTTCTTGGAATTTTTTTTTCAGTGCATATTAAAATCTAATAAACTAGAACATTTTATGAGATAAGACTTTGCTTGGATATGAGTAATTAAAACTCGATTATCTATGAGTTGCAACTTTGCTTCTATTACTCTCCTTTGCCAGTTCATGATGGTTCTGAGCTGGAATTTTGTCTTTCCAAAGACTCCACTGGTGATGTAAGGAGCCAGTTCTTGAAACAGTGACCATCCCGCCATCCTGGAGGCTGCTTTTCTCCCTGGCCCCTGGCTTTGGAGTTCCTCTTTGAGATCTCATAAAATGCTGGCCAAAATGCATCTTCTGCCTTGATCAGTAGTCAAGGGGTTGGCCTATTCAGTGGGTTGAAGGATGGGAAGTGTACTGAGTTTTGCATCTGGGGGTCTTGGGTGGTCCTAGTTAACCAAGCAGATTCCCCAGGGGAAACTTCTCCCCTTTAGTCTGATCCTCCTCAAAGAGGTGTCTTAAACACTGTCTGATACTCAGCCAGTTTATTTGGCATGTTCTTACAAGAGGCGGAGTGAGAACAGGCTGGTGGCATGAGCCAGGCACAGGCAGGGGTCAGATGACCACTGAGCAGGAGTCTCTTGGCTCTGAGACCATTCTCAGAGCTTGAGGGATTCATATCTTTATCTCTCACCTGTTTTCAGTTTGTACCAGTTACCAGGTGTTTCTTTCATAAAGGGAGTTTAAGATTGTTTTGTAAGGATAAGCTTTGCTTTATGGTTTATGGAAGTTGCATCTGTGCTGCAGTGGTCTTGTTTCCAGAGCAACCAGGTTTTGGGGGGGGGGGTTTGTTTGTCTGTTTGAGACAAGGTCTCACTCTGTCACCCAGCCTGTATTGCAGTGGTGCCATCTCAGCTCACTGCAACCTCTACCTCCCGGGTTCAAGGGATTCTCGTGCCTCAGCCTCCTAAGTGGCTGAGATTACAGGCACCCACCACCATACCCAGTTAATTTTTGTATTTTTAGTAGAGACAGCATTTTGCCGTATTAACCAGGCTGGTCTCAAACTCCTGACCTCAAGCAATTCACCTGTCTCAGCCTCCCAAAGTGCTGAGATTACAGGCGCACGCCACCGCGCCCAGCTGCAACCAGGGTTTAAAGTCGTGTTTTCACAGAGACCTAACAATTCTTGGGCCAGGTTGCTCTGGGACCTGTCCTGCGGGGTCTCTGGGAAGTCTCCAGCTCTGGTTGTCATGGAGACAGGGAAAGTCCCCTGGCCTTATCATTATCTACTATTGAGTGGCACATAATGTTGGCCTTGCTGGTCTTGTGACAGTCTTCATTAGGCCTTTTGTCTATCATTTACTTTATAGCCAAGAAATATCACTTACAGTATGCTATAAAGTTAAAAAGATATGTTCACATCCTAACTCCCAAAACCTATAAATGTAACTTTACTTGGGAAAAAAGTCTTTGCTGATATAATTAAATTCAATATCTCAAAATGAGATTATCTTGGATTACCTGAAGTTCAATTGCAAGTGTCCTTATAAGAGACACACATGAAGAAGAGGAGAAGGCCATGTGAACATGGAGACAGAGACTGGAGCGATGCAGACACAGAAAGTCAGAAGCCACCAGAAGTGGCAAGACGCAGGAAGCTCCTCCCCTGGAGCCCTCAAAGGGAGCATGACCCTGATCATGCCTGGAAGTCAGACTTCTAGTTCTGAAACTGTGAGACACTCAATTTAAATTTAGATGTGTAATGCATAACAGCATTCCTGGTAAAACTAGCACGCCCTGAAACCATATGCTACAGTAACCACACCTCAGGCCAACATGCAGAGAAAAAAAGAACATCCATCAGTAGATGTGAGTTCTAGATAGATGAAACATATATATACATATATATATAGACAGAGAGAGAGAGAGAGAGAGAGAGAGCGAGAGAGAGAGAGATATGAGGTCTCACTGTGTTACCCAGATTGGTCCTAAACTCCCAAGCTCAAGTGATCCTCCCACCTCGGCCTCCCAAAGTCTTAGGATTACAGGCGTGAGCCAGTGTGCCTGACCAGATAGATGAATTCGTAATTTTATAAATTGTTGTCACTGCCCCATCTACAGGAATAGAATTCTTAGCAAAGTCTAAAAGACAAAAACATAACTCTACAAAATGCTCCTCTTCATGCTGATTCAACCCCTCATGATAACTCATCTCATTATCTTGACCACAATCCACTCATCTCCACTCTTTTTTTAACATGTGTGTGAAGTCCCTGAATATTAATTACTATATAATGTCCTTCTCGTGTTTATAGATTTTGCATAGAACTTACCTTCCATTGGTTATAAGTATACAAAGACCAACTGAATACTTCATTAGGGACTTTATCCTACTTAGAGGCAGGCGCTTTTGCCCCTTGCAGAAAGCTGACAATTTAATCTCCACTGTGCACCTATGACCACAATAACAGGGTGACCTGTATGGATTTGGCGTATTCCTGGCCTGCTGCCATGCTCCTTGCCTGAGGAACAGAAACGTATTGCAGTCTCCACTGACAGTTACGCTATCCCTTTCATGTGTACTGTGCTAACTTCTGAGGGGCTGAGTACTCAAGGGAAGAAATAATACCAGTAATAGTTGTGTATTTACTGACTTACTTAAAGCTTATTAGACAAACATATTTATAATGCTACAATTTCCAAAATGTGTAATTTTTATTACAAGAGTTTGTTGTTCTTAACAACTCATAGGAGACAAACTGTACACTCTCTTTTGTCTATTTCCTTCGTCCCCATTTTGACTCTGTGAGTTGATAATGAGTCAGTGTCTTGATGCAATTAGAATCCTGTTTACCAAAATACCCATGGGACACAGCTGACTCCTGCCAAGACAAGTAACATCAACTTGCTTCCTTTACAAAGTAAGGAAGTAGCGCATTGTCTTAGAAGTAATAATAACAGGATGAATGTTGATAACACTTCCGGGGGATGGGAAAATATGTAATTATCCAGGGTGTGATTGTTTATAGTCATTGGCATGCCAATCGTAAACAATATATAAAGTGATTATAGAAATTGTATAATAATAAATCAATAAGCATTTAAAGTATAATTCTAAAGATGGTCAGTATTTGATAAATTCATAAATGTAAATGCTTCTGCAAGAAAAAATAAATTATTTAAAGAGTGCTAACCCTTGAGATATGTTACACAATCTTCAGTGTTATTATGGAATTTTAAATTGCCTAAGGCGTCAGATCAGTAAGATAAGCAGCTGATTTCCCATCAGAAACCATGACGGCCAGAAGACAGTGGGAAGCATCTTCAAAGTGCTAAAAGAAAGATGGCCAACTAAGAATACCATACGATGCAACACTGACCTCAAAAATTAAGGTTAGTTTAAGACATTTCAAGACCAAACCAATGAAGAACCTGCTTTATAAGAAATACAAAAGACAGTCCTTTAGGCTGAGATGAACAGGCAGCACATCTCCAATCCACATGAGGGAACAAAGAGTGCCCATAAAGATAATTACACAGCTAAAAATCAAAGACAATAAAATATTTTTCTTTGTAACTTTTTTCTCCTATTTCATTCAAAAACCAACTTCATAAGGCAAAAATTACAAATCTGTGTTACTAGGTGTGTAAGGAATAAAGATGTAACTAATGTGAAAATAATAGCAAGAGGGAGGGGGGAAGTAGAGCTATAAAGAGCAACGTTTTTCTATGAGTTGGAGTTAATTTTATATTACCCAAACTAGATTGTTACAGTGAAGATGCTCATTATAATACCCAGGGCAACCCCTAAAACTACACACACACACACACACACACACACATACACACACATACACACACACACACACATACATACACACACACACGTATGCACGTGTATGTATATGTGTATATATTTGACACATATGTATACATATAACAAGGAAATTAAAATGACATACTATAAATTATTTCATGCAAAAGAAGACAGTAATAGGAGAACTGAAACACAATATGTAAGACATACAGAAAACAGCAAAATGGCAAATTAAAATCCAATGAATAATAGCATTAAATGTAAATCCATCAAACAATCCAATTTAAAAAAAGCCCAAATGAATTTTTTAAAAGCATAATAAAACTATGTTTTCTACAAGAGACATAGTTTTTATTCAAAGACAAAAAGGTATTGAAAGTAAAAGAACTGAAAAAGATATCTCATGCAAACATACCCCCACCCCCCACAAAAAAGAACTAGAAGGGCATCCTAATTTGTGAAAAAATTGGCTTTAAGACAAAAAATATTTTACTAGAAAAAGTGAAAGACATTTTATAAAAAGGATCAATACATTCAGAATAAATAACAATTATAAACATGTATGCATCCAACAAGAAAGTCTCAAATACACGAAGAATGGAAAGAATTGAAGCAATAAAGAAATAATATGATAATAATAGTTGGATAATTAATTACCCAACTTTCAAATCAATAAACAGAATATGAACAAGAAAATACAAGACTTGAAAAACACTGTAAATCAGCCAAAACCAATCAATTCCTACGGAATCTTCACCCAACAAAAGAAAAGTATGGATTCCTCTCAAGGGCACATGGAAGATTCTCCAGAACAGGCCATATATTAAGTCACAACACATGTCTCAATTAATTTAAGAGGATGGAAATTATACAAAATATGTTCTCCAACAACAAAGAAATTACATTAAAAATAAATTAAAAGGAAACACGGGAAGTCTTTAAAGGTAGAAACTAACACGCTACAAGAATAAATAATGAGTCAAGGAAATCACAAGTGAAATTAGAAAATACTTTGAGAAGAATTAAAAAGAAAATACAACATAGAAAAATTGATGCGATGCAACTAAGCTAGTGCACACAGGGAAATTTATGGCTGTAAACATTTCTAAGAAAAGAAAGAAAGAACTGGCATCAATAACCTAACCTTTCATCTAAAAAAAAATAGAAGAACATGGCAATTTACATCTACTGTAGGAAGAAAAGCGGAAATAATAAAGATCAAGGCAGAAATAAATTAAATAGAGAATAAAAAGTAAACAAATTATATAACCTAAATGGACAAATTCCTAGAAAGATGCAAGCTACTAAAAGTGGCTCAAAAATTAGCAATCTGAATGAATGCATAATAAGCAAAGACATAGAATCCACAATCAAAAAACTTCACACAAAGGAAAAACCAGAACCAGATGGTCTAACAGATGAATCCTTCCAAACTTAAAAGACATATTAGTATCAACTTATCGGAAACACTTCTACAAATTGAGAAGAAGAGAAAGATTCCTAACTCTTTCTATAACGATGGAATTACCCCGACAACGGAGCCAGAGACATCAGAGAAGAATAAAAATATAGAACAATATCCTTTAAAGATATAAACGCAAAAGCTCTCAAAAAAAATCAAGCAAACAAAATTTAACAGCATATAAAAAGAATCATGCATCTTGACCAACTGAGATTTATCCTAGTAATGCAAGGTTGTTTCAACATACCTAACCCAATCTATATAATACACCATATTAATAGAATAAAGGACAAAAGCCATGGATAATACAAGCCATGAGAAATGTAACACTTTCATGACAAAACACAAACACACACTAGAGCGCATAAACGAGTTCAATAAGATTGCTGCACACAAGATCAATATACAATTTTCATTTTAATTCCACATGCTAGCAATTTAAAAAATCCAAAAGTGAGTTAAGAAAACAATTTCATTTACAATAGCATCAAAAGAATAATATGCTAAGGAATAAATTTAACCAAAAAAGAACAAGACTTGTACAACTGAAAAACTACAAAACATCATTAAAAGAAATTAAACAAAACCTAAATAAATAAAGACAACCTGTGTTCATACATTATAAGACTTGATAATGTTGAAACGGCAGTATGTTCCAATCTACCTTGAGATTCAGTGCAATTTCTATCTCATCCCACTATCTTTTTATAGAAATTGGCAAATGGATCTGGCATTTAAGGAAATACCATGAACCAAGAATAGCCAAAACCATCTTGAAAATGAAGAACAAAGTTGAAGTACCCAATTTCAAAATTAACTACACAGCTGCAATCATCAGGGATGTGTGGTGTGGGTGTTTAAGGTAAGTAAAATCGGTTGGATGATCTCAATAGTGAGTGGAGATGAAACAGGATGGAATTGGTGGACTTGATGATAGATTAGGAGAATTTTCTAAATTTGGGCAAGAGAGAGAAAAAAACAGACTAAAACAATAAAAAGGACAGAAACAGAACCTCGGGTGCCTATGGGACACACATGAGGTCAAAGATGCATATACCATTGTCTTATACAAAAAGGAGAGAGTAGGGCTGAAAGAATAGTCCCAGAAGTTGCAGTTGTAAAAGTTCCAAATTTTTCAAAAGAAATAAACCTACAGATTCAAAACCCTGAGTGAAGCTCAACCTCATAAACCTAAAGAAATCCATGCCAAGACAGATGTGATAGTCAAAATCCTGAAAAATATAGCCAAAGAAAAAATTTTGAAAATAGCCAGAAGGAAAAGACATTAAATTGTAGGAAAACATCAGTTCAAATGGCAGCGGGTTTCTCAGCTGTTCCAGTAGAGGCCAGAAGGAAATGACACACATTTTAACGGCTGAAAGAAAGGAACTATCAACTGCGGAGGCTACATCCAATGAGACTGTATTTCAGGAATGAAGGAAATTAAAGATATTCTCAGAAAAACGAAAACTAAAAGAATGTGTCCTTAGTCAACAACGATAAAAGGATCAATATACCAGGAAGACGCACAATCCCTGAATGGAAATACAACAAAAGACAGAGCCTGAAAATGCATGAGGGGTAAACCGGATGGAGTTGAACAGTGATCAGCAAATCCACAGTTAAAGTTGAGGACGTTCTCACCATCTTCTCAGTAACTGACAAAACTGCTAGGCAAAAATTCAGCAAGCACGCAGAAGATCTGAACAACATGATCAACCTACTGAACTAATTGGCATAAACACTGCAGCCAACATCAGGAGAACACACATTTATTTTCATGCGCCCATGAAACATTCACAAAGATAGATCATATCCTGACATAGAAAAACAAACCCAAACAAAATTAAGAGAATTGAAATCTTACAGAGCATGTGCTCAAATTATAATGGAATCCAACTAGAAATCATGAACAGAGCAACAACAGGAAATTCTCTAAATACTTGGAAAATTAAACATGACACTTCTAAATAACTCATGGGCCAAAGAGGAAGTCTCGAAGAATATTTAACAAAAAAAAAAAAAGATAACTGGAAGAAGGTGAAAATACAACTTATCAACATATGTGCAATACTACTGTGATGATGGTATATTTACAGCACTACATGGTTACGTTAGAAGAGAGAGGTCTCAAATTAACAACAATTCTATGTCAAGAAGCTGGAAAATGATGACGATAAAATGAAACAGCATATGGAAGAAAATAATACATATAAAATAAATGATATAATATATATAATACAAATATTACAGAGCAGAAATCAATAAAACTGAACAAAGGAAAATAGAGAAAACTTATGAAACAAAAAGCTTGTTCATCAGAAAAATTTTTTAAATGATAATACTGTAGCAAAATGATAAAAGTAAAGAGAAGAAATAACTGATCAACAATCAGAAGGTAACAGGGTATTACTACTGGTCCTATAGCCATTAAAATCATATTCAGGGAATGCCATGATCAAATTCATGCTAATAAATTTAATGAGTTAGAGAAGATAAACCAATTTCTCAAAATGCATGGTACTCTTTTTTATGGCTACCATGACAATTATCAGAAACCTAGTAGCATAAAATGACAGAAGTTTATTATCTCACAGTTCTCAAAATCAGAAGTATGAAATGGGTTTCATGGGGGTAAAAGCAGGTTGTGAGGCCGGGTGCAGTGGTTCACGCCTGAAATCCCAGCTCTTTGAGAGGCTGGGGCAGGTGGATCACAAGGTCAGGAGACAGAGACCATCCTGGCCAACATGGTGAAACCCCGTCTCTACTAAAATACAAAAAATTAACTGGGTATGGTGGCGTGTGTCTGTAGTCCCAGCTTCTCAGGAGGCTGAGGCAGGAGAATCACTTGAACCTGGGAGGTGGAGGTTGCAGTGAGCCAAGATTGCGCTACTGCACTCCAGCCTGGGTGACAGAGCGAGACTCTGTCTCAAAAAAAAAAAAAAAAAAACAAGTTGCAGGCTGGGCTGGTTTGTTCTGAAGGATCCTGGAGAGGATCCATTTTCTTACCTTTTTGGCCTTCTAGAGCAGCAGTCCCCACCCTTTTTGGCACCAGGGACCAGTTTTGTGGAAGACAATTTTTCTACAGACCAAGGGTAGGGCAGCATAAGGAAGAAAATGGTTTCAGGATAAGCCAAGTGCATTACATTTATTGTACACTTTATTTTATTATTATATTGCAATATATAATGAAATAATTATACATACTCACCATAATGTAGAACCAGTGGGAGGCCTGAGCTTGTTTTCCTGCAACTAGACGGTCCCATCTGGGGGTGATGGGAGACAGTGACCAAACATCAGGCATTAGATTCTCATAAGGAGTTTGCAGCCTAGATCCCTCTCACGTGCAGTTCACAATAGGGGTTGTCGCACTCCTGTGACAATCAAATGCCACCGCTGATCTGACAGGAGGCGGAGCTCAAGTGGTAATGCAGTGACGGGGAGTAGCAGTAAACACAGATAAAGCTCCGCTCACTCACCACTCACTCACCTCCTGCTGCGGCCCAGTTCCTAACGGGGTTGGGGAACCCTTGCTCTAAAGGCTGTACTCATTTTCAGGCTGTGGCCCCTTCTTCTGTCTCCAAAGCCAGCAACACTGAACTCGGGAGTTCCCTAGCTGCCATCTTTATTGGTTCTCTCCTGCCTTCCTCTTCCCCTTCTAAGGACTCTTTTGATGACATTGGGCCCATCTGGATAACACGGACAATCTCCTTATTTTAAGCTGGGGGTTATTAGCATCTGAGTTCCACGTGTCATCTTCATTCCTCTTTGCCATGTAACGTAAGTCATTCAGAGACTCTGGGGATTATAATGCGGATATCTTTGAGGTGCTGTAATTCTGTCTACCATGTCACAAACCACCAAAACTCAACCAAGATTAAATAGATAATCTAAACAACACTATAACCATTGAAGAAATTGAATTCGTAATTAATGAGCTCCCAAAAGGAAATCTACAGGCTCAGATGGTTTCACTGAAAAATCTGACTGCACTTTTAAGAATTAACACCAATTTCACAAATCTCTTCCCAAAAATAGAAGAGGAAGAAACATTTTTATACTCATTTTATGAGGCCAGTATTAACGAAACCAAAACCAAACACAGTACACACTGATCAAAACTACAAATACCTCTCATGAACTTCAACAGTATCACTGTCAAATTATTAGCAAATTAATGAATAAAAAGAGTATAAAATGAACAAGTGCATGGCTAATTTAACATTCAAAATTAATCAATGTAATTACCATATCAACAGTCTAAAGAAGAAAAAAATGATGTGATCCTGATAACTGCTACAGAAAAAGCATTAGACAAATCCAACATCCATTAATGATAACAACTTGCAGCAAACTAGGAACGCAGAAGAATTACATCAACAAAACCCCACAGCTGACGCTGTACCGAATGGTGAATGCTTTCCCTACTATCAGAAAATAAAGAAGCCATCTGCCCTCGCCACGTGTTCAAAATAGTAGTGAGAGTTCTAACCAGACCAACAAGCCACAAAAGGAAATAAAAGGCATACACATAAGGAAGGAAGAAATAAAACTATTACAATTTGCAAATGACATGATTGTATATGGAGAAAAGAAATCTACAAAAAACAAAACCTTCTAAAACTTATACGTGTGTTTAGCAAGATCAGAGGATACAACATAACACATTTACTCACATTTCTATATGCTAACAATGAACACGTAGAAAATGAAGTTAAAAGCACAATGACATTTATACTCACTTCAAAAAAATGAAATAAACTAATAGCAAAATTGTTTTTGCACCAACTAATACTTAGGTAAATACTTCACAAAACATATACAAGATCTACATGCAAAACCTACATAATACTAATGCTAGTAACTTCAGAGAAAGGAGTAATCCTGCCCTTGTTCAGATTTGACCAGAATGGGATGGCCTCCTAAACATTCTTACTGATGCATGATATCCAAAAACATATTGTATGCCTCAGAGTATGAAGGGAAGAAACTTAACTTCGCATGAGCATTTTTAATTTCCCCTAAAGTTTTCTTTATATAGCAATTTGATTAATTTACTCATTTATGTATTCAATGAATATTTACTCACTGCTGATCCTACAATATATGCTATAGAAAAATGGCAAAGATGAATAAGAAGGCTTTCTTTCAACAAACTTTACAACTGAATAACAGATGTAGATAATCACAAACCAACTATAAGAAAATCATACTTTTCTAGGAATTTAATTGTACATTCAGAAAGTCGATCTGTATGTGAATAGATATATCAAGTTACGTTAATATGAGCAGAAATGATGACTATTATATGCTTGTAATCTATTTAGTTGTTTTTCCACCTAAACTACCATTGACAAATTTACTTTTACATAAATATCTACACATATTTCACCACAATTGTCTTTAGTGACTGTTTTAGAACCCTGGCTTCCCATGTCCTAATAAAGAGATAAATTCTTTCTAAGCATTTCAACAACCCCTACTTTAGACCAGGCTCAGTGGCTCAGGCCTGTAATCCCAATACCAAGGTGGAGGCCAAGGCAGAAGGAACTCTTGAGCCCAGGAGGTCAAGGCCAGACTGGGCAACATGGCGAAACAGCCTCTCTACCAAAAATACAAAAACTAGCCAGGTGTGGTGGTGCACACCTGTCATCCCAGCTACTGTGGAGGCTGAGGTGGGAGGATGGTTTGAGCCCCAGAGGCAGAGGTTACTGTGAGTTGAGCTGAGATTCCACTGTTGTACTCCAGCCTGGGGAGCAGAGCCAGACCCTGTCTCAAAAGAAAAAAAAAAAATACCTATTGTATATTCTAAGCATCAAAGACAGAAAACAAAACAAAACAGTAATTCCTTGTCTGTGTAGGAGCTTCTAGCCACATTATCCTCTCCTTTCAGTTCCCTGTATAAAATGTATAAAAATATTTTACAAATAAGTTTGCAATAATTTATTAGCATCCATTTTCACTGAGTATAATCCAATTACAGTTAAATTAGTAATCGACCTGCTTTGAGAATTTCTAGTCCTGATATTAATGATGATTTTATGGAAAAACATAAAGAACTGAAGAAACCTGGAAAAGTGATGAATATATAACTTAAGTCACAGCTTCAGTCCATGAAAAAATCACATGCATATTGTGGGGCTGAAAAAACATATCAGTTCTAAGTTTAGACAAGAATGTGTTTTCTTTAATTAGACGACTTTACAGAGGAGAAAAAGGTAACAGAAACTGCTCAGATGAAAAAAAATGTAAGAGTACTTAGTGAAACTGATGATACTCATTTCCATGCTAAAATATTCCAACATTACAACTGTAATTAAAGCACACTGTGGATAATTATTTAACATCCCTCCCTTTCATACTGTGAGCTTAATAAATGCATGGATCTCATCTCTCATTTCCTTTCCCGTCCCCAGAAGGCAGCCGATGGCAGGTGCGGGCCACGCACTCAGGAAGAAATGAAGAGCACAAGCTCTGTGTAAAAGTGGAATGCGGTGCTGTGGGTGAGATGGCCTCTAGCCCACCTGGGAGGAGCTTCCACAGCTTCTCAGCAACATCCTGGCACAGGCTCTGCCCCACCCATGAAACTACGGCTCTTTCCAGCACTTGGGAATTGACACCTGTGTGTTCACTTATTTAGTGAGTACATGTCCAGCTCCAAACCTGTGCCAGACAGTGCTTGCCAAGGTGCTCACCCACAATGGGCTAGAGCCCTTGCTGCCCTCCTGAAAAAATGCGGATGCGGTACCCAGTGGGGATCCTCCTGTCCCATTGTAATCTGGGGAGAAGTACTCACAAGCTCTCTGCTAGTGAACTTCCTAGCAACTCCATTCAGTTAGACCCAGACAGGCACACACAATCGCTCATGCTGGACTTCAGAGATGTAAGGAAGCACCTTAAATCTAAGCAGACCTCATGCTTTCACTTCTCTCTGTGAATACTGACCATATCTTTCTATTCATCCCAACTTTCTCATCCCAAGCTCTTCTCAGTATCAAGACACACATCCCCATTATACCTCCTGGAATCATCATTAGGTTCTAAACAAACTTCACTTTATCCTCTAATTTTTGCAGAAAAGCCTCTCCATCCCCTTTGCCTTCACTGGAATCTGATACTTCACTGTGGGCATTGATTCCTCACAACCCCTGGAGATGGGAGCTTCTAGCCCTCCCACATGCTGGCCCCCGAGAGAAGTGAGACCCCAGGAAAGGCAGTGGAGTGGGCATTGCCTGACCCCATCATCACTCCTCTCTTCTACTCTCCCTGTCTCCACTCACCCCTTCGGCCGGAGCATCCTCTAACCAGGGTCATCCTGTCACCCCACCTCCCAGGCACTTGCCTCCCTTTGCTGAAGACCCTGTTCTGTATCCCAAACCTTGAGTGATCTGGGGTGTCTCGGCTATTCCTGGGGAGCGTCACTATCCCCAGACAACATTAAGTTTGAAGACCTTCAGCCCTGCCTGCTCTGCTGGATCGCAGTGCCAAGCCCTGGACCATGTCATCATCTAGAAATACTTCTCAAAAGTTATCCTTGAACACCACTGTGTGTTTCCCACAACCCTTTCTGATCCTCATTCCTGATTGAGTCTCCAGTGCCATGAGCCTTCTGCCTTTTTCTATGTTATCCAACCATGACTTTCCTCACTCAGAACTTCTGTTAAATTGAAATAACCCCTTTTCTTTGTTGTGTGGTTGTTGTCAAGATGGAGTCTCACTCTGTCGCCCAGGCTGGAATGTAGTGGCACAATCTGGGCTCACTGCAACCTCCACCTCCTGGGTGCAAGCGATTCTCCTGCCTCAGCCTCCTGAGTAACTGGGACTACAGGCATGTGCCACCACGCCTGGCTATTTTTATTTTATTTTATTTTATTTTATTTTATTTATTGTAAATAGAGTCTTGCTCTATCACCCATGCTGGAGTGCAGTGGCAGGATCTCGGCTCACTGCAACCTCTACCTCCTGGGTTCATGCAATTCTCCTGCCTCAGCCTCCCAAGTAGCTGGGATTACAGGCATGCACCGCTATGCCCAGCTAATTTTTGTATTTTTAGTAGAGAGGAGACTTCGCCATGTTGGCCAGGCTGGTCCTGAACTTCTGACCTCAAGTGATCCCCCTACCTTGGCCTCCAAAAAAGGGGTTACAGGCATGAGCCACTGCACCCGGCCAATAACCCCATTTCTTCCACCTGATCTACTCAGGAAAAAAATGATCTGAAATTAATGCTATAATTTACCTTTCATATCTTCTGCAACTAGATATCTAGCAAAGAGAAGTTTTATACCTGCTCCAAAATGCTGTCAAAACACATATGTATGGAGAGCCCACAGTACTCCAGGCATGGACGCTATGAAAATGGTGGTGGCAGAAGATATAAAACACAGAGTTTTGTGGGGAGGAGAACAGTGATAACAAACATAACCAGAAAATATGAACTCAATGATCACAAGAAGGCAAAGCGCATCATAATATGTAGAAATCCAGGGGTTCCTACTGACACACACAGACATCATATTTGGAGATTCCTAGGATAGCTACTCAATTTTCTGAAAATCAGTAAATAAAGGGTAAGAGTTAAGCATTTGTGCTGCTTTTCTGCATAAAACAGAAAACTAAGTAGGTGGTGAGAGATCCTTATTGAGGAAACCCAACTAATATGTTCAGAAGAAATTGTACGTTAGGAAAATCACCACTTTGTAACCTCTGCAGACATCAAATATCTGGACAGTAATCATCAATGGATAAAATTCATCAGGTGGAAAGAAGGAGGCAAGATGGCAGAATAGAAGGCCCACAGAAACACTGATTTAACCACCATCCCTGGGGGAAAAAAAGAACAACAACAATGCCATCGTGAGAGCTTCGGGATTCAGGTAAGAGGTAGAGGCACCAGAAGTGGAAAAAACTTGATAAAGGATGAATCGGGAGGCAAATAAATCCATTGGTCAATCTTAATATTACATGTCAATAAAATAATGGTAGATGAAGTCTCTGAGTCCCTTGCACACTACGTGTATCCACACTGCACTGTAATTCTGCCAGCACTGTTCTGATCCAGTTCAACCCCAAGGCCTATGAGAACGGGCAACTTTTCTTTGGTTCTTGTTGAATTCAATTACATGAACAATCTCTAGAAGAGCAGAAGAGAACTCCTTAACTCTGGGAGCTGTATTAACCTGGAAAAGGGAGAATATCCTGGAGGCATGGGAATGCACTCAGATTGCATTGCAAGTCCTGTGAAATTACATCCTTTTAAGAACCTTTCCTCTCAGAGAGCATTCTTGCTTCAAATGAGCCCATTTGTGTCAGTACTGTGAGAAGCCACATCCCTGTCACTTTTCTCAGGCTCTGAGAGGTGCCGACTTAAGACGTCATCTTAGCACAGCTTTTCAAACTATGAGAATCACTTTATGTCATGCTCAAGACAATCACAAAGAGAAAAGAATTTGATCTCCACACTCTCTTGCTGCCCCTCTCAAATAAAAGGAGAAATAAGGATTTCTCTTAGAGATAAGGACACTCTGTGTTCCATTCATCATGTGCTAGGGTGATTACTGAAGGCTAGGGTGATTACACTTCATGTGGGCATTCAAGGTTGAAACCCAGATACTTTAATCACGAATCACTTCGGTCCACACTCCTGGCTCCCACAAATTGTTGTCAGAAGACAGCTGCTTATTCTCTTAAACAATTCTGAGAAATCAGTTCTGTTGCCAGGTGCAGTCAGCTAAAGCCCTCCCCCAAGCTTCCATTCCATAGACCTTCACAACACCTGCGTCAACCCACTCTAATAAGGAGAATCAGACCTATTAGACATTCCTGAGATCTCCCTCACCTGGCAGCTCAGTACAGAAGCAATGTCATCAGGGTTCTAAATACTGATCTTATCACGGTGACATTTGCAACTGTCAGGAGACAAGAGACATGCCAATATGTCAGAGATCACAACACACAAATCCATGAACTAATGAAAGTTGCTCTTTTTTTCAGAGGAAGAGAGAACTAAGTATTCAGCATTTGTTTAGATTGCATTCCCACAGAGAGAAGACAACAAAACATCTATAGGCAAAGGGCAACTCTATTTTATTCATCCATCATATTTGATGGCTAGGGTCTCCTAGGATTGGATAAGCCTCTAACATCCCTCCCTAATTCTCTCTTCCCATAGTCCTTATTCCAAGTTAAGTGACTTTAAGCCTTGGGGGTTGGGGATGTGAGAGAAAACCGGCACTCCCACTGGAAGCACTGGAGGAGGTGGAGAGGATGCTCCGTGGTCCTACTACAAGCCTGAGGATCTTGGGAGGACATTGTTGACCAAAATGAAACGAGAGGAAAATTTACTAGTCTAGGGGTTGGAACCTCCAAGTCTTTAACTAGGCTACTAAGACAGGTGAGCTCCCCCTTTAAAAGGAGCAGGGCAGAGGGAAGGATGAATGTGCTGAACCCTTGCTGTGTGCAGCACTCAAGCTGTGCTGTGCTGTGTATGTACCAGCCCGTGGGTCCTCACACCAACTCCACAAGACAGTTACAGTCATTACCAGGATTTTATAAAGGACAGCAGTGAGGGTACAAATGGAGGTAGCTTGCCAAAGTCATGCTGCTGGTGGATAGTGGAAACAGGACGCACACCTGGCACCTGGATGCAGGTACCCGAACCACGCCGATGTCCTTTTTCCTCGTTCAGTTCTCCTTGAAGGAAATGAATGTGGATGATGTGAATGTGGATCGATTGGGGCATAGATCCCAGTGTGGTTTCCTGATGTATGGGAGCATACTGTATAGCTTTTCTTTGCCTACAAGAATCATGCTCATGCATCCAAAGCAGGCAAAGTGCTCTGACCCCGACACTGACTTTGAGTCTTGAGATTTTCTTCACTCAAATGGAAAGCAGAGGGCAAGAAAGACTCAGAGGAGTGACTTGTGAATTAAGGGGAAAACTCATGCCATTGGCCATTCACCAACCACCCCAGCCGTCTCACTCTTTGTATGTCCACCTTAGTTCACAATTGACTTTCCAGGGAGGACAGGCAAAGAATTCAATTCAAGTGGGAGAAACACTCTCCTATTATCACACCAACACACAGGAGAGATTGCCAAAAAAGGAAAATCCCAACAGCATTTTTAAAAAATAGGGTATTTCACAGGGAACTCAGAGTTTTTATGCCAAAAGTTCCATCCCTAATGCACCATCCATAGCACACTGGATCTTTTCCCATCCTGTCTAGAGCTTCTCCATGAAGACATTACAGGGGCCTTGAGCTCCTCGCCCTGCAGGAGTCAGCAGCATCCATCAATCTTCTCTCCCACTAAGGAGATCAAAGATTCAGCTCAGTGCCATAAATGCAATGGTTCTCAAAATCTGGTCCCAAAACCAGCATCACCTGAGAACTTGTTAGAAATACAAATTCTTGAGCTCCACCCCAGCCCTACTGAATCAGAACTTCTGGGGCTGGGCCCAGCAATCTGTTTTACCAAGTTCTCCAGGTGATCCTAAGCCACAGTGGGTGTCAGCACCAGGTTTAGACCAGTGGGCCTCAAGTGCTTATTCCATCACCTAGAAGAGTTTTCAAACTCCTAACGCCCAGGCCACAGGGCATGGGATGAAGAAGTCCTATGATGAGATCCAAGCCTCAGGAATGTCTAAGGCTCCCCAACAGATTCCATAGTGCAGATAATCTTGAGAACAGCATTCTAGTGGATGTGCTTATCAGGGAAACAGGCTTCACTTCTGCAGCAAGACTAGCAAAGGGGAACTGAAGCGCTACTTGGGTAACAAGCCCTTTATGCTCAGCAAGGAGGTTCCATGATCTTGGTAGGAATGGGATTTTTTGCAGAGGCCAGAGCAGTTGGGACCACTGTGAACCAAGTGTGCATTGTGTGTGCCGAGTATGCACTGTGTGAGCCAAGTGTGCACTGTGTGTGCCAGGCAGGTGCTGTGTGTTCCAAGAGTGCACGGTGTGCTGAGTGTGCACTGTGTGAGCCAAGTCTGCACCGAGTGTGCCAAGCATGTGCTGTGTAAGCTATGAGTGAACTTTGTGTGCTGAGTGTGCACTGCGTGTGCCAAGTGTTCATTGTGTGTGCTGGGTGTGCACCGTTGTAAGCCGAGCACGCACTGTCTGACCTAAGCACATGTAGAAATGGTTCTGCTGCCCAGAAGAAGGGATAGGACTGAGTCCAACTTAAGCTGCACCCTGGGGTCCCCTGGGGAAGGTTTGTAACCACCAGCATATGTACTTCGGGAAGCCTGGGTGTCCAGATTTTAAAAGCGCTGAGTAATGCTGGCATGTAGCAAAGGTTGACAACTTGGAGTCATGGTTGGAAGCTCCCTTCAACAACCAACAGCTCCAGTGCATGGGGTGGGAACGCACTAGCCCTTTACTTCCACCAGCCAATGCCTCCCCATTTCTTACAGAAATTCCAACTGTGTGGTAGTGAGATCTGGAGCTGGCACATTGAAGACTCCTTTCTGGGACTGAGGAGGCCCCTGCAGGAACCTGGAGCCGAGTGTGTGCATGGAGCACGCAGTGCATGCAGCAGGCAAGTTCCTGCCCAGAGAGGGGACCTGGACTCCTGCCTCTGGCCAGGGAGCTTGAGTGCTGGTTTTCATGCCTGGGCCAAGCAGGCTAACTCAATGTTGGAAGGACTTCAGTATGGAGTTGAATGGTCCGATGTAGATCACACCTGTAGATGTAGATGTAGATCACACCAATGTAAGCTGTTTTCTTTATTATTTTCTTCAACAAGCCTGAAAAATGTGTCTCTAGAGAAAATCAGCTAAGTCCTGCTGGGTGGGGAAGCTCTTGGCACAGAGGATGGTTCAGCTTTCATCTGAGTCACCAAAACAGAGAAGGTAGATGGGGCATGAGGAGCTGGTGGTGGAGGACTTGTGGTTCCACTGGGCCCTGGAGATAAGGACTTGTAGGCACCCCCAACACTGGCAGAAGAAGAAAACAATCCAGGGTCCTGCCAAGCAAGGGGAACTGAGGCACAGAGAAGACCAGGCTGCACCGTGAAGAATGCCTGTTACAGCCAAGAGACTCCAGGATCCCATAGAGCAGAGCGTCTGCCAGACAGAGCCCACATTCAATTCAACACCGGAATGCCAAATGCCCAGACACAGAGGCCTGAAGCAAACAGAAGTGTGGGGCTTTAAATACTCAAATTCAGGAGATATCAAGAAGACTGGAGACCGGGGCACCACTGGCAGACATATCTAAATGTTAGGGCAGAATGTACCCAAGTCACCCTCTAAAGAAAGAAGGATCTGTGTTCATGTGTTTTGTGTTGCTATAAGAACTACCTGAGACTGGGCAATTTATAAAGAAAAGAGCTTTATTTGGCTCACAGTTCTGCAGGCTGTGCAAGCATGGCTCCAGCATCTGCTCAACTTCCAGTGATGCCTCAGGAAGCTTTATTCATGGTGGAAGGTGAAGGGGGAGCACGCATGTCACATGGCAGGAGAGGGAGCAGAGAGAGAAGGTAGGAGTTGCCAGGTTCTTTTAACAACCAGCTCTCCCTGTGAACTGGTAGAATGAGAACTCACTTATTATCTCAAGGAAGGCACTAAGCCATTCATGAGGGATCCGCCCCCATGACTCACACACCCCGCCTGACCCCACTTCCAACACCGGGATCACGTTCAACATGAGATTTGAACAAACATCCAAACTCTATCAGAAGGCTTTTGGTTTCTGCTCACAACTGTGGAGACGTGAAAGCTGTCACTGCCATCCATAAAGGGAAAGTGAACAAACTGACAATCAGACCTTCAGAAAACAGAGGTCAGAACGGACACTTCCAACCCCAAATCTGCAGACAGCCTCCTGCAGAGAGTCAGGGTTGAAACCACTGATCTGGAGCAGGAGCCATTGAAGCTCACCGGAACCTTCCAACGGTGGCACTCATGAACCACTGGAGGCCAGTGTGGACTATCTGGAGGCTGCAGGGTGGGGCTGCAGAGCTACAGGATCCTCTGCACTTCGATGGCTTTCCCTTGAAGAACCCAGTGGGTGCTCACAGTAACAATCCAAGAGAGACCCAGGGACACCCTCATGGCACCACAGGTGAAGGAAAAAGCAATCATTTTGAAATACACCCAGAGCCTTCTCCATATAACAAAGGCCCTCCCTCCAGAGGGAAATATTGTGCCAGAGCCTTATCCCTAATGGGGGAAAAGAATTCCTCCCACTGCAGCCCTCCCAGCATTCCTGTTCCACCTGAGGGGGGACCGCAGGAAGCACAGACTGCAGGGTGACGTGTCAGGAACCGCTTTGAGAGGCATCTGCAGGGGAAGAAGCAGCAACACGGGCATAACAGGAAGAGCCGTGGCCCCAAGACACAGGGGCGAGGTGAGGCTGAGACTCAATCCTAAGGTTACAGGATGTTCCTCCCTCGCCGGACGTTACCACCACCCCAGCAGGATTCCAGGGTAGTAACTGTGATTACAGCAGCAAGAGCTGAGAGACACAGACTTCCTCTGAAAAGACGTCTGTAGGAAAGCTCACAGTCGAGAGAGAGAGAGAGAAGAACAAGCTCACTGGGGTGCACTTGGATTAGGCGCCTCAGGCAAGTGATGAGCAAAGGCCAAACGCTCACCAGACTGGCAGAAATCGTCACCGGAAGGTCCTGATCTCTCCATTTCCTGTCACTCAGTACATGTCCAGCTCTCAACAGAAACTGCACGGCACCCGCAATGCAGGAAGAGCACGGCCCGAAGCGACAAAGCCAGCAGGAGAACCGGCTCGGGTGGGACAGATGCCGGGAGGAGCAGACGGGGAATCTGAGTGACTGTATTACGATGCTAACTTCTTTTTTTTTTTTTTAATTTTATTATTATTATACTTTAAGTTTTAGGGCACATGTGCACAATGTGCAGGTTTGGAGGGATAGCATTGGGAGATATACCTAATGCTAAATGACGAGTTAATGGGTGCAGCACACCAGCATGGCACATGTATACATATGTAACGATGCTAACTTCTTAACCTATTAACGTGATAATACATTCGCATATGTTAATTGAACTATTAATATGGAATGATCCACAGGCAGTCTGGCTAAAAGAAGATAACCAGGGCTGCTCAGGACGGGGGCAGGTCAGAAACACCTTGCAGGGCTGGTTGCCAGAAACAGCCTGGCAGGTCCTCGGAACGCTAAACAGAAAACCACCGCACGACCCAGCAACGCCACTCCCAGGTGTGCACAGGAGAAGTGAAGACTCGTCCACACAAAACTTCTACGGGGTTAGAATACACACAAGAAATTGTGAATAAAGTTGTAAAATAAAAATGTATTGTAAAATAAAATAAACATTACAAACAAAAATTCACCGGAGTGTCGCCAGTTGATTATTCTCTGTACCATGCCAATGGCGCCTAAGAAGAGACCCCACGGTGTTTGTTCTCTGAGCGCTGCTGTGTTCCAGGCACCATTCCAAGCTCTAGGGAGTCCGCCGGGAAACGAACCAAACAAGCGCCGTTACCGAGCAGCACTTAACAGCCCAGCGGAATGGGCTTCTGTGAATCCGCAAGTCCAAGGTTAATGGAAAGGGGGCAGCCAGTCTTGGAGCTACGGATCCTGACTGTGGCCGCCCCGCCCCACGTGAGTCTTGCTTGTGATATGTGTTAGACAAGACGCCAAAACCATGTTGAGCTGGGCTGTGTGCGAAGACAAATGTTATTTTTAGTCCTCATGACGTTGGTATTCTGACTCCAAATTTACGGATGAAAACGTATCAAAACATCATATTGTACACCTAAAATATATAAACTGTTTCTTAATATTTTGTGAATAATGAAAATAAAGACATTGCAGCTTCTATAAACATAAAATAATACTACAAAAAATGAGAATGGAAGCTTTATGAATTTAAGCATGTGGGCCAGGCGCGGTGGCTCACGCCTGTAATCCCAGCACTTTGGGAGGCCAAGGCGGGTGGATTACCTGACGTCAGGAGTTCAAGACCAGCCTGGTCAACACGGTGAAAACCCATCTCTACCAAAAATACAAAAATTAGCTGGGCGTGGTGGCATGCGCCTGTAATCCCAGCTGCTCAGGAGGCTGAGGCAGGAGAATCGCTTGAACCTGGGAGGTGGAGGTTGCAGTGAGCTGAGATCGCGCCACTACACTCCAGCCTGGGTGACAAGAGGGAAACCCTGTCTCAAAAAAAAGAAAGAAAGAAAGAATTTAAGCATTTTGTCAAGAATCCAAATGCTGGTAACTTGTATGGATTTGAAGGCTGACATTTTTTACTTTCAGCTGCAATATTTTACTGCCCAGTAGCCCACTCCCAGTAGTACTATTATATGAGAGAATTTGCACTTAGAGGACACAGTGGGTTTCTCACTCGTGGAACCGCAGACGTTGCTTCTGGACAATTATGTGGTGCTGGGTGCCATTCTGATCATTGAGAGATGCTTGGCAGCATCCCCGTCTCCACCCATTACAGCCTGCAGAAGGGCATTCCCACACCACAGTAGTCTGCGTGGCCTCTGGACCCTACTGAAGTCCCCTACACAACAGTGACCCTTCGCTGAGAGGCACTGCTGTGAGACAATTCAGATAGGTGGTTGCACCTGTTTCGAGATTTTACTTATAATATCTAAATACTGTAGGCATGTGGCTATTAGCAAGAGGATATTTGCATAGTTAAATATTGTAGGATAATGGGAAGTATACATTAAAATGTATGATTAGTCATATTTTTATTATTTTGCTTAGATTATATGTTTTTACTACGGGGCAAACTCTAAGGAGGCTGAATAAATTAGCTGGGCATAATTTGAGATGAAAAATGTAACAGTGGTTCATTTTTTAGCTTGATAGAGAATAACATTTCAAAATATATTAAATGTAAGGATGTCCTAAGGAATTTTCAGAGACTTCCGGAGACAAAATGAAAAACAAGTTTTTGTTCTAGTGCCCTCTATTGCTAGCATTGCTCCTATAGAATTACGCACTTGCTGATAGCAATGAAAAACTCTGGAAAAATACATTTTAAAGATAACTGCTTGAAGACGCTGGAGAGTTACAAAATACAGGGACAGTGCACAAAATGTTCCAGCCACGAAATGAGGATCCGCCCTGCAAGCAGCGCCCACAGGACTCCACCTCCCTGTGTGGGGCTCCCAGCGAGGCAGAGCACAGCACCTAAAATCAGAAACCAGGGAGGGGTTTGCTGGGAAGGGGACCAAGAAAACCTGCTGGGGCCGTGGAAATGTGCTAGGTATTGATTGGGGTGGTTGTTACACATTTATACCTTTGTCAAAATGTTTTTAACTGCACCCTTAAAACCATCAGTGTTATTGTCTTTAAATTTTACCCCAATAAGGAAGCAAAAGTACATCAGTGCCTTACAAGAAACAGCAATATCTCTTACACAAGGAAGTCAGAGCGCCTTGAGGAGTTTAATGGCCCAGATGGACACGCGGCGGGGCTTAGAAAGAGGCCTCGCAGGGCCTAGGCCAGAACTGTTTGTTCTTGTTTGCTGATTTTCATGGCTTTGTTGAGATATAACTCGCAGAGCAACAATGCCCTCATTTAAAATGTGCAATTCAATAGTTTTTAGTGCATTCACAGAAGCGTGTAACCATCACCACAATTTTAGAAGATTTTCATCAAAAAGAAACCTGTTTTTTTAACTCACACTAAAACTTGGTTGTGCTGTAAATATCAATTTTCTTTCCTTCTTTCTTTTTCTCTGTATTTATTAAGTACTGCCTCTCAGCTCCCACTTGAGAGTCAGTAGGGGAAAAATATGATCTAAATGTCAAATGTGAATTATAGCTTAGAGCAAGCCAAAATTTAAATCAGTATTTCCAAACCGAAGGGTGTTACCCATTAGTTGGTCATGACCCTTAGCTTTGTGGATTTTCATTATCATTTGTTTAAAAAAAGAGAGAGAAAACAAGAATAGAATAGAAAATATCAGCATGTGCTACACATAATGTCAGCATTATTTGATGAAATACATTTTAGGGATGTGTGTATGTTGGTTCTTACTGCAAAATCTGTTACCATGGAGTCAGTGAAAAAATAGAAAAGACAGGTATTTAAACCATTCCTTTGACTGTTTTTGGTCTTCTTTGGGTGAAAATGCCCCATCTCTGCCACCTTGTCCTGCCCCTCCCCTCAGATGCTGCAACTGGGGTGTGACTTGGAGAGCAGGGCTATAAGCGTGGGTCCTGGGCTTGGCTGAGGTGTGAGGTGGGGAGCGGGGCCGTGAGTGTGGGTTATGGGCTTGGTCGGGGTGTGAGGTGGGGAGCGGGGCCATGAGCGTGGGTCCTGGGCTTGGTTGGGGTGTGAGGTGGGGAGCCGAACTGTGAGAGTGGGTCCTCCACTGTAGTGGAGATGTTCTGCAAGCAGAGGAGAAGAAAAAACAAAGTCAAGTGAGCCAGCTCCTGGGCCTCTTGCGCTGCCTCTGTCACAGCGAACAAGATCATGTCTAGTTTTTATCTGGTTTACCCAGACTGACTTCTCTACTGGGAATAAATCATTTTCATGGTAAATTAATGAATAAAAATAAACTTTGCTGATTATTTTTAAAAAAAAGAACCGTTACCCTTGTATACTCTGTTGATACACTCCCAAGAAAATGACAGCAATACCACAAACTGTGTCTCTGCATCTGTGCTTGCTAAGATCATGGGTTTAGCATGAGAATGAACACCAGGGACAGTACTGGCCTCCAACACAAAGTAAGCTTTGGAAGCCTTGCTGGTTTTCAGGACAGCTGATGTGGATGCTGTGCATGGCGTTATTGGGCCCAGACAGCAGGAGCCTGACTGTTACTCTAATCCTGGGAGCCAGTGGAGCTCTGGCTTCTGCACAGCATACTTCACTTTTGAGTTTTCCCTTTTCCACTGAGTCCTTCTCAGTAATTTTTTGACTGGAGCAATCGTTTAGAAATTCGAGGGCCTCCTCTTGTTTCTTCTCCCTTAGAAAACCCCGAGATGGCAGTGTGGGCATGAGCTCTGGCAAACATGGTGTTAGGCATGCTGCTTTAGGTCATAACAACAAATTTTCCACCTTTCCCAGGGCAACCTTTCCATCAATCCAAAGCTGTCTTAATATTCAGGGAATTAAAGATACCTTCTACTTAATAAAATGTATGCTTTCTAGTAATGTGCTGTGCTTGCCTGTGACACACCGCTGACCCCTGGAAGAACTCATTCCCAACCTTGAGAAGCAATCATCATCTAGGAAGAGGTCCCAAAGTCCACTCACCATGCCTCAGGCACTAAAGGAGTGGTTGACCTCACCACCATTCAACCAGCCCATCAGTGCCAAGAACTGAACCACACTTATGGGTCAAAAGGACCGGCCAGGAACACAGAACCTTCTTCATGTCTTGTTAGCGCCTGGGTCTCACTCAGGGATCAGTGGTGCCTGCAGTAGTGGGGATGGTGAGCAGCTCCCTGAAGATGCAGGACTATGGTGGTCCAACCATCTCCCTAAGAAGCTCTGTTCTAAAAATCTGATTAACAAATGTCCAAATGCACTTTTAACATTATTATATTATATGAATGATTCCATTCTGGAGTACAATTTCACCACCATGCTATACCTCAGGTACACGATGGGGTAAAAAGGATGCTGTTGGCAGGAACAGAAAACCAAACACACATGTTCTCATTCATAAGTGGGAGTTGAACAATGAGAACACATGGACACAGGGAGAGGAACATCACATACTGGGGCCTGTCGGGGAGTTGGGGACTAGGGGAGGGATAGCATTAGGACAAATACCTAATGTAGATGATGGGTTGATGGGTGAGCAAACCAGCATGGCACGTGTATACCTATATAACAAACCTGCCCATTCTGCACATGTATCCCAGAACTTAAAGTATAATTTAAAAAAAAAGAAAAAAAAGGATGTTGTTGGAAGGCCTAGAGACAGAACCATCATATAGTATTTTTTTTCTAGGACACAGTCAAAACTACACAACTCACTCTGGGACTGTTAGAACCCAACTCATTCGTAGATCATGCACTGCCAGCAATTATCTAGAAATCATAAGTTGAAAAGGGCTTCAGATTTGGCCTAAATTATGTGCAGATAATTATTGTAATTAGAAAAGTAATGCAGTTCAGAAAACCTGCACATAGAAGTGTGATAAAATAATCTTAGTATTGAATGACAAGGACATACACATAGTTCAAACACAATTCTAGTTTCAGAAAGCCCTTGGGGAAAAGGAGAATATCATTAAGGTCTCCAGATTATTAATTAAGCCACCTGCTTTATTCTGACAGTAAGGCTTTCTTGTGTTTTACTCCATTAAGGTAAAATTTTCTTTTGAGGAAGAAAATTTAGGATAATAGTCATTTTACCTACTTATGCCAAATTTATTGAACCTATGTGGCTGTTTTCCTTTAAACGATTGTATCATAACATTATTGAGAAGTAATCTATTATTTACTTCCCAAATAACCACAAAGTGAGTTGACATTTTCATTAAAGGAAAAAGAGAAAATTATTATGTCTGTGACATTCATCTAAGAAATACATTTTACTGACCTTTCATATGTTGAGGTCTGTGACATTTTTAAAAATGTTTTGCTCATTTGGGAATCTCAGAAAAGAAGATAATGAGAGGGAATTTTAAGCTCCAAACTAAAAAAAAAAAAGAAGGAGAAGAAACAACAACTTACTGGGAACTGGAGTGTCAATGGCCTAGGATCTAAAGCCTTTAAGTACCATAAAATCTCTGCATGCATACACTGATTTCAGAATCTTGACATACAGTTCTTTGTGCAATGCTAGTCTTGGCACTCACAATTTATTTAAATAGGATGTTATGCTCTAGAGGTTTGCTTCTGCTTAAGATGTGGAAAACCAGAGGACTGTGGTTACCTTGGGCTCAGAGCAGGGCGAGGATTCAAAAGGGTTTGGGTTCAGAAGGGTTTGTGTCCCTGCCTCCCTTTTCTCTCTGCAGGCCCGAGATGCCTGCGGCATGGACTGGGTCTTCCTCCACTCTGGCTTCCCGCCGGGTGCTCAGTCATCATTGCTGATTTCTCAGTGCTAGAATCAGTCAAGCAAAGGCTGCAGCAGGAGGCCTCTGGTTCTGCTGGTCCAGCCTTGGCACTGGGCAAGCCTGGGCATCTGGCCATAAAATCAGGCTTTTTTTTTTTACTGCCCCTGCCCTTTCTCCCAAGGGCAGAGAAACTACCTTGTGGATACAGGAGAAAAAATGGTATCCTGTGTCTTCCCACTGAAGACAGCTAAGGAAAGAAACAGTGAGCTTAAAGCTAGGTTGAGAGAAGTCACATAAACTAAAACACAAAGAAAAACAAAAGTGAGAAAAAGACGGGGGATAAGGAAGAAGAAACCACTGGGATACTTCACTTGGTCTAACATACATGTAACTGGTACCCTAGGGAGAAAGACAGGAATAAACAGGAGATGAAATGTGTTCCAAAATTAAAGAAAGAAAAAGATCACAGATCCCAGAAGCTCAGGATAGCTTGAGAAGGATAAACAACAGACAACCAAAAATATCCTCAAATGTCTAGGGGAAAAAATAAAGAGAAAATCTTGAAAGCAACCAGGAGAAAGAAGCATTACAATTGCTTACAGAGGAACACCAAAGAGAATCTCAGCATACTTCTCCTCAGAAGTAACGTAAGCCAGAAGGTAATAGAGGGACATCTTTAAAATAATGAAAGAGAAAATGATTGTCAGGGAGAATTTCATTCTCAGAGAAAATATCTTCCCCAGAAAACGTAAAATAAAGATTTTCCAGACCAAAAAAGAAGCTGAGAAAATGTATTACCAGCAGTTCTGCTGTACACATTCTTCAGGCAGGAGTGTGATGCCAAATGGTCATTTGGATTACACAAAGAAACGAAGCTCCAGAAATGGTAAAATACAGGTAAATCTAAAACACATTTTAATTTTTATTCACTTTAAATGTATAACTGAAGCCAAACACTAAAACAGTAACAGTACGCTATTCGGCCTCTCACATATTGTGTTAGGCAGAGTAACAGACCCCAAAGATGTCCACATCCTAAGCCCTGAAACCTTCAATTATATCATCTTCCATGGCAGGGGGATTTGGCAGATGGGATTAAATTAACGACTTTGTGGTGGGAAGGTTTTCCTGGCTTAGCTGTGGGGGGCTCAATCTAACCACAAGTGCCTTAAAAACAGAGACCGTCTCCTGGCTGTGCTCAGGGAGGTAGGACTATGGGAGAACAGGCAGCAACAGAGGCCTGGCTGGTCCTGGAGGTGGAAGAAGGGGCTGTAGCCGTGAATGCAATGGCCTCCGGAAGCTGGAGAAGACAGGGAAACCTTCTTCCCTGGAGCCTCCAGAAAGGGGTGCAACTTGCTAACATCTGGACTCCAGCTCAGGGAGACTTTTGCAGACATTCTGGCCTCCAGAACTGTAAGATAATAAATTTGCATAATTTTTGTGTTAAGGTGTTGCAGCAGTAATTTTCTATACAAATGAATATAACAATATGTAGAAGTAAAATATATAAGAATCACACAAAGAGCATGTACAAAGTATCTAAGATTTTACTATAAATGAAGTGGTATAATATCGTTTGAAGACAGGATATGATGAGAATATGAGAAGCCTTTACTTTTACTGGCACAGATGTATACATTAACCCTAAAGTAACTATTTTAAAACTTTTAAAAAGGCTTAATAGTAAGCCAACACTGGAAAAAAATGTGGAACTATAGAAAGTACTCAATTAATAAATGAATACACTATTAATAAAATGAGAAGTCAGAAGACTGCGAGAAAACATTAGCAAACAAATATCTGATAAAGGGCTTATCCAGAAGACATAAATATGTAAAGAATTCTTACAACTCAACAGGAAGACAAATAATCCCATTTTAAAAGGGCAACGTGGCCCGACGCGGTGGCTCACGCCTGTAATCCCAGCACTTTGGGAGGCCGAGGTGGGTGGATCACTGGGTCACGAGTTCAAGACCAGCCTGATCAACGTGGTGAAATCCCATCTCTACGAAAAATACAAAAATTAGCTGGGCATGGTGGTGCATGCCTGTAATCCCAGGAGGCTGAGGCAGGAGAATCACTTGAATCCATGAGGCAGAGGTTGCAGTGAGCTGAGATCACGCCATTGCAGTCCAGCCTGGGCAACAGAGGGAGACTCCGTCTCAAAAAAAAAAAAAAAAAAGAGGGGGGTGCCACATATTTCAGTAGACAGTTCGCCAACAAGGAGACACAGGCAGCAAATGAGCATGCAGAGAAAGCTGCTCATCATCATTGGCTGTTAAGAAAATGAAAATGAAAATCAATACACAGCTACTAAAGTGGCTTTTTTAAATTTAAAAAGTTAAAACTCAGAAACCTGATGATCGCAAAAGCCAGCAAGAATGCAGAGCAGCTGAAATCTTCATGCATTGCAGTGGGGAGTGAAAAATCACACAAACACTTTGGAAAACAGTTTGAAAGTTTCTTCAAAATTCAACAGACACCCACCGTGTTGACTTGGCAATCTACCATAGGCATTCTTCCAATAGAAATAAAAAGATCTGTGAAAAAAAAAAAAAAAAAAAAAAAAAAAAAAAAAAAAAAAAAAAAAAAAGACCTGCAGGCAAATGTTTACCATAGCTTTGCTCATAATCTCCAAAAAAAAAAAAAAAAATAGAAACAGCCCCAGTGTCCACCAGCTGGTGGCTGGAGACACAAATCACAGAGCATGCACACCGTGGAACTGCTTGAGCAATAAGCTGCTGCCTCCTGCAAATGCATCAATCTCAGAAGCGTTATGTCATTAAATGGGAGAAGACAGACACAGAGGCTACATACCGTAGGAGCCCATCTGTCTGACACGCTGGGAAAAGCAAACAGTGGCCACCATGAGCTGGCGCGGGGAGAGAGCATGGACTCCAAAGATTCACAAGGAAACTATTGTGGCGGTAGTTACACAGCTGAATGCATTTGTCAAATCTCACTGACCTGCACATTCCAAAGGATGAATTCTACTATGTAAACAATTATGCCTCCATAAACATGACTTTTAAATAAATGGCAAAAACTACTCCCTAAAGAGGACAAAGTGTGAGAGCAGGAGTTTGGAGGCTCTCTGCCTTCTTGTTGAACGGGGCTCACTTCCTCTCACGGGCGTCAGAAGAGGCAGGTGGCCCGTCTTCAGAGCTGGATCCCCTGCCTCTGACGGCCGCTCCTTCCTGCCTCTCTGTGCTGCCCACGGCGCCCAGGCTCGGGGCTGACTGCACAGGGAGGATGCCGTTTTCTCATCTCCAGCGGCTAGCCAGACCCAGGAAGAGACCTTCTGGCTCTGACTTTTCTTGTCCTGGAACAGAGCAGGCTGCAATTCTGAGCAAAGTTTTTATTGCCCTTAGCTCCGGTGGAAAACAACAAAAACGTGGGAGTTAGAGGCGCCCTCTTACACATTAACCTCAGAGCCCATCCTGCTTCCAGCATGCAGTGGAGGTTGCGTGATACAGACATGTTTGGGGAAATAAAAATTTCATTTACAAAATGGGTAAGGGCTTCTCCGAGAAAACTCTTAAGTGCTGAAAACTTATTTGTAAACTGAAATACAATTCACTGGTTTATTCATTAAAGTTAATGAATTTTAATGATCTCTAATTGCATTAGTTTAGGGTTCAATTGCTGACAGTAAGAACCATTCTAGCCAGATTAAGCAAATAGAGGCTTATCAGCAGGGATGAGGCGGCTTTCTGAATCACTGGTGCAGCAAAGGCTCCTCACCCCAGGAGAGTGATACCCAACCGTGGGGAGCAGGGTAGCCTCCTCAGGAGGGTCACATCAGGGTGCTGAGGCCTCGAAACAGCACAGTCTCCACCCACATGCGTGATGCAACCCGAGGGCTCCTGCCCAGCCTCCCACACAACTATTCATTCAAACTGATTTGCAAGGGATCTGGGAAATGTGATTTTTACCTCCGGGCTTGGCAGGATAGGGAGGAACACTAGATGAGGTCAGAATGGAGTGTGAGCTACCTGAGCCCGATAAACACACTTGGTTTGTCATAGACATCGCTCTTTGTTAAAGCCCATCCACAAACGTGTAAGACACAGAAAACCAAAGTGCAGTAATGAATACAGCACCCACAACTGAGAGGGGAGCTTGTGCTCTTCAAAATCGGACAAGCAGAAGAACACAGTGCAGGCAGGGCTGTTGCTGTGGAGAAGACATCACAAGAAGCCACGGTTTTCCAGAGAGTCTCTAGTCCTAAAAACCACTTTATGGCAAGTGCGAATGCAAAGCCTGTGTAGGTTTTTAGATAATAGATCTAGGGCAAGATCTAGAGACTCCAGCAGAGCTAACACATGATGTCTGACATCTGGAAAGTTACCAGAGAGCCACTATGGTAGGACTTCCACTCAAAATCAAACCGGAGGACTTGAAAGACCTCCAATCTAGTCAGTCTGAACATCTCCCAGGAGAAATGGCTCAGGAAATGGACATTCGTCCAATTTCCTGAGAAAAGAAGACTCTTTTTAAATTCAGTCTCAGTAACTGTGAACACGTAACACCGGCCCACGAAAGGAAATGTTAACTACATAACCATCAAATAGAAGAGAGAATTGTGCAAAGTAGAATGTGTGAGGAGACGGTATTATGAATGAGAATAGCACTAGTCTTTGAATAAGATGAAGGGGCAGCCATCGTCAGATTTTACAGATTCTGGGATCATCCACCAGCTCCTATACCAGGGTCTGAGAGTCCCCTGTTAGATAGCAATGTTCTTTTTGATTAAAACGTTACTTTCTCCTGGAGTGTTATTGAAAAGGCAAAATTCACTAGATTTTCCAATGTTAATACCCTAGGTCAATTATTTAATTTCATCACTTTCTTCCATAAATGTAAAAGGACTACCTATCTAAGGACGTTCTTAGAATAAGCAACCTTGAAGGAAACCAGAAGTTGGGCTAAAGTAGGTAGTTACCAGGTGGTGGGAACGGGGCCTCTACCAGGCACTTAAAATGCAGAGAATAAAATACAGTCCCTGGCCTCAGTGCGCTTCCAGTCTAATTGAGAATACCAGACAGGCACACAAAAAGGTAACTAAAAAACAAAACAGAAGATTGGTACAAGCAAGATCATCCATAAAGGTTTAGAGAGGGAAAACTAAAATATTGACAAGAAAAACTGCAAGAATAATTGGGCCATTCTGTAACCATATATTCTTAGAGTTTGAAAGGACCTTTCATGGAGGCTATGACAACTGTCTGCACTCAGAGGCACTATCCCTACCTGGAGCTACCCGTGCGTGTGGACATCTCCAGTCAGGAAACTTGCTTCGTGAGTCAGCTTATTCCGATTCTGTTGTCAAAATGGTCTTTCGGCATGTCTTCAAAATTGACTTTCTTTTACATTTCACTCAGAGGTCTCTTCGGGAGCTACAAACCCTTGGGAGCTACAAACATTTTGACCACTTTGCTCCTACTCAGTATTCTTCAAATAGTAAAAGAAATGTGTGTTGTCCCTAAGCTTTCTCCTTTCCAGGTAAGCTTTATCTACTAAATGTCTGTCACCATGTTTTCCTTGAGATGGGCCTGAAACTTGTCATCATTCCAAAGGGAATTCAAAACATGGTACCAAAAAGAATGTATGGCCTAGTCTTGGCCATTTCTATGTAGAGACAATGGCTCACATAGGGCAGGTTTTGGAAATTAGTTTGCAAAGGCAGGTGAGGGTCAGAGCATGAAGGTTCTTGAGTGTGGGGCTAAGTCTGTACTTCGTCTAGTGACAGAGAAGCCACCAAATATTGCCCAGGAGATGATTTACAGGTGGGAAGCACCTTTTCAAAACATGTCCCAGGTGTCAACCTTGACACCCAACTCACAGAAATCCAAATGAAATGGACTCCAATGCTACTCCTTATGGGAAAATGAAATTCAGTTATCAAGAAGTGGGGGTTGGCTGGAATTTTTCTTGTCACGTGTGAGCTGAGTGTACTTAATAATTGCATCTTGTTGACTAACATATTATTTCCTCATTCCGCACTGTTGCACCTCTGCTGAATAAGGATCCCTCCCTGTACCTTGCCTACAAAGCTTCCAGCATCCAACGCATTTTTGGGTGCTGCTGACTTACCGAACATTTGTGACAACCAAAGCCTCTTCCATTTCTATGTTTCACAGTCTGCTCCACCTGCTTCCAAACTTTGTTTCCTATAATCAGCTGCCTCTCCTTCAGGTTTTCTCTATAAACTTGATTACCCTCAGTTTATGATGCAAAGAATTTTGTTTCCCACCTCCCGCAGGGCTCTCGACTTGACTCTGCATATTCAACACCTAATCATTTGCCTGCCAAATGGAGAGAAATAGACTTCAGACTATGCCCTTTGACAGAACAGAAAGGTTGACAGATGCTCTCAGAAGCCCCGTTTCCCTTCTCCCTCCCCAATCAACTGCTGTGAGTCGTTGCTGAAGGGAATTCTGTGCCACTTTATTTCCCTACTGATATAGTTTCCACCGGAGAGATAGAAACAGCTATAACTAGTTTCTATTTATAAATGAGATTTTTCTTTATCTCCTTTATGCAAAGATTAATTCCATACTGATCTATAGAAAGAATTAATAGAAAAGGAAACTGAAAAAGTTAGAGCATTGAGTAAGGCATTAAAATAGTCCAGAAGTCATGTGATATTAAACTTGGGCTGCCGCAAGAGAGAACGGGAATGAAACAAGGGAATGCAGAAGAGGAAAATCAAATGAATAAACCTAATGAAAAGAAAACATGAGTCAAGGTGGAATCCAGCATTTTCCAGCCAGGTAACTGAGGTCATCCATTCATGTGCTAACCTGTGTGATAAACATGTATCAGGGGCTGAAGAAGAAGGGCTCTAGGTGCAGGGATATAGGAGTAGAAGGGTACAAGCTCCTACTTATGTTCTAGTGGGAGAAACAGACAGAACACAAATAAATGGTCAAGATAATTTCAGACAGCAACAAGTGCTGAAAAGACCGTGAAACAAAGTGAGGGAACATGGCTGGGTTGGGGAAGGCAGGGCCTGCTTTAGATTAGGCAATGAAATAAGGCTTCCTTTTGAAGCTGATAATGAAATAGAAATTAGGATAATATCAAGGTGGTGGCTGTGCAGATGCTCAGGGCAGATTATTCCAAAAGAAAGGTCAAGAAAAGCAAATGGCTTAAGAACAAACTAAGCATAATTGAGGGGGAAAAGACCTATGGGGCCCCATGCAGTGTGAGGATGAGGGGGTGGTGAAGTTGGGGAAGTGGTTAAACAGGAGGTCATGTAGAAATGAGGTGACAATGGTGATGGTTAGGTACAATGATTGTCCCTTTGTAAACACTCAGCAAATGACAATTATCATTCCGATATGGTTTGAATGTGTCCCCACCCAAATCTCATCTTGAATTCCCATGTGTTGTGGGAGGAGCCCAATAGGAGGTAATTGAATCATGGGGGCAGGTCTTTCCTGTGCTGTTCTCATGATAGTGAATAAGTCTCATGAGATCTGATGGTTTTAAAAAGGAGAGTTTCCCTGCACAAGCTCTCTTGCTGTCTTTACCTGCTGCCATCCATGTAAGACATGACTTGCTCCTCCTTGCTTTCCACCATGATTGTAAGGCCTCTCCAGCCATATGGAACTGTAAATCCATTAAGCCTCTTTTTCTTCTGTCTTGGGTATGACTTTATCAGCAGGGTGAAAAAAGACTAATATACATTCCTTATCCAATTATTATTATAGCTTCAGCTGGTTTGCGGCCTATGCTATACAGCTGGAGAATATAGCATGGACAGTAGGAATAAAAAATTAATCATTCCCCACAATCATATGAATTCAAAGTAAAAACAAGAAGCAAGTGATTTACATAATTGGAAGATGAAGAATCCTTGCTGTTATGAATATGATGAAAAGAATCCATAATTGCATATATTGCTGGTAGGAGTGTACATTTGCATAATTTTTAGAAATGTGAGTTAATGAACTCTACCAACAGCATTAAACATGTGTGCCTTTTGATTCAGATTCCATTTCTTAAAAATATTTAAGCATGGTAATAGTGAATTCAATTTGTGTGCAAATATTTCATTAAGAGGATATTCCTGTGATATTGAATGTCTTAAAGAAAACTGGAAACAACCTAAATGTTTATCAGCAAGGAGTGGTTACATTATTAAACTTGCACATATCTGACCACAGTTCAATCGTTGAAACTGCTGTTACTAAAGATATATTTATTGACACAGAAAGACATTTCTGATATCTTCCTTAACGAGAGAGAGTGTAGAAATATTATTGTGGTATGATTGCTGAGATGGACTTTATTGTCTGCTCACCATTTCATTGAGGGAACTCCCTCTTCCTCTTTTCCTAGTCCTGTGGGTGGCATGGGGTTTGGGACAAAGCACTTTACCAAATGGGGTATCCTCCTGCCACCATGATCAGCTCAGGAGTGAGCTTGTAATCCTGCTGGACCAACAAGAGTCCTCCCTGCTGTTTCTGCTCATGCTTACAGGAAAACAGCATTCTCTTTTGCTGGGAGATTTTCAACTAAAGCCATTCCATCTTCTTGAAAGAGGCCATCATTGCCATGTCATGTTGTGAGCCAACCTGGTTTGAGCCCCTGTAATTAGCAGTGTCACCCACTGGGCTTTTCAGTTGTATGAGGGAGTGAATTCATTTTCTACTTAGAACAGTTTGACTTAACCTTCTGTGTTTTGAAACTGAAAGAATCATAGCCAATAAGAAACCACTTTTTTAGTGAAAGTACATAGAAAAGCACCTGGGAGGATCTAAACCAACACACTGATGATGGTTATTTGCAGATTTGTGGATCTTGTTTTCTATATTAAGCATATGATATTTTGTAATTTTCTTTTAGTGAATAGAACTCACTTCATGTCCAACAAAAAGAAGAAGTTAAAATGGGGTAGCAGGAGAAGACATAAGGTTTGGGTCAAGATTTAGAGAATCCAAGAGTTCTGTTTCAACCATGTTAGTTTGAAACACATGCTACACACTCAAATGGTGACCCTGAGTGGGACCTTGTCTACCTGACTTCAGAGCTCAAAGAAGGAAATTGCCACCAAGATATAAAATTGGGATTATTCATTCTACAGAATGTATTTAGGCAAGCAGAGCCTCAGATAGAAATGGAGACCTAAGGGATGCCAACACGGAAACTCTACCAGAGGAGAAAAGTCAGCCCAATCAGTAAAGACAGAATAAAGGAAAAACCACTGTGGAATGAGACAAACCTGGGAGGATGTCATGGAGAGGAGAGAGTGCTTCAAAAAGGAAGGAGTTGTCCGTGGTGCTGATTGCTGCAATTTGGTCAATGAAGACCAGGACCGAGCAAGACATGGGATCCAGCCAGCTCGTGACAGATGACTGATATGGTTTTGCTGTGTCCCCACCCAAATCTGATCTTGATTTGTAGCTCCCATAATTCCCAGGTGTCATAGGAAGAACGTGGTGGGAAGTAATTGAATCATTGGGGCAGGTCTGTCCCATGCTGTTCTCTTGATAGTGAATAAGTCTCAGGAGATCTAATGGTTTGATAAAGGGGAATTCCTCTGCACAGACTCTCTCGTCTGCCACTATGTAAGAAGTGCCTTTGCTCTGGCTTCATCTTCCACCATGATTTTGAAGTCTTGCCAGCCATGTGGAACTATAAGTCCATTAAACCTCTTTTTCTTTATAAATTACCCAGTCTTAGGCATTGCTTTATTAGCAGTATGAGAACATGCTAATACAATAACATTGAGGAGAGTAATTTCAGACAGATGTGTGAACAGAGCACAGATAGAGTAAATCCAAGAAAGAAAAGGGAACTGAAATCAAATTCTCAATTACAGTGAACTGGAGAATGATTTTACTGTGAGGAGATCTAAGAATAGAGCCTTCGTGTTGAGAGGGAATGGTGTAGGGGGTCAGATTCTGTCATTTGTATATTTCAGTATAGGAAATACTAGAGCATATTTGTGGGTTGATAAGAAGATGTTGAAGGAAGATTATGAACTTTCAAGGAAGGAAGGGCTTAATTGTAGGCTTGAAAGAATAAGGAAGTGGAATTTATAATACAAGTGAAGAGATTAACCTTATATAAGAGGAGGAAGTGAAAGCAGAGAGAGTGAATATAGATTAAGGTAGATTGGTAGTTTCAAAAGTGATAAAATAAGAGAGTTTCCTTCTAATCATTTCTAACCAATTTCTCAGTGCGGTGTGAAACAAGATCATCATCCAAGTGTAAAGTGTTAAAGAGGGAAAGGCTGAAATAGTTGTTTTTGAGCAATGAGAGAATGTAGTGGTATTTTTAGGTTTTCTTGAGGGTTCACTTGAGACTTACTGACATGAATTCAAGTCAGAATGTGTTAGTCAATTCTCATACTGCTATGAAGAAATACCCAAGACTGGGTAATTTATAAAGAAAAAGAGGTTTAACTGACTCACAGTTCCACATGGCTGGGAAGTCATCACAATCATGGCAGAAGATGAAGGAGGAGCAAAGGCATGTCTTACATAGTGGCAGACAAGAGAGTGCGTGCAGGGGAACTCCCCTTTATCAAACAATCAGATCTCATGAAACTTATTCACTATCACAAGAGCAACACAGGAAAACCTGGCCCCATGATTCAATTACTTCCCACCCGGTCCCTCCCATGACATGTGGGGATTATGGGAGCTACAGTTAAAGATGAGATTTGGGTACGGACACCGCCAAACCATATCAGAGACCAATGACGAATGCTTGTTGGTTGAAACTGCCAGTAATTTGATCACAAATTAATACTAATAAAATGAATCTTTTAAAATTATCTGGCCTAGTCATTCACAAAATAAAAGCATCCATTGAAACATCCTTAACTGATAGTTGGTCACTAATAGAATGTCTTCTATACTGGTATTAGTTACAACAACTTCTGCCTACCCCTGAAAGTTCACAAAATGGAAACATCCTAATTATGCAATAAGTACAATCTTTGTTGCTATATTGATATGGACTTGATGTCTGGTTTTGTCATGAACAGGCCATGTAGCAGGGCTGGCCACCTCTGAGTCTTGGTTTTCTCATTTCTAAAGGAGAAAAATCACATTTACCATGAGGGATGTTAAACTGAGATTGCAGTCAGCACTCCATATCTGTGAGTTTCTAATCTGCAGATATGAAGGCTGGCTGTGCTAAGGCATTTTGTATCTGGGATTAGAACAACTGCAGATCCTTGCAAGGTCCTGGAACCAATCCACTGTAGATAAGACAGGCTCCAGCACCCCCAAGGAAAACAAGTTTGGAGCCTGCTCTGTATATAGTTTCATAGGAGGCGGCACAGGTAAGTCCAGGCACGCTTCTCCTAAGCTCCTGCAGATACCAGCAGTGAATGAGCTGAGAAGGAAATTAAAAATGACCCATCTCACAGCCATGGCTCTATTTTTCCTCCTCACTGCCTTTTCCTCCAACAATCTGATAATGGGGGAGGGGGGTAGTGACTTGGGATGCTTCCATAGATGTGAGGAACTTAGTAACACCAGAGTCACACAAAAGTGAACGATGCCTTCCCCAGCAGAGGCCCATGAGTCACAGGGGAGCTTCACAGAACTCAGCTTAGATTTCTCTTGGGCTTTACATGGTTAACTTCAAGGAAGCTTGAAAAGTCCAGGTTCATATGACAGGAGTCAGTGTGTCAAAGATTCTATCAAGGTATTCCCTGAACTAACACAAGAAGTGATCTTCCTCTTGAAACCTTAGAGAAAAGCAAACCATGGCAGGAATCACCCAACATTTTATTGTAAGAGGTCTCTGAATCTATAAAATGCCTGTTAAACAAAAGTGTCAAAATGCTCTCAAATCAGCAGTTCTAGTACCCATGATGGAAGTCTCCGTCATGTGGACTATGTTACTCCAGGGATAAGTTATCTTCTGATGGGACACTGGATTCTGACTTCTATGATGTCGACTTCTTGATGAATCCCAACTTCCATCTTCCTTTCTCCCCACCCTCGAGCTATGAATGGGAACATCCAAGGGCACAAACGTTCTTCATTTTCACTCATGGGAAAGTTGTGAGAGCCATATATTGACAGAAGGTTACAGCCTTAAAGCAAATTGACACTCAGACCAACTGCCTAATTTTTTTCAGTAGTTCTACAGGATCCTAGAGTGGTGAAGTGGCTACTCAAATGCATTCAGCAAGTTAAAAACTCAACTGGGGGCCAGGCACAGTGGCTCATGCCTGTAATCTCAGCACTTTGGGAGGCCAAGGTGGGTGGATCATGACGTCAGGAGTTCAAGACCAGCCTGGCCAAGATGGTGAAACCCCATCTCTACTAAAAATACAAAAATTAGCTGGACATGGTGGCCACCTGTAATCCCAGCTACTCGGGAGACTGAAGCAGAGAATCACTTGAACCCAGGAGGCAGAAGTTCCAATGAGCCAAGATCACGCCACTGCTCTCCAGCCTAGGCAACAGAGCAAGACTCCATTAAAAAAAAAATCTAAACTGGGAAACATAAGCCAAGGGCCAAGACCCTGTAGAATTTATTTTCCATGACTACTTCCTTATTCCTTGTATAATAATAATAATTTAAAAAAACATGTCACCCCTAGTTTCAGGACTTTTGCATTCAAATTAACTTTAGTCTCATAGCTCAAATTTAACAGAAATGTTCATAGTGATAGTTCATAGATATGGCAGAAAATCTTTCTTCAAATATCTCTTCTATGCTATTTTTTTCATGAAGTCTTCAATAATTACAATAAAAAAAAATCAAGAAAACTGGGCTCCTTGGCGGAGCTTTTCTGGTGCACACATGGCAATGCAGTGCTCTCAGGGTATGTCTCAGGTTAGCATTTCCTCACTTTCTTAAAGGCCAGCCTGAGGTGATGCCTAATGCATTGGAATTGTGGTCATAAATTTAGTTCACTCTTGTAGCCAATAGTAAGAATTGTGGCTGCCTGGACCACTGTTTCCCTCGGCAAGAGCAGCTGAGATGGAGAGTGGACCCTAGGCGGCCACCCCAGCTCTCATGATTGATCCAAAGAGAGTTGCATAATCAAAATTGATTTGATCAGTTTCTCTCCCAGTAATTTAAAATTTGGAATAAAAAGACCCAGAGACTAAGAACACTGGGGATGAGATCCATTAATGGCAGCATGCAAGAGGCAATAGCCCTTCGGTTCCCTTGCTTGGCCAAGATGCTCCATGCTGTGAGACAATTAACTATCCAGGGAGGAAAGAAATAAAATTGCCTCTCTTATCACACCCCAAAATCAACTACAGATGGATTAAAACATTCAACGTAAAGGAAGCAAAACAAACTACAAAAGCACTGGTGAAAAAAAACAAAAAACCCTAACAAACTCAACTTAAAAAATGTAAAACTTCTGTGCTACAAAAGATAGTCCTAACACATTACAGTGTGAGTGACAGAATGGATGGGAATCGTCACTCTACACATATCTGATCAAAGATCAATACACAATCATACAACAATAGCCTCAAACCCATCATCATGTATACACTGGAAATAGTCAAAGAGAATGCATTGGCCATTTTCAGAGCATGGATTGCAATCATTCCTGTAAGAGTGAGTCTTGATGACTTTACGGATGAGGGGGTAGGACGTACAAGGAAAATGGAGCAGGAAAGACGGGATTTGGGAGAGCAAATCAGCCTCTGCTGTGGTCTAGACAAGATAGCTTGCCAAAGGAAAGATAAAGTCAAGTGGAGACACTGCAGGAATGTCTTAAAGGATAACCAACAGGGTGGGACGGGTATCTGAGGGTGGAGGTAAAAGAAGGCGTTATCAAGGACAATGCCCAGTTCAGCTCTGGGGAAGATAAAGGCAGCCTTTACTGAGAAGCAAATCATGGGGCAGGAAGGAATTTGGGCTTTGGGTGTCACCATCATTTATTTTTAAATACTTAAGCAGAGACAGCACAATCAATACATGTGTAAGGGTTAGTTTTCATCTGTGTATCCTGGGGGTGTTGGTTAATATTTGAACTATTCTAATCTAGAATATACACTTCACAAACCACACTGGAACATCTACAAACTCTTTAACTTGTCTTACTTAGGGTCAACACCAGAGTTTGTGTATTAGCATAACAGACGCTAGAAATCATCTTTCACCAGTGAAATGAAAGCCATTTGAGACACACCAACTGGAGAGACGTGCTGCATGGACCGTACCTTGTTGCATGAACAGGGTATAACAATCTGACAACTACAGGATGCTTAGAGCTCCTTGTGGGCCTATGTCTGCCACTCACAGAAAATTCACGCACGTAGTCCTGATAAGCAGGTTCACTAAATCCTGCTGGTGATACTGCTCCTCTCTCCCAAGTAAACCTTTCATGCAAGGACTTCATCAAAGAGCCTAAAAGCATGTAGAAAGCCTGGGCGTCATCGACAGAAGGCTGGATCCCTTTATGCCTTCATCCCTTTATGCCTTGCTTCTGATCATGTTTCTAGACATGGCAGAATTCAGTGTGATTCTTGCTTCCCTGGTAACATACCACATGGTAACTAGGTTGTAGAAAGAAAGACGTTAACCATCATCTACTTCTTACTATCAGAAGCTATCAACTTTTGTGATAAAAAAAAGTAACAAAAGTGAGAAAAACCAAAGAGCATGAAATTTGAGGTGCTCTGTAGACTTTCACGTGGCAGTTACAAATAGGCAGTTGGATATATAGGTCTAAAGTTTAAGAATATATAATTTGGGGCCCTAAAAATATAGTTGATATTTAAAGCAATAGGATTGGTGAGTTTGCCAGGTGAACAAGTGCAGAGAAAAAGAAAGAATGTGATCAAGATTTGAAGAGCCCCAATATTTAAAAATAGTGTAGAAGAAAGAAAATTAGTAAAGGGCCAATGGAAGGAGGCAGAGAATTAGCAAAAACCCAGGAGAAGAGAATGTTATGGAAGCCAAAGCAAGAGAAGCATTTAGGAAGAAAAGACGTGGCCAGCTGTGCCACATTTATACAAAATCAAAACCTTTGGGTTTTGTATAAGATTTGGATTTGGAGGGGAGAACCTGTTCTGCAACCCCATAGTGTGTCTGATACCATGTCTGCTTATCTGTGAGCCCACCAGCTGTCTTACATAGCCCATTACATACTAGGTGGTCTGTAAATTATAATTGAGCTACAGTAGCACTTTGCAATCACAGAAACAGACTTTCATATAAATAGCCTTCATTCTATGCATGAAAATGTTCTGAAAGAGGCAACACTTACCTAATTTATTTATTATCTGTGTGAACAAATCAAGATAGAGTGTTCACAGAGATCAAGCTTCTCACATCACAGAGAAAAGATAAAATAGGTTGAACAACATGTCATGACGTGAAAATAGCTCCAAAATATTTGAAAAAAAAAAAAAAAGATGTGAGTATGGTACATCAGTCACATAAAAAAAAAAACAAAAGTGATATGTGTTTGCTTCTTTATTGTTTTTAATGTCAATTGCATAGAAAAAAACAGAATGAGTTTACAAAGCTAATTGTAACAATAATGACTTCTGGGAAGAGCATGGATGTGAGGGTTACATGATTTAAGAATATAGGTAATTTTTAAAAATAAGCCTTATGTATGCTCATTGATGAAATGTGTAAATAGGTATAAATGACAGATTAAAGTCCTCCATAACCTCATGACCTAGAGATAACTGTTGTTAATATTTTGGCATAGGTGGAGGATCATCATGGCGGAGGGGAGGAAGGACTAGACTGCAGCTCTGACTCGCACAGACAGAGCAGTGTGCAGAGGCATGGTGAATTTTAGCTCCGGAACGACTGGAGGAGCAAGCCAGGAAACCCGAGAGGACCCACAGACCCTCTGAAGGAAGTGGATTGCACCTGCAAGACCCGAAGACACCCCAAACACTACTGTGAATGCCCAAACTGAGGAAGTGGGAAAGAGAGTTCCTCCACCCCGGAACACACTCCCCTACTGGGGAAACTGATGGTCTAGTTTGTGGGAGAAGTTTCTGACCTTACCTGGAGCTGAGTCAATTTAGAGAGCCAAGCGAAATATGGGGGTAGAGGAAGCAGCGGGAAAGCCCCTGGGAGCTCACTGGGTCCCCAAGCAGACCATTCCTGCCTGGCACCACAGGGATCCATCAGGAGGGTGGCCAGAGGCACAGGGAAAACGCAACAGGGAGAAGGAAGTCTCCAGCTGAAGTTTGTAACAATTTGAACCAGGTGAGAAGCTTCAGCTGAACTTTGTAACAATTTGAACCAGGTGAGAAGGTTCCCGGCCAGAACTTGGGGGAGGGCAGGAATCTACCATGCAGACTCCATAGGCAAGGAAGGAACTCAGACTTTTCTTTCTCATCTGAGAGTCAGGTAGGCTGGGCAAGGTCTCAGCCCTGCACGCCGTCCTCCTGGAAACAGATTTGGAGCTGTTGTGGGGGGCAGAGTGGGAGTGAGACTGGCCCTTCAGATTACATGGGAATGGGGTGAGACCTGTGGCAGCCGGCTTTCCCCCACTTCCCTGACAACCTGCATGACTCAGCAAAGGCAGCCATAATCCTCCTAGGTACACAACTTCCTTCACCTGGGAACCTCATTCCCATCCCCCACAGCAGCTGCAGCAAGACCTGCCTAAGGAGAGTCTGAGCTCAGACACGCCTAGCCCTGTCCCCACCTGATGGTCCTTCCCTACCCACCGTGGTAGCAGAAGACAAAGGGCATATACTCTTGGGAGGTCTACGGCCCCACCCACCACCTGATCCTCCCTACACTACCACAGCTGATGCTTTCTGAAAAACGCCACCTTCTGGCAGGAGGCCAACCAGCACAAAAATAGTGCATTAAACCACCAAAGCTAAGAACCCTCAGAGACCATCTCAACCCACTGCCACCTCCACTAGAACAGATGCTGGTATCCATGGCTGAGAGACCCACAGATGGTCCACTTGACAGGACTCTGTGCAGACAACCCCCAGTACCAGCCCAGAGCCGGGTAGACTTGCTAGGTGGCTAGATCCAGAAGAGAGAGAACAATCGCTACAGCTTGGTTCTCAGGGAGCCACATCCATAGGAAAAGGTGGACAGTACTATATCAAGGGAACACCCTGTGGGACAAAAGAATCTGAACAACAGCCTTTTCTTTAACAAGGAAATCCAAAAAACAATACAAGAAGTGAAGGGAGAAATGTCCAAGGAAATAGATAGCATAAAGAAAAAACAATCAAAACTTCAGGAAACATTGGACACACATATAGAAATGCAAAATGCTCTGGAAAGTCTCAGCAATATAATTGAACAAGTAGAAGAAAGAAATTCAGAGCTCGAGACAAGGTCTTCAAATTAACCCAATCCAACAAAGACAAAGAAAATATGAACAAAGCCTCCAAGAAGTCTGGAGATTATGTTAAACAACCAAACCTAAGAATATTCGGTGTTCCTGAGGAAGAAGAGAAATCTAAAAGTTTGGAAAACATATTTGGGGGAATAATAGAGGAAAACTTCCCCAGCCTTGCTAGAGATCTAGACATCCAAATACAAGAAGCACAAACAACACCTGGGAAATTCATCACAAAAAAGATCATTTCCTAGGCACATTGCCACCAGGTTATCTAAAGTTAAGAGAAAGGAAAGAATCTTAAGAGCTGTGGGCAAAAGTACCAAGTAACCTATAAAGGAAAACCTATCAGATTAACAGCAGATTTCTCAGCAGAAACTCTAAAAGCTAGAAGGGATTGGGGCCCTATCTGTAGCTTCCTCAAACAAAACAATTATCAGCCAAAAATTTTGTATCCAGCTAAATGAAGTATCATATATAAAGGAAAGATACAGTCTTTTTCAGACAAGCAAATGCTGAGACAATTCGCCACTACCAAGCCACCACTACAAGAACTGCTAAAATGAGTTCTAAATCTTGAAACAAATCCTGGAAACACATCAAATCGGACCTCTTTAAAGCATAAATCTCACAGGACCTATAAAACAAAAATATAATTTAAAAGCAAAAAACAACAACAAAAAAAACAAGGTACACAAGGAACAAATAGAATGATGAATGGAATGGTACCTCACATCTAAATACTAACATTGAATGTAAATGGCCTAAATGTTCCACTTAAAAGATAGAGAACTGCAGAATGGGTAAGAACTCACCAGCCAACTAGCTGCTGCCTTCAGGGGACTCACCTAACACATAAGGACTCACATAAACTTGAAGTAAAGAGGTGGAAAAAGGCATTTCATGCAAATGGACACCAAAAGTGCGCAGGGGTAGCTATTCTTATATCAGACAAAACAAACTTTAAAGCAACAGCAGTTAAAAGAGACAAAGAGGGACATTATATAATGGTAAAATGCCTTGTCCAGCAGGAAAATATCACAATCCTAAACATGCATGTACCTAACACTGGAGCTCCCAAATTTATAAAACAATCACTAATATACCTAAGAAATGAAATAGATAGCAATGCAATAATAGTGGGGGACTTCAATACTCCACTGACAGCACTAGACAGAAAGACAACAAAGAAACAATGGATTTAAACTATGCTTTGGAACAAATGGACTTAACATATATATATAAAGAACATTTCATCCAACAACCGAAGAAGTCACATTCTATTCAACAGTGCATGGGACTTTCTCCAAGAAGGACCATATGATTGGCCACAAAACAAGCCTCAACAAATTTAAGAAAATTGAAATTACATCAAGCACTCTCTCAGACCACAGTGGAAAAAACTGGAAATCAACTCCAAAAGGAACCTTCAAAACCATGCAAATACATGGAAATTTAAAAACCTGCTCCTGAATGATCATTGGGTCAAAAACGAAATCAACATGGAAATTAAGAAATTCTTCCTACTGAACAACAATAATGACACAACCTATCAAAGCCTCTGGGAAACAGCAAAGGCAGTGCTAAGAGGAAAGTTCATATCCCTAAACACCTACATCAAAAAGACTGAAAGAGCACAAAGTGACATTCTAAGGTCACCTCAAGGAGCTAGAGAAACAAGAACAAACCAAAGCCAAACCCAGCGGAAGAAAGGAAATAACCTAGATCAGAGCAGAACTAAATGAAATTGAAACAGAAAAAATACAAAAGATAAATGAAATGAAAAACTGGTTCTTTGAAAAGATATATAAAATTGATAGACCATCTTGGTTAATCTTTAACCAAAGAAAGAAGAGAGAAAATCCAAAGAACCTCATTAAGAAATGAAACAGGAGATATTACAACTGACAACACATAAATACAAAAGATCATTCAAGGCCACTATGAACACCTTTATGCACATAAACTAGAAAACCTAGAAGACATGGATAAATTCCTGGAAAGATACAACCCTCCTAGCTTAAATCATGAAGAATTAGATACCCTGATCAGACCAATAACAAGCAGCAAGATTGAAATGGTAATAAAAAATTACCAACCAAAAAATGTCCAGGACCAGACGGATTCACAGCAGAATTCTATCAGACATTCAAAGAAGAGTTGGTACCAATCCTTTTGACACAATTCCACAAGATGAAGAAAGAGGGAACCCTCCCTAATTCATTTTATGAAGCCAGCATCACCCTAATACCAAAATGAGGAAAGAACATAACCAAAAAAGAAAACCACAGACCGATATCCCTGATGAAAATAGATACTAAAATCTGTAATAAAATACTAGCTAACTGAATCCAACAACATATCAAAAAGATCATCCACCATGATCAAGTGGGTTTCATACCAGGGATGCAGGGTTAGTTTAACATGCACAAGTCAATAAATGTGATATACCACATAAACAGAATTAAAAACAAAAATCACATGATTGTGCAGAATGTGTCAAATGCAGAAAAAGCATTCAACAAAATCCAGCATCCTTTATCATTAAAACGCTCAGTAAAATCAGCATACAAGGGATATACCTCAATGTAATGAAAGCCATCTATGACAAACCCACAGCCAACATAATACTGAATGGAGAAAAGTTGAAAGCATTCCTTCTGAGAACTGGAACAAGACAAGGATGCCCACTCTCACCACTGCTCTTCAACATAGTACTGGAAGTCCAAGCCAGAGCAATCAGACAAGAGAAAGAAATAAAGGGCATCCAAACTAGTAAAGAGGAAGTCAACTGTCACTGTTTGCTGATGATATGATCGTTTATCTAAAAAACCCTAAAGACCCTTCCAAGCTCCTAGAACTGATAAAAGAATTCAGCAAAGTTTCTGAATTCAAGATTAATGTACACAAATTACTAGCTCTGCTATACACCAACATTGACCAAGCAGAGAATCAAATCAAAAATTCAATCCCTTTTACAACAGCTGCAAAAAATAAAAATAAAATAAAATATGTCTGTTGGCTACATAAATGTCTTCTTTTCAGAAGTTTCTGTTCATATCCTGCCCACTTTTTCATGGGGTTGTTTGTTTTTTTCTTGTAAATTTATTTAAGTTCTTTGTAGATTCTGGATACTAGCCCTTTGTCAGATGGATAGATTGCAAAAATTTTCTCCCATTCTGCAGGTTGCCTGTTCACTCTGATGATAGTTTCTTTTGCTCTGCAGAAGCTCTTTAGTTTAATTAGATCCCATTTGTCTATTTTGGCTTTTTTTGCCATTGCTTTTGGTGTTTTAGTCATGAAGTCTTTGTCCATGCAAAAATGCTCATCATCACTGGTCATCAGAGAAATGGAAATCAAAACCACAATGAGATACCATCTCACTCCAATTAGAATGGCGATCATTAAAAAGTCAGGAAACAACAGATGCTGGAGAGGATGTGGAAAAATAAGAATGCTTTTATACTGTTGGTGGGAGTGTAAATTAGTTCAACCATTGTGGAAGACAGTGTGGCAATTCCTCAAGGATCTAGAATTAGAAATACCAATTGACCCAGCAATCCCATTACTGGGCATATACCCACAGGATTATAAATCATTCTACAATAAAGACACATGCACATGTATGTTTATTGCAGCACTATTCACAGTAGCAAAGACTTGGAAACAACCCAATGAATTAAGAAAATGTGGCACATATACACCATGGAATACTATGCAGCCATAAAAAAGGATGAGTTCATGTCCTTTGCAGGGACATGGATGAAACTGGAAACCATCATTCTAAGCAAACTATTACAAGGACAGAAAACCAAACACCGCACGTTCTTACTCATAGGTGGGAGTTGAACAATGAGAACACATGGACACAGGGCAGGGAACATCACACACTGGGGCTGGTCAGGGGGTGGGGGGCTTGGGGGCAGATAGCATTAGCAGAAATACATAATGTAAATGACGAGTTGACAGGTGCAGCAAACCAACATGGTACATGTATACCTACGTAACAAACCTGCACATTGTATACATGTACCCTAGAACTTAAAGTATAATAAAAATAAATAAATAAATAAATAAATAAATAAAATACTTTGGAATATACCTAACCAAGGAGGCGAAAGACCTCTACAAGGAAAACTACAAAACACTGCTGAAAGAAATCATAGATGACACAAACAAATGGAAACACACCCTATGCTCATGGATAGGTAGAATCAATATTGTGAAAATGACTATACTACCAAAAGCAATCTACAAATTCAATGCAATCCCCATTACAAAACCACCATCATTCTTCACAGAATTAGAAAAAACAATTCTAAAATTCATATGGAACCAAAAAAGAGCCCATATAGCCAAAGCAAGACTAAGCAAAAAGAACAAATCTGGAGGAATTACACTACCTGATTTCAAACCATACTATAAGGTCATAGTCATGAAAACAGCATGGTACTGTTATAAAAATAGGCACATAGACCAATGTAATAGAATAGAGAACCCAGAAATAAACCCAAATACTTACAGACAACTGATCTTCGACAAAGCAAACAAAAACATAAAGTGGGGAAAGGACATCCTTTTCAACAAATGGTGCTGGGTTAATTGGCTAGCCACATATAGGAGAATGAAACTGGATCCTCATCTCTCACCTTATACAAAAATCAACTCAAGATGGATTAAGGACTTAAATCTAAGACCTGAAACTCTAAAAATTCTAGAAGATAACATTGGAAAAGCCCTTCTAGACATTGGCTTAGGCAAAGATTTCATGACCAAGAACTGAAAAACAAATGCAATAAAAACAAAGATAAACAGCTGAGACTTAACTAAAGAGCTTTTGCACAGCAAAGGGAACAGTCAGCAGAGTAAACAGACAACCCACAGAGTGGGAGAAATATCTTCACAATCTATATATCTGACAAAGGACTAATATCCAGAATCTACAAGGAACTCAAACCAATCAGCAAGAGAAACAATCCCATCAAAAAGTGGGCTAAGGACATGAATAGACAATTCTTGAAAGAAGATATACAAATGACCAACAAACATGAAAAAATGCTCAACATCACTAATGATCAGGGAAATGCCAATCAAAACCACAACGTGATACCACCTTCCTCCCGCAAGAATGGCCATAATCAAAAAAATCAATGATGCTGTGATCAGGGAACACTTCTACACTGTTAGTGGGAATGTAAACTAGCACAACCACTATGGAAAACAGTGTGGAGATTCCTGAAAGAACTAAAACTAGAACTACCATTTGATCCAGCAATCCCACTACTGGGTATCTACCCAGAGGAAAAGAAGTCATTATCATCAGAGTGAACAGGCAACCTACAGAATAAGAGAAAAATTTTGCAATCTATCCATCTGACAAAGGGATCATATCCAGAATCTGCAAAGAACTTTAACAAATTTACAAGAAAGAAACAAACAACACTGTCAAAAAGTGGGTGAAGGATATGAACAGACCCTTCTCAAAAGAAGACATTTATGTGGCCAGCAGACACATGAAAAAATGCTCATCATCACGTCATTAGAGAAACGCAAATCAAAGCCTCAATGAGATACCATCTCACACAGTTAGAATGGCATCCTTTGAAAAGTCAGGAAACAACAGGTGCTGGAGAAGATGTGGACAAATAGCAACGCTTTTTTTTTTTTTTTTTTTGGTGGGAGTGTAAATTTTTTGTTTTTTGTTTTTTTGTTTGTTTGTTTGTTGATATGGAGTCTTCCTCTGTTGCCCAGGCTAGAGTGCAATGGCATGATCTCAGCTCACTACAACCTCTGCCTCCTGGGTTCAAGCAATTCTCCTTCCTCAGCCCCCCGAGTAGCTGGGATTACAGGTGCTTGCCACCACGCCCAGCTAATTTTTGTATTTTCAGTAGAGACAGGGTTTCACCATCTTGGCCAGGCTGGTCTCAAACTCCTGACCTCGTGATCCACCCGCCTTGACCTCCCAAAGTGCTGGCATTACAGGTGTGAGCCGCCATGCCCAGCCAATTAATGTCACTTTTTATGCATACATTATTGTCTGCATCTGGAACTAACCCTTTGGATGTGTTTTTGAAGCTACAATTATTAAATCGAAGAATCTTAATATCACTGTATATCTTGACAAATATTGTAAAACAGCTTTAAAAACAGTTGCACCAATTTATTTTTCCACTAACAATGAGAGGAATAGTTGTGTCTGGGCTCAGATCAACGCTGAATATGATTTGGGCTTCTCATTTTTGCTGATTTATAGTTGACCAATATCTCTTTTAGAATTGTTGAAATAAAACCTTGTTGTTTATTTATGACACATTTCCATTTCCTATGAATCACTGATGTAGAGTCTTCTCTGCCAAGTGTGTAGACTCCGATAGTTTAAGGCTATGAACTCAATGTCTGTGAAATTTCTGGCATTTTTCCCTAGTTTATTTTTTTGCTTTTTATTTTGTTTGTAAAACTTTTTTTTTTTTTTTTACAAAATTGTATTTGTATGTTGTCAAGTAAGCAATCTAAGCAATGGAAAAATCACAAATGAAAATGCCCATGTATTTGTTAGGTGTGGTCCCTTGTTCCAGTTTGCTCATAATCTACTGTATTCGTCAGGGTTCTCTAGAGAAGCAGAAGGATCTATATGGACATATAGAAAGAGGTTTATCATGAGGGATGGGTTCATGCCATTATGGACACTGATAAACAAGATTAACTAACATCTCAAGAAGTTATCGGCTACACAGTGGCTCATACCTATAATCCCAGCACTTTGGGAGGCTGAGGCAGGCAGATCACTTGAGCCCAGGAGTTCAAGACCAGCCCGAGCAACATAGTAAAACCCTGTCTCTGCAAAAATACAAAAATTAGCCAGGCATGATGGCGCGCGCCTGTAACCCCAGCTACTCGGGAAGCTGAGGTGGGAGGATGGATGGAGCCTAGAGGTCAACACAGCAGCGAGCTGAGATTGCACCACCACTCTCCAGCCTAGGGGACAACATGAGACCCTGTCTCAAGAAAAAACAAATAAAAAGAAGTTATGCTTCCCCCTGGCCTATATAATCTGCCATCTGCAAGCTGGTGTTCCAGGAAAGCTGGTGGTGCAGATTCCAGGCCAAACCCAAAGGTCTGAGAACCAGAAGCACCAATGTCTAAGGGCAGGAGAAGGAGGAGGTCTCAGCTCAGGGAGAGTCAATTCCCCCTCCTCTGCCTTTGTTCTGTTCAGGCCCTCAGTGGACCGGATGGTGCCCACCCACACTGGGAAGGGCAATCTTTTTACCCATCCACTGGTTGGATTGGTCATCTCTGCCAGAAAAGACCTCGCAGACATGCCCAGGAAAAATACTTGGGCAGCTACCTGGACATCCCTCGGCCCAGTCACACTGATGTGAAGTTAACCCTCACATCTTCTGAAGGGAAGCAATATCGTTTTTAAGGCAGTCTCACAGATGACCAGGTAAGAATATAGCTTCCTGAGATCTTAATTTACCATATATCTCCCATTTTACCCCTTTCTCAACCTAAATAATGTGTACATTCTGTGCTTCCTTGCCTGGGGAAGGTTATTTTCTAAAACCTTAAAACATTCAGAAAAAAATTAAAAACTGCATCTGGAAATCATGTAAGAAGGACTGGCAGCGAGCCTTCCTAAATGAAGTGTGAATAGTCTACTGGTCCCATGAACACTGGGAACTGTATGCAGCCTCTTGGAAGGTCCCACATCTAGGACAGCTTTGAGGGAATCAAATTCAACATCTCAGGAAAGCCAGATCCAGGCTCTAGTTCCCCGGGTCCGAAGTTAACCAGCCCACACCTCTAGGGGGTGGATTATGTGGGCTGAGGACACTGGCACCCCTCAGTGGGTATCGGTGTGATTAGATGACCAGCAACACACTGACCACAGGACACGCAGCATCAAGCCTGCCACCAGGAGCCCTGAGAGTGAACCCGGTGGCTGTTGCTGCCCAGAGGGTGAAATGGGAGGAGACGAGGAGTCAGCATCGTTTCAGCTGGCTTTAAAAAAACAGTCTTTATTGTATATATCTTGGAACTGAAGTTTGTAGACCAGAGTTTATTACTCCTCCAGCCAGACCATGATGGAGCCACTGAAACCACATTAAGGCATTAAGACTTTTATCACCATCCAGGGCAATCAGCCAGTGATAGTCTCTGGGAAGCTCAAATGGGGGGCAGGTGGTGTGATAGGAGGGAGGCTGGCCTCACAGAGCTTGAGTCAAAATTATCTGAGAGCTAATATCCAAGGGGAAAAACAGACATAAATATGATCAGATTATGTGCTTAGAATCCATTCAAAGGGGCTAAGCTTTAGGAAGGAAGTTTACAGCACAGCCAGCCAAGAACCCCAGGCCAGAGGAAGGGAAAGTGACAAGAGGGGGTGCAGAGCTCACGGAGTCCTCTGAAAGTGGAGGCAGACACAGAAACTTGATTGAGTCTTTTCTTCCTCCTGCAAACCTGCTCTGCAGGGCAGAGAGAGGTGGGGATTTGCCACAATGCACCCCTTGAAGGGCCTGGCCCACGGGGTTGTGTTCCAATGTGAGGGGCAAGTTTCCATCATTCCTCAGAGCCTCATCCTTCATAAAGGCCGGTAGCTCTGTGGGAGGCCAGCACTCTCTCTATATTTATTTGTTCTCAGTCCAGACAAGGGGCCTGAAGTGGAGGAAGTGGAGGAAAACCTCCAGGGGATGGCCAGAGATGGGATGGAAAGAAGTGGGGAGTGTGCACAGATGCAGAAAAATGGAATAAGAAAGGCACTTTAGGAGCCCAGGCCACATGCTCCTCAGGAAGCTGGGGGCTGTGCTGGGAGCTCCTCCAGAGACCAAGGCCAGGAGGTCAGTGGGCCCCACAGTGCCTAGAAGCAGCGTCCGTGGGCTGCCAGCTGCTGGTGGACAATGGTTCTCAAACCCGCTCGAGTGTCAGGAGGGCTTGTTAGACCTGGGCTGCGGGGTCCCGTCCCCCATGTTTCAGCTTCAGCAGATCTAGTGTAAGGCCCAGATATTTGCATCTGTAACAAGTTCCATGGTGAAGCTGATGCCTCTGGCACAGGCATCACACTGTGAGTACCGGAGGGTGGGGAACGACATAGCTTGCCTCACGCAGAAGACCCCTTACAGGTATGAGCCATGACACCAACCGAGGAAGGACCTGTGTTCCTGCTCCTGGTGGCACCACCACCAGCATCACCCCAATCTCATTATAAATGCACCCTGAGGCTCAGCCTCGCAGCTGCCAGAACCAGGTCTGCAAGTCAGGATCCTAGGTGACCCAGGTGCACACTAAGGAGGAAGGAATTGTGCTAACAACAGAATCACAGTAAAAAAGGGGGATGCCATTGCTAGACCCTGCCCCTTTTAAACATTTCTTGGGAGAATGGGGGAGACTAGCCAAGGATGAGATTTGGATATGACTGAATTATTGGCCAAATATCAACACCCTCTTCCCAACACCCCTCCCCAACACTCCCTCCCCAACATCCCTTCCCAACACCCCTTCCCCAACACCCCCTCCCCAACACCCCCTCCAACACCTCCTCCCCAACACCTCTCCCAACACCCCCTCCCAACATCCCCTCCCAACATCCCCTCCAACACCCCCCAAACACTCCCTCCCCAACACCCCCTCCCCAACACTTGGGTGCTGCTTCCTTCCTGAGCCTCCTCCTCCTCCTCTTCGGGCCACGCTGTACCACTGAGGGGAGGAGTCAAGGTTCCATTCTGAGCCTGACCCTAAACCCTGTGCTCCACCCCCATCCCTGGGACCACATAACTGACCTCATCTACCCTAACTCCACTACCAGGTCCCTGGAGGGAGGGAACTTGAGGGGTGCTGGGCAGCTCCACATCAACAGAATCTGGGAACAGCCCCCGACATGGCCACCTACTGCCCGAGACTGCTGGCTGGCTTCCGTGCTGGCCCTGCCCTGGGACCCTCGCAGAGCTGGTGCTGGTTCTGCTGGCCCAGACCTGGGACCCTCACAGGGCAGGTGCTGGTTCTGCTGGTCCGGCCCGGGACCCTCACAGAGCTTGTGTTGGTTCTGCTACGCTGGCCTGGGACCCTGGGGCCCTCACAGAGCAGGTGCTGGTTCTACTGGCCCGGCCCGGGACCCTCACAGAGCTTGTGTTGGTTCTGCTGCGCTGGCCCAGGACCATGGGACCCTGGCAGTGCTGGTGTTGGTTCTGCTGCATTGGCCTGGGACCCTGGGACCCTCACAGAGCAGGTGCTGGTTCTGCTGGCCCAGCCCGGGACCCTCACAGAGCTTGTGTTGGTTCTGCTGCACTGGCCTGGGACCGTGGGACCCTGGCAGCGCTGGTGCCAGTTCTGTACTCCAGGGCCTTGGGCACCAGGCTGCATACCTTAGCCACACATTCACTTGTATGGGCCCGACAAAGGCCGTGGGCTGTGCTCCCTGGTCCCTGCCTAACTGCTGGCTCCAGACTCCAGCAACAGACCCCATGTCCTCACAGACGCGTGTCTACAGCCCCTGTTTGAACAGCCCTGGACAGCTCTACAGGCTTCCTACTGCCAAGGACGCCCCTGATGGTGGCCACTCAACCCCTGCCACACTTAAAACCTTACCCCTAGAAACAATATGTGTGATCAAAGTTGGATCTTTAAACTTACATTTTACTAACATGAAATCCTTTCCTTGTATGTTTTATGACATGATCTCCCAGACCAATACAGGTTTACCATTTTACATGAGTTTTTCTTATCTGATTTTCCAGTAAAGGCATCAGAGATCAAGACAATGTGTTCCACCAGCTGCATGTCCCTGGAGAGGGGGAACACAGAGCCATTGACCTGGGGCAGGCACACCTGTCCTTAGATCTCAGCCCTAGAATCTGCCAGCAAGGAGGAGCTTTGGGTGAATCAGTGTGACGGGGACTGAAAAACCTGCCCCTGGAATTGTACAGACACAGGTTTAGTATGCACCTACTGGGAAGCCTACATTCAGCCTGCGCTTAGCCACTGCTGCTGGCTTTGATGTCTCCACGGCAGGCCGCACGGGAGGGGTGCCCTCACCCTGCTTCCACCAGACGGCCTTTCCCAAGCAAGATGGCCATGGCCCTTCCCAGACCCTCCAGCTGTGGCCCTTTAGGGCTTTGGGGTAATTCAGAGCAGAGACCTCTCCGGCTTATGGAGTTTGTACCGATCTTAACAATCTGAGCATGAACAATGGAGCTAGGAAATGACTCCGTTTCTCAGTGGGATTGTAGGAGCCTCATCTCCTTCCAGGCCCACCACTGTCATTTGCAAAGCAAGGCACCCCCGTCCTATTAAAAAAGCAGGCCAGGAGACAGTCTGCCAGGGGTGTCTTCTGGGGAAGCTCCTCTTTTCTGACAGGTAGGGCCAATCCAGTCAGGCAGATGGCGCTAGTAAGCCGGGCTGTCCTCCAGGGCCCTGGGGCGTCTCCCGTGATTGCAACTCTTCTCAGGGTCCAGAGTAAGCTCCCAGCGCCATTTTGGAAAATACTTGTCATTGCAGTGCAGTTATTTAGTATAAATAACTAAAGAGGAAGCTGTACACTGGTGACTGGCTGGTGCACAACAGCTGAGATGGGGCTGGCCTCCCCATCCTGCAGGAGCCAGCACCCCCACCCACAAGATTCCTACAACCAGAGGCTCCCTTCCCCAACAGGAGGGACCGACATCTGCAAGGACAGAGCCCCTGACCTTCCCACACAGCTTTCAGCAGCTGGCACCCCACACCGGCTGCAGGGATTCCCCCACAAGACCACTTTCCCACGGAGGGGTGGTCCTTCCCTGGAATGTGGACCCTCAGTGTGTGCCCGTGAAGGAAGATGCAAGATGGGTGAGCTGAGCCTTCTTCTGCTGGAGCCATGGCCTAATTACGTTTTCCCCGTAAGCCCTGTTCCTTACCCCACACCACGTGGTTTTGAAGAACTGACCCCAAATGCTGTGAGTGCAGAAGGTGGTCCTCTTGCTCATACCAGGCAGGTGACCGTGGACCCCACCTGATGTGAGGGCTACAGACATAGTGGGACCGAGGGACCAAGTACCCTGGCTGGAGGCCCCTCATCTGCCGGGAGCTGCCAGGACCTCACCTGGGCAGGTGTGGAGCCTGCTGGGCACAGAGCAGGATGGGGAAGAGAAGTCGCCTTCCTCCCTAATTTCTCACTGCTCTCCATGCCTTTCTGCTTGAAAAGCTGCCCTGTCTAAGCCCCTAACTATCTTGACTCAAGAGAACATGCTCCTTGTTATTTCCTGAGGGGTCGCAGAGCTGAAGCCCCAAAGGGACTAGCTTGTGGCGACATTTACCCAGGACACTGAGTTACTTGGCATGGAAGGAGCCTCAGACCAGGAGCCAGAAAACACCGTGCCCAGCGTGTCTTGTTTTCATTTTTATTTTCATGGTTGTGTCACTTAATCTGAGTCTCCACCTCCTAATCTAAAAGATAAATACACCGTCCTATCTTTCTTCCACCACAGTGCATTGCAAAACCAAATCCCCTCAACAGACAGGTAACGCAGGCGGATGGCAGTGCCCTGGAGTCCTGAGTGAGGTGCAAACAGACAAGTAACGCAGGCGGATGGCGGTGCCCTGGAGTCCTGAGTGAGGTGCAAACAGACAGGTAACGCAGGCGGATGGCGGTGCCCTGGAGTCCTGAGTGAGGTGCAAGGGAGAGGCTCGACGTGGTCTGTGTCTGCCCATGGCCCGGCTTAGGACAGTCACTGGCCCAAATTTGATGCCTCTGCTGGAAATAGCAGAAGCCCACAGGATGTCTCAGTCAGCTGGGGCCGCTGTAACAAAATACCATAGTCCGGGTGGCTTATAGGCAGCAGAACCCACTTCTAGGAGTTAGGAGACTGGAGGTCCAAGATCAAGTCCCTGCAGGTTTGGTGTCCCATGAGGGCCGCTTCCCAGCTCATGGCCACCTTCGCACCACATCCTCACATGGTGGGACGGGCGAGGCAGCTCTCAGGGGTCTCTTTCATAAGAGCACTCACCCCATCTTTGAGGGCTCCGTCCGGGTGAGCTAACCCCCTCCCAGAGCCCCACCTGCTGACTCCCACGCTGAAGAGGAGGATTTCCAGGCATGGATTTGGGGGAAACACACAGATAGCCCATTGCCCTGGGGATCCCTGGTTTCTCAATATGCAAAAGGAGATGTTGGGAATCAATGATTTCTTAAGTCCTTTCCAGCTCTGGAATTCAATTAATTCTGTCCCATCAGCAGCATGAAGTAACTGAGAGGCAGTCAGTGATGTAAGCTATTATTTTCGCTGCTGTGGGTGACTGGAGGTCCAGGGAGCTGCGATCCAGGCTCCCGCAGAAGAGACACAGACTCGAGAACCAAATCCCTCTGCAGGGCTTGGTGATGAGCTGAGGGCCCGCTGAGCACTGTTAGCATTTTAACAGGGAACTTTTGAGACCCAGAGACCCTGGTGTCCTAGGGCACGTGGCCAGTGGCCACAGATCTCCCCAGACGAGATGGCCAGGCAGGCCCAGCCCACCTGCTTCTCAGGTTCTTGCTGCAGGGAGATGGGCTATTCCAGCCAGGTCACGGCTGGCACCACACCCAGGCAGGGGAGCTGCCAGCCCTCACCCTGCCTGGAGCTCCCTGCCACCCCCTCCTGGGTGGACTCCTGTGTGCAGAGTTCTCCAGCCCCTGGCTCCCCTTGACCCCTGCATGCCCTTAGCCCTGCACAGCCTGTGGGCTGACACCTGGCCCAATCTCTCTCACATCCCTGCCCCCACTTGTGAAGGAGCTGGGACAACTCCAGGCAGAGAGACCCCTGGGAGTTTCACAACCCGGCGTGGGGGCAGCAGCAAGAGGGTGGGAGTGGGGAGTGCTCTGCCCTGAGCATTTTTTTAAAGTTCAAGCTGCAATCCAGAAACCCTTGGCTCCAGGCTGTTGCCCCTCCAGTTGTGAAGGGAGCTGTTGTGTGCACGCGGCATGGTGGTAGAGCGGTGGGTGAGAAACTCAGGCATACCACACTGCAGGTCCGATCAAGACCCAAAGCACCAGTGAGCCAGTTATCCCCTGTGACTGCCCCAATATGTCTTCTGTCCCAGGGTCTCAGGCACCCGTGGCACGTGGCTCCCCCTGCTTCTGGAAACCACGCGATACCAGCTGTGCCCCATGGGGTATCCCCCCTCCCCTCCACTCAGGGCCCCACACACCCCATGGGCAGAGCACAATCAGACACTCCAGCTGAGCTCTCAGCCCTGACCACGGTCACCTTGGTCATCATGGCTGATGTCTGTGATTCAGTTTCATTGAGAAAAGAAAGAAATTTCACCTAATCCATTGAGTATGTGTGAGGATTAAATTAGTGCACATGGGTGCAGTGTCTGGGACCACTTTTCTCCTCTCCCTCGTGGGAGGATGCCATTTTCAACGCCCACCCTCCTCCGGGGGTCTGTGCTGCTGACTGTCAGGCTCAGAGGTCAGCTGGGGTGGCTCCTCCACCCACTCCTCCCTCCTCTTCTCTCACCCACCCCCAGATCCAGCCTCCCTCTACCTGTCTCCTTCCTCTCACCCCCTGTGGGGCTGCCCCACTCGCCCTGCCACCTCGGGCACCTCCACTTGAAAACCCACTTTTTGCCAGCCCTCCCCATAAGAATGCAGACTCATGTCATTCCTCCTAAAGAGGGCATTTTGCCTGTCAGTTTTCATTTCTGAACACTTATTTGTCATGCAAAAGCCGTGAGTGTCTGAGTTGCTTAATTCTTCATTAAATGCATTACTCATTTAAGAAAAATGCCAATCTTTTCCTTTCCTCAAGATTGGAAACTGAAAACATAGAATAACGTTACATACAACAGCATTTTTAATGTTCTTGGCATTGTTTTTAAAATAAACGATACCTTGTCTGTAGCTTTCTAAGTATACTGTCTACAGTGTGCTACCCATCAGTTCCTCCTGCTCTCCTGCTCCTTTTATAAAAATAAAATTCCTGTCTCAGCCCTTCACCAGGGATTGTTTTCTATATGTGGATACATTTTCCTGTTTTCCAGTGCATTTGTATGGTTACACAATGTTTACTAATTACTTTGTTTAATTACACTAGTCAGCAACCGATAGACCATCCCAGTGAGTAGCTAACATTGTTTCATCTCTTCGTGTCAAACCTCAGACTTTCACTTAATAAAGAGCCATGCCTTCAAGCCAACATATCTCACCATGAAGAACCCTTTGTGTCAACACTGTGCAAATGGACTGTATATTATTTAAAGTCATTGGAATACCTGGATGTTTCCTCATTAGAAATGAGAAAGCAGAGAATCAGTGTGGCAGCTAGCATTGCACTGTGTTATAGACTTTGATTAATAGGCACTGGTTGATAGACTTCAGGTACAGGGGGAAAAAAGCAGGATTTTTTATTTAAAGCACTCAACTGGTGCTGAATAGCCCTGCTCACTTTCCAGTGCTGCGCATCACAAAGAAAGGTCGTGGCTTCTTCAAAGCTTCATTTCTGATGGCAGAAAGACTTGATGTGCGGCATTCAGCCTTCTGACCACAGAAAAAGCGTCTGCATTTGGCGATTATAGTGTAAGTCAAAGGCAGACTTTCTGCTAAGTTGAACATTTAGTCTGCCTGTAATTCTCTGACAAGGTCACTTTGTTCTTTAACGAAGAATCACCTCCAAACCAATGAAGAGAAGAAGAAAAAAGGCCTCACCCAGGCAGGTGCACATGGTAGGAACAGACAATCACCTCCAAACCAGTGAAGAGAAGGAGAAAAAAAGGCCTCATCCAGGCAGGTGCATGTGGTAGGAACCGAGAGGCAGCTGCTTTCTCATCTGAGCTGTCATGTTGGAGAAAGGGAGGGAACGGGGGGAGATTGGGATCTTGTCCTTCCCATTTGTAGTCATGTTTCAAATTGAAGAGGATTTCCAAGATGCATTGGTATCTTAGAAAGATTCATCCCTGGAGCCCAGAGTGATTAGAAATGTCTCCTTGGGTAGTTGATGTTTTCCAGTTTCTTTTACAGAAAACTCTGTTCATCTTTTCTCTCAATTTCAAGAGTGTTGTGATTATGGAGACAAGTTTACCTTCCCAAAATTTGATTTTCATAGCCTCCAGAGAATCTTCAGAAGGAAACCACTGGACGTTAACTGACACCCCGGCACTGGGAAAAAATGATGACATGTGATGTTAATTCCCTGGTTAGTGGATATAATAGTGTCTTGACACTGTTTACATTTCACGAAGACCTGCGTTGCAATGAGGCAATCCCGTGAAAGGTGTCCATGGCCTGGAGTTCTTGGGCAGACTGCATTTCAGCTCCTAGGAATCCAGTGGCCCAAACTGCTCCCTAAGGGAACGTGTATGAGTTTCTTATGGCTGCTGTAACAAATTACCTCCAACACAATGGCTTAAAACAACACACTTACTTTTTTCTTCTTACAATTCTAAAGGCCAAAAGTCCAGAATGAGCTTCACTGAGCTGAAGCCAAAGGATTTGTGCTGCTGGTTCCCTGTACAGGCTCCAGGGTAGAATCTGTCTTTGGCCTTTCCAGGTTCCAGATGCCACGTGTGCTTTTTGGTTCATGGTCCCTTCTTCTGTCTTCAAAGCCAGCAGCGTGGCATCTTCGACCCCCTTCCACCTCCCGCTGCTCACATCCACTCATCGCCTTCTCTGCCCTTGACCCTGCTGCCTCCCTCTTAGAAGGGCCCCTGTGAGGACACCAGGGTCCCCCAGATAATCCAGGATGGTCTTTCCCGGCATCCTCTAAATGTTTTAACCGTGTATTGGTATGGCCGGTTTTGAGCAGAGGCAACCGCTGGAAGGCTTCTGGTGAGTGTTTGGTCTGCCTCTTGGGCTGTGTGACTCCCTAGTGGGTTTGCAATGGCTATTAGGGAGGGGCTGCTCCAAGCATTGCAAGATGTTTTCCACCTGGTGCCAGCAGTGGTTTGGCATCCCCAGAGGAGATGAGGGGATGACTATGGTCGAACTGCTGAAGAGACAAGTAAATGTGGGTAGCACTGTTGGCAAAAATAAAAACAGTCCAGTGAGTACTGCATTACAAGTTGGTTCTGTGCAGTGGACTGCAACATCCTGGCCCAGGCTACTCCGCAGAATTGACAGAACCAGGCTATGAAGAGCCAGAAGGCCAAGCAGTGGCCTGCATAGGGTGCCACACCCCAGGGGCCTGGGGACAGACCTGCATGGTCACCATGTGGACAAGTTACACTCCCATTCCAGGTCTTTGTGGTCAGGAACGGCTGCATTCCACTGGGGAGGGTGCTTTTGATTGAAACCACGTTTGACTTTCCTTGGCCTCTTTCTGCCATTGCACTGATGTGGGTGTGGATCCATAACTGTGGTTTCTGATTTCTGAGTCAGATCATTGCTAGTCTTACTAATGGAATCACCTTCGCAGCTGGAAATTTTGGTAAAGCTTGTGGCTTACACAGACGCCTCTCATCTGGATAAATAGTGAAGGGGTTGCAGCTCAAGGTTCACCTTCTGTGCACCCCTGTCCCAGTGGGGACAGGCCTGGGAGCTGAGACGGAGGAGAGGGAGCTGGAAGAGGTGCGATGTAGTCCTCCTGGGCCCCATAGTGTCACGCCATTTTAAGGGCAAAGAAAGGCATTTGGGATGTAGTAAATGCATTTCGAAAAGGAGACGTGGACCCTAATGACCAGGAGTTCAGCATAAGCACAGCCTTGTGCAGGAGGGAGAGTGCTTTAGAAGATCATATATCGTTTTATAAATAGCAGGATTTGTAGAAGTAAGTGCTCTACCAGGCCCCTCCCCGAGGCTGCTGAGGGAGGTGAAAGCTCCCTCGAATGCCTTGTTCGAGAGCCCAGTGTTTTGTGTTCTGATATAAAATGAGGGCCTTAGTCACTACCAAGAGTGTCTAGACCTTGAAAGGGATAAGGAATTTCTGGGGAGTCCTGCATGGTGGCTTCAGAGGGGCTCACCAGTGGGTGGGGAGAGTAATGTGGCCACACAGGTGCCTCCCGTGGTCAGAGCATAGTGTGTGGCCTGGAGGGATGCTGCAGCCTGTGACATCTGTCACCACTGGAATTGTGCCCATTGAGTATATTTGACCAGGGGCATGTTTACCCATTGAAGGCACATGAACCCGTCACTCTATTGGCACAACAGTGAAGAGGGAGGTCGCTCCCACTCTGCCCAGGCCTTCAGGGCGGAGGTCCCTGGATGTTCTGAGGTTTCGTAGGTTGTCTAGGAGGAGGTTGGTGGCATCCGAGGTGCCAGTGTGTGTCAGAAATGTGACTCAGTTTACCTGTCTGCATGCTGAAACGAGTTTAGAGGTGCAGAGACCAGTGAGACATTCCTCTGTATTTGGTAACTGTGGGGCATGAAACACCCAGAGTACCCCAGAGGGGCAACTTTGATAAGAAATTGTTGTTGCCATTGGCCACCAGAAGGAATGGTCCAGGGGTTGTTAAACTCTGCATAGAAGACCAAATGGGGGGATATGTTGAAGGCCTGAATAGAGCAAAGGCCAAAGGAGGATGGATTTGGTTCTTTTTTCCTTGCCTGACTCCTGGAGCCAGGAATTCTCATCTTTCTTCTGCTTTTGGACAGGGATTGGCATCACAGGCTTCCCCAGTGCTCAGGCCTTTGGACTTGGACTGGAACTTAACACTATTGGCTTTCCTGAGTCTCCAGCTTGCAGATTTGGGGACTTCTCAACCTCCATAATTATATGAGCCAATTCTTCATAATGACTCTTTCTTCCTGTCTCTCGTTATCTCTCTGTCTCTGTCTGTCTCTCTTATCTCCTACTGTTTCTGTTTCTCTGGAGAATCCTAATAAGAAAGGACATTCTAGAAATAATCAACCTGTTCTGTGGGAACAAGGCATCTACAAAAACTTAGCACTCAAATCACTCCTAATGCTGAATAACAGTGTTTCCCCCTAAGGTAGAGAAGAATGCAAGGCTGTTGGCTCTCCCCACTCCTACTTAATATCATGCATAAAACTTAGCTAGAGCAATAAGGAAAGAAGAAATAAAATTCCTACAGACTGAAGAGAAACTCATACAACTGTCTCTTTATGTCGAGAGTATGGTGATTTTTTTCATAGAAAATCCTATGCAATCTACAAAAATACTCCTGGAACTAATTAATGACTTTAGTAGGGTTGCAAATTTTTAAAAATCAATATATCAAAACAATTATATTTTTATATAATAGCAATGAACAAAGAAAATATGAAACTAAAGTCAGTACCATTTACAATAACATTTTTTAAAAGAGAAATACTTAGATGTAAATATAACAAAAAAATTGCAGGACCTGTATGCAGAAAATTTAAAAAAAAAAGTAAACTACTGATGATATAAACCAAAGAAGATCTAAATACACAGAATAATATACTGCACCGACGGCTTGGAAGATGCAATAGCATTGAAGTCTCAATTCTCCCCAAATACATCTGTAGATTTAATGCAATTCCAATCAAAATAGCAGTAAGATTTTTCACAGATAATAAGCCTATTCTAAAATTTATATGGAAAGTCAGAGGACTTGAATAGTCAAAACAATCTCAAAAACAAGAACAAAGTTAAGGGACTCCTGCTAGTTTCAAGACTTCCTACAGAGCCAAAGAAACAACTATAGTGTGGTATTGGCAAAAGGATAAACACATTGATTAGTTGAACAGAATAGAGTGTCCAAAGGTAGAACCACATATATACATTCAATTGATTTTTTTTTTTTTTTTTTTTTTTTTTTTTTTTGAGACAGAGTCTAGCTCTGTCGCCCAGGCTGGAGTACGGTGGCGCGATCTCGGCTCACTGCAAGCTCCACCTCCCGGGTTCACGCCATTCTCCTGCCTCAGCCTCCCAAGTAGCTGGGACTACAGGCACCCGCCACCACACCCGGCTAATTTTTTGTATTTTTAGTAGAGACGGGGTTTCACCATGTTAGCCAGGATGGTCTCCATCTCCTGACCTCGTGATCCGCCCGCCTTGGCCCCTCAAAGTGCTGGGATTACAGGCATGAGCCACTGCGCCTGCCTCAGTTGATTTTTTGACAAAGATCCACAGGCAAATTATTTAGTAAATGGTGGTGGAAAGACTGGATACCCATATGTAAAAACAAACAAACAAAAAAAGAATCTTGATCTATGTATCAAACCTTACACAAAAATTAACTTAAAATAGTTCATAAACAAGATAATAAGCATATGTAAAACACAAGATTACAAGACTTCTTTAGAAACAGGAGAAAAATCTTTGTGATTTTTGTGATTTTAGGGTTGTGTAAAATGTTCTTAAATATGATACTAAAAGCATAATCCATAGAGGAAAGATTGAAAAATTAGACTTTTAAATGAAAAAGCTAATTGTCCTTCTAAAGACACAATTAGGAAAATGAAAAGATAAGAGCCAGATGGAAAGAAAAATGTTTACAAATCAAGTATCTGAGAAAAAAACTTGTTTCTAGAATATATAAAAAAACTTTCAGAGTCAACAATATGAAAAAACATAACCCAACATTAAAAAATAGGCAAAAGATTTGAACAGACATTTCACCAAAGAGGATATATGGATGGCCAAAAAACAAAGTGGAAAGAAGCCAACATCTTTAATCCTAAAGAAACTGTAAATGAACACTGCAAGACACCACGGTACAGCTCTTACGATGAAACAAACCCTGACATGAGCAAGTGCTGGGGTAGATGTTGAACAGCCAAATGTTGCTGACGAAAATGCAAAATGGCACAGCCTCTGTGAAAACAGTGGGTGGCCCTTTAAATTTAAATGCTAAACATTCACTTAATATAACCTCTAGCAATCCCATTTGTAGGCATTTACCAAAGTGAAATTTTAAAAGCTGACACATGAATATTTATAATTTCATACTTTCCAAAAACTGGAAAGAATTCAAGTCTCCTCAGCTGGGGAATAGATAGTGAATGTGGATACGAACCATCCAAGCCATGGAACAGTCCTCATAAGAAGGGATAAACTGCAGCAACAGGGATGGGCCTCACATCCATTAGCTAAGCAGAAAAGCCAGCCTCCAACATCTGCAGACTCTGACTGCATTTACAACATTCTCAAAAAGGCAAATTACAGGGACAAAGACTATGTTAGTAGTTGCCAAGGGCTCAAGGGAGAGGACAACTAGTATTCCCAACTGTTTTCCATATTTCTTATTGAGAATTCTCAATACAAGTTCATCAAAGGGAAAATCTGGTTCATTCGGCCAACCTTTCAAATAAGGCCATCAGGACCAGCTCCCCCTAGGTAACTGGTCAGTCAGATACACACAGAGCAGCTCCCTACTCTGTCTGAGACACACAGAATATAAGTGATATTACTGACAAAAGATCATCAAAGAAAGCACAATTCATATTGCAAATGAAATTAAGATAAAAAGCCAAAGAAATTGTTAATAAGATGTAAGCAAAACCAAATAGAAAAGATGATCTGCCAATTATGAATTGATATGGATTAGTTATATTACATTTTAAACTCAAAAAATCCCATATTGAGAAAAACTCCTACAAATAAAGCAAGCTTGTAGAAATTCCACCAAGTCCACCTACCCAATGCCCACAAAACACAAAGCTGAAATGCAAGACATGGAGAATTAAAACTTAAAGAACAGGCGAGTTAAAACAGGCAAATGCAAACCAATAGGAAAGAAGTTTGCAATATTACTATTGGAAAAAATAGAATTCAAGATTCAATGTATTAATCAGTATTTAAAAAGTCATTGTTTTATTGATAAAACATATCATGTACAAGTAAGGATGTAACTAAGACCACGGGTCGTGATTCTCTCTCTCTCTCTCTCTCTCCGTCGCACACACACACACACACACACACACACACACACACACTCTGGCTCATTCTCTCTTTGACCAAAAATATAAATCTACCCAATAGTAGTAAAAGACTTTGACACATCTCTCAATCAAGTAGGTAAGATGAAAACAGAAATCGAGGGCGGGGTCAGCAAACTACAACCCCCAAGCCAAATGCAGCTCATGGTAATAGATGTTTATTCTGTACATGTGGAGAATATTTGACCTCCCTTCCTAGAAACCATCTATCAGGCCACACAGAAGATCTCAGCAAATTCCAAAAAGATAAATTGTATGGGCTATGTTTTCCTAGCCACATGCAACAAAACTAAAAATTTATAACAAAAAGCACACACCAAAGAATATTCAACAATTGGAAATTCGAAAAACTTTTCTAAACACGCCAAAAAGTTACATTGCTGTTTTGATATTAGTATAATTAATATCAACACATAAAGAAGTAAATATAAAAATGAAGAGAACAAGAAAAAGTTATCAAGATTTTAAAATATGCATAAATGGAGCCACCACCTCAATATTTATCCTGAGGTGAAAAGCAAAAATTTGATGAAAGACTTAGTTTTAGTGCACTTCACTGTAGTTTTGTTTATAAAAGAAAAAATAAGAAGCCTAGCTATGAAACAATAGATTGTATTCATTATGGTAAATGCGTACAAAGGACACTGGATCATGTATCCATCAACAACTTAGGAATGTGATCAAAAATTTTGATTAACTAGAAAAGCAGGCTCCCAAACAATAACATGATTCTGGGTAGTTTTAAATTTTCCTATTGAAGTGTCCCTATCTCTAATTGCCTTACTTCTATAATTACATGAAAGCCATCAATATATTTTATTAAAAACCTTACCCTACTTCTTCAGAAATGAGCACAGGAGAAAATAAGATATAATTCATAATATTATAATAACATGATACAATTCTCAGCATATAGAATACAACAAATTCTATTTGAATAGCATATTTTCTTATTCTTAAATTTAATGCTATGTTGATGTACTATGCCTTACATTTGCAAGTATAGTCAATGCTAAAAAATGTTTCAGCAACAAAGTAAGCCATATTCCATCTAATACAAACTTGACACATTTCTTTGGATGTTGAAGAAACATCTACTCTCAGGAATAAGTGTCAGTCCACTCCAAATCAGCAGTCACTGATGTCTTCTCTAGAGTTTGGCTCCCCACATGTAGAGACCTGTTTGTGGTGCAGAGGAGGGGAGATTTCTGTGGTCAAAAAGCTGAGACACTGAATTAATGTGGTCTATTTACTACAGTATGTCTCTGAATCGTAACAGGCTAATCATATATCCTCTATATCTCCAAGAGAGGCTGTAGGTTTCAGGCATACTCAAAGCTTTTAGGTATTGCTTGATTTTTGGTTTTGCATTTGTTTTTAATCCTAGAATTGTTTTTTATGAAGCATCTGACAACACCATTACTGATACCATTAGTATTCTGCCAAACATGCTTTGGCAAACTCAGAAATAAATGATCAATTTGGGCTTCTAAAAATGCAAAACGATTTTTTGGCAGCTTCAAAATTGTTAGATGCCTTCCTGTGTGATGTAGTCTCACTTGCTTATTTTTGCTTTTGTTGCTTAACTTTTGGTATAATATGCAAAAATCATTGCCAATGCCAATAGCAAGGAGACTTCCCCTTCTGTTTCCTCCTAAGAAGTTTCATGGTTGCAGGTCTTACATTTAAGGCTTTAAGTCATTTTTGAGTTGACTTTTGTGTCTGGTGTGAGACGAGGTCTAGCTTTATTCTTTTGCATGTGGATATCTAGTTTTCCCAATACCACTTATTAAAGAGACTGTCTTCTCCCCATTGTGTCTTCTTGGTGGCCTTGTCAAAAATTACTTGACCATATATATTATATGGGTTTATTACTGGGCTTTTTGTTCTGTTCTATCTATCCACCTGTCTGTTTTAATGCCAGTGCCACACTGTTCTGATTACTATAGCTTTGTAACCTAATTCTAAATTAGTAAGTGTGGTCCCACCATCTTTGTTTTTCTTTCTCAAAATTTTTTTGGATCCTTGGGGTCTTTTGTGGTTGCATACAAATTTTAGAATTTTTTTCTATTTCTCTGAAAAACACTGAAATGAAATGTTGGAATTCTGATAGGAATTGCATTGACTCATCTGTCACTTTGGGTAGCATTGGCATTTTAACAATATTAATTCTTCCAACCAAGACATAACAATGGTCAACAAGTATATGAAAAGGTGTTCAGCATCACTAACCATCAAGGAAATGCAAATCAAAAGCACAATGAAATAGCACCTCCCACCTGCCAGGATGACTACTGCCAAAAAGACAAGAGATAACAAATATTGGTGAGGACGTGGAGAAAGGGGTATTCTTGTGCACGTTGGTGGAAATGAAAATTGGTAGAGCTATTATGGAAAACAGCATGTAGCTTCCTCAAAAAAAATAATGATAGAGCCACTGTGTAACCCAACAATCCCGCTTCTGATATATTCCCAAAGGACATGAAATCAGCACCTCACAGAGATGGCTGCCAGTCCCCATGTTCACAGCAGCAGTTTTCACAATAGCCAAGATATGAAATCAATCTATGTGTCCCTGGACAGATGAACGGATAAAGAAATTATGGTATATACATGCAATTGGATATTATTCAGCCTTAAAAAAAGAGACCCTGCCTTCAACATACACAAATCAATAAACATAATCCATCACATAAACAGAACCAATGATAAAAACCATATGATTATCTCAATAGATGCAGAAAAGGCCTTCTGCACAATTCAACAGCCCTTCATGCTAAAAATTCTCAATAAACTAGGTATTGATGGAACATATCTCAAAATAATAAGAGCTATTTATGACAAACCCACAGCCAATATCATACTGAATGGGCAAAAACTGGAAGCATTCCCCTTGAAAACTGGCACAAGACAGGGATGCCCTCTCTCACCACTCCTATTCAACATAGTGTTGGAAGTTCTGGCCAGGGCAATCAGGCAGGAGAATGAAATAAAGGGTATTCAATTAGGAAAAGAGGAAGTCAAATTGTCCCTGTTTGCAGATGACATCACTGTATATTTAGAAAGCCTCATCGTCTCAGCCCAAAATCTCCTTAAGCTGATAAGCAACTTCAGCAAAGTCTCAGTATACAAAATTAATGTGCAAAAATCACAAGCATTCTTATACACCAATAACAGGCAAACAGAGAGCCAAATCATGAGTGAACTCCCATTCACAATTGCTTCAAAGAGAATAAAATACCTAGGAACCCAACTTACAAGGGATGTGAAGGACTTCTTCAAGGAGAACTACAAACCACTGCTCAAGGAAGTAAAAGAGGATACAAACAAATGGAAGAACATTCCATGCTCATGGGTAGGAAGAATCAACATCGTGAAAATGGCAATACTGCCCAGGGTAATTTATAGATTCAATGCCATCTCCATCAAGCTACCAATGACTTTCTTCACAGAATTGGAAAAAACTACTTTAAACTTCATATGGAACCAAAAAAGAGCCCACATTGCCAAGTCAATCCTAAGCCAAAAGAACAAAACTGGAGGCATCACACTACCTGACTTCAAACTATACTACAAGGCAACAGTAACCAAAACAGCATGGTACTGGTACCGAAACAGAGATATAGACCAATGGAACAGAACAGAGCCCTCAGAAATAATGCCACATATCTACAACTATCTGATCTTTGACAAACCTGACAAAAACAAGAAATGGGGAAAGGATTCCCTATTTAATAAATGGTACTGGGAAAACTGGCCAGCCATATGTAGAAAGCTGAAACTAGATCCCTTCCTTACACCTTATACAAAAATTAATTCAAGATGGAGTAAAGACTTAGATGTTAGACCTAAAACCGTAAAAACCCTAGAAGAAAACCTAGGCAATACCATTCAGGACATAGGCAGGGGCAAGGAATTCATGTCTAAAACACCAACAGCAATGGCAACAAAAGCCAAAATTGACAAATGGGATCTAATCAAACTAAAGAGCTTCTGCACAGCAAAAGAAACTACCATCAGAGTGAACAGGCAACCTGCAGAATGGGAGAAAATTTTTGCAATCTACTCATCTGACAAAGGGCTAATATCCAGAATCTACAAAGAACTCAAACAAATTTACAAGAAAAACACAAACAACCCCATCAACAAGTGGGCAAAGGATAGGAACAGACACTTCTCAAAAGAAGACATTTATGCAGCCAAAAGACACATGAAAAAATGCTCATCATCACTGGCCATCACAGAAATGCAAATCAAAGCCACAATGAGATACCATCTCATCCCAGTTAGAATGGCGATCATTAAAAAGTCAGGAAACAACAGGTGCTGGAGAGGATGTGGAGAAATAGGAACACTTTTATACTGTTGGTGGGACTGTAAACTAGTTCAACCATTGTGGAAGTCAGTGTGGCCATTCCTCAGGGATCTAGAACTAGAAATGCCATTTGACCCAGCCATCCCATTACTGGGTATATACCCAAAGGATTATAAATCATACTGCTATAAAGACACACACACACACATATGTTTATTGCGGCACTATTCACAATAGCAAAGACTTGCAACCAATCCAAATGTCCAACAATGATAGACTGGATTAAGAAAATGTGGCACATATACACCATGGAATACTATGCAGCCATAAAAAATGATGAGTTCATGTCCTTTGCAGGCACATGGATGAAGCTGGAAACCATCATTCTCAGCAAACTATCACAAGGACAAAAAACCAAACACTGCATGTTCTCACTCATAGGTGGGAATTGAACAATGAGAACACATGGACACAGGAAGGGGAACATCACACACAGGGGCCTGTTGTGGGGTTGGGGGGGCAGGGAGGGATAGCATTAGGAGATATACCTAATGTTAAATGACAAGCTAATGGGTGCAGCACACCAACATGGCACATGTATACATATGTAACAAACCTGCACATTGTGCACATGTACCCTAAAACTTAAAGTATAATAAATAAAAAAAAGAGACCTTGAGATTTGTGACAGCATGGATGAAACCTGGAAGATATTATGCTAGGTGAAATAAGCCAGACACAGACAGAAAAATATGCATGATCTCACTTATATGGGGAATCTTTAAAAAAGTCAAATATATAGAAATAGAGAACAGTGTTTACCAAAGGCAGAAAAGGAGAAGAAATGAAGACACGTAGGTCAAAATGCACAAAGTGACAATTATGTAGGATGAATAGGACCAGAGATCTAATGTGCAGCATCAGGATTCTAAAATTAATATATTGCATTATACAATTATAAGAGTTATAATGACATAATATGTTAATAATTATAACAAAATTATAACAACTATAATTATTATATTTAATAATAGTGTAGTGAGTACCAAAAAATTGCTAAGAGCAGATTTTGGTGCTGTTACCACACACACAAAACTACCATATCCATGGCTATGGAAGGTGATGGGTATGTTAATTTTCTGGACTATAGTAATCATTTCACGATGTATCCGTATATTAAAACAATATATATACTTTTTTTAAGTCTCACTGGGCTTTATGAGCTCATGTGCCCTAGGCTATAATTTATCGCACCAATGGCCTAACGCATGTAAGGTAAGAAAAGCACTCAAAGCAAACTAAAGATGTGAAAAGATTCCTCTCGTGGACCAGAGCCTGCAGTGCTTTCGTGAGAAGGCCGGAAATGAAGATTCCACTCCTACGAGATAAGCTATTTTGATTCAAATCAACCCTGTTTATTCAGAGCTGCTACATCACTGGTGGGCACCCAGGTGCAGCAATGCTCACTGACATTTGTGGCTGAACATTTCTTTAGTCACAACCTGGCACTTAGTTTTCGAAGGAGTGATGTGCACCAGGGGGCAGCCAGCTTTTTCAGTAAAGAGCCAAATAGTAAGTCCTCTAGGTCCTGTGGGTCACACGGTCCCCCTCAGGGTTCTTCAAACCTGTCACTGTGGCACCAAAGCACAGGGGAGAAGCTGTGTTCCGGTAACGTCTCACTCAGGGACACTGAGATCGGGATTTCCCATAATTCTCATGTGTCTTGAAATCTCAGTAACATCTCACTCAGGGACACTGAGATCGGGATTTCCCATAATTCTCATGTGTCTTGAAATCTCAGTAACATCTCACTCAGGGACACTGAGATTGGGATTTCCTAGAATTCTCATGTGTCTCGAAATCTTCTTCTTTTAATTTTTTCCAACAAATGAATATGTAAAGATCATTCTTAGCCCCATAGCCGGCATCTGGCCCTCAGGTTGTTGTAGGATGTGAGCCTCTGGTGGACACTACTACTGTTTCTTGGGAACATTTTCTCTATCACATTCCAGTTTCCCATAACGACTTTTCTGCTATTCAGTATGTGTTATTCAAGATAAAACTTGACATTGTAATCATCATTTCTGATACACTGTTCATCGCACCTGCTTTGTTTCTTTAATTGCTAGTTCTGCACCGTGAAGACAGTTTTCATGCGAATTCTTCCACGTTTCTTACTGATTTAAAACTCGTGGTGCTTTGGCTATGGTGCTGTTTTGTTTTATTTTGTTAAATTTAATGGCCAAGTGTTTTGAGCAGGACATTAAAAAAAAAGATAGTTCTTCTAAGTGCTATGGTCATAGCAAAACTCTTTCTGGGATCATCACTGTTGTCCATCAATTGATCTTAACTTTGAATGAGACATAAGATCATGACCTGCTTGCATTATTAATGGAATCCCAAACACATAGAATTTTTCCTGACAACTTATTTTTATAAAAATAACATTTTTTTATTAAAATAAGCCATTTTTGAAAAAAAATCTGCCGTTCCTAGGTACCTAAGACTTCCCAAAGGCATTCAGAGTAGATGTGTTCTTTTATGCTGTGTTTTGCTTTTCACTGTCACTTCAAATGCACACGTTCAGTTATGGATACAGCCACGTGTTTGACTGTTTGTGGGTCCTGTGGCAGTCCACTCTATTATCAGGACATAGGTTGTTGAAACATGCCATTTGCTTGGTTATTCGGGGAGATTTCCAAGTTCTTCCTCTTACACAATGTCACTGAAGTTATATTTGTCCAATTTCAAAGGGAGTTATTTCCTTGAGATTCATTCCCCAAAGTTGAATTTCAAATCAAGAAGCACTAGCAGCTCTATTTTTATTGGATATTGCCACATACAAAGTATTTCAAAATAGTCCCCACAACCTTGGATTTTTTCCTTTTAATATACTTGTGCTGTGGTAGCGTGTATGGCACAGTAACACGTTTTAATCTGCATTTTCTAATTTAGCTGCACTTCTCTTCAGTTGATGATTTTTTGTTTGTATTCACTTACGTTGTCTGTGATATTGTGAAAGTCCTCTCAGCAGTTGGCAGTGTTGCTGAGAACACATGGAAACACTTCTGAAAGAATTTATTGGGAAACTATATTTCCAGTGCCCAGGATTTTGGAACAGAGATGCTGCTTCTCTGCTGCCAGAGACCATTTCAGCTCCAGATTTGGAATTTCCATTTGAAGAGCCCATTCCTCCCCCCTTCATCCAACCTGCCAAGGACACACCAGATGTCATTGCAGCAAGCCAGCTTCCTGTCACCATGCTGTTCGCACAGCTCCTAAGCCATTCATCGCCACCCAGTGTGACATGTTTCCCCGATGCCCTGGCACGTGCTCCCTTGGCAAGTGTTTATTGAGTACTCACTACAAGAGGTGCTCTAAGTGTGAACAAGAGAGACGTGGCTCCAGCTCTCATCAAGCTTCAGTTCCTGGGAGAGGGACTTATTAAGCCATTATTTATACATTTAAAAATTTCAGTGACCTCAGTGCAGAGGGGTCTGTGGCAAATAATGCTGTAGCATAGAATGTTCACTTAATCAAGTTTAGATTTGACACAGTCTGTGGGGTGCCAATGTTCGCTCTGAGTCCTTGTCTTCTCCTCGGCACTGCACACACCTTTCTTCCTGAAACACCTTCCTCACTTGGCTATGCGATGTCACATGCTCCTGGCATATGTCCTACAACATAGCTGTTCACTCCTCTTTCAACCCACTCAACACTGGAGTGCTCTGGGCTCGTTCTTCATCCCTCTGATTCATCGACACTCAATTTGGATGACCCATGATTCTAAATGCAATTTATTCCTGATTTGATGATACTCACAATTGTATCTCCAGTCCCAACTTTTCTGCTAAATTCCATGTTCACATATTTCCACTCTCTACTTGATAATCTCCATTCGGATGTCTAAAAAGCACTTCCAATTTTAAAGTGTCCAAAGAATAGCTTTGATTCCTCATTCCCCAGACTCCATTCTACACAAATCAGTCCCATTTGAGTAGCTCAGATAAAAATCCTAAGAGTTATCTTGTGTTTCTCTTTTACTTCTACCTCTCACAGCCAATCCCATTGACTCTAACTTCAAGTTACATCCCAAATAAACCGCTTTTCACTGCCCAAATCACACCACTAAACCCATGCCACTGTCATGTATCATTTGCCTAAAATAAAAGTTTTCTAACAGGGTTCTGCCCTTCCATGATGTACTGTCTATGCAGCAACTGGAGCAACCTTTCAAAACCTCCAACCTGAGTGTGCACTCGGAGTGAAATCCAGATTCCCCGCGACAGCCTGGCGGAGTGAGCCCTGACTCCCTGGGTGCAGATCCCATTGGCCTTCCGGCCACATCAGGACCAGGCCTGACCACGGGGCTTGCCTCTCCCGCTCCTTGGCGATGAGGGACGTGCTGCATGGTTGCTTCGAGTCCGTCTGATCCAGCAAACCTGTACCTCTACATCTCTGAACGTTTGATCTCTTGTTGACCTAACAGGAAAAGCTGAATCTACACTCCCAGGCTGCAGTACTAAGGCTTGGCCCAAATTGCATAAGTAGAGAGCCGATTTGAGCCAAACCTTAGTACTGCAGCCTGGGAGCAGATTCAAGGTGCCCTGAATGTACACTCTCATTAGCAGCAGTATCAAGTGGATTTTTAGAGGGAAAGAAGAGGCAGTGTCTGAGTTGTTTACCAAGAATTTACCTTAAAATAACATAAGCTATTGATTGGCTAGACATTGTTAAGCTTCAGAGTATGGATTAGAGTGTCCAGTGTCCAGTGCAGCATTATTCAGTTAATTTATAACTGCTCGCAGTGCAAGCAGTTTCAGGGGAACGCACAGCTCAAAGTCGGGGGAGCAGGACGCGATTACCAGCTCATTTTAATGCCTCTCTGGGCCTGATCATTTAAAACGACTTGCATCGCACAGATAAATGTTCTAGTCTTTCCTCACTCTTTTATTTGGAATAAACACAGCTGTTCACTTCTGATAATGGCTGTGTCATTTGTACAGGACTAACCCTTCTGCAGGTAACAACGATAAACTCAGAATGAAATACAGAAAACAACTATGGAAGGCACTGGAGAGAGAGAAGGGGCAGGCAGGCGTGGGAGGTGAGTCACTCCCTGAAAAAAGGAGCTCCGCCTCCCTAGCACACGTGTGCCCGTGCACGTGCAGGGCAGCTAGGACTCAGGAGTCGACTGACTTTCAGACTCCAGAGGTCAGAGGATGGAGGGCAGCGCTGGCAGCGGTACCAGAAAGTGAGGGGGTGGATGTCTCAGAAGGAGGAAGCCGCAGAACAGGGAACAGGAGCCAGAAAATTCTGTGTGTATGAATACACCATACATATGCATCTGTGTGTGTACGTATACCTACATATATATCATGTATGCTTATGTGTGTATACATATATAAAGATATGTATACACACATTAAATACATTTAGTATACTAAATATTGCTAAATATCAAATAATAATTATGTTTATGGTATTAATAATTTAATACAATAAATAATTTAATACAATACATGTTTATTGTATTAAATTATTAATTATTGTATAAAATTGTTAATATGATAAACATTATTGTGTTAAACATTAATCAATATATTAAATATATTAACTACTGGTTAATTTATCTATTTGATATATTAAGTATATTTATTATTGGTTAATTGATATATTTAATCTATTAACTACATTTGTTAATAATATATTTAGTGTGCAAAATGTTTAATATAGTAAATATATTTACAAACGTAATAAACAAATGTATATACTGTCTAAAATGCTGACAATAACATTTTTGTAAGGTTGTCTTTGAGATGGCTTTCACAGCAGTCTACAGAAGTGTGAAGTGTTTATGCTGAAGATTGCGTCCTGCCGTGCCAGGCTTTTCAAGTGGCCTTTAGTACAATCTTCTTCACAGATTATTAATAGCTCCTTCAAGGACTGCCTAGGCTTGAGTAATAGCAGGAAACACAAGCATGTGTCTCTAGGGGAATCATAGACTAGGCAGCCACACTGAGAGAGGCTCACAAGCACCAGCGATCCCAGCAGAAGAACAGGTGCCCTCAGCCACGTCAGGATTTCAAAACAGTCGCGGGACAATTATCAGCACACTTATTGGCCTCCAGGCTGCACACATTCACAAGTGTCCATGTTTGTTGCTAATGTTTGTAGTGTCTCAAGTCAGGGTGGCACATATATCAATCTTATATTGACCAGAATCTTTATGCAGCAGTGTTCCATGGTGCATGGCAGCAACATACTCCAAAAAGTGAGTTTAGTGTTTTACTTTATATTAGCTATATTTGGGGTGATGAGTTGGACCAGCCAGAAAAAAGCATCCTGTAAGAGGGATACCATATTGCCACCTTCCCAGAAATTCCCAATCCTGATATGCTTTGGAAGTTTAAATTGTTTTCTTTTTTTTGGAATTGAATACTCTGCTCGTGTTATCAAACCAAACCAGGGTCAGCTCTCCCATGCAGTAAGACCAGATGTCCACACTAAGGCTTGCAGTGGAGAAAGGGAGGTGTTTATTTGCAGGGCACCGAGCACGGGGGACCGTGAGGCTAGTGCTTAAGTTCTGACCCTCCAATACCTTGCAGGAAAGGGTTTTTTAAAGGCAAGCGTAAAATTCAGAAAAGCAGAAATTACAGGGAAAATAGTAAATCAACATATGAAGGTTATACACTGGTTTTGGTCTAAAAGGGTGAATTATCTTGAGGCGGGGGCTTACAGGTCATAGGTGGATTCAAGATTTTCTGATTTGCAACTGGTTACAGAAGAAAAAAATTGTTTTAAAGTTGGGGTCAGCAGAAAGGAACCCTAGCTCTGGCTCACAGTTGTGACCTCCTCTAGACCCCTTGGGAAGAAATTTAGAACAAAGAGCAGTGGTCCGAGTTCAGTCTCAGCTTCCCTTTATCTGAGGTCTGTGTGCCAGTAGATCTGTTTGGTGGGGGGCCAGGCTCCCCCAGAACAACTCAGGGACATGTATGAGGATGTTATCTTTAGCTTCTATGGGGAACCAAAACTCCTGTGACTCGAGCTTCCTTGGCAATTGTTTTAAGCTACTATTACCTTCTTGCTTATAACATTGCTTATTTACTTCTCAGGGCTAGCTAAGCACTCGGAAAATCCCCCTGAAAGAACTCAAGATTTTCCTGTATTTCCATGTGCAGAGGGACTCACAGGCCCTTAAGAAGGGCCTGCTCCATCTCATTCATAAGCACATTCCTACTTTTCTCTTTTATCTCATACTGAGAAGTGAAATAAATTCCTTAGGTGATTAAGTGACAAACATACATTTAAGTAAACACATTTTTGGTAAAACTTCACTGCTGAAACAGAGAATGAGGAAGAGGAGGAGGAGGAGGGGAAATAGGAGAGGTGAATAAACATAAATCCTAATCCTTTGTTTTACTTCTTTATCTTTTCTAAAGGGTTACAAACCTGCATGAATAGAAAACGAGGTCTTGCCTTTACTGCTAAGGCAGCCAGGTCCCTCAACATGAGAAGAAATCAACATTTCCCAAAAAAAACCCTGAGCCACGGAGGAAAAACCTTCAATTGTGACAAAAATATATATTTAAAAAAAAAAGCACAGAAAATTAAAATACTCTGAAAATCTACTGGGGACAAGAGGATATTTTACTCATAAATGGGTTTTTACTGAGTATCATCTGGGTTACTGTCTTATTGTCCACAAAATAGACCTAGTATGCTACAATATGCATAACTCTGATGAGTGTCCCACATATTCACACGAAGCAACTGTGAAAACTGAAAATGGCAAAAAGAACTGGTAAAATATATTAGAATTTCAAAATTATGCAAACTACCATACCCAAGAGGGTTTGACCAGAGTTTGTTTGTATTTTAATTTAGCTTTTATTCATAGTGTAATCATGTAGGTATATGCCTTACGAGCATGAGGAAGAAGTTCTTAAATGAAAGAGAGTATAATAATAAAAATATACTCAACAGAGGCTGCTGGCAAATTAAAAAAATAAAACTAATAACGTGGCGTGCTACAGGGAAGGCAATTTAGTTACAGCCCAGTTGCAGCTCACTGTCTTGGTAGAAACCAGGCCTTTCTTTTTGTCTTGGACCATCAAATAATGATTACATGCTATTCGAGCAAAATTAAATGTTAAAGTGCATTTATCAAAAAATGAATAACACAGTAAAGCAATATTTAGGGCACCTTTCTTCTAAGAATTTTAGTTTTATTCCAGTAAATGAACCATAAAGCCCTTCAATGTCAAAGAGGAAAGAAACTTAGAAATAACCTTATTTTTCCAGTAAACTGAAGCTCCACACAGTGAGCTGGGGGCTCAGAGAGGCTTTCCTTCCACATTCTTCTCAGTATTTCAGCTAGGTTCCCAGCAAGGACCCACTGAGAGTACTGAAAAGAGAGTTCTTTTCCTAAATCCTCTCTGATGGGAACAGAGTCCCTGGTCTCAGCCTCATCTAGATCTTCCCAGGAAGGTCATCCTATGGCAACCGCTGTTATCTATAATGAGGATTCAAACACAGAAATCAGTTAAAGAAATATCCATCCATACCACAGACACACAAATTACTAAAGGAAAAAAAATCCTATTAAATTCAACCTAGAAAAGAAACCCTACAACAGAAGCTGCTCTGTTAAACTAATGGAATGAAAACTAGATTTTAAAGGATGGCTCTAAAATAACACTACAGCTTTTCAAAAATGGATATTCCCCTCTGCACCAGGCAGGATACATTTGGTAATCCATGTGATACTAGACATGTCTGATGCCCAAAGCAAACTGGGAAACTGAGTTATGTCCCAAGTCCATGTCCCAACAGACCCCTTATTCTATCTCTGAAAATTCTAAGAATTAGAGATAAAGTCAGAAAAGCCCCCAAAACATAAGCATCATGAAATGCTGCCAAAAGCAGGTAAGGCCTGCCTTAGTCTTTTACTTGACAATGACACCTGTGATTAAGCAAACCAAGGTACCCAGTCACATTAAAAAGACAAACATTCTTCTTAAAACTTGGAAAATATCCCAAGTATATTTTAAAACCTAGGTATATTTTTCCAAGCCCATCAAACTTCTTGGTTTCTTGAAATTCAAATCTATTCAAGGAAATCATCTGTCTTCAAAGGAATTAACTGCCTTTTAAGGTGCAGCAAATCTTATCTGTGTTTGAGAAAGGAATTCTGCAAGAAAAAGTTCTCACTATAGAAATCAGAAACTCTCCTTGACAAGTTGACAAAAGGTAGACAGCCAGTTAAAAAGAGAATATAGGATTTAGGTATCATGTGATTAAATTTCCTCTAGAAAATAACTCACTGAAAAATTACTCAATTATCGGAGCCTCCTATCTTTAGACACATTGGAAGTCTTTCTTCATTTAATGGTCAACATTTATTAAGCACGTATAATGAGATTTATGAAGGTTAATCAGCACTGAGATGAAAAGATAGATTCCTGTGCTCAAGGAATTTGAAGTCTACCAAAGGAAGACAGGCTAATTGTTTCGAACAGAATGGGCAAACTTTTTCCACAAAGGTGAGATCGTGAATTTTTTCCTCTTTGTCCACCGTCTGGACTCTGCTGCATGACTCAGCTCCACTGTTGCTGTGTGAAATCAGCCATAGACAATCCATAAATGGCAGGCACGGCTGTACACCCTCAAAACTTACCACCACAGGTAATGGAGACTGTCAAGATCGTAAAAAACAAGGAAACACTGAGAAACTTTCACAGACCAGAGGAGTCCGGGAGACACAATGGCCACATGTAACATGGTGCTCAGGACTGGATCCTGGAGCAGCAAGAAGACATTAGTGGAAAAACCGGTGAAATCCAAATACCACCTGGGGTTCAGCTACGGGTAACTCTGATGGCAGTTTCTTCCCTTTGACAGACGTACGCTAGTAAGGTAAGATGTCAGTAGTGAGAGAAAGGGGGTGAGGCGTATATAGGAATTATCTACTCTATTTGCCACTTTTCTATACATTTAAAAATTAAAAGTTTATTTGTTTAAAAAGATAGAAAGCAAGACTTCTGAGCCAAATGTGCAGATGGCTGACTGAGAAGATGAAATAAAGTATTAAGTACACGTGGTAGAAACACACTTGGGAGCTGAGAATAAAGCCCTGAATTCAGTGTTGACCTCGTTGAGCTGTGCCCCAACAGTGATGCTGGAATCCTCTGTAATTTTAGCTTGTCCTCTTCCACCAATGTATTTTACATTAAGAAGATGGCAGGAGAATCACAGAGAAACCACTCGCATCTTGCCAGCTGTTCAAGATGAGGCTTGTGTCTTCATCTCTTTCTGCAGCCTCGCTTATCTTACAAGACAATTCTTGTGCTCGTGAAATCACTCACTGCTCAAGAATCCAGTCCTCCACCGAGACTGAACCACAATATTGTTTTTTAAATGCCAATGGCTAAAAGTTGGAGGAGAACAATTTGAATCTCCAAGCAATTTTTTTTTCTAGTTGTGGAGGCTCAACCCAACCTCTTAATGACAGCTTCTTTATTTAGGTAAAATAGTTTAATAGTTCATTTTGCATACAAGAGAAATAGAGGCTGTATTTAGGAACAGAAAGGATTAAAACCATAGGTGCTAAACTGTGGTAGATAATTGCATAGATGGTCACCGCTCTTGCACGGGAAGTTGTATCGCTGCAGATTAAGCTTCCCTTTAGAAAATGTGGCTTGGTTTTCTCTAAGGAGACCTCAATTCCAAATATTGGGGGAAGTTGGCCAGTTTCTCAACAGGACAGAAGACAGGAGTGAGGGAGAGAGATCCTGGGGACCCCCTGGGTCTGCTTGCCCTTCTTCTGGTACAGCTCATGTCTCCTGGACTCCCCGTCTCCAGTCAAGCCCCATGAAGAGGCACCATCTGGGGACTGTGCTCCTGCCACCCTGAGCAGACGCCAGTGCACGCCTGGGAGCACCCAGGCTGGAGAGCAGACGCCCAGGGAGCAGCCTGGGAAACAGGATGTGGACAAAGACAGAAGAAGGCATCCAATGCCAATCAGCTGGCTGAGAGGACACAGTGCAACCAGAGCAGACCTGTGGTGCATGAAGGAAACCCTGGCAAAATTCCCCGGACTACTTGGCAAAGGAAATCTAGTTAGAAGGAAGGAGGGAGAGGAAGAGAGGATAGACTGGGCATCCTAGATCCAATAGGAAGGGGCCTTAATTTATTATTATTTGCACACTAAATTGAAATGCTGAAGAAGCTTGGAGTACCAGGATTGCCTGTCAATATATATATTCTTTTTCTAGTTATTTTTTGTTTATTTCAGATGGAGATGAAGTATATGCAAATACATGAAAGTTACCATGCAGTGACATGAAATTGTGCTTCTGAATTTGCTTTTTGTTTTCAAAAAGAGACAGATATGATGCAGTCATTAACTTCATTAACCTGAAAATGAGATAATGTCCTTTTCAGCAACATGGATGGAGCTGGAGGCCACTATCCTTAGCAAACTAATGCAGGAACAGAAAACCAAATACCACTTGTTCTCGCATGTAAGTGGGAGCTAAATGATGAGAACACATAAACACATAGAGGGGAACAACAGACACTAGGGCCTACTGCAGGGTGCAGGCTGGGAGGAGGGAGAAGATGAGGAAAAATAACTAACGGATCCTAGGCTTAATAGCCGGTGAAGAAATAATCTATACAACCAACTCCCATGACAAGAGTTTATCTATGTAATGAATCTGCTCATGTACCCCTGAACTTAAAAGTTTAAAAAATATGCACATTTAAGTATAATAACTATGTTTATAAGTATGTGTATGCATATACACACACAGAGAGATGTCCTTTTTTTAATTTGGTAGTCTGTGTAAAGGGCCGTATTGTCTGTAGAAGCTGTGCAAGTAAGATCCGTGAGGGCCGTGACTTTTCTGCCTTCTTCGTGGGCCTGCCCCCAACACCCAACAACAATGGGAAATAACTACTATTAAGGCAGGAAAATAGGGTCTGGAGCCAGGGAACATAAGGCCGATTCACACGTCAGCTATACCAGGAAATGTCCTCTCTATAGTGCGTACGCTGTAACGGACTTTGTAACTTTACTTCATCCTCTCCATTTACATAGGGCACCCCCAAAGTCACCAATGGAATCCTCTAGAGGGTATTTAAACTCCCCAAAATTCTGTGATGGGGCCTTTGAGCGCCTGTGCTCCGGCCCACTCCCACACTGTGGAGGGTACTTTCATTTTCAACAAATCCTTTCATTCCTTCCTTGCTTTGTTTGTGTGTTTTGTCGAATTCTTTGTTGAAGACGCCAAGAACCTGGACACCATCCATCTTTAACATATTTTGGTGAGCCAGCCAGGAGGAAGAGGTAAGCCCAAAGTTTGAGATTTATTCTTCTCCTTTCTTCTTTCTGCTCCATACAGGGGAACATCTTTCTCTCTTCCTTTCCAACCCGAGACCCTTGCTGGCCACCACCTAAACATGGAAGCAACTGCAGGTTTCTGGCCATGGCCAGTGAAACTAAGGGATTTCCATGTGGAGAAGCCTGACCACCACCGCCCGGTTTGCTTAAGGGCCCTGGGTCTTTTTCATGGGTTTTTTTCCTCTTTTTCAGTCTTTCAGTGGCTGTTTCCTAGTAGCTCCTTGGAAATTGAGGGCAATTGGCCGGGGTCACTCACTCCCTGGTGCTGCCTGAAGGCCTAGGAATGAATGGGAATAATTGCCCTGCCCCAAAGGGGGAAGGACTTTTTTTCTTCATTAATATAGTGTCCCTCAGTTTGTCCACTGTTCCAACATTGGCTTCTCCAATGTAACAAAAAACTTAATAGAATGTTTATTAAATCCTTTTTAGTCTGACTATTCTTAGTTTTTAGATAAATTATTAATATATTGGTAATTATCTGCAGCATAATATATTGCACCAAATCAGGTAAATTGGATAACTTTGAAAGTAGGATTACTGTTTTAATAGTAAATTCTGATTTAAAATTTTCTAATTTTCCTTATAAAATAATTATTACCTCACAGAATAAGCTGGGTACTTGAAAGGCTTCAAAAAGCTAATTAGACAGACTGTCCAAGACCAGGAGGAATCTTTGCTATCTAAAGCATCTAGATTGAGGGAAAACACACCCAGGCTTTCCTTTATTGAAGAGAGACCATATGACGTTCTAGAGATGGCTGCATGCAAGCATTTAAAACCTTTGAGAGGATACAGCGCACCAGGGAGACTATTATCATGACTATTGGGAGGATAATACCAAGAGTTTGGAGTATGCTCCTTACCCAATCAAACCTCATCAGAACATAACTTACCAGGTTTTATGTTAAAATGTGCCATTATAACATGCAAGTAAGACTATTAGAAACAGTTTTACATGCAAGGTGTGTAAGAACAGTAGAATGTGTTTTTTTAATAAAATATTATAAAAGGTTTTTGCTTCTTTAACATTTCTGAGTCATCATTTTATCAAAATAAATAGTTTATGATACTCTGGAATTCCAAAATCAAACTTCGGTTTCAAAACTGTCTTTCCTAACACCTGACTTTCTGGACAGATCAGAGGGCCCCCGAAAACATCCAGAAAAGAGGTAAACAGGATTATTTGATATGTTTAGGTACATGGGATTGCCAAAATGATGTTCAGTCTTCTTTAGGTTATATTTTTTGTGAATAATACTAATATATGTTCCAAAATTGTATGGGATTTCTAAAATAGCATATGCTGTCAATTATAATTATGGTTATTATGTTAAGTTATTGTAAATCACAAAAATAACCAAATTTTCTTGTCAGTGCTATGCACCTAATTTGGAAAAACAACTGGTATCCAAGAGGAAGTAAGTCTAATGTTAATGAAGCATGGACTCGTGGAGAACCAGGATGGCCACCTTGCCCTTCCTGAGTCCTTAAAGCTTTTATTATTAAAAGTTCTGCATTCCATGACTCATCATGGAAAAGACACAATGATCCAAATTGAATACATTGGTGTAGTGACTTACAAATTACTAAAATAGTTTATAACCAATGCTTGATCCCATATTCCTGGGAAAGCAATTAAAGCTTCAAGTACATTTGCTCACCTGGTGGGCCATTTAAACATTTTATAAAGGGATTTCGTTCAACTATTATTTTCAGTGTATGTTTTCTGGTTGTATAAAAGTTTTCCCATGCAAGAGGGCTGATGTTATAACAGTAGATTATTATGCTACAGTATATTTTCACCTGGTAAAAAAGCTTATTATGGTTTGGATCTTCTGAGACCATTGGTGAAAGATTGTCCTTGCCATCCACATTACAACAAAACTTCAGGACCTTGGGCTTTGGGTTCATGGTCTTGCAACTGAGAAGGGTCCCTCCACACTTTTGGAACTATACACCCATTGGAACCCTTAAGGTAAAACTAACCAGGGAAATTTCTACCAAAAAGAAGATGGCATCCTTGATGTGAACAGCTTTCCCCAAGTTCACAGATTAAGACTTCAGTATCATGAAACTCTTATCTTTGAATGCTTTCTCCTGCTTATGTCTCCATGAACAATAGAAGTGGAAAAGGCATCTGTTCTGTACACTAATGGGGTATATTTTATTTGTGAAGGAGTTTGCAGCCAGCCTTATACCTGAATAACCTTATACTTTGATAGATAAAAGATGAAGTCCCAATGTAGGTAAGAAACTTTAATGGTACACACGTTGCTTCATAATCAGTCAAAAACAAAACATTGGTTCACTCCTCTTAACCCACATCATGGGTTAAAGAGAACATTGCCAGGAGGCCTTCACTCTTCTAGAAAGGCATCATTTGTTAGGTCCTTTTTCCATGGTTTAAAGTAAAAGAAGCAATGATTAGAAATGTAGCCCTCATAATAGGTTCTATAGCAAATTCTACTGTAAAGTCTACAGTTACACAACAGACTTTAAATTATCTTGTGAAATTTATGCTAAATAATAGAATTGGCTGAACAGAGAAGTATCTGTGCAGCTGTTGGCACTTGTGGCCTATGGGGAAATACATCAAATGAAGATTATGGAGTGGTAGAGGATTGATGAAGAAATTGCTTAGACAAGTGAATAAACTCTTTATCTAGCCCATTCTTTGATCTATTTGATTTTAGGAGGTTTGGTTTATGGGGACCTTGGCTAAGGAGCATACTCCAAACTCTTGGTATTATCCTCCCAATAGTCATAATAATAGTCTCCCTGGTGCGCTGTATCCTCTCAAAGGTTTTAAATGCTTGCATGCAGCCATCTCTAGAATGTCATATGGTCTCTCTTCAATAAAGGAAAGCCTGGGTGCATTTTCCATCAATCTAGATGCTTTAGATAGCAAAGATTCCTCCTGGTCTTGGACACCAAGCCTGTCTGATTAGCTTTTTGAAGGCTTTCAACTATCTAGCTTATTCTGTGAGGTAATAATTATTTTACAAGGAAAATTAGAAAAATTTCAATCAGAATTTACTATTAAAACAGTAATGCTACTTTCAAAGTTATCCAATTTACCTGATTTGGTGCAATATATTATGCTGCAGATAATTACCAATATATTAATAATTTACCTAAAAACTAAGAATAGCCAGACTAAAAAGGATTTAATAAACATTCTAATTCTATTAAGTTTTTTGTTACACTGGAGAAGCCAACAGTGGACAAATTGAGGGACACTATATTAATGAAGAAAGTAATTTTTCCTTCTGTTAGTAGACTTTGCTGAGCTGATTTTTACCCAAAATCTTCTTTGGAGAAACAATGCACAGAGCAATCCAAGCTTTGGTGATGACCTGGGAGCCTCTGTGGCTCCAGACAACTTTCTTAACCTGGGGAAGCTCTACTTCCTTCATCTAAAAACTGAGACACTTTGATTGTATGATCTCTGAAGTCTGATTTGGCTAAGCTCCTCCACCTTTCTGTCATTATTTCGTTCCCTCAAATGAGTCAAACATCAACAATGAACCACGTCTACTATAAAAATATAAATAACATCACCACTCTGTTTTAATGCAAAGCCACACATGAGAATCCTTTTATTTTTCAGGAAAATAGCTTTTGATTGAAAGGTTTTGATAGAAGTTTTCTGTTATCAATAACAATGCTGAGTGGATACAGCTGAAGCAATCTCAAAAGAAACTGGTTTCTGGTGACAGCGATTCCTCCACACCCTGCTCCCCAGTTCCAGAAGGGTCCTGGGGCCTCAGCTCACTGCGTCACCAAGCTGAGACCTGGGTGATGACTGCCACAGAACAGGATGCCAAAGGTGGAGTGGCAGAAAATGGTTCCTCATATTTGTGGAAATATACCTAAAACTCCACCTTCCTCACATTATGTAATCAGTGAGATTATGTTAGTGTTGTACATGGCATCAAAGGAGCCCTATAACACCATCAAGTTTTCAAAAGCTTTTCTCCCAGTTAACTCTGGAAGAGAGAAATTTACATATGAGAAATAGCAAAAGTTTTGGCCGGGAAATCAAAAAATCTTTCCAAATGCTCCACTTAGAATTATGTAATTTAATTTATTATTTATTTAAAATTCCAGTAGCTTTAGGGGTACAATTAGTTTTTGGCTACGTGAAGGAACTTTATAGTGAAGTCTAGGCTTTTAGTGCGCCTGTCACCCAAATAGTACACATTGTACCCAGTAGCAATTTTTCATCCCCGACCCCCTCTCAGCCTCCCTCGTTCTGAGTCTCCAATGTCCATTATTCCACTCCATATGGCTTTATTTACCCATAGTTTAGCTCCCACTTATCAGTGAGAACATGCTGTATTTGGTTTTCCATTTCTGACTTACTTCGCTGAGGATAATGGCCTCCAATACCAACCAAGTAGCTGCAAAAGACATGATTTCATTCTTTTTTATAGCTGAGTCATATTCCACGATGTATACATACATTTTCTTTATCCACTCTGGTTGACGGGCACTTAGGTTGAACCAAATCTTTGCAACTGTGAATTGTGCTACAATAAACCAATGCATGCAGGTGACTTTTTGATATCATGACTGTATTAGTCAGGGTTCTCTAGAGGGACAGAACTAGTAGGATGTAAATATGAAGGGGAGTTTATTAGGAGAATTGACTCACATGATCACAAGTCCTGCAAGTCCTTGCAGATCACAAGGCCATCTGCAAGCTGAGGTGCAAGGAATCCAGTCCGGGTCCCAAAACTTCAAAAGTAGGGAAGCCTATGGTGCAGTATTCAGTCTGTGGCTGAAGGTCTGAGAGCTCCTGGCAAACCACTGCTGTAAGTCCGAGAGTCCAAAAGCTGGAGAATTTGGAGGGCAGGAAGCATCCAGCAGGGAAAGAAAGATGAGGCCCAGAAGACTCAGCGAGTTGGCTTCTCCCACCTTCTTCTGCCTGTTGTATTCTAACTGTGCTGGCAGCTGATTAGATGGTGCCTACCCAGATTGAGGGTGGGTCTGCCTCTCCCAGTCCACTGACTCAAATGTTAATCTCCTTTGGCAACACCCTCACAGACACACCCAGGAACAATCCTTTGCATCCTTCAGTCCAATCAAGCTGACACTCAGTATTAACCATCACAATGACTTCTTTTCCTCTGGGGAGATGCCCAGTGGTGGGATTGCTGGACTGAATGCTAGATCTACTTTTAGTTCTTTGAGAAATCTCCATACTGTTTTCCATGGAGATTGTACTAATTTACATTCCCACCAGCAGTGTATACGTGTTCCCTTTTCACCACCTCATGCCAACATCTATTTTTTTTTTTACTTTAATACTGGCCATTCTGGCTAAAGGAAGTTGGTGTCCCCCACTGTGGTTTTAATTTTCATTTCCCTGATGATTGGTGATATTAGGCATTTTTTTCGTATGTTTGTTGGCCATTTATATATCTTCTTTCAAGAAATGTCTGTCATCTCATTTGCTCACTTTTTAATGAGAACTCAAATCAGCAAGAAAAAAGCACAAAGAATTATCTCATGAGATTTGATCTCATGAAAAACCACACTTGAGAACCCAAGTAGAATAGACAAAACCCCATGATCTAATTTCAATCAGTTCTTAATAATATACAGGCAACATTGTAAAATTGTACTCATACTTCATGTTCTGTAGTGCCTATTTCTATCTCTAGATAATAGTGCTATTTCTAGATAGATACATAGATAGATGACAGATAGATAATAGATGATAGGTAGATGATAGATGATAGATAGATAGATAGATAGATAGATAGATAGATAGATAGATGATAGATACATAGGGCTGTTTCTTTGTTTGCAGACCTGTGTCTTGTAAGGGCACAAATCCAGGTGTCCTGTTCACCTTATGTGTTCAGGGCTCATCACTGCTTTGGCGCACAGTAGGTATACAAAAAAAAATTGTTGCACAGACAAATGAATGCAAAGTATTGGAAAAGGCAATACGGGGATTGACTTGAGCCTGTGCCAAGACTATTTTTCAGGTTTGCAGAAGAACCGGGTTACCTTGATACCTTCAGACCTGCCCACCCTCTCTCCATGATGGAATGACTGCGGCAGCCTCAGGATTACGAAAACTCCCACACTTCCTGGGTCCTGTTTATCTGCGTTCAGTTACAAATAACAGTAGTTAACCTATCTTGAGCCAATATTATGTGCCCTTCACTGTCCTAGGGACTGTATAAAAAGCATGAAGTCCTCCTACAGACCTAATATTATCACCCCAGTTTTGCACATAAAGAAAATCTAAGTCTCAGCCGCACAGCTGGGGAACAGTGAGGAACCAGCATCCAGGAAGTCTGACTTCAGAGCCATGCTTTTATCTGCTTCAGGGTGCCAAAAAGCACCACGCATGTGCTAGGTTAGGACTGGACTGGGCTCCAATTTCCTGTTGTCCCTACAGCATTCTGTGTTCTCTTCAGTCCTAAGTTATACCTCCGCAGGATCAGCACTCCCCCTGGGAATCCTGCTAGATTCACCTGTTATTTGTAGTGCAAGCTGAAAACAGCTCTGCACATTGCCCAGAAAAGTTCAGGCCATGGAGCTCTTCTGTGCAGACTTTTAAACAACAAGAGCACAGGAAATTACTCTTTAATCCCTGAAATGCAAATTTCATACAGCACACACACACACGTTTTGGGGAGAAATATTCAAAACAAATTTTCCATTATTTTCTTGGTTTCTAAATGGCTCATGAAAAAGAAACACTTTAAATAAATTCCACCATTTTTGAAATAATTAAGTGCATTAACATGAGCACACACTCTTCCCTCTGTGCTTCTCTCGCTGTTTGAATAGAGCAAAGACGCCTTGTCCCAGCAGCGTGGTGGGGATGCTCATTCTTCTACAGCCGGCCCTGAGCCCAGTTCGGTCCGAATGTCTGTGCCATTTTCTTGTGCCTATAACCCACGTGTATAGGTGACCTTTAAAAAGATTATGCAAGCTGATAATGATAATGATTTAATATTCAAAGAACCATTGCCCATGAAGCTGGCAAAATAGACTTCCCCTCAGGTCTTTTCAAAAAGCCTTGTTTGCATTTTAACCCCTCAAGATCCCTTTGAGTCTCTGACTTTGGTGGTGGATCCCTTTGAGTCTCTTGACTTTGATGATGGATCGTTTATGTTTCCTGACTTTGATGATGGATCCTTTGAGTCTCCTGACTTTGATGGTGACCCATGATGGTTGATGTTTAGAAATAACCACGAGGTGCGAATTGACCCAGTTAAGCTTTTAAGGAGCACTTTTTAGTGCAATATCAAGACAGATGGTATCTCAGAGGCCACAGCAACAGCAGAGGGAGTGATTCGGTTGAAAGACAATTCAAAATGCCAGGGTTTATTCTTGTTTTGTTGTTCACTGCGTTATACCTGGCACCTCGCACAGTGCGCAGTGCAGGGGAATTCTCCACTAGATGGAAATAGAAAGGGAGACAGTTCCATTTTTAAGCAAAATAAATTCATACATTATAGGATAATTGGAAGAGGTTAAGAAATGAAAGACCTTCTAATTAAAGTGTGAGGAAGAAAGCAAATTGTTTTAAATTTCCCTTATCATCTAGAAATCTGAAAATCTATTGTCATTTTTAAACCCCGACAGTTTCAAACCTTTTTAAAAAAAAATAACTTGTTTACCTTCAAACTTATGAAAATTGCCCAATAATGCAAATTTCCACAACTCAATCTAAAGTGAGAATATAGGGAGGTGAGCCTTTATTAAATAAATGTTCACCTTAAATCCGTTCCTTACCATTTTTTCTTCTGCCTATTGTAAATTCCTCTCTTACAAATACTTTTCATGAAAATACACAGCAATTTATTCCTTTTTTTTTTTAGGCAGAGTCTTGTGCTGTCGCCCAGGCATGATCTAGGCTCACTGAAACTTCCACCTCCCAGGTTCGAGCGATTCTCCTACCTCAGCCTCACAAATAGCTGGGATTCCAGGTGCATGCCACCACGCCTGGCTAATTTTTGTATTTTTAGTAGAGATGGAATTTCACCATGTTGGCCAGGCTGGTCTCAAGCTCCTGACCTCAGGAGATCCACCCGCCTCAGCCTACCAAAGTGCTCGGATTACAGGCATGAACCACCGCAACTTGTCGGCAATTCATTCTTGACCTTCTAATAGGGAAAACAAGAACTGTGAAAATAACAATCTATCGTTTCATGTACATTCTAGAAGATGACAATTAAAGGAATAAGAAAGTGTTCACTGAGTGGCCACAAGCATATGTTGTCAAATGTCCATCAACAGTAGAATGGGTAAGCAAATAGTAATATGGTCATAGAATAAAATTTTAGAGCAATAAAGAAAGAAATTCCTGATGCACATTCTACCTTCTTCCATAAGAAATCTAGTGGCATGGCTAAATTGTAATTTCTGTAGTTTCAGTTCATACCGTTGGCATCATGGTGAAAAATAATATCGCCGAGTAGGCTCCAGACCCCCACCGAGGACATGATGTCTCCCAGGTCACTGCACTCAGCTCCCCACTGGATATGCTCTCTTCTCATCCTCCAGCAAAGTGCTCAGCTCTGCTCTTCTCATCTCAAACATCCTCATGAACACAGCGTCTTCCTCCCCAAGCATAAAGCCTGGGCATCACCTGAAGATTTCTTCTACTCTGCAGTCCGCTTATGGAAGCATCTTCTCAGTGAAGTCTTTCCCGCTTCAGATAAGCACTGTGCCTCTGTGCACTAGTCAGTATCAGAAGGCCTGCTTAGGATGCAAACAGCCCCAGTGGTCCAGCAATTTAACACACCCAATATTTATTTTTTACTCTTGCTGCATAAAAGTAATGCCTATAGATTTTAATGTTCCTGGCCAGGTGCAATGCCTCACACCTGTAATCCCAGCACTTTGGGAAACTGAGGCAGGTGAATCCCTTGAGGCCAGGAGTTTGAGACCAGCCTGCCCAACATGGCGAAACGCTGACTCTACAAAAAAATACAAAAAAATCTTAGCCTGGGAGGCACAGGTTGCAGTGAGTCAAGATCGTGCCACTGCACTCCAGCCTGGGCAACAGAGCGAGACTCTGTCTACAAAATAAGAAAAAAAGTTTTTTAAAGAGTTTAAGGCCCCTCCTTAAAGAGAATGCAGTTTTCTCATCCATTTCCTATTTAAATAAATTGGGGCTCAAATGTCATTTAAAATTTTGAATGCTCATGAAATGACTAATTCTGTTTCATGCTGTCTTCGGCAATGCAGTCACTTAAAAACTCTGCAGGCTTCTTATCCCCTTTATTCAAGTCAATTCTGTATGCCAGCCGCCACACATGAGGTCCTCAGGTCTGCTCTACAGACTGGATCAGCCTTTACACCTGTCTCTTTTGCACTAGAAGGCAGCTTGAGGCTGTCTGGCTTCTGTAGGGAGCCTTGATCCATTTATGCCTAGTGTTCCATTATTGGAACGCTAAGCATGTGGGAGTTCTTTATATCCTACTACTCAAGGTCATTGCCAAGGTCTGATCGCAAAAATTCAAAAAATTGTAATCTCAGGCATAAATGGGTTAATCTGACTCTTTGCCCCAAGTCATCTATCAATAGGATTTATTGGGTACAACATCTTAAATCTCATCTTTGCCACTTGACAATTTAATCAGTTGGAAGATTTTACCAGGTGTCTGTCTCTAGAAATCTTTCTCAATATAATATGCATGATTTGGGGGTCAGAAACAGCCTGTGCTTCCAAATTTGAAAGGCACAGAATTGCTGGAGTTTCTCCATATCCTTTTACTTCTGCTTGCAAACTGGAAATGCTTTCTCTTTCCTGTAGTGTATTTACAAAACCAAGTGGTTTCTTGCCCTAGAGCTGTACGTTCAACTGCTGCACAAGCTGTCTCTCGAGTTATCACTGACCTCAGTTCACAGGCATTTGGCTAACATGTGTTGCCATCTTTCCAGACAGCGATAACAGTTTTACCACCAAGCACCATGGGACCCGGAACCAATGATGAATATGCTGAGTTTTTGTTAAAATGGCACTGCCCTTCCAGTTTCAGGATGAGCTAGGGTAAAGCTGAACAGTGAACCACCTCTGTATCTCGGTGTCTGCCACAACAGAAGCCCCACCAACCTCACCTCTGCTTAGGATGCACTAGCAAACAGCCCCAGCAGTCCAGTGATTTAACATACCCAATATTTATTTCTTATTCTTGCTGCATAAAGGCAACGCTTTTATGTTTAAGGTTTCTCCTTAAAGAGAATGCAGTCTCACGGGCCAACACAGGTCTGTGATCTACAATCCTCTGAGATGCAGTTGCTCAGCCACGAATGCTTTGCTGTTCTTGCAGCTGTGCCATCTGGAGCACAGGCCTCCCCTGGTCATTAGTCAGCTCCTTCAAGCTTCAGCCACTGCCCACTGATGGGATCAGTCGTGCGTCCACCTAGCAGCAAGGAGCCCGAGATGTGCTTGGGCACTGCTGCCTTCGCCAGTGCTAAGAAGATAAAACAGTCTCTGTGCTGTTGCCTCTAGATCTGCTGCAACGATTTCTTCACCTCTCACTCCTGCCTCAAGAAATCCCAATCTGCATTCTTCCAACCCCATTCCAGCTCTATCTACTCTCATTTAGGGTTTTAATCACTGCTGTGATGCCAAACCTAGGAGAGATCCCCCTTCCTCCTCTCAGCAGACTCGTCAGCAGTTTTTGATGCATGTGTGAGAGCATGTGTGTGCATGTGTGCGTGTATGTGTGTGCATGTGTGTGTGCATGTGTGCATGTGTGCATGTGTACGTGTGTGCATTTGTACATGTGTGTGCATGTGCACAGCATCCATCAGCATCAGCGTCTGCTGACTTAGGGGGATCACACACCTGGCTCTGTGTGAGGAGAAGGCTCTAGAAAGCAACATGAGACATTCACCCTATTTTCAACTACAGACTAACATTCATTGTTCTCAGACCTGGAGGTTCTTTTCTCAAAATTAAGTTGGTCTTTTTCTTGTGGATGGAATGAAGTGCTGCCAGCTGAAGCCACGTTGATCTGGTGAGAGATGTCCAACAGATGAGACAGATGTGTGCAGCCTATTGAAAAGCTGAGGCTTGAGCCTTTTAAAAACAGTCAAATATATTTTACGTTGTTAAAAAAAAAAAAACTGACAAAGATAAGTCCAAAGTGCTCACCCAGCCCCTGCAAGCCCTTCCCACCCTTGTTCCTGTGCCTTCTGCAGCTTCACATTGTGCCATTCTGCCACTTGTTTCCAGTGTTCCAGCCTGTTAAGACCTGCTTAGGACGCAGTCTTCACGGAAGACTGCAAAATAATCTTCTGCTTCAAGAGCTGTGTGTCTGTGGATCCACCACCTACTGGTCTCTCTTCTCACCTTCCTGTCTGCCTGTGATTTTTCTCATCCACCTCCATGCACTTGACACCTGTACGTTCTTTTTTAGGAATAGTTTCCTTGTCTCTGCAAACACAATGTTAGTCTATTCTCATGCTGCTAATAAACACATACCTGGGACTGGATAATTTATAAAGGAAAGAGGTTTAATGGACTCACAGTTCCACATATGCTGAGGGGCATCACAGTCATGGCAGAAGGCAAAGGAGAAGCAAATGCATGTCTTACGCAGAGGAAGGCAAGAGAGCTTCTGCAGGGGAACTCCCATTTATAAAACCATCAGATCTCATAAGACTAATTCACTACCATGAGAACAGTATGGGGGAAACCATCTCCATGGGTCCATTATCTCCACCTGCCCTGACCTTGACATGCCGGGATTATCACAATTCAAGATGAGATTTGGGTGGGGACACAGCCAAACCATATCTCACAGGCATGTCATGTTGCCCTTGGACCCTACATGTCTCTCAGGCTTGTCTTTCTTGTCGCACTCATTGCACTTGTGGCTGCTTGCTAGATGTGTGGCATTCCTGCTAGGCTCTCAGCTCCACAGTCCAGAAATCATGTGGGTTCATTCATCACTCTAATCAGGAAAGCAGTGTTTTGCCTCATCTTTCACAAACAGCCAAAGAGACACTAGTGGAATGACTTTGAGCAAAAAGTGTGCTACATCAAGGTTTTGTTATCCTAACCTAAGACATAAGGATACTTTACCAGAATAAAGTCATGTTCTACTCTAAGTTTCTTATCATTGGTTGTTCGCTTTCTTTGGATGTGGTATACACTGACATAAAATTGCGTCTGCTGTAGTGGTCTAGATGAAAGTGGGTAATAAACTATTTCTCAAGGTTTCTTTCAGCCAACTTTATTTGAGCAATGCAGGAGCATCTCTGCTAATGATCTACTAAATTGGGCCTATTTGGTTTCCAAATATACTTGACTGGTTTTAAAAATGAATGTTCATGTGATGTTACAAAAAAAAGATGATAGCCAGGCCTGGTGGCTCATGCCAGTGACTGAGGATGCTGAGGTGAGAGGATTTCTTGAGGCCAAGAATTCAAGACCAGCCTGGGCAACATAGCAAGACCGCTCCATCTCTAAAAAGTGAAAATAAAAATAAAATTAGCTGGGCGTGGTTGTGCAAACCTGTTGCCCCACCTACTCAGAAGCCTGAGGCAGGAGGATCACTTGAGTCCAGAAGTTCACAGCTGCAGTGAGCTATTTTTGTGCCATTGCACTCCAGCCTGGGCAACAGAGCAAGACCATGTCTCAAAAACAGATGGCACTACTACTGTTTTTGAGATCATTTAATCAGTAAAAGAGAAGGGTGCCATAGCAAAATGCCTTATGTTGGCATCTTCATGAAATCTCTTCTTACAATAGTGCCTAGTTTTCTTTTGGAGAAGTGCTCTTCCCCAGCCCTGCGGTCCCCATGGCAGGGCCAGTAGGGAATTCACACCCTCTGAACACGTGCTAAAACAGAGCCGCTCTGCGTCGTCTATGGGAGCTTTCTGCCATGGCTGGTAATTAAATTTGGAAGTATAAGCCAAGGACTGATAACAACTATCTTGCTCATCACATAGATGAGGAGCCTATCAAGAAAGAAGCAAATGAGAGAGAAGCAGAACAGAAAAAAGAGGGAAAGACAGCGAGCACCTGGGTGACATCATTTGACCCCTCTCCATGCAGCCATTTGTAACTCAGGATTCCCCAAACACCTGATGGTGAAAATGCCCGATTTTATTTTGTTGCCACTGTCCTCACCGGCTTAAGGAAGCTGACTTGGGTTTCTGTCTCTTGGAACCCGAAGGATCCCATCGACGGTGACACTGCTGGCTCTGCTGTGTTGCAGGCACTTAAAAATCCTGTTCACGATGATTTCCTCTTGCACCACGTCACCTCCATCTCTTAATGTGCACATAGTATGTCAGCACAGCTGTTAAAAATGGTCTGGTTCAATAATCAGGAGACCTAGAACACAGCTCTGGGCCTGCCACAATCTTTACCTGTCCTTGATTGAATCATTTAAACTTTCAGCCTTTAGGGTAAAGGAGGTGTCTGGCAGGGAAGCCCAGACCAACTGTGGAGGCTACAGTCATGAAGTTGTTCAGTCTGAAACAATCTTGGCCTCCATATCACCCCCACTCCCCAGCACGTGCCCATCAATGTTCCAAATACCTCACCCCAGATCACAGAGTGAGGAGGAAGGCTACTTTGGAGAGGGGACATTGAAGGGGAGAAGCTGGAGTTTGGGTTTAAAAAAAAGTGTTCATAGTAAGCTTTCTGTTTCTCATGCTACTAGTAGGATTCAGATATCTATGCTTCTCAACAGGAAAAGTAAACATTGATTGAAGAGCTTTACTTTTACTAATATGTTCTTCATGTGCTCCCTACAATAGCCCTATAAGGTAGGTATTGATATTCCGCTGTTACATACAAGGAAACCTAAGCACAGAGCTCCCCCAGGTGTGGGGAAAAATGGGGAAGGGGAAGGGCTTCAAAACCAGAGGCTCTGAGTCCAAAGTTGCGGCTTTCCTTACAGGAGCTCACAGCTGCTAATGCCAGTCACCTGGGCACAAGAGCGGCTTCACAGAGCTGGCGTGAGGGGGACAATGCTGTGGGAGCCATACCATTAACAAGCTGTTAGTTATCATGCCCCGCAGTGCCAGGTGAAACACAGCTCCAGATGCGAGCTCCGCACCAAAAGCTGGGGAGAAAAACCTCATGGGTTTCGTCTAAGCTGTCACATCTGTCATGTGCAGGTGGCAAGCAGGAGCTTGGGAAAGGTGCTGATGAGCGGCCTTTAAAGTCTTGCAACGTCCAGTGCTCTTCACTTGGGTTTGTATTAAAGTCAGGTTTGTGGAGTGAAGGCGAAAACAAAGCGAGTGGAGCATCCGGTGGGTACTGGAGTCAAGACGTCTAAGCTCCTGGAGCTGGAGGGCTCTCAAGGGGTGTTTGCTGCAAGTTGATCAAAATGTATGAATTTTTCCATTTCAAAAATATCACATGGCATTGGAAAATGTCATCAAAATAAAAATCATACACGCATCAAGAACTTAGAACATCAAGCAAATTTATGACACTCAATGAGATGAATGGAAATTTAGAACTAAAATCTGATTCAGTACAATGGACAAGAGAATTATCATTTCCCAAACACTAATGGTGGTATCATTTGCTGAAAATAATCCATGCCCAACGACTTCTTCTCATATGTGTATTTCTCTTACATCCTTCAACTTGGTGAATTTAAAACCGATGACTTCTTTTGGAAGGATCATAACTAATAAATCAATAAAAATTACTCTAGTGAATTAACATATATATGCATACCTATATATACAGCACACAAATATACATAGCTTTTATGTATGATTGTGATAAAGCCGTTAGACACATTGTGGGCCTAAAATAGGAAGCTCCTAAGGCTGATGATGCCAGCACTGGCCATGGCATCAGCCAGGCATCTGCAGGCAATGCCCACGTGAGTCACTGCTGACATGCACCGGGCTCATCAGATGGCAGCACTGCCATTAACCCCACTTCAGAGATGAGAAAGCCGAGGCATGCAGTGCTTATGTCTCATATGTAAGATCACACTGCTAGACAGGGGCACTCCCCAAAGAAGATTCATACTGTTAAATGTTTACCTACCCTACCTGTCTTTAGCGAACAGGAGACTTTATCCAGACTTGCCTTCAGGTATTTTTTACATAAGGCTATTCAAATGTTCAACAAATGGTAATTATGCACCCAGCTGGTGTGATGCACTGTGGTATACCCTAGGGCTGAACTGTGAGGACAATGACCCTTAGGTGACCCACAGTTCCTGACCAGCCGAGTCTCCCATGCAGTGAGCAACGCACAAGAGACAGAGGAGTGCGCGTGGGCACATGAGTCAAAGCAGTCAGAGAGAGGCACCCGAGCGCGAAGCCTTCCATCCAAGAGTCAGCACAGGCTTCCTGGGTAAAGTGATGGATAAACAGAGTCCTGAAAAAAAATGCAAATGCAGGTAATGCGCCTATGAGTAGAGAGGAGAGGAAACCTGGGTGCAAGGGGAGACCGAGGAGTTCAAATGGTACATCAAGGGGAAAAACGAGCTTGTGCAGGGGAGCTTGGCCCTTCATGGCCCTAGTGACTGACACTCAGTGTGAGCTGGGCAGAGCAGGTGTCAGCAAGTCCCTGTTGCTCAGGGTCCTGACCCCAGGGGAAGGAGGTAGAGCTTCATTCCAAGGGTGATGGAAAGCCCAAGACAAAGATCTTCAACCTGCCTTAACAAGTATTTACAAGCCCAAGACAAAGATCTTCAACCTGCCTTAACAAGTATTTACTGAGCACTGTGGGTAAAGAAGAAAGACTCCTCTCCTAAAATAATTCAAAAGTGAATTACAGGGAAAGAAAACCTTGTTGCTACCACCAAGGTATAAAAACATTACTATGGTGATGATGATGACACAAAGATGATGGTGACAATGACAATAACTAACACTCAATTGCATCTAACCCTTGATAAAGCACTGTTTAATATCCTTTAAACTGTAACCCTCACAGCGATCCCAAATGAGGGGCTCCCTGGTTGCATTTTGCAGCATGGCACACTTACTGTGCTGTGGCAGGAACAGACTGAATCACCATTGTGTGCATATTGCAATTTCTAACTTAAACCGGCCTGAAGGATGACCTGGTCTCAATGCTTCAGTGGCTATGTAGATATGAAATATGACCACAAGTCAATGTCATAATAAAGTATGAGATGAGAATGGTCATTAAATGGGTGCTTAGCAAATTGAAATTTTGTGTTATGAACCAAACACTAAACATACAAGTCTTCTGACTTATTTAGAAATTATCCTTTTCAAAATCAGCTAAAAATATCTGATGCTGCAGTATCCATGGAAAAAGACAAAACAAAACTCAACATAAAAACAAATTTCCCTGGTCCTTTCTTGCCATGTTTTCTGCATAGGAAATTGCATTTTAAGGTGGTAAAGATCTTTACAGGCAGAAAAGTATCCTTCACAAAATGCAGGCTTTGTCTGGATGATAAACAATGTGTGAGTGTTAATCTAAGGACAGAAGTCCCTCCCTTGATGACTTTTGGCCTAGGGTTGTTTGCTCATCATCTAACGCAAGGCAGAGGTAATTAATCCACTTTGGAGGCCTTTCACCCCACGGACCTTGCCCATTTTCTAAATCAATCTTGGGGTGGCTTCATGGCCAAAATGAGGTACATGGGGAACGAGGGGTTCTGGCTTGGTGATTTGGCCGGTAATTTGAAAACCAAGACACGGTGTGCAGTCGGCCCGTTAATTCTAATAAAATGACCTGCTTTTCCTCAGGCATGCTCTGTTCTCCATCACTTTCATTCACCACTGTGTTTTCCCACCCTTTCAAGAGCCCCTGTTCCCTTCCAAGTCTCTTACATGATTTTTCCGACTCAGGTCTCCACTCTCTCCAATTCTTCAAGCACATCAGCACCACCCAATTACGTGCCCTACGAAACCACTTTCAGTCTGTCTCTCCCTTGTTGAAAAGTTTTGATGCCTTCTGTTGACTCTTCACAATGAGCCTGCATCAAGCACTTCCTACCGCACTCGCCACTGCCAGATGCTGTGAAAACACAGAACCACAGACCAGGTCCCTCACAGGCCACGTCCACGGATGAGAAACGCACCACGTCAGGCACCCCAGGATAGCAAAATCACTTTGCATCTGGAAACTGGGACTCAGATCCAGCCTGCTGTGACTCGCTAAAAAAAGAGTACACCTTTGCAGGTCACTGCCACTACATGTGTAGCTTTAGAACTAAGTGAGCTCTCATTACACGTGGTGGCCTCTTAATTTATCCTGGTCCACTTCCTTTCTCTCCCTCTTCTATCACAACACACAGAAGAAAGTTTTACCACTTTGCTTGACTCTTTTTTTTTTTGAGACAGAGTCTCACTCTGTCACCAGGCTGGAGTGCAGTGGCGCGATCTCAGCTCACTGCAAGCTCCACCTCCTGGGTTCAAGCGATTCCCCTGCCTCAGCCTCCAGAGTAGCTGGGACTACAGGCACATGCCACCATGCCTGACTAATTTTTTTCTTCTTCTTCTTTTTTTTTTTTTTTTTTTTTGTATTTTAGTAGAGACGGGGTTTCATCATCTTTGCCAGCATGGTCTCGATCTCCTTACCTCGTGATCCACCTGCCACACACTTTGCCCTTGGTTAACAAAATAGCATCTCACATCATGGAAATTAAAGGCTATGAAAGGCTATCAGACAATCCTATCTTCACCTTCTGTCCCATCTCACCTTCTAAGTTCTCTCCTGAAAGATTCATTCTTTCCTATTTCAGAAAACAGACAGTTCAATCTGGCCCTTTCTTACACATATCTACCATATTTAAAGGAAGAAGAAAAAAAATCAAGATCCACTTCACTCATACAGTGCTTTCCATCTACGATTATATCTCTTCCCACACCTCTGCTGAAGAACTTTCTAAAACATTGGTCAAAATTAACAGACGCATTTTGTTACCTTCCCTTCCTGCTTGAAGTCCATGAAGTTTGACTTCCCACCATTCCACTGCAGCCATCCAAACTAATCCTACCAATGTCCTCAACGGCAAATCCAATGGGCACTTTTAAGCAGCATTTTATTTAGCTTCTTTTTGGCTTCTGGTGTTTTTCACTACTCTATGTTTTACCTGAGACACCTTGTACTTCTGGTTGTCTTCATGCCTCTGGCCCTTTCTTCACAAATTCCCTTCAGGTCACCTTTTCTTCTGCCCGCCCAACAGTGGGGCTGCTCCATAGATATTTACACTTGAGCCTCTTCTCTTCGCTCAGCTCAATCTCCTGTGTCATCTCGTCCAAACCTACAAGCCTTGTCTCTAACTCAGATTCTCCCCTTCAGCTCCAGACATTGTCCAAAAGTCATCTGCATAGGGAAAAGCCATTTCCATATTGGCACTGCTGTTTGCCTTTTTCACTGTGTTAAAATTTGCACTGGAGATGCAGTAGCAATAGCGGGGAGAACTGCAGAAGTTTAACACTAACCAAGGCAGTGGCCCCATAAGAGGAATGAAGAACAGGAAACAAAGCCACTCCCTCACTACAATTTTTTTAAAAACATGATTATCTGCATTAAAATATTCAAGGAGTTAATGATTGCTATTTTAACAAATTAATGAATTTTACTAAATTTCTGTTTTAATTTCTAACACGGTAAATGTAGAGATAATCTACATAAACCAAAACTCTTTGGGGTCCTCAAATCACCAAGAGAGTAAGACATCCCAAGTCCCTTGAGAAATCCTGCTCTATTCTTCATTTCCAACTGCCAGCTGCATGTTTTTCCCTGGATTAACCTCAGTGTGCTTGAGATGAGCCTTTGTTTTTCCCCAAATACCTCTTTTTCTGTCCTCTCTGTCCCCGTTCCTGACACTGCTAACCCTCCTGCCATGTAAGTCACAAGTCTCCAAGCCTTTCTTGCCTGCTCCTAGACCTTCCCTGGTTTTGCCTTGCTTGCAGCTGCCCATATCCAATAAGCTCCCAGCTCCTGTCTATTCTGCATGGAAAATCACTTTCAAATTCATTAGCCCTCCTCTAGTCCCATCATTGCCATCTACCACATGCTAAGACTGAATCAATTAATATTTACTCAGCAACATCTATGTTGGCCTCCTGTGGCACCTACTCTAGACCAGATTTCCCAGCACACATCCCCAGCCACCTTCTCCCTTGCCTGTCTCAAATCCACAGATTGGAAATGCAACAACATTTAGTCCCCTGGAGGCATAGGGAGCCATCTGACGTAGCTCCACCTAAGGAAGCCAAAGTGGAATTGTGCTGGGGCTTCCTCTTCCTTCCTTCTCCTCTTCCTTTATTGACTGGAGTAAATACTAGAATTGCAGTAGCTATTTTGTGACCATGAGAAAAATGTGAGAGAAATAGAGGGGCATAGAGGCTGAAGTTATTGAGCTCTAAGCCAATGACAGGCCACCTAGTTCTTTTCTTTACAAACCAGAAAGTCAACAGAATACACCTATTAGTTGGATCCACTCTGGTTTGGTTTTCTATAATCTTCAGCTCAGAGAGTGACTAAGACACATCTCTTGTTTTTCCTGCCTCCATTCTCCATCTTCTGAAATGCATTGTCCTCACTCTGCAAGAGAGACCTTCGCAGGGTGTAGTGCACTGCCATAACACCAACCTTCCAAAATCTCCCCTCACTCATCAGCTAAAATTCACACTCCTGAACCCAAAATCTAAAGGTCATCTGTGGACTGCTTCCCCCTGCCTTCCGAGTGCCCCTTTCTGCGGCAATCCCAGTCCAAACTGAACCCCATCATCGTAAGCTGCTTCCTCATCCCCAAATGGCTAGGTACTCTTCTGTTTCTTCCAGTTCCTTGGTTTTCTCTTTTTTCCTAAAATTCTTCCTTTCCTTACTTTGTTTTTTTCAGGAGGGTTAGGAGGATGCACAAGGTGTTATCAAATCATTATCCAAACCTCTCCACATCTTCCTTCCCAGGGAGACAGAGATGGCCATGCTCTGTTCCCACAGTACATGCTCAAGTCCTGTGTGATTGTCTGTGTTGTCTGAGGGATTTTGATCTCTCCCCTGGGCCAGGAGCTCCTTGAAAAGCAAAATAGATTATATGCACTTAATAATCCCTGGCATCCTACACAATCCTTGGTGCATTAAGCCATTCTTGCACTGCTAAAAAATACCTGAGACTAGGTAATTTATAAAGAAAGAAAGTTTAATTAGCTCATGGTTCTGCAGGCTCTACAGGAAGCATGGTGCTAGCATCTGCTCAGCTTCTGGGGAGGCCTCAAGAAGATACAACCATGGCAGAAGGCAAAGTGGGATCAGGCATCTCACATGGCAAGAGTGATAATGTATTAGTCCATTCTCACATTGCTATAAAGAACTACCCAATACTGAGTAGTTTGTAAAGAAAACAGGTTTAATTGACCCATAGTTCTGCAGGCTGTACAGCAGGCATGGCTGTGAGGCCTCAGGAAACTTACAATCATGGCAGAAAGGTGAAGGGGAAGCAAACACATCTTCACATGGCGACATGATAGAGAGGAGAGAGACACAGAGAGAGAGAGAGAGAGAGAGCGTGAGAGCAAAGGGGAATTGCTACACACTTTTAAACAACCAGATCTCATGAGAACTCACTCACAAGAACAGCAAGGGGCAAACGGCACCCATGATCCAGTCACCTCCAAGCAGGTCCCTCCCCCAACACTGGGGATTACAATTCAACATGAGATTTGAGCTGGGACACAGAGCCAAACCACATCAGGGAGCAAGAGAGAAAGTGGAGGGGAAAGGTTCTCTCATGAGAACTCACTCACTATCACAAGGACAGCACCAAGACATTCACGAGGGATCCACGCCCATGACCCAAAAACCTCCCACCAGACCCAACACTGGGGATTACAATTCAACATGAGATTTGGTGGGGTCAAACATCCAAACTGGATCACTTGGCAGAGTGTAAAGTCTCAATGGTTATTGTGTAAATAAATGAACTTATTATCTCCAATAAAGCTAAAGGTTTTTTTCTCTAGTCTACCAATGATTTACTTTTCATTCACCTCTTTATTAAATATTTTATTCAGTACTGATTTGTCTTATATTCATATTTTTACATAGCTGTGACTTGGATGTGCAAGGACATCTCAAAGTGTTTTATTTCCTGCTAACATTTTTTGAACCATGACTAACAGAGTGTCAAACTGAATCAAATGCCTTTAAAATTCTTAATTAGTGTGGTTGGATGTTGCCCTCTCTTAAATTAGGGTATGCAGCAGTCATCTATTTTTTTATTTATTTTTTTTAATTTTATTATTATTTTTTTTTGAGACGGGGTCTTGCTCTGTCGCCCAGGCTGGAGTGCAGTGGCACAATCTCAGCTCACTGCAAGCTCCGCCTCCTGGGTTCACGCCATTCTCCTGCCTCAGCTTCCCGAGTAGCTGGGACTACAGGCACCTGCCACCAAGCCCAGCTTTTTTTTTTTTTTTTTTTTGTATTTTTAGTAGAGACAGGGTTTCACCATCTCTAATGGAAGGTTTCACCATCTCTAATGGAAGGTTTCACATCAAATGGAAGGGATGTGAAGGACCTCTTCAAGGAGAACTACAAAACACTGCTCAATGAAATAAAAGATGAGACAAACAAATGGAAGACACAGGATGGTCTCGATCTCCTGACCTCGTGATCTGCCCACCTCAGCCTCCCAAAGTCATCTATTTTAAACTCAGTCACCTTGAGCCAACAACTCCTGCTTACCAGATACATAGTTTGTTTTGGTCCTAAAAGTGAATATATTTCATCTATGGGTAAGCCATAAAGCATCTTCCAAATGTCACTGTCTATTTTTTAGGAGAAATGCAACTATAGAAGAACTGGGAGAAAATCACCTGCTAGTAGGAACCCACTACAGCACATTCCCCTAGTTGCAGTGGACACCTAGTGCACATCCTGACCCAGGGTCACTCTGTCTCAACCCAGGAAGAGGCAGAGGCCCTTAGAACAAAGGCAGATTCTGAGAGAAATAGTTTTTTGATGTGTGTAAACGTCCTGTCTGTTTAAACTTGTTGATACTTATTTCCACAGAATAAAATCTCTTTTTTAAAAATCCAAAACAATGTCTCATGATGTTCAGTTGTGGTTGGGAAATATGGATGCCCAATAAGCATTAAATATGTACCATGGTACATAAATGTACCTTATACTCATCTACTAAAATTAAAATGCTAAAAGATTTTCATGGACCTGGTCAATAAATCAAACTTGTGGCACAGTGAAAAAAGCAAACAAATAAAAAAATCTTGACAGGAGTTCAAGGAGAGGGGTTTGTTTTTTACTGAGATATAACTCATATATCTCATATATGATAATTACTATCATAATTCACTATTTTAAATGGTAAAATTCAGTGGTTTTTAGTATACTCACAGGTTGTAAAATCACCATCACTAATTTCAAAACATTTTTATCACCCCAAAAAGAGGCCTTGAACCACTTAACCACCACTCCCATTCTTCCCTCCCCAAAGTTCCTGGCAGCTACTAATCTACTGACATGGTTGGGCTCTGTGTCCCCAACCAAATCTCATTTCTAATTGTTATCCCCACATGTCAAGGGAGGGACCTGGTGGGACGTGACTGGATCATGGGGGAAATTTCTCCCAAGCTATTCTAGCGATAGTGAGTGAATTCCCACAGATCTGAAGGTTTCATAAGTGGCAGTTTGCCCTGCTCTCTCTCTCTCTCTCTCACCGGCCACCATGTAAGATGTGCCTTGCTTTCCCTTCACCTTCCACCATGATTGTAAGTTTCCTAAGGCCTCCCCAGCCATGCAGAACTCTGAGTCAATTAAACCTCTTTTCTTCATAAATTACCCAGTCTCAGGTAGTATTTTTATAGCAGTGTGAAAATGGATTAATACATCTACTTTCCATCTTATGGATTTTCCTATTCTGAGCAATCCATGTAAATAGAATCCCACAATGTGTTGCCATTGGTGTCTGGCTTCTCTCGTGTAGCACGATGTTTTCACAGATCCTTCAGGTTATAACACAGCTGAATAGCACACCACTGTATGCACATCCCACAATTTTCTTATCAATTCATCAGTTAATGGACATTTGGGTTGCTTCCACTTTTTAGCTAACATGAACAATGCTGCCATGAGCATTCCTGTTCAAGTTCTTGTAAGATCGTATGTTTTCATTTCTCTTGATATATACACATAAGTGGGATTTCTAGGGTGTATGGTCAGTCTATGTTTAGCATTTCGAGGAACTGCCAGATTAGTTTCTCTAGCAGGTGTATCATTTCAAATTCCCACCAGCAGTATATGAAGGTCCCAATATCTCCACATTCCCAACAACATTTACTTTCCTTTTCCATTTAAATTATCATGATCTGCTGGGTGTGAAGTGGTATCTCCTTGGGGCATTGACGTGCATTTCACTGATGACTAATGATGGTGCACAATTTTTTATGTGCTTCTTTATACTGTATATCTTCTTTGGAAATATGTTTATTCATTTTTTAACTACTTTTTAATAATAGTTTGGTTCTTATAAAAGAGTTTTAAAACTCTTTTAAATAGTCTGGATTCAAGTCCTTATCCTAACCAAGGGGAGCCATGACAGACGGTACCTGGAAAAACAGGACGCTCCCACCCAAATACTGCGCTTTTCCAATGGCCTTAGCAAATGGCACACCAGGAGATTATATCCCACGCCTGGCTTGGTGGGTCCCACGCCCATGGCCCCTTGCTCACTGCTACTGAAACAGATATATAGACCAATGGAACAGAACAGAGGTCTCAGAAATAACACCACACATCTACAACCATCTGATCTTTGACAAACCTGACAAAAACAAGAAATGGGGAAAGGATGCCCTATTTAATAAATGGTGCTGGGAAAACTGGCTAGCCATATGTAGAAAGCTGAAACTGGATCCCTTCCTTACACCTAATACAAAAATTAATTCAAGATGGATTAAAGACTTAAATGTTAGACCTAAAACCACAAAAACCCTAGAAGAAAACCTAGGCAATACCATTCAGGACATAGGCATGGGCAAGGACTTCACGAGTAAAACACCAAAAACAATGGCAACAAAACCCAAAATAGACAAATGGGATCTAATCAAACTAAAGAGCTTCTGCACAGCAAAAGAAACTACCATCAGAGTGAACAAGCAACCTACAGAATGGGAGAAAATTTTTGCAATCTACCCATCTGACAAAGGGCTAATATCCAGAATCTAAAAAGAACTTAAACAAAATTTACAAGAAAAAATCAAACAACCCCATCAAAAAGTGGGCAAAGGATATGAACAGATACTTCTCAAAAGAAGACATTTATGTAGCCAACAGACACATGAAAAAATGCTCATCATCACTGGTCATCAGAGAAATGCAAATCAAAACCACAATGAGATACCATCTCATCCCAGTTAGAATGGCAATCATTAAAAAGCCAGGAAACAACAGATGCTGGAGAGGATGTGGACAAATAGGTATGGTTTTACACTGTTGGTGGGAGTGTAAACTAGTTCAACCATTGTGGAAGACAGTGTGGCAATTTCTCAAGGATCTACAATTAGAAATACCATTTGACCCAGTGATCCCATTACTGGGTGTATACCCAAAGGATTATAAATCATGCTACTTTAAAGATACATACACATGTATGCTTACTGCAGCACTATTCACAATAGCAAAGACTTGGAACCAACCCAAATGTCCATCAATGATAAACTGGATTAAGAAAATGTGGCACGTATATACCATGGAATACTATGCAGCCACAAAAAAGGATGAGTTTATGTCCTTTGCAGGGACACGGATGCAGCTGGGAACCATCATTCTGAGCAAACTGTCGCAAGGACAGAAAACCAAACACTGCATGTTCTCACTCATAGGTGGGAATTGAACAATGAGAACACTTGGACACAGTGCGAGGAACATCACACACCAGGGTCTGTCATGGGGTGGGGGGCAGCAGGAGGGATAGCATTAGGAGAAGTACCTAATGTAAATGACAAGTTAATGGGTGCAGCAAACCAACATGGCATATGTATACCTATGTAACAAACCTGCACGTTGTGCACGTGTACCCTAGAACTTAAAGTATAATAATTAAAAAAAAAAAAAAAAAAGAATTCTCAAGTGAAGCCATCTGCTCCTGGATTTCTCCAGGTGGGGAGTTTTTTTTTATTATTATTATTACTAACCCAATCACTTTACTGTGTGTTGTTTCATTGTCCTCTTTCCCTATAAGGTCAGTAATATTGTTCTTCCTTTCATCTTGAATTTTGTCATTTAATTCTTTTCTGTTTTTCTTGGTCAGTCTTGTTAAGGCTTTTTCAACCTTTTAAAGGTTTTCAAAGACTGACTTTTGGATTCATTGATTTTTTGCTATTCTGCTGCTATTCTCTAGTTCATCTGTTTCCACTTTAATCTTTATTGCTTCCTTCTTTCTGCTAGCTTTGGATTTAGTTTGCTCTTTTTTTTTCTAGTATCTCAAGATTGAAGGTTATATTATTGATTTGAGATATTTCTTCTTTTTCAACATAGATGTTTACAACTATAACCTTCTCTCTGAGCCCTGCTTTTGTTACTTCTTTTGATTTTTGGTATCTTTTTAACTCACCACTGTGGTTTCCTATTTACCTTTTGATTTCTTTTTGGATCCATTCGTTATTTAGGAGCATGTGTTCAATTTCAACATATTTGTTAATTTCCCAAGTTCCCTTCTGTTATTGATTTCTAATTCCCTTCCACTGTTGTCAGAGAATATATTTCGTGTATCGTCAGTCCTTTGAAATCAAATTGGATGTGTTTGATGGTGTAATGTAGAATGTACTTAGAGAATGTTTCCTGTACACTTGAGAGCTGTTGCTGTGTAGAGAGCTCTATAGATACCTGTTAGGCGTAGATGATGTACACCATCGTCAAGTTTTCTTTCTCCTTGCTAATCTTCTATGTCTTCTATTCATTACTGAAAATGAGGTCTTCAGGTCTCCTACTAGTGTTGAAGTATCTATTTCTGCCTTGGATTCTGTCCATTTTGGCTTCATGTATTTTGGGACTTTGTTGTCAAATGCAGACATGCTTGTTTGTTTGTTTGTTTGTTTGTTTTCTTTTCTGAGACAGGGCCTCCCTCTGTCACCCAGGCTGGAGTACAGTGGTACAATCTCAGCTCACTACAAACTCTGCTCCCAGGCTCAAGCATCCTCCCACTTCAGCTTCCCGAGTAGCTGGGATTACAGGCCCGCACCACCACATCTGAATAATTTTTTGTATTTTTAGTAGAGAAGGGGTTTCACCATGTTGCCCAGGCTAGTCTCAAACTTCTGAGCTTAAGCAATCCACCAACTTGGCCTCCAAAAGTGCTACAATTACAGGCATGAGCCACCACACCCGGCCTTATAATTGTTATATCTTCTTGATGGGTTGACATTTTTATTATTATAAAAGTATTTATTTGTCTCTATTAACAAATTTTGTATTAAAGCCTATTGTATCTGATATTAGCATAGCCAACCCAGCTCTATTCGGTTGCAAATATGTTTGCATGGCATATCTTGTTCCAACCTTTTACTCTCTGCCTATTTGTGTCTTTTATTCTACTGCGATTTTGTTGCAGACAGCACATAGTTGGAACATTTTTTAATGCATTCTGCCAGTCTCTGCCTTTTAATTGAAGCATTTCGTCCATTTAATGTAATTATTAGTAAAGCGAGATTTATACATGCCATTTTCTCTATGTCTTACATCTTTTTTTCCAGTTCCTTCATCATTGCCTTCTTTTGTGTTGAATATTTATTTCCTACTGTACCATTTTAAGCTTCTTGTCATTTCCTTTACTATGTATGGTCATTTTCCTAGTGGTTACTCTCACAATCACAATTACCATCTCAAATGACACAATTCCCTTCCAAGTTAATGCCAACTTAATTTTAATAGTATACAAAAATTTTGTTCCTATATAGCTTCATTCTTCTCCCCCATATGGTATTATTTTCACATATTACATATCTATAAATAGTGTGCCAATCAACATACATTTAAATTATTATATTATTCAGTTGTCTTTTTCATTGTAGAGGAAATAAAAGGTGTAATTACAAGCAAATGTACAAACATACACTCTTTCCTATATACTTATGTAGTTACCTTTTCTGGTGCTCTTTATCTCTTCATTTGGAATTGAGTTACTGTTTAATTTTCTTTCATTTCAGCCTGAAGGACTCCTTTTAGTATTTCTTGTGGGCTAGATCTGTTAGCAGCAAAATATCTCAGCTTTCATTTATCTGGAAATGTGTTAAATTTTTTCTTTATATTTAAAGGCTAGTTTTGCAGGATATAGAATTCTTGGTTAAGGCTGGGTGTGGTGGCTAACGCCTGTAATCCCAGCACTTTGGGAGGCCGAGGCAAGCAGATCACAAAGTCAAGAGATCAAGACCATCCTGACCAACATGGTGAAACTCTGTCTCTACTAAAAATGCAAAAATTAGCTGGGTGTGGTGGCGGGCACCTGTAGCGCCAGCTACTCAGGAGACTTAGGCAGGAGGATCACTTGAACCCGGGAGACGGACGTTGCAGTGAGCCGAGATCATGCCACTGCACTCCAGCCTGGTGACAGAGCAAGACTCCATCTCAAAGAAAGAAAAACAAAGAATTCTTGGTTAAGAGTTGGTTTTTTCTTTCTTTCTTTCTTTCAGTACTTTGAATATGTCATCCCACTGCCTTGTATCATTGTTTTGATGAGACGTTAGCTATTAATCACACAATTGTGGTGTAACAATTCACTTCTCTCTTGATGCCTTCAATAGTTTTCTCTGTCTTTCAACAGTTTAATTATCATATTGGCTGTTCTTGCATTACTAAAAAGAAATACCCAAGACTGGGTAACTTACAAAGAAAAGAGGTTTAGTTGGCTCATGGTTCTGCAGGCTTTACAGGAAGTATGGTGCCAGCCTCTGCATGCCTTCTGGTGAAGCCTCAGGAAGCTTTCAATTATGGTGAAGGGTGAAGGGGCAGTAGACACATCACCTGGCAAAAGCAGGAGCAAGCAGGAGCAAGCAAGAGTGAGTGGGCAGCGTGAAAGTGCCACACAGGTTTAAATGACCATATCTCACAAGAACTCACTGTCATGAAGACAGCATCAAGCCATGAGGGAGCCACCCCCCATCATCTAAACACTCCCATCCCCATGATGTAAACACTCCCACCAGGCCTACCTCCAGCCGTGGGGATTACAATTGAACATGAGATTCAGGCGGAGACAAATATCCAAACTACTTCAATTATGATGTATCTAGGTATGTGTCTCTTTGAAATTCTCCTATCTGGAGTTTGCTGAGCTTCTTGGATGTTAGATACATGTCTTTTATCAAATTTATAGAGTTTCAATGATCAAGGGCATAAAACATGTAACAATTCAGTCTTAAAACAGAGTCTATTAAAACAAAAACTACCACATAGAGTCTTTCAGGTAACTCTGCTACTCAGGGGGGTTTCCTCTTAATACGGCTTCTGCCTGATCACTCATTTGCCACTTGACATTTTTGTCAATTTGTCTTATCAACAATCTATCTTGTTTCTTTTTTTGTTTTGTTTTTTTCTGAGACAGTTTCCCTCCTGTTGCCCAGGCTGGAGTGCAATGGCGTTATCTCGGCTCACTGAAACATCCACCTCCCAGGTTCAAGTGATTCTCCTGCCTCAGCCTTCCAAGTAGCTGGGATTACAGGTGCCTGCCACCATGCCCAGCTAATTTTTGTATTTTTAGTAGAGACGGGGTTTCACCATATGGCCAGGCTGGTCTCAAACTCCTGACCTCAGGTGATCTGCCTGCTTCGGCCTCCCAAAGTGCTGGGATTATAGGCATGAGCCACCGCACCCGGGCTATCTTCTTTCTTAAAATTATATGGTTACATTCCTTGGGTGACAAGAAACATATATTATATTCATTTTTATTCCTAACAATGCCTAACATGGTGAATTGCACACAGATGCTCAAAAAAAGTTTATTGATTGGCGAAATGAAAAAAAGATTTCAACTTAAAGAAACTTTCATTTTGGGAGCACAACTATTATTCATAAAGGTAACATAATCTTCCTGAAATCATATTTATGAAATGCTTTCTTGTAAGAGACAATTTATAGTAACTTATACATTCAACATGAACCCTATCAGCATATTCTTTATTTTTTTTATTATTCAGATAATGCATTTAAGATTTATGGATATTTACTTTACCAGTATTCTATACCTACAGTGTAATCACCCTAGGTAGAAACAAATTTCTGGAATTTTATTCCTTCCCCACCTATTATTTCTTAACAGACATTCATCATACACTTAATTTAGACTTCAGAGGATAGAATGCCATTTATATACATTAATACCTTTATTTGAAGTCTCTGCAAGCATTTTCTTCTCTCAGTTATTCCCAAAAGGTCAAATGTGTTTAATCACATTTTACAAAATAGAATAAAAGGCAATTAGCAGCTTTCAGTGTACCAATTTAAGTTTTTTAAATGACAGCTTTAAAACTTAATAATATACTCCTCAGGAAAGCTCTATGTACAAAAAATAATAACACCTGCACAAAATTATTTCATGAACACCACTTCTCAGGCCTGGTCCCCCAAACTATGGAATCCCAGAATCTTAGAAGATATCTTAATGGACACATGTTACAACATCCCAGCCAAGGAAGGGTGCAAGGGACTAAGGGGGGCTCCCAGAGCAGGGGACTCACCACCTTCAGAAACAGCCTGTATCCCATTCACAGACTCTAAAATTCCTTTTGTTATAGTTATGAATGGTTTAAGAACAAAGAAAGGAACATTATTGCCTGCACCCACCAATATCTACCAATTATCTAAAAAGAGATTGCAGGTGTCAAGGGTCAGGAGACAGAGGCAGAGAATTCCTTCTCTACATCCCATCAACGTGTGGATGGGCTTCTTGGATGAGCATAGTGAGAGTTCTGAGTTCAGCTAAACACAGGACAGATGAGCAGGTGAGTTGCAAGGGGTTGGGGGCAAAGCCGTGGGAGTCAGGCCCTGTTTATGAAGAAGGGCAATGGATCAGAAGAGCCCAGGGAAGTCCTCAAAGACACAGACGGTGGAGGGACTTTGTGCAAGGCCAAGAGAAGCCTGTCTGGTGAGATGCCAGTGAGGTAAAGGTGCGCTGCTACGGAAAGGGGACGAGGAAGATTCCTCGAGCTGCAATGCACCCTCATGGGATGGATGCCCCAGCAACTACCTAACCCATCATATATCCCCATGTTTATGCATTTACAAGAAAACCATCAACCCTGGATTTTTTATTGCAATATTAAGTAATATTTTATTCTATCATTAAATAGTACCTACACCTTGAGATGATGATACTGGAATATGCAGTTTTAAAATGGCTTCAACTGAAGACATAATATTCTCTTAACTGCTGAGTCTATGAATTCTTTAAATAAATATTATTCACTTAAAAAAAAAGTAAATGACCCACTGATCTTATTTACACTATAACTGCAGTCATTTTTATATTTGTTTTTAAAATTCTCTTAACCACAGATGACAACACCAATGAACCAGAATCTTTTCTCTTGTATGTAGAGAAAATCATATCAAGGCCGGGTGCGGTGGCTCACGCCTGTAATCCCAGCACTTTGGGAGGCCGAGGTGGGCGGATCACAAGATCAGGAGATTGAGATCATCTTGGCCAACATGGTGAAACCCCATCTCTACTAAAATACAAAAAAATCAGCCAGGCGTGGTGGCACACGCCTGTAATCCCAGCTACTTGGGAGGCTGAGGCAGGGGAATCACTTGAACCTGGGAGGCAGAGGTTGCAGTGAGCTGAGATTGCGCCACTGCACTCCAGCTGGGCAACGGAGCAAGACTCCATCTCAAAAAAAAAAAAAGAAAGAAAGAAAAGAAAATCATATCAAATGTGTATAAGTATGCAGAAGGAAAATATGAAGCTTCTTCTTACTAAATAAAATAATCAGCAAGCCAAAGTGGAAAGAAAAATTAGGCATCTCTCTGCAGCATTACAGATGTGGCCAGAGGAAGTCACTATAAAGCGGACAATATTAAAAGTCATTACACTTGAAATCTATTGATTTTATCTCAGTGTCTTTCAAAATTTTGATCACTACAGAAAGGAGATACTAGACTGGAACAATCTCAGGACCCAGATGTAATATTCTATGGCCAAGTCCTTTATTTTAGGCTCACTGCCACTTCCGCCTCCTGGGTTCAAGCGATTCTCCTGCCTCAGCCTCCCAAGTAGCTGGGATTACAGGCGCCCATCACCACACCCATCTAATTTTTCTATTTTTAGTAGAGACAGGCTTTCACCATGTTGCTCAGGCAGGTCTCGAACTCCTGACCTCATGATCTGACCACTTCAGCCTCCCAAAGTGCTGGGATTACAGGCGTGAGCCACCGCACCCAGCCAGCGGGATTTTTTATATAGATAATCATGTCCGCTGTAAATAGAGACAATTTAATCCCTCTTTTCTGCTCTATATGCCTTTTCCTTTTTTTCTTGCCTTATTGCAGTGACTACAACTTCCATACCATGTGAAATAAGAACAGATGTCCTTGCCTTTTTCGTTATCTAAGGGAAAAGCATTCCGAAAAGCATTCCGTCTTTCACTATTAAAACATGATGTTAGCTCTAGAGTTTTACTGTAGATGCTATTTATTAAATTGAGGATATTTTCCTCTATTCTTAGGTTACTGAGAATTTTTTTAATCATGAATAGTGCTGGATTTTGTCAAATGCTTCTTCTGTGTCAATTATGATAGTCCAATTTTCCTTTAGTAGGCTGCTAATATGGCAGATTACATAGATTGATTTTTCACTGTTGATCCAGCCTTGCATTCCTGGAATAAACCCTTCTTGGTAATGGTATATAATTCTTTTTAAACCTTTCTGGATATGATTTATCAACATTTTGTTGAAGATTTTATGTTTATATCCACGAGAGATAGAGGTCTGTAGTTTTATTTTTCATTTTATTTTTCATTTTGTATTTTCTTGACATATACTAAAAGTACATTATTGTCATATGAAAATCTGGGAACAATTTTATATTTGTAAAAGAATCCTTACATGAAAAAAGATTTGGGATTGCCAGGCTAAATGGTCACTTTACCAGGCTAAATGTCCCTTTCACGTTTATGGAAATATAATTCAATTTATGAAGAATATTCAGGTATTAGAGAGTGATGAAAAGACATTCTGGTGAAGGTATCAGGCATCAATAACTTTAAAAAGCATGTGCTCATCCAAGTGGAAAAAAGCTAGTTACCTAAAATGGGGGCATCAGTTTGCCTTCTGACTTTTTTCTAGTAACATTCAAAATTCTAAGCTGGGTCTAGAGATATCTTAATAAAACTATACTGCAATAAAATAATTTCATCTCACACTGTTTTTCAGGTATAAAGGCAACAAATTAATATTCTCAAATATGCAGTAACTAAAGAATACAGCGTCTTCAAGAACTTTATGGGAACAGAAAATTATTTCCATTTTGTTTGGGAAAAAAAGCACTCTTAAACTAGAGCATTTTGAGGAACAAATTTTATTTTCAATACAAGAAAACTGGTTCCAATCACAAAGGCCAATTATATTTCATTCAGAACACAGAGGTAGGATGATGGAGGATGACTAGATTTGGCATTAACTGGATTAATACAAACTCTTAGTTTTTGGCTTTTGGCTTTGTCAGCTTACTGGCATTCATGCTAGATCTATAAATAATGAGATAAATTGTATGGCCAGCTCTCTGGAGAATAATTATAACAGTATCTGGTACAAGAAGATCCACGTTCAGCACTGCTTTCATATCAGCATTTAAACAATCACATTGTATCAGTCTGTTTTCACATTGCTGATAAAGACATACCCAAGACTGGGCAATTTACTAAAGAAAGTGGTTTATTTGACTTACATTTACAAGTGGTGGGGAAGCCTCACAATCATGGCAGAGAGCAAGGAGGAACAAGTCACATCTTATATGGATGGCAGCAGGCAAAGAGAGAATGTACCAGCAGGGGAAATGCTAGATGCTTATAAAACCATCAGATCTCGTGAGAACTCACTATCGCAAGAACAGTATGAGAGAAAGCAGCCCCATAATTCAATTATCTCCACCTGCCGGTCCTTGACATGTGAGGATTATTACAATTCAAGGTGAGATTTGGGTGGAGACACAGAGCCAAACCATAGCACACCTTATTAAAATTTAAAAATACAGTACACATAGATTTTTTTTCCTTACTCATACTACTTATGTTATCATAAGATACTTAATTTAAAAACTTTAAGTACAGGGAAAGTTTATTTATCTCTTAGAGATAATAATGTAGTTAAGAATTAGCAGTCACATAGAAAGACATGCAAATATTTAAACAGTGAGTTTAAACACTGGGTTCAAAACTTCACATCTAACAATTTTGAGTACTATTTTAACCCTTAGCATTTGAGGGAAACAAAGTGAATGCATAGGTGCTCTTTTCCACCCAGCTATTTTTTTTTTTTTGAGGGGAAAATTATAACAATCTCTGAAAGTCTTACAAGTTATTAAACTCCTTCATGCTTTTGAAAACTTACGAATTTCTGTAGCTAGGGTAATGTAATAGTTAAACAGATATTTTATGGATCTGATCAATGTAAGCAATAAAAATTCTGAATGATTTAAATTCCACGTAAACAATTTTTTTCACAGAACCATAGAAGCTTAGACCTTAAGAGACCATCTGCTCAATTTGATTGGTTATCTGCTCTGAAAATGCAGACGCTATTTATTTTAAAAAGCCTGGACTCCACCTTCACCTTCAAACCAATTAAATCAGCTAGTAGATCTCACAAGGTGGTCTCTGGACCAGCTGCAAATCCTTGGGCCCCATCCCAAATCTACTGAATGAGAAATTCTGGAGATGTGGGCAACAATCTGTATTCAACAAGCTCTGCAGGTGATTCTGATGCTTGATAAAATATGAGAATCTCTGATCTAAGGTAAGGCCAGAGCATCACGGGTACTTTCAACTGCCCAGCTCATTGAACTGTGCAGCCAGTTTCAAACTCACTGACCTTTTCCAAATCCTTCTTGTATGCACGAGGACACCAAAGACAGCACTTCAGTAGCAATGAAAAAACAGAACTCAGACCGAACCCTCAGTATCCTAATGTTCATTTTATCCTTTCTACAATGCTCCACAACTACTCTCCTCACTTAGGCAGAAAGAACTGAAGAGATTAAAAGATTTGTTCAATCGTACCCAAGAAAACTTTGGATTTCTATACCTCGTTGTCAAATTTTGAATCCCTATGTGCTATATGGCAATAAAATGTGACTCTTAGAAAACCAAAATATGAAAACTAACATTTACACATCCATTTCTGGCTTGTAAATATTTCTAAATTATAATCCAATTTTTTTTCAATGGAATGACTAAGTTTGATTCTTTATATATGCTAGCCCTATTTTGAAAATATCTCAAATCTAGGAATCTGTGTATTCACTCAGTGTCTATCATGTAAAAGTTCCTCTGGGGCCCATGAGGCTGTGAAGAACACAGGGCACATGGGCCTGAGGACGCTACCGAAGCCTCTTTTGTAACCTCGCCCTGAGCCAGAACACTGAGACCTATTTCTGAAGCTACATTGACATACCAGAAAATTCTCTCTAGAAGGAAAATGACATGCTTTCCGTTTTAAAAAACACTCTCATCGTCAAATCTAGGTGACCCTGAAACAATGTTCCCAAACAGCATTTGTGTACCCTGTTTCCTTTCTTTCCCACAAAATGGGCAGATTTCCACTGAAGAACAACACATTTAGCCCTGCTCCCACCCCTACTCTTCTGCTTTCTTGGATCTTTGCTATTTCTAAATGGAGACTTTGTGTAACAAGTGACCACAATGGCAAGTCACATAGCAAGACACTTGTCTATCATGCTGATCGTGTCTTTCACTCAAAGTTGTGTGCTGCCAAGTCCCCACCTATATTTGACCTTCACACGTGAACTCTAGACCAGCAATGATGGAAACTCCATTCATCTACTCAAATCTCCTTAGAGGAGCAGATGCAGTTCCCGGCCAGAGTAAGTCCGAGGGAGGCACACCCGTCACAACTCCACCCAACATGCCCAGGCCCAGAGAGCTGGAGTCAAGTCCCACCCGTCACAACTCCATCCAACATGCCCGGGCCCAGAGAGCTCCCTGCAGCAGGAGTTAAGTCCCAGCTTAGGAATTCCTCTCACTGAGTGGACGGACAAATCTCATCTGCTAAGTCATAACATTTCAGAAGTAACGATGCACCCCAGACACCCACAGGGAATGAGTTCTCAGAGATGTGGCCCCTGCTGGGTCCAGAACCCCACGCAAGACCCTCAGGAGGCCACGTGCCAACTGACCTGTTCTACAACCAATGCTATGGAGTAATTGCTCACATGATCTGTTATAAAAATAACTTGCTCATGAAGCTTGCTTTTCTGTTAGATGGAAAAGTATTGACAGGATAGCCAGGAAAAAAGTCCTAAGTCCAAACAGAACAACGAGGATATAGAGGTCTGGGGCCAAGCCACTTTGTGAACCCCTCAACATTCACAGAAATTGGAAGATCTCAAGTGTAGAAATATAACCAACTTTAAGAAAAGAGTAGGGAAGAATAAAAACAGACATGTGTATGAGTAATAAAAAGAGTGAATGAAGGCATAATCAGAAAGTCAGCACAAATAAAGGATGATAGATTTTTTGGATTAGTTGTTCTCTAATGATTCTCAACAAATTATTACACAGCCATCCAAAGGCCAATGGAGGTAAGAATCGCCTGGCTCAGTAGAAGAGGAGGAGCTGGGAGCCTGCTTCTGCCATCAGCTTCATTCCTCCACCCTCCTGGCATAGTCAATGGTCCCCAGAGGTCTCCAGAAGTCCCAGTGCTACAAGATGCAGGCTCTAAGAACCAATCAGAAATGATGTTCTGTGATTCTTCAAACAAGGCAATGAACCCTTAGGTACTTGACACAAGTCCATTATATACTGAAGGCCTTACACGTCATCTTTGGTATCCCCATTGCAGAAGTCCTAGGGGAACAACACTTACAAAGTGCAGGCCACACAAACACAAATGGGGCCCTGAGAGCTTTGCCTGCAGGGCCTGGGTGGCGCCTGGGGATCTGCCCTTCACTCAGCTTTTGGATGTCTGCCTACTTTGATGCTCACCATACTGGAAAAGTTCTATGTTGGGCCCAGGTCGTTCTTCATTAGCACCAGCCACAGGACCATCTGCATTTTTCCCCATTATGTGACACGTTGGCTAGATTGCCCAAAAACGAGCTCACTTGTTTTTGGGCAATCTAGCCAGCAAAAAAAGGAGCTTCATAGATCACATAAAAGCTTCATAGCTTTTAAAATAAGTAAGTCAATAATTAAACAAGTCATTAACATCTACTTGAGAAATAGCCTTACATGCAACATTTTTAATGGTCAAGAAGAACACAATTACCTTTAATAGAAACCTGCTTACAAATTTAAGACATGGAAAATATGTGCAACAGTAAAGATTAAAATTTACAAATTTTAGACAGTAACTTTCCAGAGGAAGTAGCCACATTGATGTATTTTCGCAGTTAGTGACTATGTAGTTTACATACATGTATTTGATAAATCATTTAAAGCAAGAACGTGATGAAGCTGCACAATAAGTTATTTTCCTCAATGTAATGCTGCTTCAGCATGAGCATTTTGGTGTTTACAGATATCCATGGCCATGACTGAAAAGGAAAGGGATGCTTGGATAAGCTGTCCTCTCCTGCTGAGATCTTGGGTCTCAGTTAACACATTAGAATGATCGCTGCACTGCCTCAAAGCATCTGGGAGAATGCAGGAATGCAATATGATTTCGAGTTGAGCCACAAGAAGTTCTGAGCCTTGCATGACTCATGCAGTTCCTTAAGCATCTCTCCTCCCCACTCTGATTTGTTATATCTGGGCCGAAGGAGGAATTCATCTGTGGTAAATATTATCGAGAGGAAATCTGGATAGAAGTGAGTTAGGATAAAAAAGATAAAAGCACAAGAGATTGGGATGGGGCAGGAAATGGTTTTACTCCCAACGTGTAAAATAAAACAATTTAGTTAAAAGCAAAGTAATTTACCTAAAGTATTCAGAAAATGGCCTCAGTCCCCCATATTGCTGAGCACATACCTGGTCAGAAGAGCACACAGAGAATCTGTTTCCTATCCCCAGGATATAGGACAAGAAAATATTTCCATCCGCATCACTGTATTCATCAGCAGGACACTGAAATTGTTGCTTATGTGTGTGAAACAGCAAGCATTTCAGCCACTAAATATCCCAGAGCCTGTCTCCTTACGTGAAAGCAAAAAGCCTAGGAAAATAACAGCTGCCTTGGGCACTGAGACAGCCAAATCTACGTAGAAAGCATCAGTTTTCTTTGAAGTAAACTGAAAATGTGGGTTTCAAGCAGCCTGACTTCAAAGGTATACACAATATTTCTCCCTCAACCTGATGCTGGGAGAAAAAGTGTGTCCTTGGGAAGCTGTCTTTATTTAGTGATGGAAAAGAAGGTGCTTCAGAATTGGTCATTATATATTAGGGGGAAGTCTAGCTAGGAAGCAGATGCTTGGCAAATGCAACATACTCCTATACTTTTCTGGTTAATTTCATTCTGTTTACGAGTTCTTCTGGAACTCTTTATTCAGAAAATTTTGTACAGGTTTAGATCTTTGCAGAAGATGTCATTATCCCTATCAAAATTTGTTTTAGAAGTAGACTCAGCCAAAACTCTGAGTAAGAGGAATTGATTTGATTAGAATGACAATATGCAGGAAGTATATCCTATCTAACTGTAAAATGCAACAATTAGCATTTACATTTAGCAAAATGGGGGGGTTTCAAGTGCGAGCTATTACTTTTGTGCCATGCCTCAAGCTTCAGACGCGCCAGTAGCATCTGGGAAGGACAAAAGGCACAGCACATTTTCAGCACGCCTCTAGAAAATAGCAACATTAGCTACAGCATTTTTTTAAATACTTCCATTTATATGCTTACAGATCAGAAGGAGAAAACAAAGAAATAGCCATGGTGTGAGAAATCATTTCCATTCATGCAAACTCAAACACAACCAGAAGGCACTTCTTTACACAGTTTTGTGAATTCACACCCAAAGAAGTTGTGCTGGAGTTTGCAACAGCAACTTCAAGTTCCACAAATCACAGAAAGTATCATCGTCAGGATAAAATTTTTCTGCTCCTCTATATTTGAATAAAGTGCAAAAAACATTCGACGCGAAGGACATATTCTTTAAGACCCTCACTTACACATAAACAGAATTTCTTCCTCTAGTCAACAAACATATCACTTCAAAATCTTTCTAACGTTTTTCTTTCCCTTTATCCAGAGAGTTATTAATAACATTACAAATGTAAACACTAGTCACTGAAATATGATTAGTGAAAGTAAGAGAATGAGCTAAAAAAGTTAGCATGCCAAAGGCTTATGTCAAGTTTGTATTTTTATCTAAAATTTGATGTTTCATGTGGAGTGCTGATTTGGCACAGAGGTACATTACACATATATATATGTATTTTTTAGACAGAGTCTTACTGTGTCATCCAGGCTGGAGCGCAGTGGTGCAGTCTTGGCTGACTGCATCCTGGACCTCCTGGGCTCAGGTGATCCCCCACATCAGCCTCCAGAGTAGCTGAAACTGCAGGCATGCGCCACCACACCCAGCTAATTTTTGTATTTTTAGTAGAGACTGAGTTTTGCCATGTTGCCCACGCTGGTCTCAAACTCCTGAGCTCAAGCATTCCACCCAGCTGGACCTCCCAAAGTGCTGGAACTACAGGCATGAGCCACTGTGCCTGGCCAAATCCTTTTTAACAAACAAAAAAAACTTCTTGCTTTTGTTGCCTCCTAAAACATATCAAAGTCTTACGGTCTGAAAAGTACTTTTCCAATACAAGATAATTTAATATTTTCATGCCATTTTCTCATTGTAAACACACATCAATATAAAATCGTCATGAAAACTACATTTGAAATTCAAATGGTGATGGTTTTAACCCCAAATTAACATTTTTAGAGGAAATAATGTTTGATGGAAATGTTCATTAAACATCATTACAAATTTAATGAAAAAGCATGCATTTGTACAAGATAGGATACCCTTAGGTATATTCAGTCCTATGATTTTTTTTGAATGTCATCTAAATCAAACATAAAATATGCTTTATCTACAGGCATGACCATTACTTCATGTGACTTACTGAATTCTGTCTAGTCTTTGGTCCCATAGAAATTATTGTCTACATCACCCTCGCTGATTTTTTTTTCATCTCTCTTTTTAGTAGGTTCCATTCAAAGCAAAATGAAAACTTTTGTCAAGTACTTATATAAAATTTCAAAATCCAGTTTTATTCTCAAAAACTTATTTGCATCTTCCACTGTTAAGACAGTGGCCTCTGACTCCGTTTTGTGAACTCTATAAAGCCTAATTTCACAGGATAAATTTGAATCAACAGTGCCTACTACTGCATCCCAGGTCACCACTACAACACTGAATTGACTCCTGAGGTAAACCGACTGTATCTCATAACGACAGGCTTCCAAAGCTCTGTACACTAGCTACAATTGGAAGCAAATGCCACCTGTGCAAACAGACTTCAGAAAGCCTTCTTTCCACTTAATAGATGTGTCTATGTAAATGGCCAAAAAATTCATCACTGTGTGTCCATGATCATATTTTAAAATACATAGTTCACAATATTACTTCTCTTAAAATTAAAGAATTAAAGCTCAAATTTTTTTTCTAAACAAATTTGCTTTAAAATGTAGACTGCAAATATTCCTGACCATATTGATGGGCCAGTTCACAATCTATGAAGAGTTGAACATATATATGGAATATATATGTTCCCTTTCATTTCTGAAGAGGAATAAAACTGTACAGCATTGTCTTTTGTTTCTGAAACATAATTTAGAATTAAAATAAAATTGAAAAATAATTCTCACTAGACCTAGGAATTTCCTAAATGGATCAAAGTACTTTTTAACACAGGTGGAATTTAATTAAAATCACTTGAATTCTTGTTAAGATAACAAGTTGCAGCATTGCTTACTCGCTCATTCTGTTTGTTTCTGTGTCTGGTCCACTTATATGGAAACTCAACCACAAGGATGCTCTAATATATCTTTTATCACACATGAGTACAATTGGTTGACGGTGGGGTGTCTATTCGACTTTTATTTTCTTTAGTATCACTCAGCTGTGAATCTTTGCGAATGTGACACTTGAACACTTGTTTATAGGCCTTCCTGAAATTTTCAGAGAGAAATGCATAAATGATAGGATTCACGGAGGAATTGCTGTACGCCAGGCAGTGGGCGGTGATTCTGAAGAGGAAGGAAGCCGGCGTCAGCGGGAAAACTCCAAACTCAACCCAGAGATGGATGATGTGGTGCGGCAGCCAGGAGATTCCAAACACCACGACCACCACCAGAACTGTCTGTGCAGTCTAGAAAAGAAGAGGAGGAGGAGGAGGAGGAGGTGGCGGTAAGGGAGAAGAAGAAGGAGGGAAATTCATCGATTACAACAGAAAAAGAATCCAGCATTTTAAAATACATCCTAAGCTAATTTTATGTATATTTTCAGGAGATCAAAAATGGATACTACATCTGCTTTAAGTGTTAACCTTCACTCCCCATAATAATTTTGTTCATAACTTCTCCAAGACCTGTCTTTACCTTCCACAGTAATAATTTTGTGATATATGTGAAATGCATTATAGGAAGTATGCTTCAAGTCATGGAACTAGAAAAGTACAAAGTTAGAGACTGTAACTTTTAAACCAGCAAAACTGTTCGAGCATCTCACCCACCGCAGCTGTATCACCAGCAATGCATCTCGGAGGAGCGCTGGACTTTGCTCCAAATAGTCACCTCTATGAGCAGGTGTGTAAGTGTTTATCTCTCCTCGTTAAACTTTGGCAAATTCAAGGCCAAATTAATTGATGCAGTGATGTGTTTCCTTTCAGTTTCAGTCTACGGACCGAATTAGTCCCTTTTGCTTTCTTTCATTTTAACTCTTTCTTTGCTGCTCCTAAATCAGAAATACTTAGAAATCAGAGGCAGGGTCTTCGTGTTTCTTTTGTGATTTCTACTGAGCAAATGGTATGAGGAAGTCATCGCTGGTTAGGGACCTCAACAGGAGAGGACATCAACCTCCTATGCTCAACAAGCATGTGCCTATATACATGGCCATGGCCTCCTCCACTGGCCACAAACCTATGGGACTGGAATTAAGCCTTAGGGCAACCCCGCCTGTTCCACACATGTTGAAAGACAAGAGCTAGATAGCTTAGTTTGTGATTAATTGAAAACTCTGTCTTTGGATTCAAAGAAATGACAATGATCTAATTTATTAAAATACTTTAATTACAGGAATCTAGTATTTTTTGAAGTATAAAATACAAACCAATCAGTTAGTTCCCTCCTCAAACGGATTGTTCTCTAACAAGTGCAGCTCAAAACCCACACACAACCTCTAGTGCCTTGATGGTCACAACAGAGCCATCGAAACTAGTGGACCGATGATAGGATCACATGCATTATTTCACCGAATGCCCTTTACGACTCTATGAAGCAGATGCTATCATGACCCACAGGTTGTAGATGAGGAAACTGAGACTCAGGAGGGGAAAAGCAAATGCCCATTGTCCCACAGCTGAATGCAAAGTTGGGGCTGGCAGCCAGGTCAACATGCTCCCCAGCCCATGTGCTGTGCAGCTGGGGTGCAGGGAAAATTCTGGTCATCACAAGCCACACTTTCCTCTCTGCACACAATAGGGCTGCTTCTCAAGAAGCATTATGCTAGCTGTGTGGGCAATAAAGGCCCCCATGAGAAAACCTCCATCTCAGTTCCCTCGCGTGAAGAGACAGAGCACTTCCCCAGCCTCCTCTGTTCAACGGCTTCAGCTTTCTGTTCACTTCACCAGCGAGTTTACTTCTCATAGGAAAAAAGGAACATTAAGCGCAAAAGAGGTGCACCTTTCAGCCTCTTGGCCAAAGGCTAGGACTCAAGTAACTTCTTTCTCTCAGACATAGTCCAGGCTGTAATATTTTAGAGCATGCTTGGACACTGGGAGGGGAAGCATCAGAGCGTGAGCTGGCAGCAATCTCACTGATATGGTTTGGCTGTGACCCCACCCAGATCTCATCTTGAATTGTCATTCCCATAATCTCCACACATAATGGGAGGGACCCAGTGAGAGGTAATTGAATCATGGGGGCAGTTACTTTCATGCTGTTCTCATGATAGTGAGTGAGTTCTCACGAGATCTGATGGTTTTATAAGGGGTTTCCCCTGACCCTTCACTCTCATTCTTCTCCTTCCTGCTGCCATGTGAAGAAGGACGTGTTTGCTTCCCTTTCTGCTATGATTGTGAGTGTCCTGAGGCCTCCCCATCCCTGTGTAACTGTGAATCACTTAAACTTCTTTCCTTTATAAATTACCCAGTCTTGAGTATGTCTCTATTAGCAGTGTGAGAATGGACTAATACAGTACATTTTTGTACTGCAGAGAGTGGGGCACTGCTGTAAAGATACTCAAAAATGTCAAAGCGACTTTGGAACTGGGTAATAGGCAGAGGCTGGAACAGTTTGGATGGCTCAGAAGAAGACAGGAAAATGTTGGAAAGTTTGAAACTTCCTAGAGCCTTGGGGGTGCTGAGAAGACAGGAAGATGTGGGAAAGTTTGGAACGTCCTAGAAACTGTTGAATGTCTTTGACCAAAATGGTGATAGTGATATGGACAATGAAGTCCAGGCTAAGGTAGTCTCAGATGGAGATCAGAAATTTCTTGGGAACTGGAGTAAAGGCCACTCTTGCTATGCTTTAGCAAAGAGACTGGTGGCATTTTGCCCTTGCCCTAGAGATCTGTGGAACTTTGAACTTGAGAGAGATGGTTTGGAATTGGAACTTATGTTTATAAGGGAAGCAAAGCATATAAAAGTTTGGAAAATTTGCAACCTGATCATGCAATAGAAAAGAAAAAACCCATTTTTGGAGGAGAAATTCAAGCAGGCTGCAGAAATTTGCATAAGTAATGAGAAGCCAAATGTTAATCACCAAGACAATGGGGAAAATGTTTCCAGGGCACCTCAGAGGGCTTAATGGCAGCCTTTCCCATCACACACCCAGAGGCCTAGGAGGAAAAGTGGTTTTATGTCCAAGCCCAGGGCCTTGCTTCTTTGTGTAGTCTTGGGGTTTGGTGTCCTGTGTCCCAGCTGTGGCTAATAGGGGACAACATATAGCTCAGGCCATTGCTTCAGCAGGTGTAAGCCCCAAGCCTTGGCAGCTTACCCATAAGGTTGGGCCTGCAGGTGCATGGAAGTCAAGAATTGAGGTTGGGGAACCTTCGTCTAGATTTCAGAGGATGTATGGAAATGCTTGGATGCCCAGGCAGAAGTCTACTGCAGGGGCAGAGTCCTTATGGAGAACCTCTGCTGGGGCAGTACAGAATGGAAATGTGGGGTCAGAGCCCCCACACAGACTCCCCACTGGGGCTTTACCTAGTGGATCTGTGAGAAGACGGCCACCATCCTCCAGACCCCAGAATGGTAGATCCATCAAAAGCTTGCACCCTGCACCTGGAAAAGCCATAGACACTCAACATCAGCCATGAAGGCAGCCTGGAAGGGGGCTATACCCTGCAAAGCCACAGGGGAGGAGCTTCCCAAGGCCATGGGAGCCCACCTCTTGCATCAGTGTGACCTGGATGTGAAACATGGAGTCCGAGGAGATCATTTTGGAGTTTTAAGATTTGGCTGCTCCACTGGATTTCAGATTTGCATGGGGCCTGTAGCCCCTTTGTTTTGGCTAATTTCTCCTATTTGGAATGGTTGTATTTCCCCAATGCCTGTACCCCCATTGTAACTAGGAAGCACAATAGGTACGTGCCTTTGATTGTAAAGGCTTATAAGCAAAAGGGACTTGCATTGTCTCAGATGAGACTTTGAACTCAGACTGTTGAGTTAATGCTGGAATGAGTTAAGATTTTGGGGGAATGCTGGAAGGGCATGATTGTGTTTTGAAATGTGAGGACATGAGATTTGAGAGGGGCCAGGAGCACTAAGACATGGTTTGGCTGTGTGTTCCCACCCAAATCTTATCTTGAATTGTAGTTCCTATAATCCCCATGTGTGGTGGCGGGAACCCAAAAGGAGGTAACTGAATCATGAGGGCAGTTACCTTCATGCTATTCTCATGATAGCGAATGAGTTCTCATGAGATCTGATGGTTTTATAGGGGCTTTTCCCAGCCTTTACTCTCATTCTTCTCCTTCCTGCCGCCATATGAAGAAGGACATGTTTGCTTTCCCTTCCACCATAATTGTAAGTTTCCTGAGGCCTCCCCAGCCCTGTGGAACTGTGAGTCAATTAAACATCTTTTCTTTATAAATTACCCAGTCTTGGGTATGTCTTTATTAGCAGTGAGAGAACAGACTAATATACCCACTCTCCTCCCAGGCCTCACTGGGTTTCATGGAGCAGGAAAGCAGACCCCCTCCCCTGGCCTTCCCATCACAGCATACAGATGTGGTGAAGGGTTTACCTGTGGCTACCAGTCTGTTTTCTAAACAGAAATACTCTGAAATGGATAAGTGGGAGAAGAAAAGTTGGGGGGAAAGAAGAGAAAGAGAGAGAAAAAGAATGAAAATAAACAGAGCCTTATTTTTCTTATAACTTCACGTGGAGGGAAGACTAAGACATGGGAAAGTGACTCCATGACTGAGACAGCACTGTCCCACCACAGATTTTCCCTTGGGACACAGGACTTCCTACAGTGATCCTGCATGGACCTCACACCCTGCAGGACTATCACAGGGCAGTGGGAACCACAGCTCCACACTGTTAGGAGGTGAAATCCTACATGGCAAAAGATTCTTTTTTTTTTTTTTGAGATGGACTCTTGCTCTGTCACCCAGGCTGGAGTGCAGTGGCACGATCTCGGCTCACTGCAACCTCCACCTCCCATGTTCAAGTGATTCTTCTGCCTCACCTACCTGAGTAGCTGGGATTACAGGTGTGCGCCACCACGCTGGCTAATTTTTGTATTTTTAGTAGAGATGGGTTTTCACCATATTGGTCAGGCTAGTCTCAAACTCCTGACCTCATGATCTGCCTGCCTCGGCCTCCCAAAGTGCTGGGATTACAGGCATGAGCCACTGCCCCTGGCCAAAAGGACTCTTCTTCTCACTCCCCATGAACTGGAGTTCCACTGGAATAGAAATGAAAACCAGACTATAACGCATGAGATGCCAGCTCTTCAAGGATTGACACAAGGTAGCAAAGTAAGACATGAGATGAAGTTTATCAAAGAGGGGGACTGGCAGCCAGGAAGCTGTGCCCAGGATCCAGGCAGAGACAGCAGAGGGAGGGCTAGATCTCAGATCAAGACCAGGACAAATCCTACTAGCAAGGTGGACAGGAGATGAGAGTTAAGCTCCCTATCGAGAGGCACTAGGGATTGCACAAGACCCCAGGACTGACAGCAGGTCTGTGTTCCCACCTGGCCATGCCATAAGCTGGTTGTACGACCTTTGCAAAATGTCATAAACTCCCTGAGCCTCAACTTCCTCAGCTAAGAATAGGATGAACCAATGAAATGATTCCTACACCATGCCTCATCTATTTAAACATGACAAACAACTCAGGTATAAAAATCTGAGTACGGGTTTTACAGGGTACAAACTTACATATTAAAGCCACTTATTGCATGACACACAAAGCAAGCAGATAATGTGCTCACATATATTAAGGGAGTGCCTGCTATCAATCCATTTACCCATTAGTGGATGAGAAATGCCATTCTCAGATGATTTAATCAAAACAATCTAGATATAATTATACCTACAAATAGAATATAAAACATCATCATTTCTTTCTAAGACAATCAGACCACCTCTCTACGTCACAAAATGGTTACCCTCTGGGTATTGCATTTCATTGTTTCTTTTAGACAATTTTACTAAGTACAAAGCAGAAATCTATCCCAGCAGCTTACTGATAAGATCCATGCCTTATCAACATCCACAAGGCAAATGGTAGTGTGCCCTGAGGCCGGAGTGTTTTCTCTGGCAGTGTTTGATAACTTTGTGTGTCGGTGACTCATTCCAAGTTTACCTTTTAATTTTTACTAGTCCTATTGCTCTTAGAGCCATGGATAAGAATCAGGTTCTTTTTCTTCGTTTACCAGCAGCTTTGAAATGAGATGGAATTACAGTTTGCAACATAAATATCAGGAAAGAAAGCTTAATGGATTTGCATAAACTATATCATCTGTCTCAGATTGTTCGCAAAAGAGTTTAATAGAAGGCCTGTCAACACTGACTGTCCTCCCAGCTAAGTATCTCCAGGGGATTACTATTTTCTTCATGTTTATCAAGCATCTCAGGCCATTGAAGTTGAAGGCCTCCTGGTTGGTAAAAGCCAACTCCCTGCAAACAGGCCCTGGGCACCTGGTCCTGCTATCTTTGAGGTGAGTCCAATTCAGTCATAGCAACGACAATGTGGCAAATACACCCATGTGCATGGCTGAAAACAGTAGATGATTTTCGTGTTCATTCTTCCCTTGCAACGGATGCTGGCAGAAGATGGGACACGGGGCAAGAAGTTCCATGCCAGTGGAAAACCATCTTTCTTGATTTACTACTGCTCCACACTGTCAAACTCGGGAAACAATATATGCCTGGCATAGACACGCTCAAAGTTAAAGATCTGGCAAAATAATGCATGCATACTAATTTTAACCCTGGGATTTAAGTAAGTTAGTATGCCCATCCTTAACCAGTGCAAAGCTTTTTATTTTTTTTTTATTCAGATAGCTATACCTCATCTCTTATGGCTTTAAAGCAATTGGTAGAGTTTACTAGTTACCCAGGAATCTGCCTTTTTAAAAAGCTCACCCAGATACAGTGGCTCATGCCTGTAATCCCACCACTTTCGGAGGCTGAGGCAGCAGGATCGCTTGAGGACAGGCATTCTAGGCCAGCTTGGGCAACATCCTGAGTCCTCGCCTTTAAAAAATGTTTTCAAATAACTTAGCTGGGTGCAGCAGTGTGCACCTGTAGTCCCAGCTATGCAGGAGGCTGAGGTGGGAGGATCTCCTGAGCCCACGAGGTTGAGGCTGCAGTGAGCTATGATCACACCACTGCACCCCAGCATGGGCAACAAAGCAAGACCCCATCTCTAAAAATAAATTTAAAAAGAGCTCAAGAAGGTGTTTGGAGAACCACTGATGAATTACATAAAAGTCACAACAAAAGGAAAGTTGTCTTACCCACCTCAATTTAAAGGCAATAAAAAACGCTTAGTATCAACCCTTAAGGCTGAAGCATCTCCTTTCCTCAGAAAGGGCTGGAAAAGCCGCTTCCTGTCTTTCCCATGGAAACATCAGAAAGCAACCACTGAATCTGCAGGAGCTTGATTTTAGACTTCCAAACTCCAGGACTGCAAGAAATACATTTTTACTGTTTATGGGCCACCCAGGCTGTTGTATTTTCTTACAGCAGCCTGAACAGACTAAGACCAGTGGATACAGCGCAGAGAAAGTAACAAAGAGAACTCCCCTCTGTGGAGGACGAGGCTAATATTTCAAATTTATTTATGACGTGATTCTTTCTACTCTCTTACAGGGTCCTCCGTCTCCATCAGACAGACATGTCCCCTGTGTGTGCACTGCTTCTCTCCTTTGTCTATTTAGCGTATAGAATCTCAACATTATCTTTTGATGGAGAAAAAATCATCGTTTAAAATTATGTGCTAAATCTGCACACAAATTCTTCTTACACTTGAGTTTAGGTCTTTTAATAGCACGGTTTCTTTGTGCTCCTTCTGCTGAAAGTATCTGAAAAAATATTAGTGTCTCTTCTTATTGTGAGATGCTCTTTTTCAAATCATCTGAGATGTCTGTTCTTTCTTCAAAGAATTTTACTCACAATATGTCTAATGGAATTTGGCTGGGGAGAAAAGAACTGACTAAAAGGTGAGAATGATAAAAAAAAAAAAAACCCTCACAAATTGTATAAATGACATCCAAAAAGCTTACTGAATTACTTTAAGCCAAAGAAACAACAAAAAAAGCAAACATTAAAAGAACCCAGTGGCTTGATAGGACATCAAGAGGTCCTTTAATCCAATTTTCTCCAAGAAGCAACCAACCAGTATGGGTGTCTATCCCATTTTGAGGTCTTCCAAGATTTTAACAATCAGCTTTGAGCCAGAAACATTTCTTTATGTCTAGCAGAGTTTAAGCAAAGCATGTGATCAATCCCAGCCTTTATTCCTGCAGTAGAAATCCTATTCTTTTGCACTTTTTCCAAACATGGAGAATAACTGTTAGCATGTTTATCATGAAAGACCAATCTCCCCACCCCATAGTAATTATAACTCTCAACAGGAAAGCCCTGTATGGACGGCGGCACCACCTCAAAGTTTATGTCCCCACCCCATCCAAAAAATTCATCTATTGGAACCTCATCACCAAGGTGATGGGGCTTTTGGGCGGTAATTAAGTCATGAGGTGGGGGGAGCCCTCATAATGGGATCAGTGCCCTTATGAATGGGGGCCCAGAGAGCTGTCTCACGCCTCCCACCCTATGAGGACACAGAGACTAGTGCCCTTTTGAAAGAGGCCCAGAGAGCTGCCTTACACCTCCCACCCTATGAATAATGGGACCAGTCCCCTTATGAAAGAGGGCACAGAGATCTGCCTTTTGCCTTCCACTCTGTGAAGATACAGAGAGAAGGGGCCATCTATGAACCAGAAAACAGCCCTCACCAAACACTGAATCTGCAGGAGCTTGATTTCAGACTTCCAAACTCCAGGACTGCAAGAAATAAACTTCCATTTTTTATGAGCCACCCAGACTACGGTATTTTCTTAAAGCAGCCTGAACGTACTAAGACCAGTGGATACAGAGCAGAGAAACGGAACTTTACTTAGCCGTTGAGAGAAAGGGCTGGAAACAAGTAGAGCTGAAATGAGCAAACTATCCAAATCCCCGTCATATCTTCCATTACCAATCAAATGATGAACGTGTGCACCAGTAGCAATTTTCTGTGCTGAGACCTGGGGAAATACCCACAATGGACCAATCCAGTTCCTGTCTTCAGGGAAGTTGCCATGTATTCTTGCTTTCCTTCCCGAGTTTCCCCTGTCTCACCTCTCCTGCCTCTGTCCCCCTCTGTCCGCCATCTCCCTTTTCGTCACGCCTCCGCTTCCACACCCTCTTCTTACCCTTTCTCTGCTCCTCTCTCCCATCTCTTTCTTAGATACACACACCACCACCACCATTACCATCACCACCATCACCACCACAATTGCCACCATCATTATCACTATTGCCACCACCACCACTGGCACCATCGCCACCACCACCATCACCATCACAATCGCCACCATCACCATCACCGCCATGACCACCATCATCACCATCACCACTATTACCCGCACCAACACCCCTATGACCACCACCACCGTCACTACCCATCACCATCACCACCCACCACCATCACCACCACCACCATCACCACCACCACCACCACCATCACCATCACCACCATCACCATCACCACCATCACCATCACCACCACCAACACCACCCACCACCATCACCACCATCACCATCACCCACCACCACCATCACCATCACCACCACCACCATCACCATCACCACCCACCACCATCACCCACCACCACCATCACCATCACCACCACCACCATCACCATCACCACCATCACCATCACAACCACCACCATCACCACCACCAACACCACCCACCACCATCACCACCATCACCATCACCACCACCACCATCACCATCACCACCATCACCATCACCACCATCACCATCACCACCACCACCACCATCACCACCCACCACCATCACCATCACCACCACCACCATCACCACCATCACCATCACCACCACCACCATCACCACCACCAACACCACCCACCACCATCACCACCATCACCATCACCACCATCACCATCACCACCACCACCATCACCATCACCACCACCACCATCACCACCATCACCACCATCACCATCACCACCATCACCACCAAAATTGCCACCATCATTATCACTATTGCCACCACCACCACTGGCACCATCGCCGCCACCACCATCACCATCACAATCGCCACCATCACCATCACCGCCATGACCACCATCATCACCATCACCACTATTACCCCCACCAACACCCCTATGACCACCACCACCGTCACTACCCACCACCATCACCACCCACCACCATCACCACCACCACCATCACCATCACCACCACCACCATCACCATCACCACCATCACCATCACAACCACCACCATCACCACCACCAACACCACCGACCACCATCACCACCATCACCATCACCACCACCACCATCACCATCACCACCATCACCATCACAACCACCACCATCACCACCACCACCATCACCATCACCACCATCACCATCACAACCACCACCATCACCACCACCAACACCACCGACCACCATCACCACCATCACCATCACCACCACCAGCATCACCATCACCACCATCACCATCACCATCACCACCACCATCATCACCATCACCATCACCACCACCACCATCACCACCACCACCATCACCACCATCACCACCACCCACCACCATCACCACCACCACCATCACCATCACCACCACCACCATCACCACCACCACCACCACCATCACCATCACCACCCACCACCATCACCACCACCACCATCACCATCACCACCACCACCATCACCATCACCACCATCACCACCATCACCACCACCATCACCACCATCACCATCACCACCACCACCATCACCACCATCACCACCAACACCACCACCACTATGACCATCACCATCACCACCCACCACCATCACCACCACCACCATCACCACCACCACCATCACAACCACCATCATCATCACCACCATCACCACCATCACCACCACCAACACCAACACCACCACCACTATGACCATCACCACCATCACCACCATCACCACCATCACCACCATCACCATCACAACCACCATCACCATCACCACCATCACCACCGTCACCACCATCACCACCACCACCATCACCATCACAACCACCACCATCACCACCACCAACACCAACACCACCACCACTATGACCATCACCATCACCACCCACCACCATCACCATCACAACCACCACCACCACCACCATCACCACCATGACCACCAGCACCCCCACTATGACCATCACCACCACCACCACAATTGCCACCATCACCACCATCACCACAATGATCACCATCATCACCACCACTACCACCCACCACCATTATCACCACCATCACTACCACCACCATCATCACCACCACCACCACGACATTTATTTATTCTATGCAAACAAGGAGGCAATTAAATACATCAACAAAGATCTGACATCTGTTCAGTGGCTGTTAAGGGTCAGAGGCTATGAAAATGAAAAAGAAAATCATCCCTTCTTCAAATGCTAGAACCTCCTCATGGTAAGAATAAGCAAAAGATAATTTTATATAGATATATTTAGTATATGTATATACGTAATCACATATGTATTATACATACATATACTCACATAAATCTAAATATTTGTGTATATATGTGTGTGTATGTGTATATAACTAATTACTGAACTAATCACTCATCTTTAGGTTTTTTATTATAAAATAAAATAGAAGCTTTTCTAATCATTTTTATAAGACCTATTTTTTAAATATTTTGTTCTTCTCTGAGACCTTCACAATTTCTCTCCAATACTTCTTCAAATATACAGACTAAAACTACCATCAACACAAGTAAGATTCAGCAAATGTTAAATAAATGTCTTGTTTTATTTCTTTTAGTAAGCATAAAATCTTTTGAATCATTAACAAACATTTATCACAGATCAATGGTGTCTTCTCAGTTAAAGTTTGACAAGCCCAATCCCTCCCAAGGGAAATTAATCTCTCCCTTCTCTGATGCTCCAAACACTGCTCCCTTGAACAGGCCTTTGGGACTTACACATTTATCTCTTCCATTACAATGTTGGCTTCCATGCGGAGCCAGTTCCTCTTAGAATCCCCTGGGTCAGCTTGGTCCTACACAGAGCAGGTGCTCTAAAAATAACTGTCCAAGGAAAAGTCAGAAACAATCCTTAATTGTCTTTAAAGAACCATTTTCTTAGAAATAAGAAGTGTGACTCAGAGGAAAAATAAATAGATATACCAGAAAAATGGAAAATCTCTACCATAACAGCACATCACTAAAAACAGAGGAGGAAAGCACCAACTTTTAGCGTTTATTCCATTCATATAACTTAGCACTTGGTCAGCTGCTCTAATGAGGGGCCTAGATGCCTAAAATGAAATATTCATAATAATTGTTCAGATGTAAGAAAGAATCAATGGAATAAAGCCATAACGTGGTCTTGTTATTTATATTGCACCTTGTATTCTTAGGTGGTTAGCCTAAAAACTGTATGACTGCATTTCTAACATAAGCTAATTTTTTGCTGCTAGGAAAAAAAAAAAGTCTTAATGTTTGTGCCCTATAACCAATTCTCTACCACTGGTTTTGACTCTGGACTATCAGATGGCCTTTTAGCCACCTTACTGTTCATAAAGAAGGAAAGTCAGGAAAAGCTGTCCTTTATTCAAGTAGAATTTTTAAGTAAACGTGATTAAATATAAACATGATCTAAACTACAATTTCTATAAATTATGTATGTCATTGATCATAATAAACATAAGGAAAAAACAAGGTATTTTAAGATGTTATTACTACACTTTTGGGTTAAAATGTCTGGTTATAACCTCCTACTTCTTAATCATATTGCTTAATAATCTCATTCTATTTCCTAAAATTAGAAGCTATATAGATTATTTTCTGAGTAAGAGTTAATTTAACCTTGATTTGTGAAATAGTTTTTCCTCAAAATGTAGAATGTCATGACCATCAATAAGTTAGATGCTGTAATACTACTCAGGAGAAGCTTGTTTAAATCAGGGCTGGGGGATGAGAAAGTCAGTTAGCAGCAGGAGGAATCTGCTTTCAGCCTTGTCCACTCTTCAGTCTTTACCTGCTGGGTCAGGGTCATCACATGTGGGTGAAAGAGGCAAGGATGGCCCGGCGCTCTGGCGGCTTTAGGGAGGGATTATAACAACGTTGTCTTAAACAAGAACCAAACCAGGGCTTTTCGGAATCACATCAGAGATTGTAAACATAAAACAAAATGACTATACTTTCCCTCTAAGTATGCATGTCAGCAACTCTGCACTCTGCACTCTGTCTCAGTCAACCCAAGCACACCTCCTGGTGAGGGGCAGAATCAGCAGAACCCGCATTTCCTCATCTCCCCAGATCTTCAGCTAAGTTTGAATGCAGCACAGAGTGGCCCATGGTGCCCTTGCCAAGGCTGACCCTCCATTCCCATCCTAATGGTGGGAGGCTCATCTCAAACCTCCTTAGCCACACCAAGGATCCTAAATGTTACAGGCTTTGGATGGACATGAGGACAAGTAAAAAAAAAAAGATAAACTAAGCTCTGAAAAGTAACATATATATATATTTGTGATCATTACCTTTTTCTTGGACGCTTCAGACTTCTTTGACATGTTCTTCAACTTTTTATGCAAATGATTAAGGACCTGAAAGACACAGACTATTGAAATCAGTTCGCCTCACCTCTCACAACCCACTGCCTATGTTGCATTAACAATCATTGACATGCTGAAATGGTAACATCACTATTTATAAGATCATTAAAATAAAAACTCAAATTAGGTGATTAGGTAACAATGAATATGAATTGCCAAATACATTCTTTTCTAACATTTAGGAGCAGCCAGGAAGGCTGATGCACAGCCAGACAAGTTCACAGCCATAGCACCTGTTTGCAGAGAATGCCCAGCGCATGGAGCTCTGGGGTCACAGCCATGCCGTGACCCACTCAGGCATGCTTATTAGTCTATTGTCTGCCTTGGTTTCTTCTAGGACCCCATATGTTAACAAACGCCAGGTCCCTACTACATGTCAGGCACAATGTTAGATCCTGGATGCATTGAAAAACTAGAGATTTGCCCTTCCGAAATTCACCATCTGATGGGGAAAGGAGGCAAGTAAACAAATGGAGACAATATCATCAGACATTTCTTCAGTGCAGCCAACCCAAATATGGCCAGCATTTGTGCCAAAATATTCTTTCTTCTTCCTCTTATGGGCTGCCTCCACTGCAATTCTCCTTACGGCAAACCACCACCCATCAGGCTTCCTTTCATTCTTTATTCAAATCCTACACACTGTGCTGTGCTTTTAGACAACTTATTGGGGAGTCAGCATCACTGATGATTTACAGAACATTTTTGCAAGGTTTTACAATTAATGTCGCTGTCAGGGAATCTCCTTGAAACACACTGGCTCCCTCAATTAAAGAAACTATTTTTGTCTTTTCTTGCCAGTGTAACACTCAGGAGAAATGATATGAAAATGTGGGGTTTTAGATGTAGGAATTTCCAACATATATTTGGTCTTCAACAACATTGTCAAGCCTGCGTCAAGCCTGCAGAACTGTTACTTAAGTTCATTGCTATATCCCATCTGAGGGAAAAATCTAGAGAAAATCTAGCCCCAGGGTGACTAAGTGCTTTAGAACATCTGTAGATTGCTGAGAAGTCTCTCAAGGAACCAGAAGCCATGTTCCAACCAGTTCTTTGTTCCCTGTAGCATGGAAATAATTTAATCGAATGGAACTTATTGCAAAAACCTGCTCCATTCAGCCAGGTGAGGCACTTTCAGGGCAATTAGTCACACCCTACTTGGAAGCCACAGGATATATTTACCAGCTGCCCAGGCCCTATGCAGGTGAACAAGCAGCCATCCCAGGGACGTGAATTTCTGACTTTAAATTCTCTCCCCTACTGAAATGCTTCCCACTTCCTGAAATGACTCAGCAACATCTGCAACAAAACAAGTGTTTACTTGCCGCAGAAGCATTTGGGAAAACACTCAATATATTGACAAGGTGTTAGTTTACTATTCTGCCAGCCAAAATGAGAGTATCAACACCTGAATGCAAGGCAACAACAGAACAGGGTTTTCTTGCGGGAGCAAATGAGAGCATTTCAAAGGGGCAGGAAAGGGATGGAGGAGGCAGGACCGTGCCCAAGAGGACAGGACTGCCTAGATGGCTCAGTGGCAGCCTTCCCAATGGGAAACGCAGGACAGCACTGGCCACTGAGGACACAGGAAAGACCAGAGAAGAGGCCCCACACGCAAAATCAGAGAGGGTCACCTGGACAAATCACAACAAAATGTCCAAATGTGACCAGCTTCATAACGCTGCCGAGCTCCAATTGTTCCTTCCAAATTCGGATCACAGCTCAGCCACTTCAAAACACCCAAGAATGTTGAATGCTGTTAAATGGTCAATGGAGAAAATACTCAAGCATATTTTTATTAGCTCTGTTTCTCTTCAATAGCTCATACTATGAGCACAGAATGTATATCATGGGGTATATCATGATGTACCCCAATGAAGGTCTCGTCAGCAAAGGAGAAAGAATGTAGGTATCATGGTAGGGTATGACGATGTTTAAGAAGAGAGTGATAATAACACACTGGGGTCTCTTGGTGAGTCTGTAATTTCTGTGTGTGCACAGGAAGGTGCTAGCTCAAACCAAACCCAGGTCCTGTTGGGTACATCCTGGGGATTCGGAGTAACTTAGTCGGGTGGGCCCATTGAGTTTATCCTCACGGTAGACCAAGGAGATTCTGGACAGTAATTCACTCTAAGGAAAGTGAGCGAGGGCACAGCCCTGGTGAAGAACAGCTCCATAGCAGTAGAGGGGAGGGCTCTTCAGGGGGCACTGGGCAGACCACTTCGACTCATCCTCCCACCCATGTATTCGATGAGTTTCCCAGAAACTGTCTGGTGCAAAAGACTGTTCCCTTACAAACTTGTAAGAATTTAGAGGCAAAAGGCAACTCTGGAATGCAATTGTCTTAAGTTCTTTTGTTTATGTAAAGCATCATAACCTCAGGTTCCCTTTTAGCCATCTGTGTTTTTTCAGGCTATCCAACAGACCTGGGGTTTGGAGGAACAGAGAATCCTGAAACTAATACTCAAGTAGCAAAATCCTTAACTGGATGGTGCACACCTAATGCCTGAGCCAAAGAAAAGCAACTTGAAATAACTTAAATCTCCACCTATCCATGACAGCCCTGAAATTAACTTGCAAATATTATGAATATTATGCTGAATTCAAAATATTTTTCCAGTTATGCTTAGAAGTAAACTTTTTCCATATAAAAAAATCCAAATGATCATGTGTTCATTAAAATTTTTTTAAAAAACGATTTTTTAAACATTGCCCTTTGTGGGACTTTTATAGACTCGCAAATGACAGAAATGTAGCCTAATTTATTCCTAAAAGCTTACTTTGTCATTTCCAGTAAGAAGATTTTAGTTCTTCTCCCTAAAGGCTTTGGGGAAATAAGGAAGCGTGTGCTTCAGTTCTACACAGTAATTAGGAACTTAACAGCCATATATGTTAAGAATCTCAATCTCAGACTTCAATGTCCTCAAGGCCTCACCAACTGTCCCGTCCTCAGAAGACTGGGAATTCCTGTGTTAAAATCCTTCCTGAATCATTCACCAGCTTCATAATCTGGGTCAGGTGTTCCTTTCCAAAGCTGTTTTTTCTTAAATAATAAAATATGGGTAAATAATAAAATAGCTCCAAGTCACAGAGTTGTGCAAATTAAATGAGATGGTGCACATATCAGATAATTGTGCTATGGAAGATAGCCTTTGTTTAGCATTTGCGGAAGACCACGTTAATAAACCAGCCATTTTCCAAATAGCTAAGCTAGAGTTCTTTTCCAAATTCCCTTACTGCTACTATATTGGTGGTGGTGGTGTTTTGTGACAGAGTCTCTCTCCATCGTCACCCAGGCTGGAGTTCAGTGGCACGATTTCGGCTCACTGCACCCTCCGCCACTTGGGTTCAAACAATTCTTCTGTCTCAGCCTACGGAGTAGCTGGGACTACAGGGGCCCACCACCACACCCGGCTAATTTTTGTATTTTTAGTAGAGACAGGGTTTCACCTTGTTGGTCAGGCTGGTCTCAAATTCCTGACCTCAGGTGATCCACCCACCTCGGCCTCCCAAAGTGCTACTGTATTTCTTTATATTTAACCTTTTGGTGCAGGCCGTTCATATAATATCCAGCAATATTATTATTCAAAATAGACACAATCTACATAGATGAAATAGGTGAGGGGAAACAGGTGGCTTATAGTAAACACTTTTGTTGATAAAAATACCTTGTGAATTGAGTATTAAAAGTGATAGTTGTTCTACCTAGTCAGGTTATTTGTAGTCGTATAGTCACAGCCTTATTGAAACAGAGTGAGAGACAGCGGTGAAGTCGGGTGGAACCTGGTAACAGCTGTATTTCAAATGGCGATGCTCTGGAGCGAGGAGGGTGCGCACATTGGGGTTTACCCCGTGAATCGCCATCACCCGACTATTAAAATAAGCTCCCGTTTACGCAGATAGAAACAAGTATGTCAAAGGCTGAAGACGTTTTGATCAGTATAAAGTCTTCAAACCCTTGTGGACTTAATGAGAAAAAGAATGTGAGTGCTGAGCTCTGCCCGGCTGTACGAAGGGAAAAACCATCTCCCACACGCGTGGACGGTGCCTCTGCTACAGTTAGGGTGAAGATCGGCCGCCTCAACCACTTCACCCTGTTCAGGAGACCTTTCTAAAAAGGATTGAAATGGGGAAGCCGAAAGCTCGAGTCCATTCCATGCCAAGTTCCTGGAGCCTGCGGTCAAGACTCTGTAAAGAAACAAACACCCTTTTGCCACTTGGGTTTACAAAGCTAAGCTTCAGAATAAAATAAAATTCGAAGCTCTGTCCCCGGGAGCAGCGGCTTCACAGAGCCCGGTGTGCGCAAAGCCTTCGGAGCGAGGGCAAACTGCGCACCCCGGGGGAGAGGGGCCGCCCCGCGAGTCCTCCCCGCCACGGCCAGCTGAGAGCCCGGGAGGGAGCTGTGGGGACCCGTCACCCTCGCAAAAGGTCCGCGCTCTGGTGACCACGCGCTCTCCTCAGGTCCCACAGCGCCGCGGCGGTAACCTCCCCGCGCGGCTGATCTGGTTGAAGAGTTGCTGGAACCGAGCGGGGTTTGCTGTACCGGGAAGGATGGGGCAGCGCCCGCCTACCTACCGCCCAGGCAACCTGGGGACGTTGAAGGGCTGCAGGGGCGAGGAAGGGGAGGGGAGAAGAAACTTGTTCTACTGGACCATGCGAAGTAAACTGCAAACGTTCCCCAGCATCTCTCAGACTCCAAGTAACTTTCTTGGGCAAGCCAATGGCAAGCTCCAGCAGCGGCCAGGAAGCCTCTCTGCACAGATCCGTCCCAGCGCCGCCAGAGTGGGGATCACCGGGGCCAGGCTGCCGCCAAGGCTCCGGCAGGGCCGCGAGACACTGACACCCCAGGGTCCCCACCGGCCCTCCGCCCTCCCTCGCGCGTCTCGGCCCCGCGCCCGGCGTGCACCTTGGCATAGCAGAAGCAGATGAGCAGGAGCGGCAGCAGGTAGCCGAAGACGAAGGTGCACACCACGTAGGCCTTCTTGTGGCGAGGGTCGGGCCACTGCTCCCAGCAGAAGGTCTGGTTGCTGGCGCGCGGGTGGAAGAGGCCCTGGTGGTAGGCCACGGGCGAGGCCATGGCAATGGACAGCGCCCAGATGCAGCCCACGCCCAGCAGCGCGTTGCGGGACACCCTGAGGGAGGAGGAGCGCCGCGAGTGCACGATGGCCACGTAGCGGTCCACGGACATCGCGGCCAGGGTGAAGATGCTCACCAGCATGGACACGGTGAAGAAGTAGTGAATGAACTTGCAGATGAAGGCGCCCAGCACCCAGGTGGGCAGCGCGTACACCGTGGCCTGGAAGGGGATGCAGAAGAGCAGGTAGGCCAGGTCGGCGATGCTCAGGTTGAGGATGAACAGGTTGGTGGTGCTCCGCGGCTTGCCCGGCTTGCTGCGCGCCAGCACGGTGATCACTAGGCTGTTGCCCAGCACGCCCAGCGCGAAGATCAGGCCGAACACCACCAACGTGACGAAGTTCTCCACGCCGATGCTGAACAGCGGCCCGGGCTCCGGGGCGGGGGGCTCCGGCCAGCTCGCGTTGCCCTCGCTGAGGTTCCCGACCGCCAGCTCCATGGCCCGCGGGGCTGCCCAGGCGAGCGGCGGTGCGCGCGGGGAGGGAGGCCGGGTGTCTGGCGGGAAAGTAGGCGCCAGGGATGGCCGGGGGTCCCGGCGCAAAGCACGGAGAGCGCGAGGAGTCTGAGCTTCCCCTGAGGCGCGAGCCAGCGGGCGCGGAGATCCGGTGGCCGTGCCTCGTGGCACCGTCTTTGCGCCGCGACCTTCTGAGAGAGGGTGGGGTCGGCAGCCCGGAGCTGAACCTTCTCGGGAAGGGACGGTGATCTCGAGAGCACCGGGGTCCCCTGCCCGGGCGCCTCCGCCCGCTGCGCGACCACGGAGCCTGGGAAGAGGGATCCGCCGGCTGCAGCCGCGCAGGTGGAAAGACCCTTCTCTCCGCCTTACCGCTCCAGATCTTCGCCGGCCGTTTTCCCTGGCTCCCGGAGCGGCTGCGGGCTGCACCTGTTGCTCGGAGCCGCTCCTTCCCGCGGCGCTTCCCCGCACTGCCCAGCGCGCAGCAGTGCACTGTGCGGCTCCTGCAGAGAGGGCTCCCCGCGCCTCCCGCGCGCCCAGCGCCACCTCCCCAGTGGGCTGGCGCCTCCGACTCCCTCGCGGCTTTTCCAGGGATTCCCAGTCGTCCACAGGGCGAGAGCTCTTCTGGGGGGCTTCCTGGTGGTGGATAGAGTCGGGTGCCAGGGGCCTCTCTGCTGCAACAGAGAGGCGAAAACAGCCCGGCTGAAATCCGCGCCCCCCAGAAGTCACGGTGCGCGAGCAGAGACTGGATGGATTCTAGCGGGATGGGTCGCCGCCCACCTCCCGGCTGGAACCGGCGCGCGCTCGCCTCCGCGGAGTGCGGACCTGCCCGGCGGGCTGAAGGCGGGGCTGCCGGATGCCGCGGGCCAGGCGGGCGAGGGAAGCCGGGCGCGCTCCAGGGCAGTCCAGGGCGCGCCGGGGTAGGAGGCGGAGGGGTGCGCGGGCCCCCTCATCCATCAGTGCCTTTCCTCCTCCTCCTTCCCAGGGTGGCTGTCCGTGAAAACGCCTCTGTCCCAGGAATAACCCCAGGAAATCGAGGCTGGCGACGCTTCCTGGAGTTTTGTAAAACTGGCCGCCTAATCCCACCCTCACCCCGCGGCCTGCTAGAGAGGACAGAAGTGCAAAGGGAAAGGGCTGCGTGAGCTTGTCTATAGACGTGGATGGCATTGAAGGGGAAGGCTGTTCACACCACTCAACCTCACTTCATTTTTGCCTTGTATTACTCATCTGAGGGACATAAACTGCAGCAATGACAAAATATTTTTAAAGTGAAAGAACGTGTTTAGTATCTTACTGCCGTAAATGCGGATTTGCCAGAAAGAAATTAAGCCGTTTCAGTATAGCAGGGCTAGTCACGTTATCTTTGTAACCTTGGTGGTTCCCAGCTAGAGAGCTGACACCGATTCCTTTATTTGCGGTGATCTGTCTGTTTTCACTTTCAAAAACACCGATGCATTTCCATCATTCTCCATCTGGTGACTGTCCATTATGCGCGGATGCAGTGCCTGAGGGGATGGGTAATCCAAAGACCAAAGAGGGCAGGGGCTCTTTGCCTTGAGGAGTTAAGGAAGTAGGATCTTGTTTTTCTATCTTGCTAGCTCTGTTCTGCCTCATTTCCAGATAAATCTTGATGCAGTTCACTGAACATCTATGTATTTTATCTACATTCATTGCTAGGGAGTTCCTCGCAAGGGAATTGTTCTATTCACACACATTTTCTGGAAGACAAAATTGAGTGTAAGCAACTTGCCTATTTGGGTATCCTGCTAAAGCCAAGAATGCTCTTACCTGCCCTGACCTGAGAGAATGCCTTGAAACTTCCTTAGGTGATCTTGCCAATCCGTATTGCTTTTCTTCCTTGAGATGCTCTCCTACCCAGGTTTTCAAAGTATCATGTTGTATTCGACAGCTCTGTTGCATTGAAAGTTAGTAGTAATATGATTTGGGAGAGTTTTTAAATTATGAACTATTTTCACATGAAACAGATATGATAAAATTACATTGAATACCAATGCACCCACCATCTAGCTTAGAATAATTTTTAAATATTATCAATAGAGTTGAAGTCACTTTTATATACTTTCCAATCACAACCTCCACCCTCCCACTATCTCCAAGTAACCTAAATTTGTTGTCTATTAGTCATTTCTTTATACATTCTTGGCATACGCATATGATCTTAAATAATATATTGTGGTGAGGTTTTTTTTTTTTTTTTTTTTTTGCTTTAACATTATGTGGTTGGTATTATGGTACATGTTTTGTTTGTTTTTGCCTTAAAGTATAATTTGTCTGTTATTGCTATAAGCACAACAACATTCTTTGCTTTGTATTTGCCTGTTACATCTTTTACAGCCTTCCTATGTTATGTCCTGCAGTTTAAAGGTATCTCTTTAATACAGCACATAACTGAATTATTTTAAAACACAATTTTAAAATCTCTAGTTTTTAACTGGTGAGTTTAGGTCATTTATATTTATTGTTATTACTAACCTATATGGATTTATTTTTAACATTTTATTTTGTACTCTTTATTTGTTTTCTATTTCTGTGCTTTTTTTCTCTCTCTCTTTTTTCATGACATCTTTTGAATTACATTTTAAAGTGTTTTCTCCCTCCCTCCACATTCTTGGAAAAGGAAGAAATATGGTGTACATTTATTATTTTACTGGTTACCCTTGAGTGCCTACTATGTGCCAGGAACTATTGTAGGTTCTGCAGATAGAGCAATTAACACAACAAAGTACTTTATTTTATGGATTTTACATTTCATTATGGACATGACATTTAAAAATAAATAAAATAATAATGTCACATGTGGTAAACACTACTGATATAGTTTTGATATCTGTCCTTGCCAAATCTCATATTGAATTATAATCCCTAATGTTGGAGGTGGAGCCCAGTGGGAGGGTTTGGGTCAATGGAGTGGATCCCTCATGGCTTGGTGCTGTCCTCGGGACAGTGAGTCTGAAGATCTGGTTGTTTGAAAGTGTGTGGCACCTCCTCCCTTCTCTCTCTTGCTTCTGCTCCTGCCATGTAAGATGTATCTGCTCCCCCTTCGCCTTCTGCCATGATTAGAAGCTTCCTGAGACCTCCCCAGAAGCTGAGCACATGCCAGCACCATGCTTCCTGTACAGCCTGCAGAACTGTGAGCCAATGAAACCTCTTTTCTTTATAAAGTACCCAGCCTCAGGTACTTCTTTATAGCAATGCAAGAATGGCCTAATACAACCCTAAAAGAGAAGAATGCAGGATAAGGGATAGACAGCAGTTAGAGAGTGTAACTATACACAGGCAATAGGGAGAAACATCTGAAAAACTGACATTTGAGCAGGAACCTGAAGGAAGTACAGCAGGAAGCCTTTTTAAACACATGGCATGACACATTCCTGGGAAACAGTGCAGCAGAGGAAGCTGTGTGAAGAACGAGTAGTACAGTTTTGCTGTCATGGAAACAGCTGGGAAGAAGATTTGTCAGCCATGAGATCAGAAAACATTGGTTCAGGAAAATGGGGATGGATGACCTCGGACCTTGGAGAGCAAGGAAGGGGCCTGGGACTTCATTCTGGACTTCGGAGGAAGTCCTATAGGGAGTTTCAAGCAGAGAGATGTTATGCTCTGACCTGCGATTCAGAATGATGATTCTGGTGTACAGATTAGAAGAGCAAAGGAAACAGCAGACCAGCCAGTAAGCTGGCAGGAACCCAAACAACAGATCGCTCTAGGTGTGGTGGGAAGGACTTGGATTCTGGATATCTCAATGTTGTAGCAAATGAGATTCATTGGTGGATGGATTTAAGGTGGGAGAAAAGGGAGAGCAAGGTTGACTACCACGGTTTTAGTCTGACAGCCTGGATGGGAAATCACCATTTACTGAGTTGACACAAAGAGTGGAAGGAATAGGTTTGGAGGTGTGGAGCATCAAGTTAAATTTCAGATGCTTGCTAGACATGGGACTGACAAGATTGCAGTTGGGTGGATTAGTCTTCAGTTAATGAGAGAGACCAGAGCTGGAGACATGGATTCAGAAGTTACTAAAATTCTATTAATATTAAATAGAATTTAAAATTAATTGTTATCACTCCCCTTCTCCCAAGCCATACAAGTTTCAGGAAGCCTTCTAACTCCAGTCACTTTTTCTCATTCTACCTGGTTTTGTTGCCCAGTTGTTTAGTTCTTTTAATTTCCCCCCAATTAGGCATATTTGTTGTGTGATACAGGCAATATCCAGTTTGGCGACCCACATTCTTGCCCATGGCTTTCTTCACCTTCCTCTATTCATCTTAAGCCTTTTCCTTGTTTTTAGAGAATATATTTTAAGTTTTCCTTTAGTGATAGTCAATGATAAAAATTGCTCATTGGTTCTTATTATTGAATGGGAGTTGGCCAGATGGACAGTTCTTTTCTCCCAGTACATTGAAGATATTGTTCCACCTTCTGGATTTTGCTCTTGCTCTTGAGAAATCAGCTGATGTACTTTCTGTCACTCCTTTAGAGATAATCTGACTTTTTTCTCTATTTCTAATATCTTCTCTTTATCATTGATGTTTTATAATTTCACTTTGATAGGTTTGTGATGATTTTCATTTTTTAGCCCTTCTTGTTGAGCTTCTGAAGCTAAAGATTAATATATTTTTCTTCAGTTCTGGAAAAATTTTCAGCCATTATCTCTTTTATTTTCCCCATTCTTGGCACTCTCTCCTCCTGGAATTCTGAGAGACATAGCTTAGGGCTTTCCACTATCTCCTTCCTATCACTGACTCACTTTTTCATACTTTTCATCTCTTCATCTGTGCCAATTTATTGGTATTTCTTCAGCTATGCACCCTTTATTTAACTACTCTCCTTAAGTTCTCACAGAATTTTTTGAAATGTGCCAGGCCTATTTTTTAATATTTTCTTCCTCATTGCTGATGTTTCTAATTACCTCTCCTATTTATCTGAATATTTTAAATGTGCTGATTTTATATTCTGAAAATTCTAATATCTGAAGTCCCTGGAGTCTAATTATGTTTTTATTACTTCTACCAAGTTCCTGTTCTCATAACTTGTTTCCAGTTTTGTTTTGTTTTGTTTTTGTCCTTTAGATTTCTATTAGGCCAGAACATACTGGTGATGATTTGATAGACTTAAGTGCATACTCCCATAAAAGTGTTTTTATTTGCTCTGCCATTGGCCCAATGGTACCATCAACTCAGGACATTTTTAAGTTAATTTCTCAGCATGATATGCCTCAGGACACACAAGGGTAAATTCAAACCCCAAAACCTACATAAGAGAGGGAATGGGGGAGTGAATTCTCAGGCCTTTCTCTCCCACCTGGCCCTAAGGCTGCCACGGAATTTTCTAGAAGTGTTTGTGGGCAGATTGCTTTGTTGTTCCCACTCATTTACTGCGCTCCCTATTGGAAGATTCTGTAATCCTGCCTCTCCCAGGTGACTTTCTGTGCTCCTCTCAGGGCAGAAATGAGTCTCACCCATTTCCTTCAGGCTTTGGCTGAGACAATGTGAGTGCAACAGCTGTGAGGTCATCCTGAGCTCAAGGTCTAAGCGATACCATGGGATTCATTCCTGGGGTACAAACACTGCACATCCCCCTCAGGTACGAAGACTGTGCATCCCAGTGCAGGCTGCTGCTTTGGGCTGTGTTCTCCATGAATACGTGGCACAGGATTTCAGTTGACCCCAGTTAAAATGTCCCCTTAGCAAGAAATTAGCCTCTGTGGCTGTGAGCTACTTGTTACTGCAGCTTAATGCAGCAAAAGCTGACTACAGCACTTTTTTGCCAGGAAACTTTTTATAGGTGAATCCTTCACTAACAGTGTAGCCTTTCAAGGATCCTGCATTTTTACAAGGGTCTCATTTATCTGTCTTATTCCGTCTTATTCCAATTCTCTTAGAGTTGAATCCAAGACGACCTAGTCTCTCCTAATGGAAATTTTAAAACTCAGCAAGGCACAGTGGCTCATGTCTATAATCCTAGCACTTTGAGAGGCCAAAGAGGGAGGATGCCTGAAGCTAGGAGACCAGCCTGGGCAACAAAGCAAAATCCCATTTCTACAATAAAAATAAAAATAACATTAGCTGGTCATGCTGGCACGTGCTATAGTCCAGCTACTTGAGAGGCTGAGGCAGAAGGATTGCTTGAGACAGGAATTGGAGGCTGCAGTAAGCTATGATCATACCACTGCATTCCAGCCTGGGTGAGAGAGTAAGACCTCATCTCTAAAAAATAATAATAATAATCTGTGACAGATGTTATGAGTGCTCACCAAATTTTCAGTTCTCCCCTTCCAGGCTCCTGAAAGACTGCACTTCTCAGCCCCATTGATGTTTTGCAGGTCTGCAGAATCAGTTATGTCCAATCAAATAGAAAAGAAAGAGAAACTTCCAAGCCACATGGAAGAACCCACACAAGCATCCAGTTTCTCTTTGTTGACCTGGGTGACCCTGGAGAAGGCCATGATGTACAGCCGTGAGATGGAAGAGGGCAGGAGCACTGAGTCACAGCATGGAGGAGAGTCTCCCAGAGCAGCAACACCCTTTATGCAAATGAACATTAACCTTTCATGTGTTAAGCCCTGAAATTTTTGGAACTCTTTTTTTATTGCAGCAAAACACAGCCTATCCTTAGCAATTCCCCAAAATTTTGGCTAATAAATTTGTCAAAAGTCCTGCTGGCTGCATTGGCTTTCATATCTGTTTAGTACTGTAATTTTCTGCTTCTTCATTTTTGGAACCCAAAAATTTCCCCAGTTCATCAAAAGCTTGTTTATGGACTCAAGATGCTGTCTTAAAAAGCCTAGTAGGGCTTTTCAGTATAGAATATATAATATTGATAGAAAATTATGTCTGGAAAGTGTTTTTTTTTCCATAGAATTTAATGCTTTATAGCAAATATATTGAGATCGAGTTAGAAAAATATCTCCAAAAGGAAAATGTAAACATTTCATGAGAACATGAAGAAACAAATCTCAAAAACAAATAAAAAACACCCAGGCCTCATGTCCAGGTCCTCAGGATTGCTATATCCCCCTATTGTGGAGCATCCTAGAATCTGGAGTTGGTTTTTTTTCTTTTTTTTTTTCTTTTAGACAAAGTCTCGCTCTGTCACCCAGGCTGGAGTGCAGTGGTGAGATCTCAGCTCACTGCAACCTCTGCCTCCCAGGTTCAAGCAATTCTCCTGCCTCAGTCTCCCAAGTAGCTGGGATTACAGGTGCCCGCCACCACACCCGGCTAATTTTTTTGTATTTTTAGTAGAGATCAGGTTTCACCATGTTGGACTGGTTGGTTTCAAACTCCTGACCTCAAGTGATCTGCTCGCTTTGGCCTCCCAAACTGCTAGGATTACAGGCGTGAGCCGCCGTGCCTGGCCTGGAGTTTCTTTCCATGAGTTCCATTATGTTTGTCCTGTGCGATCAGGCACCACGGGAAAAATACAGGGGACTTGGACAGATAAGCAACTGGCCGAATGATCACCTAGATCTTAGAGCAAACATGAAGGTGGGCTGCAGTTTCTCCATCCCACGGGATGCTGTGGCACCATCTGACACAGAGCTCTGTCCTGAGTGCCTCTGTGCTGACCCCCTGACTCCTTGAGCAGCCTTGCAGCTTGCACCAGGGTCCTTCCTTCTGGATATTGTGCCATGTCCCTGGAACTCCTGTCTCCCCACTCTCTGCCCTCCTGGTAGCTGTTCCAGTCAGGTGGACTCTTAATAAGCATCCTAACATACTCTGCTCTTCCTTAATTTTTTTGCCTTCCTACATGACAGACAGACCACCTATCTGAATGTCAATGTTCATTGTATTACACCTAGGATGTTTTGACTCATCGTTCAAGACCCAGCTGCAATGTTATCTCATTTCCAGAGTCTTTTTGGCTGTCCCTGTTAGGGCACGTCACCCCTCCCTCTATACTCACAGAAAACTCTGTCCTGGCTTCCCAAAGCACCCTCACAATGCTTTGTAACTTCGCACGTCGCGGGCAAGCATCTCGCAGTGCTGAAACCCGGGAGTCTCTCCAGGGCACATTGGGGTCGGCTCCAGGCAGCTGCTCTGGGTCTCTGGAGGTCTCCCGCACAGCCAGGCACCAGCCAGGTAAGGGTTTTTGGGGGTGGATGCCATCGGCATCCTCCCTGCTTGCCCATGAGCCCCGTGTGTCTGTGAGGACAGGTGCAGGGCCAGCCTGGAGACCCAGCTGTTCCAGTCACCTTGGAGACGCAGGCAGCCCACTGGGTGGATGAAGCACACTCCTGGGGTCTGAGGGCAGCTGCACAGGCACTGCTGGAGTCACAAACTCCCGGGGATTTGGGGGGGCAGGGGGCCACCATCCCCTCTGCCACTGACCCAGCCCCCTGGCTTCCCAGCCAGTCCCTGCCAGGCCCTCCTGCCCTGCATCCAGCCCCAAGGGTATGGCACAAGCACCAGCCTCGGGTATCTGCTGCACCCCTCCCTACTCTCGGGTCTCTAGGATGTTCCAGGCTCCACGCAGGTACCACTGTTCCAGCAAGGCCACTCTCTCTGTGTGGCTTTAAACAGCAGGTTTGGGAACTCACAGCAAAAGTTGGACTCCATTCCCTTACCCCCACCTCTGGCACTGGGGCCTGTTGTAATTTTCTCCCAAGGGACATAATCCTGTCTAGTAGTTAAGTTTTAGTGATATATATGGTGTAGAACAGAAATAAAATATCTAGAAAAATATGGAAAAGGAAGCATTTAAAGTATTATCTGGCCACATTCATTTAATCACCTCCATACTCTGAAACACAGCAGACACATTCCTCATCTTTGCATCCCAAGCTAGCATGTGACCATGCTAATGAATGAATAGTAATAAACCAGCATTAACCAAGTCATTAATAATTAGCAATAATTTTGAAAGAGTGTCGTATGTGCTATACTGTAGGAAACATGTTCACTATCTCTTTGAATTCTTATAACAACTCTATAAAGTTGGTGTTATTTTCACCATTTTACAAACAAACAGCTAAGTCTTGGAAAGGTTAAACCAACCTTAGGACTCATGCACATTTTTGTTTGTGGTGATGGGATTTAAAGCTGGATCAATTTCAATCCACATACGATATTCTTAATCTTTATACTGTTGTAGAATATTTAGTATATACCTATGTCAGTCAAAGTACAGTGGGAGATGGTATCCCCTGAAACAAATTCATGGAGATTCATTTCCTGTGTAGAAAATACCTGAAGCAAGTACATATTTGTCTGCCCACCATCCCTACCTTCGAGAAACATTGTTTCACCATTCTATGGTAAAGCAGATTCATCCCCAGATGTCCCCCCACTCATGGGGTGGAGGGGCATATCTCATGGGACTAGAATATTATCTCATGCCAGTCCCATGAGATAATAACCTCCTGCTCTTCACAAGCGAACTTTAGTTAAATTTCTGCAACCAAAAAAAGGACTGATGTAGCACTTCTTCATCATATACAATATACACATATTGCATATACATAATGCATCTTAGCTTTAGAAATCAGCATCTACCCAGGCCTAGCCAATCCAAATATCCCACAGGTTAATCTTCCCCTGATATTCCAAACTGCCACATCTACAAAAAGTTAGAATTGTTGGCGACTGCTTTCGTCACTGTGTGAAGTAGGCCCCTTGAGCCACCAATCATGTGGAGGGAAGCCAAGTGAAAAATGGAGATCGACAAGCTCAAAGGATGTTACTATAGCTGCTGGATCCAGCTGTGCCTGAAGCCAGTGCCCCGCCTAGACTTGCCAGTGCCATGAGATAAGCTCCTGCTCTTCACAAGTGCATTTTAGTTAAGTTTCTGCAACCAACAAAAGGCCTGATGTAGCACTGCTTCATGAGAAATATACATAATGCATCTTAGCTATTTATTTATGCTCAATTTGAGAAATAAAATACATAGGAAAGAAAAAAGAACGCAAAATGATAAAAATTAAATAGGTACTTGAAACCAGATACTTCTGGTCTATCTTCCAGATTTAATACTTTAAATATTTTAATTTTTTATCTCTTCACTTATTTATTTATTTATTTTTGAGACAGAGTCTTTCTCTGTCATCCAGGCTAGAGTGCAGTGGTTCAATCTTGGCTCACTGCAACCTCCAAGCTCTACCTCCTGGGCTCAACCATCCTCCCACTTCAGCCTCCCATGTAGCTGGGACCACAGGTGTTCACCACGATGCCAGGCTAATTTTTGTATTTTTTGTAGAGACGGGTTTCATCACGTTACCCAGGCTGGTCTCAAATTCCTGGGTTTAAGCAATTCACCTCCCTGGGCCTCCCAAAGTGCTGGGATTACAGGTGTGAGGTACCATACCCAGTTTCTTCTTACTTAGATTTAAGGTAATCACTGTTTCCCTTAATGTCACTAAGAAAATAAAGTTTAAAGAATAGTAAGGGTTCACACATTTGAGAGAGATCATTACTTTAAAGATTTTTTCTGTATTAACTCATTCCATTCATTCATCCATTCATCAAAGGAATACACTTAAATTGAAATCATATATAATTCCTTCCTCTAGGCAGGAAATGTAGGATATTTACACCAAGAAAGGATTACCCTGTGCAGCTTTTCCTAAACAAGCAAATCTTACTGACATGCGTGATAAATGCACAAAAAGGTGCATGAATCGGAAGTCTACAGAGTGGCAGATCTTCAAAAGTTCTTCAGTGCTTCAAGAAAGCTGCATTTACACACCTTCCATAAAATGCAGGTCAGTGTGTGTTTGGGGGTGCTGCAAGAAAATTGAAGATGCACAAAGCAGGGGCCTTACAATTAGAGTCCTCTGCATTCCCAGAAAGGGACTGTGTCCCCTAACACAAAAGCTGTGTAAAACAGAAACAGGGCATCTCTGAATAACGAGGGCTGCCCTCCCAAAGCTCCTCATTAATCTCCTCAAAACCCACTGAAGTATGCTTGTAAGAACTGGAGCAGCTGAGAGTGTCTTTCGTGAACTGGTTCCTAACTTCTGACTGCTAATAAATCCTAGAGGTGGGGGTCTGGCTTACATTATTCAGTACATTATGGATAATCACACGCGGCTTGTCACCTACTGCAGCTCGTAAATGTTTCCTGGCTAATTAAGCTGAAGAAATGGCCTATCTTCCACTGAACACAGCTGATGTTTTATCTTTCAATATAATATTGGAACTTGTCCATTCTGAGCAACACATTTGACTTCTTATTTCCTTTCTTTAAAGTCCATTTGGATTCCAATATTTAAAGGAGTTATTGATTTCATCTATCCAAGTCTATTTATAAGTTTACTTCCTACCTATCCCTCTATTCCATTTCTAAGTTTTGCATCAAAATAACTAGGAGACAGCTGGGCATGGTGGCTCAGGCCTGTAATTCCAGCACTTTAGGAGGCTGAGGTGGGTAGTTCAGCTGAGGTCAGGAGTTCAAGACTAGCCTGGCAAACATGGCAAAACCCGGTCTCTACTAAAAATACAAAAAATTAGCCAGGCATGATGGCGGGCGCCTGTAATCCCAGCTGCTCGGGAAGCTGAGGTGGGAAAATCACTTGAACCCAGGAGGCGGAGGTTGTAGTGAGCCAAGATCACACCACTGCACTCCAGGTTTTATTTTCTTAAACTACAGAATAGATGTAAAGAATGAGTTAACCTAGGCAACATGGTGAGACCCCCATCTCAACAAAAAATACAAAAATTAGCCAAGCATGGTGGTGCATGCCTGTGGCCCTAGCCACCTGGGAGGCTGAGGTGGGAGGATCACTTGATCCCAAGAGTTGGAGGCTGCAGCGAGCTATGATCATGTCACTGTACTCCAGCCTGAGCAACAGAGAAGAACCCATCTCAATAAAATAAAATAGAATAATGAGTTACACAGACTATGGTGAGATGGTTTTCTGACAAATTTAAGGTGAGAACCTCATGGCCAGCCATCTGTTGAGTTTTAAAATATAGTTCCCATCTATTGTTTTGCTGTATACATTCTACTCCCAGCAGTTTCAGATGACTAATACATCTAACTTTGGCCTCACAAAAAGGTGATATGCAGTCCTTGGGACTCAGGGGCCCTTCAGAAGTTAAGGGAAATGAGGAGCAGAGTGAGGAAGGAATGGCCAGCCCACAGGGTCAGGGAGGCAGCAGAGCAGCCCCTGGGGGAGAGGCCCAGGCTACGGGTGTACAGGTTCCCCTTGGGTCTGTTGGGGTGATCAGACCCAAAACCAGGTTGTGGGGGTGACGAAGTCTGGCAGAGTCAAAAGAATCAGAAAAGACAGCTTGAGAGAGAAAGTGGGACCAGGGGGCTATTGCGAGTGTGGAGGCTGCAAAGGCCCCGAGCTCTGGAAGCCCAGACTATTTATTGGTGATCAAACAAAGAAACAGGTGGTGAGAATGTGGGGTTGAAAGGGAGTGTTGCATGAAGCACATGATTTACAGCTATGACGGTTTAGCATATGCTCTGCCACTTGAGATAACAGGGAGCAGGTTCTTTTAACTCAAGATACAATAGATCCTGGGAGAGCAAGGAGCAAGGAACCAGCAAGTCTAGACACACTCCAGAGCCATAAGCCCTGGATTCTATCCAAGCCACGAGGGGTTTTATGCCCAGGGCTTAGACTATGGTGTGTCAGGGTAGCCTTCCACCCTTTAGTACAGAGCTTGGTGTTCCAAAGGCCACGAGGGGTTTTAGACCCTGGACCCTGTTCATGTACCAAGACTCTTTTACATTATGTCAGACGTGCAAGCCCTGCCTCAGCTTCTCCCAACACTTAGCTTTTCCCAACAGCGTCCAACCCCTGCAGAAACACACATCTGCCACAGGAACTTCCCTTCTTCCTTCCTGCATTTTTGCCCTTGCCAAGTCCCCTGAGCCCTCGGCTTCCTTGCTCCAAGGCCCTGAGAGTGGGGAGGAGCTGAGGGTAAACACTGTTCCACATTCCATATGATCATGTTTGTTTTTCATAAGGAGAAACACATATGTTACTTATAGGAAGTAATGTGTAATATGAGATGCTAAAATAAATAGTAAAATGATTTTTAAATTTTTTAGACATTATAAATTAATGGAGCTGGCAGTAAACAACCAATTTCTTCTTCTGTCCTCTCTCTAACCCAGGGTAACCCCAACTGAGCTACTGTTCTGATTTGGGGGATTTATACTAGTTGCTTCCTTTCTTTTGCCTCAGATGCTTTATTGGTAAAACAGAAATAATAATCGTCCCTCCCCCACGGAGTTGTTCTGAAAATTAAATGAACTAATAGATGTAAAGTTCTAAGAACAGTGACAGCATAAAATAAGCATGAAAAAATGCTACTTTTAAGTTATCCATCCATTCAGCTTGTGAATGTTTGCATTTTAAGATACTTGCTTCTAACATGCTACTATTTTAGTATTTCATTCTTTCTCTCTGTAGTACAGCTGATTCTATTATTTAAGATACTTGCATTCCTCATGACAGAATTTTATCACATCTCTCCATATTTATGATGTAATCAACTCTCTGTTAATGTAATGGACCAATAGTGAAAACAACACCAATTGCTGATTATTCAAAAAAACTGACACATAGCCCAGGTGTAGTGGCTCACGACTGTAATCCTAGCACTTTGGGAGGCTGAGGCAGGTGGATCATGAGGTCAGGAGATCATGACCATCCTGGCTAACATGGTGAAACCCCATCTCTACTAAAAATGGAAAAAAAATTTAGCCGAGCATGGTGGCAGGTGCCTGTAGTCCCAGCTACTCAGGAGGCTGAGGCAGAAGAATGGCGTGAACCCAGGAGGCGGAGCTTGCAGTGAGCCGAGATTGTGCCACTGCACTCCAGCCTGGGCAATAGAGCGAGACTCCATCTCAAAAAACAAAACAAAACAAAAAAAATGACACATTAACATTTTACTTTAGGACAGGTGTGGTGGCTCATGCCACCACATTATATTTGTTGAATAATATTCTGTTGGGTGGAATATATGTGCTTTGAACTTATTACAATGTTGGATATTTATTTTACTGGAACATACTTCTTGGGGTCAAATTAAAACATATTTAAGAATGCATGAAAATTCCAAATTGTATATTTAAGAGAATTTATAAAACACTGTAGCTTAGTAGAAAGATTATGAATTATGGAATCAGAAAAGTCTGGTTTAGAATGTATTTGCTCACATTGTAACTCTATAACTTTGGACAAGTTTATTCACAGAAATATTAAGAGTTCAAATAAATGATAGATTAATGTAGATAGTGTATCTAATATTCTCTTAATCTTCAAAAGAATTTTATGAGGTCACTTTAATCTCCACTTTAGATGGTGGAAATTGCCCTAAACCTTATTTCAACAAATGCAAAATGAAGATCATTAACCCTAGAAACTACAAAGTTATAACTAAGAGGCTCACCATAGAGATGGTTATATTATAATACTGTCTGTTAAATGTTAGGTATATTTAGTAAATGTTAATAAGAATGTTTCTCATGAAATATGGTGTATTAGTCCATTCTCAGGCTGCTAATAAAGACATACCTGAGACTGGGTAATCTGTAATGAAAAGAGGTTTAATTGACTCACAGTTCAGCATGGCTGAGGAGGCCTCAGGAAACTTACAGTCATGGTGGAAGGGAAAGCAAATACGTCCATCTTCATATGGCAGCAGGAGAGAGAATGAGAGACAAAGTGAAGGGGATGCCTCTTATAAAACCGTTAGATCTCGTGAGAACTCATTATCATGAGAACAGTATAGGGGAAACCACCACCATAGTTCAATTATCTCCACCTGGTCCCGCCCTTGACATGTGGGAATTACTACAATTCAAGATGAGATTTTGGGTGGGGATGCAGCCAGACCATATTGTACGGATAGATCAAATGTGAAGGCTGTGGTGTGGTCAACATAAGAATATAATGACATTGCATGTAAAATAGTGACAATATGTACTTTACAGACAGTTAAACCAAAACTTAGCAATGGTTACTGATTCATAATCAACAAATGCTGAGGAAGGCAATACACCTACAGCCTTTAACTTTATTGATAATTTTTCCAAAACTTCATCCTTTTATATATTCTCACCTAGTCAATCATCCAGGTTAGAATGGTATAATTGAGGAGGGCAACATAATTCAGACCCAAAATGGTCAAAACTTAACAATGGACACTTATGCTAACGACTGCTAAAACAAAAACTATGCAAGAGCCAGCAGGGATTCTGGGTTGATATTATTGGCTGGTGTGCTGAGTTGGAACTGCAACCTGTTATGATGGTCTTTGTTCATCTTGAGAAAGTACTAATTGAATATGTATCTCTAAGTGGAAGGATTTAGGTACAATATCTAGCAAAGAAGAAACATTGGCGCAGGTGATAACAGTTGGGAAGTGATGGTGACAAAGGGTCCACCAAGTTGTCTCATTTCGTTTCAAAGGATACTTGTCTTAAATAGGTGATCCATCACAGAATACTCATTCCTTAGGCATTTCCACTGAAGGAGGTCAAAGCACCAAGGTTTCTGGCACCCATCTGTCTTTGAAAGAACCACACCTGTTCTGTAATGCCCGGAACTATCAGCACCACCACCTCTTCTGTGGAACGGTCAAGATGCTGACCTTTAGCACTTCCTGCTCTCAGACCTGTCTGGCAGTTCAAGCCTTCCAACAATCATTAAGAAGTTCCTTCCCTAGCCCTCCATCAAAAGCTGCTTAACCCAACCCTACAGTTGTTTGGTTATCATTGAAGCCCACCCCACTTACTACCAGTCATTGTTTCTCCTCCCAGCCACTGACTGACAGGAAGGAAGAGCAGCCAGGTGAAGAAAGAACAGAAGGTGGGCTCCAAGCTCCCGAATTTACTGCATCCATTGCCCAGCCCACTTTAATCACTATGGTGTAGGTCAGTGGCCCAGCAACTCCCCAGTCACAATCAATCAGACAGCACTAAGGTATAATGCCATTTTCTTTGTGTGCGGCATTTTTCACCACTATGGACATTGTCCCCAGCCAGCTTTTTGCTGCAGCAATACTGGAGATGACAAAACATTGAGACTCAGAGGCTGTCAGCAAGAAGAACATATGTCTGTCTTCCACATCTGCTTGCCATGTGGGCTTGGCTGCAAGTCGGTTCCACATCCAAATTCTAGAGTCCAGCTGAGAACACAATCAGCTCGGTGCGGAGGAGACGAAAAGGCTGAGCCCGAAAGCACATTTAATTTGTTTGGATCCAGTGTGTGTCCATTCTGCTCACACAGCATTGGCCAAAGCAAGTCACACAAACAAGCCTCAGGAAACTCTTTGAGGAAGGCTGCTCCTTCCGTGTGTGTGGGAAGCCAAGAGCAAATATCTGCTGGCTGATACAATCCACTGCAGGCCTCTCTAGCTGTGAAATAGTTGCCTTCTATAAAGCAATGGAGACTTGAAATAACAGATGGCAAAATAAAGGCATCTGGATGAGAATGATTGTTTTCTTGAAGGTGTTGTCAATGAATACGAGAAACCCCACAAGGCAGAACTCTAAATCTGTTACTTGACGTCATAACTCATCACCTAAGCATTGATTCATTCCCTTCTGTTGTAGGGTATCAAGTTACCATGATATGCATGGTTTCCTATTAGGCATTTAGGAGTGGGAAAGGAGGAATGAAAAGACTGAGGCCACAGGCATGCCGCCCTCATGGAGCACCACTGGTGGAGTCCGGTCATGGGCCTGCAGCCACTGTGTGCTTCTGCAGAACAGTGACTGCAGTCATCATGTGTACACAGTACACCTGTGAGCATGACTGCCGATGACAACTTACAAAGGCAGCTGTGCAGATGCTAATCGGAAACTGAAGGTGCTAAAGCTGTGCATTAATAAAGAGCATGGATTTGTGTCAGGCACACCTGGACTCATGCCCCAGCTTCCTGCTGTGTGGCCTAGGGCAACCTCCTCAGTGTTTCTAGGCCTCACTCAATTCATCTGTAAAATAGGTTTGCTTTAATTATTATGAGAAATAGCACCTATGAAACACGCTGGACATGGCACGTCGTCATGCACAGAGCGGATTTGCAGCAGCATTTAGCACAGGGGGAGCAGCAGCAGCAATGCCCACAAGAATGTGAGGGCAGCTGCAGCAGTGCCCGCAGGTCAGGAGGTGCGTCCTTTGTGAGGGCATCATGAGAAACATGTTGGCTGGAAGAGTGGGTGAGACACAGAACTCACCTCACCCAAGTTTCCTACTAGAAGAAATGCATATGGAAACCTAAATTTCAATTTCATAACCTGTAACTATGAGACCATGGTTTTCAAAGAGGACTAAAAACTACAATTTGTATGTAAATTAAAATATAATTTTATATAGGAGCCCACAATAGCAAAATTAATAGACATATTCCACTTATTAAGACAAGACAGACCTGATCTACTTGCCAGATGTCACTTGCTGAAATTAATTACCCAGAAAATAAGTATATACGGAGATCTGGGCACGTTTCTTGACCTTTGTACACAGGATCTGCAGAAATTGGGCTTCACCAAGGTGATCCTTCAGAACAACTGCATCAGATGTTTCCTGTTTTACTATCCCCAGAGCTGTTCAATCAAATAAAGTATTAGCCAGAAAGTGAGTCTGTTTACTGTTACTAAAACTCTCAGCAACAAACCTGTTGAAAACTCAACTTCAGCCCACCAAAGCAAAACTTATACATGAATAAAGAGTAACTGCTGAGGTGGTACAAAATTTCTGTCGAACCTGACAGCCTTTTTGCCCCTAAAACGTGCCCATTATTCAATGTTGCTTGAAATTTTAACCATTAACTTCACTCTATTGGCTTTGAGGTCTTGATTCATTTTAAAACACAGCTTTTTGGCAGAGCAGGGAAGGGAAATGGAGAAAGAGAGAGGTAATGAAAGAGAAGAAAAAAAAGAAGGAGGAGGAGGAGGGTGAGGAGGAGGGTGAGGAGGAGGAGGGGGGAGGGTGAGGAGGAGGAGGAGGGTGAGGAGGAGGAGGGGAGGAGATGCTTTATTGAGAGTAAACATTAAGTACAATATGAAAAGGGGGAGAGAGAGTAACTGTACAGAGAGGAAACCTGATAGACACTGCCCCACCTGGGTGATCAATGTCAATATCCATAGCCATGTGTACATTCATTTATGAATTATTTATTGAATTATGATGAAAATGGCACTTCACCTCTGTGGTCTTCCTCACAAAAACCCATAACCCCAGCATAAGCGTGGGAGAAATATCAGAAAAAACCCGGATTGAGGGCCATCCTCAGAAAAAACCCAGATTGAGAGCCATCCTCCAGAATGCCTAATCAGTGCTGCTCACAATTCTCAAGTTCATCAAAACCAGGATAGTCTGAGAAGCTGTCAATGCCCAGAGAAGCCTAAAGACATATGACAATTAGATGTAAGGTGGTGTCTTGAATGACATCCTGGAACAAAAATAAGACATTAGGGAAAAGCTAGTGAAGCCCAAATTAATAGTGGAGTTTAGTTTATAGTTAATAATAATCCATCAATATTGGCTCATTAGCTATGCTAAACGTAACATGATAACGTAAGATGGTAACCGGGAAGATACTGCAGGGATCCTGGGACTCTGTGGCATCTGCACAACTTCCTGCAAACCAAAAACTGTTCTGAAATAAAATGCTTATTTTTAAAATGTGGGGAAGAAGTACGGCACGGGAGACTAATTTGGCCCACTTCTCCTCATTGTGCAAGCTCTGAGCTGCTAGCAGGCACCCCATCCCCCCATCCTGAGTTGAATGTGCAGCAGAGACTTGATGAATGATGCACGGCATTGAGAAACACACAGTCCCATAAAAGAAATTGAACCTAAAATTCATTGTTTACAGTGTAACAAATCTAATATGGGAATATCGAGATATCCCAGAGGAATTCAGCCAAGAAAGAGGTTTGTGCATTTGTGCCGACATTTGATGCCCTGGGTTGTTTTATTTTTCCTATAGTCATCATTTCAAACCCAGATTGTCAAATATTCAGGAAGGAACCACACATGTATACTCTCTACTCCAAAAGAATGAAGGAAATCTTTCAAGTCTCTTTCAGAAAATTGTTCTTGTTGCATGTTATAGAACTCATAAAGTGAAAACACCGGTAGAAATTCCCCTTTGATAAGAAAAATCAAAATCTTTCAAACAAAAAGCCATTTAAAATTTATCAAACCAAGACTTTAGGTCCAGTGGTAAACAGTGGCACTCTTGTGCCCAGCAATGTGTGTTGGGAGTTGCTGTCAGCCATTGTGCTCCCTCACCTGCACGCCCCTCCATGGCCCCAGCTTTTTTTTTCATGGGGCGCATGAAACGGAAACTTAGGGCCCACGCCTGACCCCAGCTTGAGACCCAGTGTTCCATCCTCTCCCCTCCTTTCCACTTCCAAGCGCTCCCCTGTGTCTCCTGTGAAAGACGTCAGCCGACACCGTCCTTCTCAGAGGGGTAATGTGAGCTTCAGAGCCTTGGTTTTAGTCAAACTTTACCCATGGAATCATGTCCCGTCCCTCCCCTAAAACGGCTGCCTGGGTCCCTGATGATCCCAAAGAGAAGGGCCACCCCCATAGCCTGGAGCAAAGACTCAGATTATTCTATGAGCAATAAATAAATTTCTGCCTGAATGAGCCATGGAAATATTGGGTCTATTTGTTACTGCAGCCAAGCATATCCTAGTTTTTATAATACCTCTTGGGAGAGGAGAAGATTACCCGTTGTGTAGAATGACAAGAATGAGGATTCATGGCAAAACCTTGAGGAGGAAAGATTTCAGGCACAAAAGCATGGGAAACCAAAATAGTGACTTGAGAAGGGACAGTCATACACACAGGAAGAGAGCAAGGAAGAGAAAGAGTGGACAGGGACAGAGACAGAGGAGAGAACTTCCACACTCAGGCAGTTGGCAATGACCTTGAGTGCTCCCAACAGGCCGGGAAGTATGAAAATGAAATTACACTACTGAAGCAGGCAATAAAGTAATTGTTGATTAAATAAATGTCAACTTCAGTGGATTTTTTGAATAATTACATAGTATCCATAAAATTACTGTCCTACTTTTGTTTGCTTAATCCTAGAAGAATTTCTGATATCACTGTATATTCCTGTTAGCTATCATTTTTAATCTATTGAATGATATATGTTAATATACTTAGTTATTTTCCTATTGTTAAATATTTAGATCACTTACAATCATAAAATATTGGAAGCAAGGTCACAACATTTATGCTTATGGAAATTTTTTCTTGTGATAGTTTATCTCCTTAGGATAAATATCTTTAGCAGTAGTATAATTTTATAAATGGTTTTTATGGACCGTGGCAATTATGCCATCAAAAATTAAATGACAATTTCTATTATTTTCTGCTAATTTAATATATCAAATCTTTTTACTTATTAAAATAGTTTAACAATTTTATCAAAAGCTATTAAATAAATGTATCATGACCTAACGTTCTAACCAGCTTGTTACAATAAAGTTCAACTTAATTAATTCATGCATATTAATGCAATAATAACCTCTCTTCATGCTGTTGCCAGTAACTGTTTAATACGGCAACAGAGTATCATTGGAAATTACACACAAATGAAGGTTTCCTGTATCTTAAAAGAAATGGTACCTCAGCTCTTTCTCCCCCAGGCATATTCAGTTACCTCTTCCTCCATGAGATCACATACAAGAACATTTATTAGGGTTATTTTAAAACAGAAAATTCTAAGGGGGAAATAAAAACGGCCCATAATCCTTTTACCTGATAACCCATGTTAACATTTTGTAACAAATGAAAGTAACACATGCACATGATCAGAAAATTCAGATAATAATGGAAGGTATAAAACTGAATGTGTCTAGAATAGGCAAATTCATAGAGACAGAAAGCAGAACACAGGCTACCACGGTCTGGGGAGAGATACGAATGAAGAGTCATTGTTTAGGGATAGAGAGGTTCAGTCTGGGAAGATGAAAAAGTTCCAGAGATAGATAGTGGGATGATTACACAACATCGTGAATGTACATGACATCACTAAAAATAAAAAGGCAACTTTTTTCACTTTTTAAAAATTTTTTATTTCCACAGTTTTTTGGGGAACAGGTGGTATTTGGTTACATGAGTAAAGTTCTTTAGTGGTGATTTGTGAGAATTTGGCGCACCCATCATCTGAGCAATATACACTGAACCCAATTGGTAGTCTTTTATCCCTTTTATTCCTCACCCCCTCCCACCCTTTTCCCCAAGTCCCTAAAGTCCATTATATCAATCTTATGCCTGTGCGTCTTCATAGCTTAGCTCCCACTTATGAGTGAGAACATGTGATGTTTGACTTTCCATGCCTGAGTTTCCTCACTTAGAATAATGGTCTCTGGTTCTATCCAGGTTGCTGCGAATGGCATTCATTTGTTCCTGCTATGGCTGAGTAGTATTCCATCATATATATATACACCACAATTTCTTCATCCACTTGTTGATTGATAGGCATTTGGGCTGGTTCCATATTTTTGCAATTGTCAATTTTGCTGCTATAAACATGCCTGTGCAAGTATCTTTTTCATATAATGACTTCTTTTCCTCTGGGCAGATACCTGGAAGTGGGGTTGCTGGATCAAATGGTAGCTCTCCTTTTATTTCCTTAAGGATCTCCACACTGTTTTCCACAGTGATTACACTCGTTTACATTCCCACCAGGAGTGTAGAAGTGTTCAAAAAAAGGCAACTTATATTTTAAAATAAGGGGATAAAAGTTTCCCTCCTCTAGTCTTTACCTTTCCCCAAAAAACAATCACTAAGATTGTTTGACAAGTATCATTTGAGAAAAAATTACATGCATATACTCCCTTATATATAAATATGTAGCATATATATATATTTTTTTATTTGCATGAATCGGGTGATAGCTTATACAAAGATGTGGATTTTGCTTCTTTTTCACTCAGTAATATTTCTTGACCATCAACAAATGGAGCCATACCTTATTATTTTTTCATCTGTATAACTGCTCATTATATGAATTATTATAATTTATTTAACTAATCTACTCTAGTCTCCTGGATATTTAGATCAATTCCTTGTCCGTGTGTCCATACAATATAGGAAAAATGATAGATATTTCCAAGGGGCATTTGTGGAAATTTTTAAATAATAATGAGACTAAGATGAAGGTAATAGTCCCACCTTAATAATGCTGATGTGGAATTGACATTGTTTATGACTGTGAAGATATGATCTAAATAATATGTAAGCCGAACAATGCAAAGCAGTTTTTAAAAGACGATAACAATAGTAGTGACTTATCTAGCATTAAGTCAGTATTAAATTTGACCAATAATAATATAAGTGGTTTTTTTTAAAGTGGTAAAGTCACTGGAAGTAATTCATTCCTCTCAGGATACTCTAGACCGTAGTGAAAGGAACAGAACAAGAACATGGGGATAAGGTATCTTTTGAAGGCTTCATATATATCACCTGTGGTTTTACCAGCTGCACCCTATGACAAACTCTACTCTTCCAAGTACTTGATTGAGAAATAGTTCAAAGATTTTAATATTACTCAAAGTTCTCAATTTTCATTCTGTGATGTTAGTTTTAGTCCAATAGATAAAAGATAACATGTCACTAGGAAAAATAAAGTTTTCAATCAATTTTAAATATTTATGTCAATATTGCCTCTTTATTCTACCATTATTAAAAAGTTAAACTCTTTCAAGTTAAACAGAAATGATTTATTAATAATTCCCAAACTAAATTATATAGTCAAAGCCAAATCCCAATAATTATAAGGGATTTGAGTCCTGAAGATAATTACTATATTCTTTTAGTTTCTTTCTGCTCAATTTATCAGAATCTGCTCTCTAAATCTTCCCCCTTCATTTCTTCTTCATAGGTTTTACAAGCCATAGTTACAGAGGCAACAGGAGCATTTCTGTTTCAGAACAAATTCCAGTATAATAACTTAGATGAATAAATAGCATGATCAATTTTGACATTCAAGATTGTGTGTTTCTAGCAAATAGCTAATAATTTTTAAAGTATTAAAGAAGATGCATCTCATCTGCAGCCTCTAATAAGTCTCTCCCAAATTGCTATAAAATGTAAGACTTTTAGCAGCACTGGAAATGAAGACTGGCAAGTCAAATTAATCTCAGAAATTTGAAGGAAATAAAAATAAGCAGATAAACCTAAAGATTTTATGAAACAGTCTCAAAAAATAGAAACTACCTTAAAAAGGAGGTGGAGTTGGCAGAGCCTTCATAAATCCCAGCCCCTCCTCATGTAAAGAAACAAAAGTAAACCAAACTAGAAACATGGGCAGATATTCCCCATAGTACTTTTAAAAAGTACTCCCTCTTCTCACTACTTCTAGCCATTAAACACCATCTCTCTTATTCACTCACAGCAAATTCCAGACTTTTAAAATCTAGAAAATGAATAGGAGCAGATTGAGGCAGAAAGAGAAGGATGTGGTATGCTGAACATGCACCGTGTAGCCTCCACAGGTTAAGTTCGTGGGTTGGTGAAAATGTTTGAAATAACTTGGTAGAAAAGCAAGCTGGGATTTTTAATTGTCAAAATCTTCATAAACTCAAAGTATGAAAGAAACATAAATTATGGTTAGAATATGATGCATCTCAATAAATTCCATAGGGAAAACAAGATAAATTTAGAACCAGATTAAAAGCTCTCAGAAATGTGGATATGCCAGAAAAAAAATATTATCACAACAGGGACAGAGATAAGGGGCCTAGAGCCTCACATGCACTAGCCAAGCTCCTCTCAACTTGAGTTTGAGCAAAGAAAAAACAAGTATAATGAGATTGAGAAATTGGCACTCCCTATACTCATCAAACAGTCTTGAAGAAGCAATCCAGTGTAAATGTGTCATCAAAGATCATCAGCCATGTAAAGACAAGAGGGTAATATGGAAAAGAAAGATGAATAAAAACTGACAGGAAAAAAAGACAGAGATAACTCAGGGAACAGAAAGAAAATAATATTAGTTAACATTCTAAGACATTCAGGAAGATATTACTTTCACAAAATAAAATCAATATGCTCTAAAATGGAATAATCAGAGGACAAAAAGGGTTTTGCAGTCTAAAATATGCCTATAACTTTTTTAAAAAATAGAGTGAGGGAGGTATCCCACAACAGAAGAGAAAAAAAAGACAAGAAGAATAAGAAAGACAGGAGACATGGCGTGAAGGCACCATCTGTGTCATCCCCCAACTGACTAACAGCAGACCTCGGAAGAGAAAAAAAGAGATGAAGAAATTGCCAAAGAAATAATAGAAGGAGGAGAATCCCTTGAGCCTGGGAGGCTGAGGCTGCAGTGCGCAGAAATGGCGACACTGCACTCCAGCCTGGGAGATAGAGCGAGACCCTGTCTCAAAAAAAATAATAATAGAAGAGACTTCCTCCACAGATCTAAAGATGAACAGAAGTTTTCAGAATCAAAACATTCACTTCGAGACAAGATGAATTTTAAAAGATTCACGTCCAGAAACATTCTGAAGAAATTTGAGAACAGCGAGAGAAAATGGCAGCTTCCGGGGAGAAGAAGACGCCTCCGGTGTGTGACCGAGAAAACGACCCGTCTTGACCGCGGTTCCAGCAACACACGGGACAGATTTGAACCTACTCTACGCCCAAACAAGCTATCAATCACAGTAAGTCTTAAATAAAGACACCTTCAACTACGGAATAATGCAGAAACTGCACCCTTTCTTGTAAAACTAACCGAGGATGTTATAAAGGGCTACAGTGTATTATTCATGAAACAGGGATACAGTGCCAAGCTACTATAAGTTCGATTCTGGACACATTTGAGGATGTGTGAGATATATATTTTTTTCTTGTCAATAAAAGAGAAAAAACACAACCAGAAATTTACAGAAGAAAATTAAAACTCTACCATGGCATAATTTTAAACAATTGATGGAAAATATGTCTAAGGGAAAGAACTTGCGTGGTGAATTCTTGGAGCGTTGTCTTTTTAGTGACGCAGCTTGCCTACCTTAGTGCAGAGAGAAGGCTCGTCTTCCCCACAGACCATTTGTCTCTGCTCTTACAATGCAGAGGATAAAAGCATGGAACCTGGACTCTGACCATTTAGATTCCACCCCAGCTCTGCCCTTTACAGCTGAGAGACCTTGAGGAAGTCATTTAAACCCCATATCCATCAGTTTCTTCGTTGGCAAAATGGGGATGAAAATAGCAGTATTTAAGTCACGGTGTTGCTCCACCACCAAAACATACAAAGACAACATCAAAATGTTCGCTCGGCCTCCCTACATAACATTAATACAGCAAACCTTCGTAACTTAGAAGCAAATGCAATCTTGTGTTATAGCAAACAATGATTTGTTCAAAAATGTTTGTCAAACAAATGCTTATTGATCAACCACAGTAAGTTAGGCTTATTACTGTAATCCAAGAATGGTTTGTTTAATAACTAGAAACAGTTTAATCTAATTCATTACATCAATAAAAATAATATAATGACTAAGATTTTTTAAAGGTTGTAGTAAAAAATAAATCTCCATTTCTTATTTTAAAAGACCTAATAACATTCCTTAGCATGATAAAGAACATATGTAAGACCAAGAGACATTGTACTACATGGCCAAACACAAGATATTCTCATTGAAATCAGAAATGTACCACAAGCATTATTACCAAACATTATTTTGTGTGTTATTACACAGAAAAATAACGTAACACAAATTTTCACCATCAAATTTACCAGGAAGGAGAAAAACCAAATTTGTCAATAATATAGATAAATAGGAGCTCTTAAATTGCTAGGAGAGCAAAATGAAGCAAGTATTCTGGAAGTCAAATTGTCAAAATATACCAAAAGTCATATGATTACTCCTTTTTCGCACAGCAATTACAATTATAGCAATTAATTCTAAGGATAAAAGTCAATGACATACACAAAGATTTATTATTAAGCATATTTATCTGTCCCTGCCTTATTGCTAAGGATAATGGCCTCCAGCTCCATCGATGTCCCTGCAAAGGACATGATCTTGTTCTTTTTAATGGCTGCATAGCATTTCATGGTGTATATGTACCACATTTTCTTTATCCAGTCTATCATTGATGGGCATTTGGGTTGATTCCATGTCTTTGCTATTGTGAATAGTGCTGCAGTGAACATACATGTACATGTGTCTTTGTAATGGAACAATTTATATTCCTCTGGGTATATACCCAGTGATGAGATTGCTGGGTTGTACAGTATTTCTATCTTTAGGTCTTTGAGGAATTGCCACATGGTCTTCCACAACAGTTTAACTAATTTACACTCTCACCAACAGTGTATAAGCGTTTTTTTTCTCTATAACCTCACCAGCAAATAACGCATGTTCTCACATATAAGTGAGAGCTAAATGATGAGAACACATGGACGCATAGAAGGGAGCAACACACACTGGGGCCTGTCGGAGGGCGGAGGGTGGGGGGAGCGAGAAGATCAGGAAAAATAACGAATGGGAACTAGGCTTAACACCTGGGTGATGAAATAATCTGTACAACAAACCCCCATGACACAAGTTTACCTATATAACAAACCCATGCATGTACCCCTGAACTTAAAACTTAAAAAAAAGAAAACAACAACAACAATAAAAACTCTTGCTCTTAAAAAAAAAAAAAAAAAAAAAAAAGGCTAGGCGCGGTGGCTCACACCTGTAATCCCAGCACTTTGGGAGGCTGAGGCAGGTGGATCACAAGGTTAGGAAATCGAGACCAGCCTGGCCAACATGGTGAAACCCCGTCTCTACTAAAAACACAAAAAATTAGCTGGGCATGGTGGCACGCACCTGTAGTCCCAGCTACTCAGGAGGCTGGGGCAGAAGAATTGCTTGAACCTGGGAGGCGGAGGTTGCAATGAGTCAAGATTGCACCGCTGCACTCCAGCCTGGGCAACAGAGACAGACTCTGTCTCAAAAAAAAAAAAAAATGTTTATCAAAGATCTAATTAGTATGGTGAAAATTACAAACTAATCCATTTATTTGCTGTGAATTTTTTAAAGAGCAGTTTAATAAAATGGAATATGGTCAGTCTTTTTAAGGTCTGAAAACAATATCCTCAATATTATGTGAAAAAAAATAAGATACAAAAGCAAGTGAGTAATGAAATTAACAAATAAGAAGGAAATTTTAAGGTGGTATGGGAATTTTAAGGCGGAATTTACAACTTTATACCTATCATGCTGAAAAAATAGAGGTAATAGGAAAATGCAGTTTTCCAGCCTTTCTTTACTTGAAAAGAGAGGGAACATATGAGCAAGCACATCACAACAAGGAGAAAATGAAATGCTCTGTGCACACTCTGCATGATGCTAAAACATCAGACAAGGTATCATGCTCACAGGGAACTCACCATTTTTTTTTCTTTTATAATTTAAACTCTTTTGGAGCAAAGAGAAATACAAAACTTCCTGAAATACTTCTACCAGATAAAGGAAGCCAAAAATGACCTCTGGACAAAAAAAGAAGACAATCAATGAAACCCTGCCATTGCCATTAGTAGAATATAGCAAGAAGATAAGAGAAAAGCTACAATACACTGGAAAGGAGAAGAAAACTGTCATTTTTATGTATATGGAGTTATTGTCTAAAGGTTTAGAGGAAAACACTAAATATTTATAAAAATTAAAGACTTCATAATGTTAGTTCAGTATAAGATTAACATAAAAAATAAATAACTTTTCTATGAATTAATCAAAGATTAGGTAGATGCTTCCTGTTTATACAAAGTATATAGACAGGCTGTGTAAACAGACAATAGGCAGCAATGAAGACCAAAGTTGTAAATATGCTGTAGTAATTCTCCCAAATTTAGTCTATAACCTCAACACACATCCAATCAAATTTCATTGCAATTATGGGTCCAAACTTCATCTGGAAGACAACATTGCAAAAAAAAAAAAGGCAGGGGAGGGGGTGGATCTAAGAGAATGCTATAAACAACTGTGTGACAAGAAATTAGATGACTCATATGAAATGAACAAATTCCTACAAAGGCAAAAACCACCAAATCTGACTCAGGGAGAAACAGAAAATCTGATTAGACCTATAACAAAGAGAGAGTAATTAAGTTTATTAGTAATTACATTTAATAATTAAAACTACCCACAAGGAAAATCTCAGTCCTGAATTTTTGAATTCTCCCAAAATATGAAAAGAAATAATAACAATTCTTCACAAATTATTTCCAAAATAGAAAAGGAAGAAATCCTGCCAGCTCATTTTATGACACCTGTATGACTCTGTGTGGAAAAGAGTTAACATTTCAGGCCTGACTGCTGTGGTTGGAAAGACCCGCTTACTGGGTTGGTTCTTGGCTGGCATCTGGGAACTTGGATTTGGGGAGGGTCCCCACCACTATTAACTGACGAAGGTGGTGTTCGCTGTACCTAAACTGCTTCTACAAACAACATGATTTATGCTGAACATCTGCTTTTGAGTCTGGAATTTCAGTCCATGCCAGGCAGAGGCTGCCCCCATGATTAGCCCAGGTAAAAACCTAGGCACTGAGACTCTAAGGACTTCCTGGAGGGCCTGCTAACATGTAGATTGCTGGGCCACCCCCAGAGGCTCTGATTCAGCAGGTTGGGGTTGTGGGGGTGGGGGAGCACTTCAGCAGATTCAGAATGGGCGTTTCTAGTGTGTTTCTGGGGGATTGTGACGCTGCTGGTCCAGGGACCAAACTTGTAGAGCCAATGATCAAAGGAGCTATTTTACCTCATTACTTTTTTAAGAGAGTTAATTTCTTGAATAACCCTTTCCATTTTATTCCATCTGACCACAGCTTACACAATTGAATTGGTTTGTTAAATCTAACTACCACAAAGAAATTCTTAAGAAGAAACAATGACCTAGTAATTATGAAGTTATTTTAATGTTATTTAATATCTAGGACGTTAGCCAATATCTAATATGTTCTAACATATTCTAAGTATGACTATATGACTCCGCGATTATCCCAAGTGTGACGTTTTTAAGATAAAATTGTAATTGTTATAACTGGGATAGGTCAAAGTGTATAATACAATTAATTTTAAATTTCATTACATACCTTCTAAATAACATATGCAATATTAAACACATCCGACTCTCTAACAATACTGTGATTCCTTTGATGTCACAGTGCTGTTTGCTCATGCTAGGTAAGGGGAGGAAAGCTAAATCCAGACACTGCCACCCATCTGCTGTGCTGGCAACACGCCTTCTAACCAAAGTAACTAACGCTTCTGCAATAGCTTTGAGAAGTACTACCACTAAAGAGTAATTTTCAATTTGCTCCCTTCTAAGGTGAGCATATAAATAATCTGAAGATATTTCTACCTCTGATAAATTAAGATTTGTTTCTTCAGCCTTTCCCCATGGTCTAACCCTAATAAACTGTGGCACTGGACTTATCTATAAATCCTTGCAAAGTAATGCCTGCCCAGAAGTAGCTGTAAATAATGCTATCTCAGGGACACTAAAAGCCAACTCCAATGTTACAGAGACTGAAGATTTTGTTACAGACCTAATATTTTGTTATAGATGGTCCATGGTAAATATACATAATTAATACACTTTGAATTGGTTTTAAAAAATGATGTGAAAACCATTTTCAAAGAAACTCTCTTTCATTACTTTCAAATATGGCTCTAAATTTATTTTCTTGTTTCCAGTTTTATCCCCTTTCTAATTCAATTCCTCCCCCAAAGTAAGAGTGATTTTCCTAAAAACATAAAACATTCTCTTGCATTAAGCCTTCTTGTCCTCAAGATGAAGTTCATCTTAGTCCCCAGGCCTCAACTTTTAGCTTGCCTCCATCAACCTTAACCCCCAGACATACCCCACACACACAATGCTGATGCACCATATTTTTTTCTGTTTTTCCAACTTATCATACACTTTTTAACCTTCCAGATTTTGCACAGACTGTGTCCTTGCCTTACTCATTTCCAGTGATCCTTCAAATCTCAGTTTATAAGACATGACTTCAGGAAGCATTCTCTTAGCCTGGGTCTGAGTTAAGTACTCAAATCATATTCTTCCATACCATCTCTACTTTTTCCATCAAAGAACCTATGACACTGGATTTCCTGCATATTTGTTGAAATGTTCCTCTGGATTGAGAATAAGACATTTCTAAACTTATTTACTGCTATGTTCAGTGTCTAACAAAATCTGGCACTCTAAGTGCTCATTGACTATATGCTGGATGGATGGATGGATGGATGGATGGATGGATGGATGGATGTGATGAATGGATGGATGGATTGGGTGGGTGGTGGGTGGATGGATGATGGATGAATGGGTAAATGGATAAGTGGATGGATTTGCAAATGAATAAATGGATATGCAGATGGATGGATGGATGGATGGATTGCATGAATGGGTGGATGGATGGGTGGGTGGTGGGTGGGTGGATGATGGATGAATGGATAAATGGATATGTGGATGGATTTGCAGATAAATAAATGGATATGCAGATGGATGGATGGATGGATGGATGGATCGATGAATGGATGGATGGAATGCATGGATGGGTGGATGGATAGGTGGGTGGTGGGTGGGTGCATGACAGATGAATGAATAAATGAATATGTGGATGGATTTGCAGATGAATAAATATGCAGATGGTGGATGGATTGATGGATGGATGAAATTCAAGTATATGAAGAATCTCTAAAATGTTACAGCATCCTACAAAGATCTTACTGAACCTCCTAACCGCTCATGTTCTGGCACACGTGAAACTATGATCACTTTTGTAAGACACCTCAGCTGTTCCTGACAGAGGAACTGGCCAGACCACCTAAGTGCTTTGGTTACTTGCTCACAGGCACTGTGGCTGGGAAGCTGTGTCCTGGGGAAGCCTCTAGTGGTGCTTCTTACTTGTGCAAATATAAATTGAGTTTAGTCAACAACCATTGGTTTGAGGGCAGGAAGTAACAGGTCTCTCTGGGACCCTCCCACATTATTCACTGTGAAAACCTGGTTGCTAAGGGAAAGGTGGGTATGTTTGTATAGAATAGAAGAAAGAAGCCAATAAATAAATCTCCTCCCTCTTTTATTTTGTAATATTAGGCTTACTAAGGTACAATTATTTATATATTTTTATATATATATATATAAATAAATATATATATGGAGTCTCACTCTGTCTCCCAGGCTGGAGTGCAGTGGCGTGATCTCGGCTCACCACAACCTCTGCCTCCAGGGTTCAAGCGAATCTCCTGCCTCAGCCTCCTGAGAAGCTGGAATTACAGGCGCCTGCCACCACACCTGGCTAATTTTTGTATTTTTTAGTAGAGACAGAATTTGCCATGTTGTCCAGCCTGGTCTTGAACTCCTGACCCCAGGTGATCCGCCTGCCTCAGCCTCCCAAAGTGCTGGGATTATAGGCGTGAGCCACTGTGCCCAGCCATTGAGGTATAATTTATATGTAGAAAAATTCACCCTTTTTATGTGTAGAGTTTTATAAGCTTTGACAAAAGGATGCAGTTGTGAGACCACCACCATAACCAACATGAACAATTTCCATCACAGAAAAGTCCCCTTAAATCCACAAATTGCCACTCCCACCAGTTCCAGCTCTTGGCAGGTGCTAATCTGATTTGTATTGTACAGTTTTATCTTTCTAGAATATCATATAAATAGAATCATATAGTATGCAGCCTTTGCACCTAGCTTCCCTCAACATAATGACTTTTTCATCCACGCTGTTGCCTGTGTCCGCAATTCATTCATTTTTATTGCTATGTAGCATCCCACTGTGTAGATGTACCACAATTTGTTTACCTGTTCACAGGCTGATGGATGTTTGAGATATTCTGGTTTGAACTGGTTATAAAAATAGGGACTATAGACATTTATACATGGGTCTTGGTGTACAGGTATGTTTGTATTTATCTTAGGTAAATACCTAGGAGTTGTATTATGGGATTAAGTGGTATTCATCTGACTAACTTTATAAGAAACTGCCAAACTCGTCCAGAGTGACTGCGCCGTGCTGCATTCTCACCAGTAACAGATGAGGCTTTCAGTGGCTCCACATCCTCACCAGCACTTGCATTTTGTACTGGCATTTTTTTTAAGCCATTCTAATTTATGTGTAGTGTTATCTCCTTTTGATTCGAACATGAATTTGTCTAATGATTAATGGCTTTGAGCATCTTTTGATGTGTTCATTCACCATTGATACTTCTTATTTGGTGAATTGTCCGAATCTTTGCCACTGTCCCATTATTTTGTTTGTTTTGTATTATTTTGTGAAAGTTCCGTATATCTTCTGATTACTGGAGTCTTTTTCATCACATGCGTGTTTTGCAAATGTTTTCTCCAAGCCTATTGTTTATCCTTTTGTTGCCTTAACAGTGCCTTACAAAGAGCAGAAGTTTTTAAATTCTCATGAAGGTCATTCAACTTGTCAGTGCTTTTCTGTTATAGTTTATGTTTATTGTAACTTATCTAAGAAATACTTGCTTGGCCAAAGGTCACAAAGATTTTCTTACATGGTTTTTTCTAGAGCTTTTTAGTCTGTGGCTTTATAGTAAGAATTATGATTTATGTCAAGTAAATATGTGTGTATTGTACAAGATGTAAGCTGAGGTTCTTTTTTTATATATGGAATCCCAACTGTTCCAGCACCACTTGTTAAAAACTCTATCATTTCTTTTTTGAGTAACCTTGTTACCATTATCAAATAATCAATATATGTATAGTCTATCCCTGAACCTGTTCTGTTCCATGCATCATTATGGCCATCCTTCACAATTACCACAATGTCTTCATTAATTAATATTCATTAATACTGAGATCAGTATTAAGAGTACTCCAATACCTTCCTTTAGAATTTCAGCATTCACAAATCTTTACTGAGATCTGTCAGTAGGAAAGTGCACCAGGGCTGCCAGGAGGACCCCACACAGCGACCCAGACACAGCTCAGTGTGAATGAGCCCATGGGGACTGTTGATTCAGAGCACGTGGCCAGCAGTGAAGGCTGCAACCACCACAGCGGGACTGCCAGGCTTTGGGTGGAAGGGGAGGTCTGTCAGGGTGAACACAGGAGGTTTCACCATAGGAAGCCAACAGGAAGCATCACCACAGCCTGTGTGGGGACCAGAGCAGCAAGGTATCGAGCACTGAGCTGGGCCCCAAAGACAAGACCACAGCACGGCTGTCCAGACCAGGGCCACCATTGAGTAGCTTGGCCTCCACAGGTCTCCCTCACCTCTGCAAGACTTCGGAAGCATAACTGACTCCTTTGGGCAGTGAAGCTGTTACCTTTCAAAATTAGGAGTAGGCCGGCACGGTAGCTCACGCCTGTAATCCCATCACTTTGGGAGGCCAAGGCTGGCGGATCACCTGAGGTTGGGAGTTCGAGACCAGCCTGACCAACATGGAGAAACCCTGTCTCTTCTAAAAATACAAAATTAGCCAGGCATGGTAGCGTATTCCTGTAGTCCCAGCTACTTGGGAGGCTGAGGCAGGAGAATCGCTTGAACCTGGGAGGCGGAGGTTGTGGTAAGCCAATGGTGTGCCATTGCACTCCAGCCTGGGCAACAAGAGTGAAACTCCATCTCAAAAAAATATATATAAATATAAATATATAATAATTAGGAGTAAAACGGAGCTCCAAGAGGAAAACTACTTTGGCTTTCTCACACTTTGAGTTGGTAAGTGCTCACAAAATTATTTTTTTCATGTGGCTATATTTCTACCAGAGTCTAAGTGTTAGATCAAATTGTATAAAAGTATAATTTCTGTGGTTTAAAAAGTTTGAATATTGGCAAATGCATATGGTTTGAATTAATAAATCATACTGGTTCTCATTTATTCACTTTGAAATTACCTGTCTTGCCACAAAGTCACAATATCTTACTACACATGGTGCTTGCTTGGGAAGATTTCTCTTTATCTTTCTAATTTTGCAGTCTGTCTTCTTCCTACTCCTTAATGAAGGCTGTCTTAATATTTCAGGATATTTAATATACATATAATATTCGTATATTAAATGTCAAAACAGGCCTCTTGCTAATGCTCTTTGTGATAATAGCTTTTCATTTTCTTCTGACTGGATTTGCTATTTTCTTATGCTCATCATTCTGATCTGTAAAGTAACTTGGACCATGTTGTTCATTTTGGTAAATAAGAACTTTTGAACAATCACTACAAAAATCCTTAATTTGTAACCCTAAGCAAAAAACTCTTTGATCTTTCTGTATCCCCTTTAAAAACTTTACAGCATTTGGCCAGGAGTTAAGAGGACATTGAGATTCATTAAAAATTTACATTTTTTTCTTTCTTACAACATATTACTAGGCTAGGATTTAAGCTAATGAGTCAAAAGCAATAAGTGAGAAGCAAGAAAACTGCACCAAGAACCCAGCTCATTTACAAGCTGCCTGGAGAGCTGACTATAACTAAATAAACTTAGGGCTTTTCTTGAAGTTCTCTGGCAAATACATTGAGGCCAATTGGCAAATACATTGACCTGAACTTTTATTTTCTCTATTAAGAGAAACTGTGTTTCAATAGGGAAGGAAGACAGGTAAGTGCAGAGTGTGGAATAAAAAAACAGCAGAACACAGGGTGCGCCCTAGCTGGGGAGCACACGAGGTGCAGCTGCCCCTGGAACTCCACAGCAAGAAGGCTGAGAGAGCGTGGGACAGCTGCCTGCCACCCACGTGGGAACAATGCAACACATGTGCACTCTGGAATCAGACACACCTGCTTCTTTGCTTTTCCAACACATACTGAACCTCACCAAGCTTGGGTTTCTTCATCTGTAAACTGGAGATGAGAACAGAACCAAAATCATGGGATGGTTATAAGAATTAAATGCGGGAGAAATCGTAAAATGCTCAGCGCATCGGAGAGAAGGAAGAATGCTGATGGCAGGGCTGCAGGTCTGGGCAACAATGGAGAATCGTACAGGGGAACTGTGGAACTCAGGGAAGATGTTTAATCAGTCTGCTGCTCCACTAATTCATTGATAGGGAAAAAAAGCAGATTTTGTTATTAGAAAATGACATCAGTCAGTCCATAACAGAAGTTGAATTAATCTGATTTCACACTGCTGATAAAGACATACCCAAGACTGGGAAATTTACAAAAGAAAGAGGTTTATTGGACTTACAGTTCCACATGGCTGGGGAGGCCTCACAATCATGGTGGAAGGTGAAAGGCATGTCTCACATGGTGACAGACAGAGAGAACTTATGCAGAGAAACTCCCATTTTTAAAACCATCAGATCTCATGAGACCCACTCACTATCACAAGAACAGCACAGGAAAGACCCTCCCCCGAGATTCAATCATCTCCCAATGGGTCCCTCCCACAACATGTGGGAATTTATGGGAACTACAAGATGAGATTTGGGTGGGGACAAAAAGCCAAACCATATCAGAAGTCCAATGTAAACATCAAATGTGAACTTGGAATTGGAGAGACCGCTGTATGCACAGATTTCCCTTTAGGAGTATCACATGGGAAAGGCAAAGGAGGACAGAAACCAATCTTATTCCCTTTGTGAGCAGATCTCATTTTGTTTGAGGATGATTAAGGAAAAAAGGTCTTCTATTCATCCTTTGGAAACTAATTCCCATACTGGCCCTCGGACCCAAACCAGCTTTCTAGAAAACTCCACCAAATCTGTTTTGTAAACATAATTGGATAAGCAATTCTACTTATGAGAATTTTATCTTACAGATAAATGGGCACATATACACAATTTTAAAGGTGCATATATAGTCACTGCAGCAAAAGGATTGTAAACAATTTTCCAATCAAAAACGGGCTGAGGTAAAATTACACAGTTCAGTAAAGGTCTATACATTCTATGCAGCTAGAAAGAAAATGAAGACACTCTCTCTGTCCTGATATATTAATAGCTCCAAAATATATTAAGTAAAATCGCATAAGAAGAGGCATATAGATCAATGGAGTAGCACTGAGATTCCAGAAATAAATTCATACATTTGATTTTTAACAAAAATGCCAAGATAATTCAACGGGAAGAAAATAGTCTTTTCAACAAATGGTGCTGGGACAACCAGATATCCACATGCAAAAAAAAAAAGAAAGAAAGAAATTGGACCCTTACCTCACAGCATATGCAAACTTAACTTAAAATAAGTCTAAGACTCAAATGTAAAAATAAAACTGGCCGGGCATGGTGGCTCACACCTCTAATCCCAGCACTTTGGGATGCCGAGGTGGGTGGATCACCTGAGGTCAGGAGTTCGAGACCAGCCTGACTAACATGGAGAAACCCTGTCTCTCCTAAAAATACAAAATTAGCCACGTGCAGTGGTGCATGCCTGTAATCCCGGCTACTTGGGAGGCTGAAGTAGGAGAATCATTTGAACCAGGGAGGCGGAGGTTGAGGTAAGCTAAGATTATGCCATTGCACTCCAGCCTGGGCAACAAGAACAAAACCCCATCTCAAAATAAATAAATAAATAAAATTAAAAAATAAATAAATAAAACTATACAAATATTAGGAGAAAACATAGGGATAAATAAATCTTAATGATCTTGTATTAGTCAATGGTTTCTTAGAAATGACACCAAAGGAAAAAATTAGATAAACTTAACTTTATCAAGATTAAAGACACTTTTGCTTTAAAGGATAACACCAAGAAAGTGAAAATAGAACCCATTTAATGGGAGAAAATATTTGCAAATTGTACATCGGATAAATACCAAGCATGGAGAATATATAAAGAACGCCTACAAATTAACAGTAACACGACACCACAATTTTTAAAGTAAGGAAAAGTTCTAAATAGACATTTTTTCAAAGAAAGTGCACAAAAAGCCAATAATGGCATAAAAAGAAGCTCAAAGTCATCAGCCATCAGGGAACCACAAATCAAAACTGTGGTGAGGCACCACTTCACACTCTTGGATGGCTAAAATCAAAAAGGCAGAGAGCAAGTGTTAACAAAGATATGGAGGAACTGAACCCTTCATACGCTGTGGTCGGAAGGGAAAATGGTGCAGCCATTTTGGAAGAGAGTTTCGCAGTTTTCCAAACTGTTTTGGTGACTCAAGTTTAATTCGAAAGGTTCAATGCAGAGTTTCCACATGACCCAGCAATTACACTCTTATGTATATTGAGAATTGAAAACATACGTCCACACAAAACCTATACATTAATATTTATACCAGCATTATTCAAAATACCCCAAAATGGAAAACACCAAGTATCTATGAAATGATGAAGGCATCAACAAAATATTGTATATTTATAAAATGGAATGTTGTTTGGCAATAAAGGGAAATGAAGCACTGAGACATGCAACATAATGAACCTGAAAGCACAAAACACCACACACACGATGATTTCCTCTATATAAAAATGTCTAGAATAAGCCAATCCATAGAGATAGAAAGATGATTATTGGATGCCAGAGGCTAGGCAAGGCGGGATGAAGACAGAAGCCTCAGGTGCACAGTTTCTTTCGGGAGTAGTGAAAATGTCCTGGAAATGGGTCATGGTGATGGTTGCACAACTCTGTGAATAAACTAAACACTACTGAATTGTAACCTTTAAAAGGGTGAATTTTATGTTATATCAACTATACCTCAAAACAGCTGTTATACAAAACTGATGGGGCTGGGCACGGTGGCTCATGCCTGTAATCCCAGCCCTTTGGGAGGCCCAGGTGGGCGGATCACCTGAGGTCAGGAGTTCGAGACCAACCTGGCCAACATGGTGAAACCCCATCTCTACAAAAAATACAAAAATTAGCCAGGTGTGGTGGCGCATGCCTGTAGTCCCAGCTACTTGGGCAGCTGAGGCAGAAGAATCACTTGAACCTGGGAGATGGAGGTTGCAGTGAGCCAAGATTGTGCCAGTGCACTCCAGCCTGGGTGACAGAGTGAGACTCCATCTCAACAACAACAACGATAACAACAACAACAAAAAAAAAATTGACGGAACATAAAATAATAAAGAATATTTTAAGTTAAAATATTAATTAATAAAGAAATGTAATTGAATATTAGGATATGAAAAGTGTAAGCAAGCTAAATATTCATCTTTCATATAAAAGAATTAATGAATATTGTCTGAAGCTGCAGACTTTAAACAAAAAGATATAAATGTATTAGCTACAGTTTTGCAGGTTCCTGCCAATAGAAGTGAAAATAGAAAGAGCTCAAAGCAATGGCCTCTGGTTACCAGTAGGTTGTTGAGGAGGCGTGGCATGACTGTGACTTTCTGTTCGCAAGTGCATGTTTATTTTTACCAAGTATTTTAATTTTAATAATTTTAAATAATTACAATAGAATGAAGTAGAACTATAATAACAGCTTATAAAGATTTCCAAGAAATATGTTAAGAAACCAAGTTGCAGAAGAGAGCACACAATTTGATGCCTTGGATTTTTTAAAAAGGAGGAAGAAATTATTACATAACTATTTTTGTGTATGTCTGGGAAACGTCTGGAAATACAAGAAATCGTCGCAGCAACTAACCTGAAAATTTGACATGCAGGAGTGAGGCTCTCCAAGCAGGAGGCCTTGTTCCCTTGTAGCCTCTGGACTTTTTTCCACCGTGACATTTACCTTTACGGCGCTTTCACACTTACAGACAATGGGAACAACTCCTTTTTATGTATTTGAAATTTCAGTCTGATTTTCTATTGCCTTTCAAATACTAATCTTCCAATTAGTTTGGAGGACAAACTTGAAAAGAAAGACAGATGATTGGATCTTTTTTTTTTTTTTTTTTTTTTAGACAGTCTCACTCTGTCTCCCAGGCTGGAGTGGCGTGATCTCGGCACACTGCAACCTCCACCTCCTGGGTTCAAGCAATTCTTGTGTCTCAGTCTCTTGAGTAGCTGGGACTACAGGCACACGCTACCACGCCCAGCTAATTTTTGTATTTTTAGTAGAGACAGGGTTTCGCCATGTTGGCCAGGCTGGTCTCAAACTCCTGACCTCAAACAATCTGCCCACCTCAGCCTCCCAAAGTGCCGGGATTACAGGCTTCAGCCACTACACCCAGCCTTTCAATCTCTGCAGAAGTCATATGTGAGGAGAGAGGACGTCAACGTGACTGTTCTTTTAACAGGAAAGGAAACACACAACAACCTCTTCACTTTTGAGCTAAATTAAACTTGAGGTCTTGGAACCTTTCCTCATGGTTTTCCCATAAACAAGGTACCAAGAATTTGAGTAAATCAAATAATGAGGACCAAGAAAAGTAGAGCAAGACACTGAGGCAAATAATTAGTGACTGGGCCAAGCCAAGAGCCAGTCGCAGGAAAATATGGTCCCTGAGGGAAAGAAACAAACAGCAAATAAGCCATACAGGGAGGTGGAGAAAAGAAACTCTGGCTAGATTTTTATACGGATTTTAAAGGCTTGGAAAGGGGTTTATTTACCTTGAATTCTGATACATTAAAGATGCAGCATGCCCAGTTACAGTTCAATTTTTTAATAAACATATAAATTTCTTTTTTTTTTTTTTGAAATGGAGTCTCGCTGTGTCACCCAGGCTGGAGTGCAGTGGCACAATCTTGGCTCACTGCAACCTCTGCCGCCCGGGTTCAAGCGATTCTCCTGCCTCAGCCTCCCAAATAGCTGACATTATAGGCACCTGCCACCATGCCCGGCTAATTTTGTATTTATAGTAGAGATGGGGTTTCACCATGTTGTCCAGGCTGGTCTCAAACTCTTGACCTTGGGTGATTCACCCACCTCGGCCTCCCAAAGTGCTGAGATTACAGACATGAGCCACCACACCCGGCCAAACATATAAATTTCTTAATGAAGGGCTTGGAAATTTCTACTACCAGCTTGACTAAAGAGCCCAGCTCTGTTAAGAATGACCACTTGATGGCACCATAGTTAAAATGCAGGCGCAGTCACTGGCCCCTGTAGTATTACAACTATTCCAGACCTGTTACAGAGGCAGCAGGCCCCATGAATTCAGATACGGCTCAACAGAAATGTACAAGAACAGAAATACTTTTTCAGGCCCTCCAAAATAATTGTGTACCTTGGCCTTTGCTTGCTAAAAGATCAAGCAATGTTCTTTGGCATTCCCAGGAAGGAAGGAAAGAAGGAAGGAAAGGTTGCTCCATCCAGAAGAATTTTGTCTAGCTACAGTAATTAGATTTTTATTCACAAGCAGCTAGTAGAGAATCACAATGGAATGCACTTAAATTAGGTTAAAAAGGGATCTTTGAAATGTCATTTGCAAAATTAGTTTGTGATATACAATATTCTCCTGGCCTAAGGTTAAGTAGATTTGGGGAAATAGATTTCAAAGCAATTTCCCATTCGAAGTCTTTCATTCTTCTCCTCCCCTCAGATTCTCCATGTGGGCATGCAGTCCGGAACATTCACCTCTTCTCCTTTGTTTTAATATGGAGGCTTCCACAAAGACCAAATCCTAGAAGATACCACCACAGCAAAGCAGGCAGTGACTTCCAGCTGTAACCTGTAGACCGCCAGGTCCCCCTTCCGTGAAGCATCCTTGATCCCAGAGATAAATGTTTCATTTGGTTTGTGAGTTTTTGTTTTTACCATTTCCCCCTTCTTATCCTGTGATCCAAAGTGCAAGTAAGGAAAATGTGCATTGTTCAAAGTTACCCAAATGAATACTTTTGTGTGTTGAGGGCTGGCAATGAAGGAGCTTGTGACTGTGATTATTAAATGTATACTGCAGTCATCCACATGGCACAGCAACAGAGACCAACTTCCAATCAAGGGACCTGGCGAGGACAAACCTGAAGCTCAGAACACCCGCCTGTGCTCTGTTGAACTAATGTCAGGAGGCTGCAGCCAGATGCCAAGGGTTACAGGCCTCCAAGTTACATGAAGATGGGATAGAGATGGTGCAAGCTGTCAACCAAAAAGGCCTCTGGTGAGTAGGAGAGCACACCTTCTTTCATTTCAATTTGGTGGAGAGGAGCACCCAGCAGCCCTGCTCCCCGGGACAATGCCTCCTCACTGCCTGGGAGGGAGAGCCCATCACAGGACAAGCAGTCCCTCCAGACACCAGTGGGTGGGATTTAAATGACTTCTCTATTCAACACATATTTAGGAAAAGACTTCCAGTCCCATCACAGGTAGCTTTCCCCTTCCTCCCCAGTCCTGTCTCTCATGACCAAGAATCCCAGACACAGCACAGCCAACGGGTGTGAAGAAGAAGGCAGGGTGCCCAGAGAGTCGGGCTCCAGGGAGGATGTGGACCTGAGCTCCTGGGCTTCCTACCACCCCTCATGGATTCCACACGGCTCTGCAGAAGCTCCAACCCTGGGACCACTCGCCAACACCCACAAAAGGAGCTCCAGGAAAACCGTGCCTTCACCCGCATCCGCCAGCCAGAGGACCACGAACAGAGCAGCCCAACCACAGGAAACCCCCGCAGCAAGACTCACGAGACACACACAAGGCCCATCCCCAGGCTCTTAGCAGGGCCGATGAGGGCTGGACCTTCCACCTCCCCACCCCCACTCCTGCCAGGGCCTCGGGCGGCGCTGAGCATCAGTTGGCTCCATCCCACCCCCTGCACAAGCAGGCGGCACCCTGACCTATCCAGGGCAATGTCAGTGGGTCCACTGTGGAGCTGAGCCCCACTCCACCCCACCCGGCAGCAACAACCCTGAGCAAAGCAGTGTGACATGGGGCTGCTCACTGCCCTGTGCCCTCCCTGGCAAGCCCCTCACCATAAGAAAGGATAAGGGGTAGGGGCAGGTTGAGTCCACTTTTTCCCCTCAGTATCAACCGGGCTGAGGAGGGAGCCCCCTCCCTGTGTAGCATCACTGAGGCTAAAGCTGGCAGTGGGAGGCAGGCCGTTGCACCGGCTTCCCCACAGCCTCCCTGGGGTCAGCAGGGCCCAAGGAAGCTGAGTGTAGCCAAAGCCCCGCATCCACCTGAAGACACTAGAAGGGCCAGGGGAAGGTTATCATCACCCCACCTGCCTGCAGCCACTCAGCACGGTCAGGGCTCTGCTGCAGCTGTAGTGCCACGTGTACCCTGCCCAGACACAGCAGCCCAGCGGAGAGCACCTGCTGCAGACGAAGACGCCAGCAGCTCGGGAGTCTCATAAGATATCCTAAATGTACAGGCTCCGATCCAAAGTCACTCAGTGTACGAAGAACTAGGATAATCACAACTGGAAGGAGAAATAAATCGATGGATGACAACACGGAGATGAGTCAGAGGCTATCATTAGCTGAGCACAATCTTCACATAACCATCATAAATACACTTCAGCAAGTACGAATTCCCATGGAATAAATGGAAAATTAGACAATTTTAGCAAAAGAATAAAGAAAAACCAAATGAGGCCAGGTGTGGTGGCTTACGCCTGTAATCCCAACAATTTGGGAGGCCAAGGCGGGTGGATCACCTGAGGTCAGGAGTTCGAGACCAGCCTGACCAACATGGTAAAACCCATCTCAACTAAAAATACAAAAATTAGCCTGGCATGGTGGTGGGCGCTTGTATTCCCAGCTACTCAGGAGGCCAAGGGAGGAGAACTGCTTGAACCCAGGAGCCAGAGGTTGCAGTGAGCAGAGATCGCACCACCTCACTCCAGCTGGGTGACAGAGTGAGACTCAGTCTGAAAAAAAAAAAAAAAAAAAAAAAGAAATTATAAAGCAAGAAAACACAATAACCAAAAGACAAACATAAAACCTCAATGGGTGGACAGCGAGGGGACAAAACAGGACAGCGAGGGGACAAAAGACTGGATGAGGGCCAGAAGTCACCAACTCAGAGCAGCATCTAGGAAGTGGGCCGAGGAGAAAGAATAGACTGTCAGGAGCCTGTGTCACCCTCAGAGGAGAGAGAGAAAGTGGAACTGGAAAGGTATATTTTTTAAATGGCTGAAAACTTCCCAAGTTTAGTGAAATATACTAAAGATTCAAGAATCTGAGAAAATTCCAAATGTGGTAAACCCAAAGAAATTTATACCAAGACACATCATAATCAAAGGTCTGAAAAACTAAAGACAAAGAAAAATAGCTGCAAAGTAGCCAAAGAGAAACACATTGCTTGTAGGATGTGCAAATTTTCCATTTGAAACCATGGAACCCAAAAGGAAGTAGCACGTGTCTCAAATACCGAGAGAAAAGGACGGTCAACCAAAAGTCTATGGCAGGGAAAATGTCCCTCATGGACAGGTATAAATAGAGACGTTCACGGACGGGTATAAATAGAGACGTTCTCCAGTGAAGGAACACTAAGAGAATCTGCCACCAGCAGGGTTACTCAAAGCATGGCTGGAGGAAGTTTCCTAAACAAAAGAGAAATTATAAAAGAAGAAATATTGGAATATTAGGAAGAAAGGGAGAACAACAGCAAAAGTAAAAAATATGGGTAAATAAATAGACTCCTTCTCCTCTTGAGTTTTCTAAATTATGTTCCATGGTTGGAAGCAAAAATGATAATGCTGTCTGATGTTCTCAATGTATGTAAAGAAAGTATTAAAGATGATAGCACATTATAAACTATAACATAATATTGTAAACTGTAATATAATATGGGGGAGGGAAAATATGAAAAGAGAGTTTAGGTAACCACATTGTATTAGAACTAACAAAATGTCAGCACCACTAGACCATGTAGGATGTGTATAATGAAGTACCTACAGCTACCATTTTTAAAAACTATAAAAAAGTATAAACCCCAAAACACTAGATAAATCAAAATGGAATTCTTAAAAAAAAAAAAAGTTCAAGTACAGGAAAGCCAGGAAAAACAAAATAAAGAAACACTAAACAGTGTTTTTATACTTCAGTAAGGACATTAAAAACAACCAGCCTCCGGGCACAGTGGCTCACGCCTGGAATCCCAGCACTTTGGAAGGCCAAAATGGGAGGATCACTTGAGCCCAGGAGTTCAAGACCAGCCTGGGCAACGTACTGAAACCCCGTCTCTTTCTAAAAATAATAATAATAATAAACACTAGTGACTGCAGAAGCAAGGGCTGTCTTTGGTCGGCATCTCTCTGGTGTGTTTCTCCCCGGACATAGTCTGCTGAATGCGTGGACTTGGAGTTAACTGAACCCCTTTCAACTTTCAGTCGTTCTCTGCATGTGTCTGAGCGCGTGCCCCGACCCTGGAGCACCCTGGGCACTCAGCCAGCGTGGTCCTGACCTCACAAAGTCTTTGGATTCAGGCAGGAGAGAAAATATGCTATCAATAATTCGGGGCTTCTAAATTTGCTGCCAGCTGGGATTTCTGAAATTCCTGCCGTGTGAGGGCTTCATGCTGAGCCCTGTGTCGTGCCCCTGGTGCAGATGTGTGGTGTGCCCCACTTTACAGAGAAGGATCAAGAGACTCACGAGCATCTTCCGAGGTCATGTAGCATACAGCAGGGCGTGTCCTTCCACCCAGGGCTTTTCACCTCTCAAGAGTTTTCTAGAAAAATCTTAATTATTACAGGGCTTCCAGGGCAGGACTGAAAATAAGCCTGGGGTTTCTCATTTTTACTATTTCACGAATGGTATTGTTTTATTTCTCACTTTTCAGCTTTAATATTTCCAAAAGAACTGGGGACATTTTCTGGTGGCATACATCACTAAGCCTGTCAGTCTATGCAGGTTTCGTCCCATGTGGACTAGCTATCACCGCAGGTCATTTCAACAAACAGCAATAGTTAGGAGCATTCAGCTCATCTAGTTTTGCCAAACTTTCTTTTTTATAAAAACGTTAGAGAGGGAGGGATAAATCACAGAGAAGGCCATGCCATGGCCACTCCCATCCATCTGCTCACACCCCTCCCCCTGCCTGCCTGGTCGTTCCAGCCAGGAGCATCCAAAAGTGTCCCTGGCAAAGCCCCTGTGGCTCTTTCCTGTCCCTCTAAACCCAGAGATGGACAGGAAAATCTCTGCACACCTCTGGGCCTGAGCTTACCAGAATGAACTTTTCCTCCCTCTAGCCCACAACCCGTTCAATAAATGCCCTGAGCACCCAGGGGAAACATTCTACACCAACTCAACTCCACTTCTCCCAGCAGGGCCCTTGGCTATGGGGGAGGCAAAGGCGTCCAAGTTCTCTAGTGGTTCTGGGACAGCTTGTGCAGGCTGAACGGGATGAATCAGCAACAGAACTGTATCCTCCCCCAAGCTACAGGGCTAAAAGGAATAGACAAGCCCACTGTTTATCTACACAGAACTCAACTGAATTATTAACTTTGTAAGAAGTTTTCTATCTCATCTCCACATTTTTAGGTTATATATGTTAATAGACTGAATTATGCTATCATTACTTTACTTCTTCATATCAGTGAAGCAAAAAGAAACAGATAGAAAAAAGTATGAGTGGTGGCTGCAATTCTCTTTTAAAACACTAAAAACATGAAACAAATTTGCAATGATGAAAAGAAAAAGTACCATCAAACAGTAAGCAAAGGCTACTGCTTACTTTTTCTACATATATTTTCCATTCTCACCTTTGCCTTTCATCAAAGAATTCTTTATAGTATTTATCAAAGCTTGAGATGAACCTTCACTTATAGGAAAAAGGAAAGACTGCCTCTGAACATCAGGAAGCGTGGGGAGGCTGCTGAACCACCTCCGATTCTCCCTGTTTGTTGTTCTACTTAACACAGAAAGGAGACGGGCATGTAAATATTGTGAGACAGTCTTGTTAAGTACTCACACACATCATTTACATGTACATGATGTATAGGATGAATTCTCTACATGGGTGTCCTTGATAACCCTAGTGTTGCCCTTTCAGGAAACCTCTTAGTAATTAATTTCTTCCACAAATACTTGGTGCACTTGGCTCTGGGCAGACTTTATGAGGCTTGACACGAATAGACCGTCACCCAGAGAGGTCACTCCGCAGACACAGCGTTTTGTCTTATTCACTGTGGACTCTTCAGATTCTAGACCAATATCACCTGATAGAAATGTTATATAACTTTGCATTATTCAACACAGTGTCTACTAGTCCCACATGGGTATTGAATACTTGAAATGTGGACAGTGTGAGTGAGGAACTGAGTTTTTTTAACTTTGTTTCGCTTTCACTGAATTTCAATGGCCAACCATGGGTGGTGGACAACACAGACGTGCCTGATACAAGCAGAAGTTCAATAAATGTTCATTGTTAAAAGAGTGAGCAGCCTCTGCCCTATGGGGAAGGATAGATATTGGTCAAATAATGACAAAATAAATCTGTAATTATAAATTATAACTTGGCTATTGAAAAGTGCATGATGGCCAATTGTGTTGGCTCACGTCTATAATCCCAGCATTTTAGGAGGCTGAGGCAGGAGGATCACTTGAGCGTAGGAGTTTGAGACCAGCCTGAGCAATATAGGGAGATCCCATCTCTACAAATTAAAATTAAAAATTAGCCAGGCATGATGGCGCTCACCTGTGGGCCCAGCTACTCAGGACGCCGAGATAGGAGAATCGCTAGAGCCCAGGAATTCAAGGCTGCAGTGAGCTATGATCACACCACTGCACTCCAGCCTGGGTGACAGAGCAAGACCCCACTGAATGAAAAGAAGAGAAAAAAGACTGCATGGTTTCATGAAGGAATATAAGCAAGTACCTTGGGCCTCATGGAGCCTGTCTCCGAGGAAATGGTGTTGAGGCCAAAACCAGAACAGCCATGAGCTGAACTCAGAACCAGAGAGAAGGAAAGGTGAAGACACAGAAAGGAGGGGAAGAGAGCAAGAGAAGTAGAGATGGAGAAACAGAAATGGAGAAAGAGGAGGGAGAGAGGCAGAGAGGGAAGGAGAAAGAAAGGGAGACAGAAAAACAGAGCGACGGAAACCAACAAACAGGAGAGAAAGACAGAAAGAGAGAGAGAGAGAGAGGAGTGCGGAGGGAGAGGAAGATGAGAAGCAGCAGAGAATTCCTCCTGGCAGAAGACGCTGCACGGGGCAGCAGGAGGGAGCACGGAGCAGTGGGAGGGAGCCTCGTGCTGTGGTAGGGAGCACGGGGCAGCGGGAGGGAGCATAGGACTTCAGAGAACAGCGTGTATCTGTGAGAATCTCACAACATGAGGTTGGGGGGGAAGGGGTGGCCAGCTCCAGTGGGCCGTCCAGGTCCTGTTGGGGTTTCCCTCTTTACCCTCAGAACAATGAGAGCCCACTAGAAGGTGGTGAGCAGAGAAAGGGCCCTCAAGGTTTGCGATTTTGAAAAATCACCTGTCTACAATACAGAAAACCAACCAGAAGAGTGGACTGAGAAGAGATAGGTGGCTACTGCAGGTGTCCAGGCTACAGATGGTAACAGGCTCTTCCAGGAGGGGAAAGATGGATGCTGCCATCACACCTGAAAAAAGGCGAGGGCATGTCTGGGACTGGATTGTTTCCAAACCACCCTCGGAAGCCCGGATGGATGTTGTTGTGCTAGGAACGCCCTGTTCATCCAAGTTTCCACTCACACAATAAAAGCCCATCACAGGCTGGACACACACTGTATCATTCATTCATTCACTCACATCGAGGGAGTCATTGCCCTCCAGAGGCTAGGCACGGCCACGGCCAGTGGAGGCTGAGCCAGGTGGACCCTCAGCCTCCCTGCCTGCATGTGTGCGCCTGTGAGTTCTCTAAACCAGAGCTGGCAGGCTTAGGGAAGCCGCAGGAAACTATCAGCTCTTATGGTCATAGCATCTTCCCATCTATCGACTAACTTATTTAACTTTAAAATGGGTCACAGATATCATTTTGGCTTCAGAAGTATAAATTGGAGTCCCAGTATGCAATAGGGCTCATATTTTTCTTAAAGGACAGAAAAGCACTAGTGTTGCAAAACGCTCTTGACACAGGTCACTGCTCTGCAGCTGCGGTGGTGCTGGGTTGCAGTGGGAGCCGGGCCCTCCTCGTCCTCAGCCTGAGTTCCTCAGACAGGAGAGACACCGTGCAGCCTTGGAAGCCCTACCATGAGTGGCCATTCCTGTCAAATAAAGCAACATGAACAGCCTGGGTTTATATCCGTCTTTCCCTTCCAAATGAGGCAAGTCAGGAATTACTGAGAAAGTTATGAAGGCATTTGGTTAGAATTCATTCACTAAGTAAACAAATTTAATGAAGCAAACATGTAGCAAATAAATTTAATGAAGCAGACATAACGGAGTGCAGGGCAGGACTGAACATCCCCTCTTGCACGTGCTGTTCCTGAACTCAGAAGCTCGATGGCTGGGTTGGGCTGCAGAGCCGACAGGCCAGTCTGCACCACCAATACACGCTCATGACAGCAAGCGTACGGGCTCCGAGACAGTGAAAGGTTTTATTGTGCTATGTTGCTCTGATACGATACAGAGAGTGGAAGTAAATATTGGTCATAACTACCTCCAGAATCCCTGCCAGGCATGGGGTAAAGAAGGCAGAAGGGAGGGATTGATCACATTCGCCCTCAAAGGCAAGCTCTCAAGAGGTTCCACCACCACCCCCATTCCGCAGGCCCTTCCTCTCAGCCTCGAATCATTTGAAAAATGCAAGCAGTGGCCCTGACCTTAGTGATCAGACAATGAGGACTGAGGCCAGGACTCGTGCAGGCCCCTCGGCAAGCCCAGCGGTGGCCACATCAAGCTGCAGTGGCATCCAGGGCTGTCTGCTGCAGGCTGGAGTGAAACAGAGGCTCGAGGCTCCAGAAAGGCGTCAGCACCTGGTGCTGTGGACAGAGCCAGGTGGTGGCCTTTTCTGAGGACAGCCCGCTGCTGGGAAAGATCTTCACAGTGTTTCTTCTGGAATAAATCACTCGCCACCTTCTGAAGAAGACACCGATGCAGGTAAGTCCCGCGTTGAAAGCCTTGGCTGGGTGGAGAAGATGCCATTCATTGTGGAAGGTACAGACGGCAGGGGGCAAGGAGCCAGACAGGAAGGTCCTTCTAGAGGTGAAAGACTTTTACAGGAAGATGTAAGACCTGCCGGGAATGGAAGGAGGCTCCGGAAAGAGAAGGCCAGAAACATCTAGAAAGATCCAAACAGATGACGACTCTTGTAAGATTGTTACTGACAACCACTTCCAGTTTCTCATGAAGCTGAAGATGAAGAAAGCCTTCGGCCACCAGAAAGCAACCAGCCGCAGGGACAGCAGCTCCACCAGCTCCAGGGCCGTCATGGGAGGCTGTGGGGGTTAGGGTGCTCTCTCTGGCCTGAGAGCTGTGAGGAAACTGGAGAAACCCGTGCAGGAGGCTGTCACAGCAGATCGGTGCAGCAGGGTCTCGTATCAGCAAAATGAAATGCAGAAGCCATCGGGAGGAACAAGGGACAGTCAGAGAAGGAGGCGGCCCCAACCTGCAGGTGCAGGGCCACCGTGGCTATGCGTAGGAGGACGGGGTCGCCCAGAGGAAGACCCCTGCCCAGTCATGAGGCAACCGCTTCTCTCCAGCCAGAGCATAAGCTGTGCTCGTGAGCATGCAGACCATGAGCAGAACAGAAACAGTGACAGTCACACACACACAAAAGAGAAAAAATGAAGCCACAACAGACCTCCATCAGCAGCATGGCTCAGGGACTCCCAGCTGCCAATCTTTGATTTAAAAATACATATATCTAGTATTGTTTTAGAGCTATTCTTGATAAAATATCAGGAGACATGTTCCTTTTGCCACCCTAATTTAAATAATAGTTATTTTTCTGAGCCAGTGAGTGACCTTGTGGCTCTAAACCCAGGGTAATGGACAGGGTAATGCTGTCCTGGGGGACACTGGCGATGTCTGGAACCATTTGGGTTGTCAATGATGCCTGGATGCTACTGGTGTCGCATGGGTGGAGGCCAGAGAAGCTGTCTCTGTTCCTCTTGTGAGGTTTCTGCACCCCAGAGCCCGTTGGGGGCTCAGCCCCTGTGCCCATCATAAGGAGGATGGAGAGAGATTGGTGCCATAGTCACACCTGGCCGCTGCTCTTCCCCACCCGGGAGACCAGTCTCCTCCTGTGTTTCCGAGGTGACTGTCAGGAATGACCCTTGATTACAATGATGAGTTCATCCTGACTCATTTGAGGCTCAGCAGAGGGGGCCCCTCTCTGCATTGCAATGCAGTGCATGTATGAAATCCCACCCTGATCTGGATGTGAGCCTGCAGGGTCTCTCACTGTCCCCACCAGCCCCGCTCCAGATCTGGGGCCCCACTTTCTCCAATAGAGACAGGTCATCGCACCCTACAAGGCCAGATGTTTGTGAAGACCCTCGCACAGGGAAGGGTGGGAAGGGTGAGAGAGGAAAACAGTTTCACAGGGCCTACTCTTAAAGAAACCAGGAAAAGGCCTTTGTCTCTCAGCAAAAGCTTCATAGCTGTGAGTAATCTGCACCCATGACAAATACAACCTAGTGCTGAATTCCAAATGGCGCTGCTTCCAACCATGTGCATTTAATTTGTCTCACCTCAAAATTACAAGTAAATAGACACAGAAACAGACCTCTAACCCATTCCTTCCAGATATAACAAACTCTAACTTTGAGATTTTATAATTTGAACAAATGATATTAAGGAATAATATTTACAGGTTTGAGTTTCAATACGTTATTTTCATTTTGGAAAGACACCTTCTAAACAAGCAAACACAACTTAAGTTTAACTAATTGAAATTTAATTAAAAGTTATGTCTCTAAGATTATGAGTGATCTGGGCATCCCTTAAATTGACTCCCATATGGTGCTGAGTAAAACCTCTTAAGCTAATGGAAAACACAGGTTCTCATTTTAAATGATAAATTCATCTAGAAGCGCACATGCATGTCCCTAATGGGCTGAAAGGAGCTCCGGGTGTGAGGGATCCTGTCTCCTGAGACTTGCTGTTCTCCCTGAATTCAACAGCAAAAATGTACCAGGCCCTTCCATTTAATCTGGCATAGTAACAACATTTTTTCTTTGTCTTTTCCAAAATTATCTCAATACAATCAGAACAAGAAAATAAACCCAAACTTCACCTTTCACAAAGCTAGGAGACATCTGTTCTTACAAATCACAAAATAGGAAGGCAAAAAAAATGGGTGCAAAAATGGTAAATTACCTAGATGACAGAGAAAGGGCAGACATAAAGGGCCCGGGATTTGGAGTGCACTGGGATGTTGGGTAGGCAGTAGGGTTGGGGCAGGTCCTCACCCACTCCCACATGCTCAGGTGACTATCCCCCTCCCACTCACCCAAACATGGGAATTATATGCACAGAAAAGATTTAGCAAGAGCGGCCACATGGAAATGGCACCAGCAATGGGGTAACAGACACAACAGGTTCACAGTACAGAGATGCCATTTGCCATGTTTTGGGATCTTAAAACATGCCTAGTTGGGAAGAGTTGCTGATTTTTTTCTCTTCCAACAGTTGAGAAGATCATTAGATGAGAGTGGTTCTCAACTGGAAGCAATAGTTTCCTCCAAGGGGACATTTGGAAATTGTGCAGCATTTTTTATTGTCACAACCTAGAGGTGTGGGGAACCACTACCAGAACCCGGTGGGTAGAGGCCAGGGATGCTGCCCAGAATTCCACAGTGCACAGACAGGAGGATGATCAAGCTGCCTAGCGAGGAACAATCGAGCCAAAATACCAACAGTGTTGCTGTTGAGATGCCCTGATTTATACCTATGAACTTTGGAGCTAATTCTATGATATATGGGCTAAGAAGCAAGAAATAGAAAATGAACACAAAGGGGAAAAAAAAGCTCTGCCTTGTTCCCATGGATATTATGTTTTGTCTGTTTCTGAATCATATTAAAGGCTAAAAGCTAAAATGGAAAAACCAATTCATCATGAACTCCTTTCTTTTAAGCATGAGTAATATCTAAAGCCCTGAACAGCCTTGTAAGTTCAACACATGGTTTAATGTGCCAATATAGACTTAGAGCATACAATTCTCAAATGTATTGGGAAATCTATGATGTTGAGATGTTCAGGCAACTGGAAAAAGTCAGCCCAAGCTGATGATTTGGAGAGACACTGTCACTCCCTGGCCATGCCACTCAGAAGCCTGGGGCCCCCATATTCTCAGCCTGCAACACAAAATTTGTAGTTCGTCAGTAAAATAGAGAGGGAAGAATTCTCCAGTCACATGCGGCTTGCAGAATCTCATTAGGTCAAATTAGGCAGTAAAACACAGTTTCTGAGATTTTACTGCAGCACCCTGTAGGAGTCATTTTAAGGAGTGTCCAAGTCATTCGTAATTTTCAAGAAGTGTTTAGCTGTCTGCCGGGTGGTCATGCAGTGCTGTCATTAGTTATGGGCATTTAAGTTGCCCTAAGGAACATCCAAAAGAAATATCTGCTAGTGGCCTAAAGTCTTGGCTTTGGAGCTGCAGAGACAGATATTCATTTCAAAGCCATTAGGGGACAGAGAACTATTGAAGATGAGTAGGTGGGGTGAGAAAAAACCACACGAAAACTCCAGGGAGAAGTGGAAAGGCGTTGATGAAGCTGTCAGTATTGGTTATGTGACACACGTAGTAGGAAGAAAGGGAGACAGAGATTTTTTCATCACCTTCACGTTGCAGAAATTGTTGCTATTATCAAATATGGTGCTCTAACTAAAAGAGGCCTTAGAAGGGAGACTTAGGAAGAATGAAAAATAAGTAACAATGGGCCTTGTTTTCAGAGATGGAAGAAGAAAGAGTGGTGGGTGCAGACAGACACATTTGTATGTGAGGAGGCAGAGGGATCTTCCAGCGGGCAGTGAGTGAGGGGCAGGCTCCTCTCACCTCAGATTCCACACGGACCACCGGGAATCTCATGACACCAAGAGTCTAGGGGGAGACCTGGGATTCCGCATTGCCAACAAGCTCCCCAGAGACATGGACGTTGCTGTCCTGGGACCGTGCGCTGAGCCGCCGGGGTGGCCCAGGGGCATGTTGTCCTGGGACTGTGCGCTGAGCCGATGGGGTGGCGTTGGCTTTTCTGGGCTGTCAAGGATCCCTGAGCAGCCTCGTTGGTCACAGTGTCCTGGTGGCATCAAGCACAGAACCAGGACATTCTAATGACAGTTCCATCCAACTGCCATTTTTATCACTTGTCATGCATTTCCCTTTTTAACAAGAGTCCCAGTAGAACAAAAAATAATAATAACTGAGTCAGATATTCTGGATATACGACATTTTCAGCGTAGACAAGGATATTTAAGAATAAAAACTACAACAGAATTATAAATGAGAAATATCCAAAGCAAAATAAAATTAGAAGAGGAACTATATTACTGGTAAGATCAACCAGAGGTAAATCATGTTTTTATTTTGTTTGTGTTTTGTAACTTTTGAATTCTATTGCTATTTCTTTAAAAATTAAATTCTAATAGCTCGAACACTGTCTTTAGAATGCAATAAGCTTTATCCTATAAGGAATTCTAGAAAGAGAAACTTTGATTCTGGAAACTAGAAAGATTCTAGAATGAATAACTTAAAATAGAAATAGTGCCTAGAAATTTGATGCAAAAAAAAAAGTATTAAAGTGAGAAATTTATTCTTGTGAACTAAGTAAGCTACTAAGACTTAGTAATATCTGATTATTGAAGAATCTTTTTCTACCTATTAATCGTTCATGTGTATATAACCCCAGCCCAAATTTTAATTTTTGTAATTTCCTTTGAGAAATTAATAGACCTGGTTTAGTCCAAGCTTCACCCTTTCCTCTCTGCATACCTGGGAGAAGGAAGCATAATTGTGCCACTCCTTGACTTATTCAGGTATAAACTCAAGAGTAACCACTAAGGTGGTAAGGATGAGAGTCCTTTATAAAGGGCTGTATAAGTGTTTGTTACAATGACTGCCATTGTCATCGGTATTTCTAGCATGGATTGACCACAAAAAAAAGAGATTAGTTCACATCTGTAATATTATTTTTTGAGAGAAGATGTTTTCTACGTAGCAGGATCTCAGATGTCTATATATTTTCCGTATAATTATGATTTCAGTGTTATTCCAGATTTTTAAGGCTCAAACTCCTCTGTCATAAAGCCTGTTTCACTAAAACAGTCATAATCTTAGGAAAAAATTGATGCAGAAGGAAAATAAATGTGCCACACAGTGACCAAGAGCAAATTCCTGGCTTTGAGGCGGCATCTGCAAGCCAGCTCCCGAGCAGATTTCTCAGGCCCCACCTGGCAGCTCCTCTCTGCTGCACCTGGCTTCCCCAGCTCCACAGCTTGGTAGGGTATGAAAGTTTAAAAAGTATTAGTATTATTTTTATATTTAGTCTTTCATGGTAAGTGAAAGATTCAAGCTGCTTGAGAAGAGAAATAGAGGTGATTATATAAAGAGGAGAACATTAGATCCCCTCCTGAAACACAAAATAGAATTCATCAACAAAACCACCCCAGCCAGCCAGCAGGGGACGTGACAGAGACTTTTCTAGCCTCTCCTTTATCCCTGGCCACACCCCTCCCTTCCCCACCTTCTTTAAAACCTCAGAGGTTCTAGAATCCAAACCCTGTCCTCCTTCATTTCTAGGTCCAAGGCACTTGGCTAGATTGATTAAATAATTTAATCCAAACATTGTCCCCAGGGGAAGGCACCATTCTTAAGCTGAATTTAGTATATAAATCACAGTTGCCATCATTTTGAAGATGTGCCTATTAAAAGCAATTGGAAACATGCAAATAATTGTATCACAGTCTATGAACGTGAAAAGGCCTGCTTAATTGGTATGATATTTTCTGTGCTTGGAAACTCCTAGAAAGAGCCTAGGGAAGCTTCTCCTTACAAAGTCTGCTTAGACCATTAAAACAGCAGAGAAGGAGAAATTGCACTGGAGGAAATGAAAGAATCCATGAACATAAACTATTCCATAAACATGACTCTTTGAATTTTCAGGCTGAACTCAAGAGGAAAAACCATACAAAAAATCAATGAATCCAGAAATTTGTTATTTGAAAGAATAAATAAGGTAGAATGCTAGCTAGACTAATAAAATAAGAAAGAATATCCAAATAAGCACAATCAAAAATGACAAAAGGACGTTACCACGAACCCCACATAAATACAAATAACCCTCAGAGACTGCTATTAACACCTCTGTGCACAACAGTTAGAAAACCTAGAAGAAATGAATAAATTCCTGGGAACATACATCCTCCCAAGATTGAATCAGGAATAAATTGGCTCCCCGAACACACCATAACGAGCTCCAAAATTGAATTAGTCATAAAAAGCCTACTAACCAGAAAAAGCCCAGGACCAGATGGATTCACAGCCAAATCCTACCAGGGATGTACAGAACAACTACCATTTCTAACTGAAACTATTCAAGAAATTGAGGAGGAGGGACTCCTCCTTAACTCACTCTATGAGGCTGGCATCACCCTGATACCAAAACCTGGAAGAGACACAACCAAAAAAGAAAACTTCAGGCCAGTATCCTTGATGAACATCAATGCAAAAATCCTCAAAAAAAAAAAAAAATACTTGCAAACCAAATCCAGCAGCACATCAAAAAGCTAATCCATCATGATCAGGTAGGCTTTATCCCTGGGATGTAAGTTTGGTTTAACATATGCAAATCAATAAAGGTAATTAATCCCATAAACAGAACTAAAAACAAAACCCACATGATTATCTCAATATATGCAGAAAAGGCTTTTGATAAAATTTAACATCCATTCATGTTAAAAACTGTCAACAAGCTAGGCATCGAAGGAACATTCCTCAAAATAATAAGAGCCATCTGTGACAGACTCACAGCCAACATCATACGGAATGGGCAAAAGCTGGAAGCATTCCCCTTGAAAACTGGCACAAGACTAGGATGCCCTCTCTCACCACTCCTCTTCACCATAGTACTGGAAATCCTGGCCAGAGCAATCAGGCAAGAGAAAGAAATAGAAGGCATCCAAATAGAAAGAGAGGAAGTCAAACTATCCCTGTTTGCAGACAATATGATTCTATAGCTAAAAATCCTCATAGTCTCTGCCAAAAACTCCTTGATCTGAGAAACAACTTCAGCAAAGTTTCGGGAAGCAAAATCAATGTACGAAAATCAGCAGCACTCCTATACACCAACAACATCCAAGCTGAGAACCAAATCAAGAACAGAATCACATTCACAATCGCCACCAAAATAATAATAACAAAATACCTAGGAATATTGTTAACCAGGGAGGTGAAAGATCTCTACAATGAGAATTATGCTCAAATAAATCAGAGGTGACACAAACAAATGGAAAAACATCTGCTGCTTACAGTTAGGAAGAATCAGTATCATTAAAATGGCCAAACTGCCCAAAGCAATTTACAAGTTCAATGACATTTCTGTCAAACTACCAGTGGCATTCTTCATAGAATTAGAAAAAACTACCTTAAAATTTATATGGAACCATAAAAGAGCTTGAATGGCCAAGGCAATCCTAAGCAAAAAGAACAAAGCTGTAAGAATCATGTTACCCAAGTTCAAAATGTACTACAAGGCTACAGTAACCAAAACAGTATGGTATTGGTACAAAAACACATACATAGACTAATGGATCAGAATAGAGAACCCAGAAATAAAGCCACACACCTACAACCATCTGACCTTTGACAAAGTCAACCAAAACAAGCAATGGGGAAATGAATCCCTATTCAACAAATGATGTTGGAATAACTGGCTAGCCATATGCAGAAGATTAAAATAGGACCCCTTTCTTATACCATAAAAAAATCAACTCAAGATGGATTAAAGACTTTTATGTAAAACCTAAAACTATAAAAACCCTGGGAGATAACCTTGAAAATACCATTCTGGACATAGACCCTGGCAAAAAATTTCATGATGAAGATGCCAAAAGTAATTGTAACAAAAACAAAAATTGACAAATGGGACCAGTTAAACTAAAGAGCTTCTGCACAGCAAAAGAAACTATCAACAGAATAAACAGACAACCTATAGAATGGAAGAAAAGGTTTTCAAACTATGCATCTGACAAAGGCCTAATATCCAGAATGTATACGGAACTAAAACAGAACAACAAGCAAAAATCAATCAACCCCATTAGAAAGTGGGCAAAGAACATGAACAGACACTTTTCAAAAGAAAATATACACACAGCCAACAAGCACATGAAAAAATACTCAACATCACTAATCATTAGAGAAATGCGAATCAAAACCACAATGGGATAGCATTCACACCACCCAGAACAGCTATTAAAAAGTCAATAAAGAACAGGTGCGAGGTTGCAGAGAAAAGGGAATGCTTATACACAGCTGGTGGGAATGTAAATTGGTACAGCCATTGTGGAAAGTAGTTAGGCGGTTTCTCAAAGAACTCAAAGCAGAATTACCATTCAATTCAGCAATCCCATTACTGGTTATATACCCAAAGAAATATAAATAGTTCTACCATGTAGGCACATGCATGCATATATTCATCACAGCACTATCTACAATAGCAAAGACATGGAATCAACCTAAATGCCTATTAACAGTAGATTAGATAAAGAAAATATGGAATATAGACACCATGGAATACTATGGTGTCATAAAAAGGAGTGAGATAATGTTTTTTGTGCAATGTTTTTCGAGCTGGAAGCCATTATCCTAAACAAACCAATGCAGGAACCGCAAACCAAATACTCACTTATAAGTGAGAATTAAACATTGAATACACGTAGACAAAAAGAAGGGAACAACAGACACCAAGGCCTACTGAAGGGGGTTGGGGGGAGGAGGGAGGGGATTGAAAAACTACCTATCAGGTACTATGCTTATTACCTGGGAAGTGAAATAATCTGTATACCAAACCCCTGTGACATGCAACTTACCTATGTAACAAATCTGCACATGTACCCCTGATCCTAAAAGAAAAAAAAAAAGAAATAACAGACGGGTCATGATTTTTTTTTTCCAAGAGCAATTTTAAGATTGCTTGCAAGCTCCAGATGAATTATCATAGTTTATCATTAGCAACATTCAAAAATGATTTATGAAAGATACAGTTGATGAATAGTTTAAAAAGATGATGATGAGGGTGATGGCTTCTCAAGAACAATATTTGCTAAACTAATGGCATGTTCCCTTTGGACATTATTTCCAAGCTGGTAGCTCCAGGAATTTCATGAGCATGCTGTAACTGGATTGCCACAAGGCATAAGATAAGTCTCTTGTAATATCTTCAATAAATCAACAATAAATAATAGCAGCAGGTTTCCACAGTGAGGTGGCTCTATGAGTAATATAATCATATTCCCTGGGCCTGTGCATGAATCTGATGCCCTTCTGGAGGGTACTCTCATGTAGACCACAGGGTTCTGCCAGTTGATCACTTCTAGTCCTATAGTAGGTCAATGCACAGTAATCACACCTAGCAGATGCATCTATGGATGGCAGGGCTGGAAAAGACAGCTGGTCTGCTGGATGGGCAAATCAAGATTTAAAAGGATCCAACAAGTTAGGATGACAGGCAGAAACCAGCAAGACACACGTCCCGAGAAGAACTGAAAATTCCTGAATTTTAGATTGCCAGTATAGAGATAGACAGAGAAAATTCCCGGCTTAAGAGAACTCATGGGACAAATTCCTATAGGTAAATTATCTATAAAACTCACCCAGCACAGGGAGGGCCACTTTCAGAGAAAGGTTGTCTCTAAAACAAGACAGTTAATCATCATCTTAAACTCTGACATTGGTTAGACACTTCCAGGCCAGAGTTCAAATGTGGGAGCCCCATTTTAGGAAGTCCAAAAAAGAAGACCAACAAATTAACTGAATTGGTGTCCAAAAGGTCATGTCTAGACAAGGCTTATATCTTTCTTTCCCACACACTCTTCTTTGAGTCCTTTTTATCTACCCAAAATCTAACTGGCCAATGGACTATAAGACTAGTCACCAAAATTATTCAAAATAGCTAAAGATGAATATGCTGTAGGTAACAAACATCACTCTATCCAGTAAATACTCTAAAAATACTTATGTCAATCTTTATCTTTTTTAATTTTTGCATTTTTGAGTATTTGAAGATTTTTTTCTATGAAAAAATAGTTAAGATGCTTAAATTCATGCACTAAAGCATAACTATATACTATATTTTTGTTCTCACCACTCTATTCCCAGGATTGGGAAGAGCTTTTTGCGCAGTGTAGGCTATCAACAAGTAACTGCTGAATGAATTAAGGAATGGACAGATGAGTGAATGAACTACTGCTCCATGGCTTATCTCTTGCCAGTCTTTGCATCTCTTCTCTTCCCTGGGCCCCAAGTGGCCAAATCACTTACAGTCCCTTAGAGCTGCTCTTCCACCTGTTGGAGCCTTTGTCCAAGCTGTCTTCTGTCTAAGTGCTCCACGCTGGGCCAATCTGTCCCCTAAAACAGGCCCACATTGTGCTTCCTGGCTCTACTTCAAATACAACATTTTCTAGTAAGCCTTTCTTCATCCATTCTGGAATATAAACTAGCTGTGATTTGGGTGATTTTTTTTCTCAATTGTTGACTCAATTATTTATAGCCACTGCTCCTTTTGAAGGCATCTTGTTTGTTTTGTTTTTAATATCATGCTTTGTTTTTCCAAGACAGAATAAATTGAACTTACAGGCTTCATCTGTTATTTCAAAGAGAGATTCATACAGCTCACTACCCAGAGAATTTTAAAATCTGTTATTCCTAATATTGTGCCATTTTAGTAGGGAACTCAAGTAGACTTTTTGTTCTTTTCTTTTTTCTTTACTTTCAAAGCTTGAACATCATTTTAGAAACGAAAACGTAAAATAATTGCAAGAATTCTAACCCAAGATGACAATAAATGGCAGCAGAAGAGACACAGTGAATTTTTTTACATCCAAAATCTGAGGTAGCAAAGTCAGACCAAGCTGCCTGAATTCTGTGGTGTACGGGACACACGTTTTACAAGCTAGCATTGAACTTTTATAAATGAGTTGGAATTAGTGCTTTGTGATGGAGGATGAAAGATTAGATCATAAGTTCACTTCTGTGGTTCTGCAGTAAGGAGCAAAGCTGATTAGTAACCCACAGCTGGTCTATTCCCAGGGCTCAAAGGGAAAGGAGGATTAAGAGATTGAGCAAAAGCAAGAGGAAATAAACGTGTGTCCACCATTGGAGGAATTTTGTGTTGCTATTGTGCCATCCTGTACCTGGATAGTCATAGGGATTTACCAATGCAGCAAACAAAAGCATTTTGCTGCAGCCAGAAAAGGAAGGCTGGGTAACGGGGAGGTTCTGACTTCAGGAAATCTCTTTCTTGGAAAAGGTTTACTCTCATACATTGTGAAGGAATGTGAAGTATTGTGGCTTCTTTCATAAGCAAGTTGGGAACAGATGTTTAATTCAAAATACATAAATTATTCAACCCCAAAATCCCACTCTTGGAAACTATCCCATAGAAATTACATCACTAAGAATGTCAAATGTACAAGGTGTACAATATTGTTTATATGGACAAGAGCTGCAAATAAAGAGACCATCCATCAACAGGAGGCTGACTGAATAAACTAGGCTATACCTCTCCATAAAAAACTATGCAACCCCCAAAAAACAAATTACAGCTACACCATATTCCCTAGGGAGATTTTCGTAAAACATTGTTAAGTGGAAAGCTGTTGAAACGTGTGATTAATCAATCTGTTCCTGTAAAACAAAAACAGACACTTGCCTGTATATGTACATGTGTCTGCATGTGTGTTTGTATGTATGTGCATGTTTACACAGTATTCTATACATGTATACCAAAACACAGAATGAACACTCAGTCAAAACGTAGGCAATCGAGTAGGTTCTGATGTGGGTGAAGGAGTTTGGGAAGAGAGACAAATGAAAAAGGAAAAGAAAAAAATTGTATTAAAAATGCCTGCTTCAACTTCTAGCCTAAAAAAGGTGGTATAGAACTGTTTCCCTGCTCTTTCCCACTAAGCACAACTATAAACCCTGGAAACAAAGCAATAGACAATCAAAGGACAGCTGTGATGTATGGTAAGAGGAAAGCGATGTGGTTTGTACTTCTGGGACTGGAAGACGTACAGCACAGCAGTTTGTATTTCTGGGACAGCACAGCGGCAAGGTGTCTTGTGACCCCACTCGATGAAGAAACAGAAGCCAGATTCTGTCACCCACCCACCAACCACCAGCCCCCCAAAAAAGGCAGCCCCAGTAGGCACATTCGTCCCCTGATCAATCAGGGGCTCCTCTTGACAACATCAAGTGAGCCCAGTGCCACCTGCAAATGAGATCGATCGCCATGAAAACAGTGACCATGGAAAGCACTCTCCTTCATCCTGGGCCTGAGACCCCATCCCCATCCAGAGACACCCAGGATAGCTACACTAATGTTGAAAAAGAAGAACACAGTGGGAGGAATCACTTTACCAATATCAAGGCTGACTATGTAGCTACAGTGATCCAGACACTGTGATGTTAACTGATGGCTAAACAATAGATCCATGGAACAGGACACAAAACTTAGAAAAAGACCCACAAAAATATGTTTAATTGATTTTTGATGAAGGTACAAAAGCAATTCAACAGAGGGAGAATATTCTTTTTGTATCAGGCAGGGTTCAACCAAAGAGGCAGAAGGAGTAGGAGATATTTAGTAAGCATTTGTTGCAAGGAGTTGGGATTAGGGAGCTAGCTGGTTGTGTCCAAAATCCATAGGTAGGCATGAGCTGGTGCTGGCCCATAAGTGGGGTTTCTTCTTCCCCAGGGAGCCCTCATCTCTGCTTTCAAAGCCTTTCAGCTGATTGAACCAGATCCACCTAGATTACCTAGGATAATATGCCTTAGTTAAAGCCAAGTGACTTTCATCACAAGTAAAAAATCAATACCCTCATAGCACTAAATTAAGGTTTGAGTAAATAACTGAGGACTGTAGAGTATCCAAGTTGAAACATCCAAAAGACCATTTCACTTTTCAACATATAATGCTGGAGCAGTTGGACATCCACAGGCAGCAAACATGAGCCTCAACCTAAACCTCGTAACACACAAAATTAACTCAAAACGGATGATGAATTTAATGTAAAATGGAGAACCACTAAACTTGCAGAAAACAAAAAGAAAAACCTTCAGGACATAAGACTAGGCAAAAAGGTCTTGGATCTGACATTAAAAGCAGAATCAGTAAATGGAAATATTGATAAATGGCTCTTGGTAAGTATTAAAACCATTTGGCCAGGCACGGTGGCTCACGCCTGTAATCCCAGCACTTTGGGAGGCTGAGGCAGGCGGATCACAAGGTCAGGAGATCGAGACCATCCTGGCTAACACAGTGAAACCCCGTCTCTACTAAAAATACAAAAAAAAAAAATTAGCCAGGCGTGGCAGTGGGCACCTGTAGTCCCATCTACTCGGGAGGCTGAGGCAGGAGAATGGTGTGAACCCAGGAGGTGGAGACTGCAGTGAGCCGAGATCGTGCCACTGCACTCCAGCCTGGGTGACAGAGCGAGACTCCATCTCAAAAATAAATAAATAAATAAAATAAAATAAAATAAATAAATAAAACCATTTGCTCTGTGAAAGCCCATGCGGAAATGATGAAAAGAAACACTACAGGCTGCAAGAAAATATCTGCAAACCACCTATCCAACAAAGGACTAGTCTCTAGAAAATATTAAGATCACTCAATCCTTAACAGGAAAAACAAACAATTCAACTAGAAAATAGGCAAAGACATGAACAGATCTTTCACCAGAGGATACACAGGTGGCAAACATCATTAGCCATCAAGAAAACTCAAATAAAACTAAAGTAAGATATGACTTTACACCAACAGAAAGCTAAAATTTAAAAAGTCACAAAGCTAAACGCTGTTGAAGATGTGGAGGAACTGGGTCACTGGCATACTGCTGGTAAGAATGCAACAGGGCTCAGCCACTCTATACACAGTTTGGTGATTTCATATAAAACTCAGTATGCACACCATGTGACTGAGAACTCTTGGGCATTTATCCCAGAAAAATGAAAACTTATCTTCACACAAATACCTGTATGTATTAGTTTGTTTTCACGCTGCTATACAGAACTGCCTGAGACTGGGTAATTCATAAAGGAAAGAGGTTTAATTGACTCACAGTTTAGCATGACTGGAGAGGCCTCAGGAAACTTGCAATCATGGCGGAAGGTGAAGGGGAAGCAAGGCACCTTCTTCACAAGGCAGCAGGAAGGAGAAGTGACAAGTGAAGGGGGAAGAGCCTCTTATAAAACCATCAGATCTCATGAGAACTCACTATCACGAGAACAGAATGGCAGAAACAGCCCCCATGATTCAATTCCCTCCACCTGGTTGATCCCTTGACACATGGAGATTATGGGGATTACAATTCCAGATGAGATTTGGGGTGGGGACACACAGCCTAACCATGTCACTGTACATGAATGTTCACAGTAGTTTTGATCATAATAGCCCCAAACTGAGAACCCAGTTGTATCTCAACAGGTAAGTAGTGAACAAGCTGCAGTGCGCCCCTATCGTGGAATACTGCTCAGCAATAAAAAGGACATGCAGACCTGGATGAGTCTCTTAAGAATTATACTCAAACAAAAAGCTAATCTGAAAAGATTACATGCTGTATGATTCCTTTCATATACGATTTTTGAAATGACACAATTTTAGAAATGGAGGACAGAATAGTGGTTGCCAGGGATATGGATTTGTTGTGGGGGGAGGGGCATGGCTGTGACTGTAAAAGGGCCATCAGCAGGATCCTTTGGAGCATTTTGATATGGTGGGGTGGAGGTGACAGAATTGGATATAACTAAGTACACACACACACACACACTCACACACACATAAGTATAAGCAACACTATGGAAGTCTGAATAAGATGGTTTGAGCCTATCAGTGTCAATATCCTAGTTCTGATATTATACAATAGTTTTGAAAAATGTTACCATTGGGGGAAAGTAGGTGAAGTATACAGGCCTGTCTCTGTATAACTTCTTAAAACTACATGCTTGTCTATAATTATTTCAGCAACAATTTCTAGTAAAAAAAGAACCTATACCAAACATTAAAAAATTAATTATCTTTACATCCTTATGCAAAATTATGCTTATCTGTGATTAGATGAATAAAAAATTTAAGTAAATGATATAGAATGTAATAAGAGAAAGAAAGCCTTTCATCCTTTTCTGTAAAGGACACACCTCCCTTTTTCACCAGCCACTAAATTTTACTAAGGACAGAGGATCGTCCCTGCTTACCAACGGACTATGAGCAACTCCCTTGTCAATTAACCTGAACATCAATCTTGCTATTTTGTCTGGTTTTCCTTGACTTGGGAGGCTGAAGAAACAACGTCCAATAGCTACAAGGAGCTGATGTCTGCAGAGCACTGTCTATTTCACGGCCACGGTGCTAAGAGCTCTGTGTGCCTCATTGCACTTAACAATCATAATGGCTAACAATTAGCCAGCACTTCTTTGTGCCAGGCATGCTTCACACGTTACCTCATGCTTCACACACATTGCCTCATGCTTCACACACATTACCTCATGCTTCACACACATTACCTCATGCTTCACACACGTTATCTCATGCATTCCTCACTCAAGCCCTAAAAGGTAGTGCTCCACCCAAGACGGCATGGAGAAGTATTGCCGGAAGTCAGGGACCCCGAACGGAGGGACCGGCTGAAGCCATGGCAGAAGAACATACATTGTGAAGATTTCACGGGCATTTATTAGTTTCCCAAATTAATACTTTTATAATTTCTTATGCCTGTCTTTGCTGCAATCTCTGAACATAAACTGTGAAGATTTCATGGACATTTATCACTTCCCCAATCAATACTCTTGTGATTTCCTATGCCTGTCTTTACTTTAATCTCTTAATCCCATCATCTTCGTAAGCTGAGGATGTATGTCACCTCAGGACCCTGTGATGATTGTGTTAACTGCACAAATTGTTTAAACAATATGAAATCTAGGCACCTTGAAAAAAGAACAGGATAACAGCGATGTTCAGGGAACAAGGGAGATAACCTTAAAGTCTGGCTGCCTGTGGGCCACGTGGAACAGAGCCATATTTCTCTTATTACTGAAAATGGGTAAGATAAATATCGCTGAATTCTTTCCCCAGTAAGAAATATTAATCATTAACAGCCCTGGGAAAAGAATGCATTCCCAGGGGGGCCTCTAAAATGGCCGCTCTGGGAGTGTCTGCCTTATGCAGATGTAGATAGGGATGAAACACGCCCTAGTCTCCTGCAGCGCCCCCAGACTTGCTAGAATTAGGAAATTCCAACCTGGCAAATTCTAGTCAGACCAATTCTCTGCTCTTGACCCCTGACAATGCGTGCACAGCAGGACATGGAAGTTCACTGGTGGTTCTAGTCTTGCCCTGACCTTCTGCCTTGTGATCTTTTGTCGCCCTTGAAGCCTGTGATGTCTGTGACCCACACCCTATTCGCACCCTCCCTCCCCTTTGAAAACTGCTAATAACAACTTGCTGCTTTTATGGCTCGGGGGGCATCACGGAACCTGCTGACATGTGATGTCTTCCCCGGATACCCAGCTTTAAAATTTCTCTCTTGTACTCTTTCCCTTTATTTCTCAGACCAGCCGACACTTAGAGAAATAGAAAAGAACCTACGTGAAATAACTTTGAATTATCGGGGGCGGGTTCCCCCGATAGAGAAGTTGGCTGGGCACAGCGCAGGGCAGGGGCCCCCTGCACAGACCTTTCCGACCTCGCTGGGACCTACATGCATGGGGAGTGAGAGGGCTGGCCTGCCCGTAACCATCGCTGTGGTGTGCGTGGTCAAGGACCTCAGGCCTGTTCCAGGGTGATTCACAGGGGGTTAGGAACCTTGAGTCAGGAAGCCGTGTGCTCCCACAGGCTCCACAGGCAGGCGGCCTCTGGCAGAGCGGGTCACATCTAGGTTTCCCGACATCCTCACAATCCACAGGCCTAGCCCTGAGCTGATCTGATTAAGGAAGGAAACACAACGACTGCTCACGCCAACACCCCACTGCCGGACCCAGGGCGTGGCCAACCCTGACATTCTTTCCCCCAAGTGTTCAAATCCAACTCCCCCATTTAACAGGCTTTCAGACACAGGAGGAAGTTGCCACCACTCTCCTCCTGGCTGAGATGGGCTAGTGACAAGGATTACATGAGACCACGCTCGTAAATCTCTAAGCACACAGGCAAGACCTTGGAGAACACTCAATGTCAGCTTTTCAAAAAATCACTTCAAAACAATTGAATGGCATTAACTGTTCTTTCTTATCAAAGAAAATTAAAAATTGAACTGGGCCTGATGGCTCCACACCTTCAACCTCAACACTTTGGAAGAAGGATCTCTTAAGCCCAGGAGTTGGAGTCTAACCTGGGAATACAGTGAGATCCCATCTTTACAAAAAATAAAAAATTAGCTTGGTGTGGTAGTACATACCCGTAGCCTCAGCTGCTCTGGAGGCTGAGGTGGGAGGAGTGCTTGAGTTCAGGGGGTCGAGGCTGCAATGAGCCATGATTGCACCACTGTAGTCCAGCCTGGTGACCGAGACACTGTCTCAAAAAAGAGAGAGAGAGAGAGAGAAAGAAAAGAAAATTAAAAACGGACAGGACTTAGCCTCAAGATGAGACAAGACCACAACTGTAATGGGATCTGAACCATGTCTTGAAGGTCTGCAAGTGGTTAGTGTGGTGGTCTGTGTTATTGTATGATTATTGGAATACACAGCAGACCCCAGATGAGAGTGGCATTGTTTGGCAAGTTTCACATAATATATCTGTTAAGTGTATTCAGCATGAAGATTGTTTAATTTTTAAATCAAGCACCATGTGTTAAAATTCTATTTTGTGACTTCTATAAGGGTGAAATGTCAGCCTTCACCATTTTCAGGTTTGCTCATACCTTACCTTCCTTTTCACCCTATCACACTGAATAACGAAATGACAACTAACAAACACCAGGAACCCTGAAGTTCTTCCCCCTCGAGCTGTCTCCATCCCCAAGCATCACTTCTGCGAGGTCTTGGTAGAAAAATAATTGAATGCTTATGCACAAATGTGGACATATTTGACAACAATTACTTACATGTTTGTTGTCAATTTTAATCTCCATTAAAACTGAAGAGGCGGGCCGGGCGCGGTGGCTCATGCCTGTAATCCCAGCACTTTGGGAGGCCGAGGCGGGTGAATCACAAGGTCAGGAGATTGAGACCATCCTGGCTAACACGGTGAAACCCCATCTCTACTATAAATACAAAAAATTAGCCAGGCAAGGTGGCGGGCACCTGTAGTCCCAGCTACTCGGGAGGCTGAGGCAGGAGAATGGCCTGAACCAGGGGAGCGGAGCCTGCATCGAGCCGAAATCGCGCCACTGCACTCCAGCCTGGGCGACACAGTGAGACTCCGTCTCAAAAAAAAAAAAAAAGTGAAGAGGCTACCCAGGCGCCAGCACTGCTCCAGGGTAACTCGTATGTCCATCAGCCACCACACCGGGCCACTTCAGAGTGAGTCCCACAGCACCTTCCCATGCAAAACTCGGTTGATGAAAGGGCATTTAAAAATTGAAGAATTTGGGAATGTAAATTAGTTCAACCATTGTGGAAGACAGTGTGATGATTCCTCAGAGATTTAGAACTGGAAATGTCATTTGACCCAGTAATCCCATAACTGGGTATATACCCAAAGGAATATAAATGATTCTATCATAAAGATGCATGCATGCATATGTTCCTTGCAGCATTATTCATAATACCAAAGACATGGAATCAACCCAAATGCCCATCAATCATAGACTGGATAAAGAAAATATGGTACATATATACCGTGGAATACTGTGCAGCCATAAAAAGAAATGAGATCATGTTCTTTGCAGGGACATGGATGAAGATAGAAGCCATTGTCCTCAGCAAACTAATGAAGGAACAGAAAATCAGATACTACATGTTCTCACTTATAAGTGGGAGCTGAACAATGAGAACACATGGACACAGGGAGGGGAACAACACACGCTGGGGCCTGTCCGGGGAGGGTGACGGGGAGAACATTAGAAAAAAGAGCTAATGCATGCAGGGCTTAATATCTAGGTGATGGGTTGATAGGTGTAGCAAACCACCATGGCACACGTTTACCTATGTTAACAAACCTGCACATCCTGCACATGTAACCTGGTACTTAAACAATAAAAAAATAAAATACATGCTTATTGTCTTTCTTTGGTGACTGAGAAAGGATGCATTTGTGTGCCTATGCCTGTTTAAATCTATATTCAACTCTCTCATTGACCTTGGGGTTTGCAGGGAGGTGGAGCAAAAATAGACAGGACTCCTAGGAAGACACAGACTCACTGCTGCTCGCCAGCTGCTCCAGGAGATGCTCTGTCAATCAAGGTAGCTCTCAAGTCACGTGGAACCAGGAAATAAGGGTTCTCTGGGTATTTTTCCTTAGCTGAATGCTAAGCAAAGGCTGAAGTGTAGAATTCTATCGCCTCCATTTGTCTTTTCTTGTTGTTTTTTTTGAGACGGAGTCTCGCTCTGTCTCACAGGCTGGAGTGCAGTAGCGCAATCTCGGCTCACTGGAAGCTCCGCCTCCCAGGTTCACACCATTCTCCTGCCTCAGCCTCCCCAGTAGCTGGGAAAAAAGGCGCCTGCCACCACTAATTTTTTGTGCTTTTAGCAGAGACGGGGTTTCACCGTGTTAGCCAGGATGGTCTCGATCTCCTGACCTAATGATCCACCCGCCTTGCCCTCCCAAAGTGCTGGGATTACAGGCGTGAGCCACTGCACCCGGCCTATCGCCTCCATTTGTCTTTTAACATCCAAGTTACTTGTCTTGGTAACAGAATTAATGAGTGGTCAACTCCAGTCAATAATAATTTAATTGTACATTTAAACATAACTAAAAGAGTATAACTGAATTGTTTGTAACACAAAGGATAACTGCTTAGAGAATGGATACCCCATTCTCTGGGAGGTGATTATTACATGTTGCATGCCCGTATCAAAAAATCTCAAGTACCCCATAAGTGCATACACCTACTGTGTACCCATAAGTGCATACACCTACTGTGTACCCATAAGTGCATACACCTACTATGTACCCACAAGAATTAAAGAATTAAAATGTAAAAAAAAAAAAAAAGTGGTTGAGGAAGCAGAGAAGTAATAATAGCAGGCTGGACACATGTACCCCTGCACAGGGGCAGCTGCACAGAGCTGGTGCACGCCCAGGGGTTTTGAGGTCACATGAACTTTCTCCTGCTACAAAGTTACATGATTTAAATCCTTTCTAGAAAGACTCAACTTCCCAAAAGACCTAACATCATAAAAGAAACTACTGCATTGGTGCTTGTAATATATTACTCACTATTATCTGAGGGCAACTTCTCACCTGCCCTTTAAAAATAGAAGACACAATGGATTATGTTTTGAAAAACGCACCCATGCTTTAGGTAGAAAGTAATTATTTGATTTTCAATAATAACAATTATTTCGAGTACATTTTTTAACTTTTTCAAACAAGAACTTGTGATTTCTTACTACTGCCTCAAACTATGATCCTGTCAATAATAAAACTGGCCAAACTGTTCAGCAACAAGTGACTTTGTCAACAAAGACATTACAAACCTGACATAATTGCAGACTGGCCGCTGATTATAATGAGGGATATCAAGCAATACCACAGAATGACAGGAGACGCTGCAAATGCAACTAACTTAACGAGGAACCTACAGAAATTACTAAAAGTAAGCCTGGAAAAGTGGGATAGCCTCTGTTTCAGATGTTCTTGGCGTGAAGCTGTACTGGCTTGAGCCTCTCCCATGGAGGGGTAGGGAGTCCTGGTGCCTGGGTCCCCGGCAGCATTGAACGGAGAGACGAACTCTGTTCGTGGCAGATGAGAGTCTGGGTGTTGACCAGCGTCCCTGGTTCTCATCACGTGGGAGACGTGAAGCTGCCGAGATTGCCACTGGAAAGAGGCAAGAAAGTCATTGCCATGGTTAAGGTTTAAGCCTCAAGTAATTAAAATGAAAAAGTGACTAAATCATAACCCTGTACCATTCTCAGCATAGAGCAGCTCAATTAACATAATAATTTCTTATCTGAATGGGGAATAAGCCACAAGTCTGGGTAGCAGGCAGATTAAAGAACATGTCGAGGTATCATCTTTCTTTTTTTTTTAATTATACTTTAAGTTCTAAGGTACATGTGCACAACGTACAGGTTTGTTACATATGTATCCATGTGCCGTGTTGCTTTGCTGCACCCACTAACTCGTCATTTACATTAGGTATATCTCCTAATGCTATCCCTCCCCCTCCCCCCACCTAACCACAGGCCCCAGTATCATCTTTTCAACGCCACAGAGCTTTCAAAATGTGTGATTGACTGCAGATGTAATGCTGGCAAAACTCAGAAATGTCAGGATTCTTGGCTTCAATGTATTAAATGATGAAGCTAAAACCCTCAAATTCTTCCCAATTAAGAAGTATCTGTATTTGATTCTTGACTTCCAGTGTCCAGGGGTTCCCTTCAAGACTCTTGAATTCCCCGATTCATAAACATGAATAGTTGATCTAAAAGCAGACAGGCATTGGGTACAGGTGTCGAGGGATTGGCAAGGCTCCGTCATTAGCTCAGGGACCTGCTCTGTGCACAGCAGAGAGCATCGCAACACTCACGAACATTCAAGTTACTATGTGTCTTCAACGTTTTGAGTGTTCTTAAGTTACTAAAACAAGAAATAATAAACACGTGAATCCCGAGGGCCTTACTGAAACCTGACACTGAGTGGAAGCATTGTCTGGTAACACCAAATCGTCAAAATATTTGTTTCTTTTTTGATAAGAAAGAAGCAAACAGGTTTGTAGCTCAGGAACGTTAGGACTGTGTAGTCCAGTCGACGTGGGTGAAGACCTGCGTCTACAGCCATCAATGGGGTTCATGCAGAAGCCTTTGAGGCAATGCATACACCTCAAGGTTTAACTTTTTTCTCATTTACTTCCTATGAGTATCTTGGCAGTAAAAAGGAATGGAAGCATCTAGGAGTTTCTGTAAATTCAGAACTAGATACATAGGCAGCCTCCAAAAATGGAAAAAGCTTTTGTTGTTGTTTTTAAGCTGAAAAGTTGATTGTTTAGATTTTGCAATGTCTTTTTCCTGGAAACAGATTCATCAATATTCCCTTCTTGCTACACCTGCCGGGGCCCATTCACCCACTCACTGTGGGTTCTGCATTTCTAGGGTGGCCTAGGAGAACCCAGGGGTAAGCAGAGACCATTTCAATGGCAAAATTTTCAGAAATTACTAAATAAGATATTCTGAAAATGAATTCTCACTGCCATGGGGACTGGGGACTCTGTGCCACGTCCCTCACAGGCACCAAACAAGACACAGTCCTGGTCATATAGGCTCTGGAGACACAGTAGCTTTCCTGAGCCTTTTCCATGTTTGTGGGAGCCAAGACTGTGGAGATCCACTTAGCACCAGGGAGGAGGAGGGCACTGCTTAGTCCAGGGGCCTTGTCTCTTCCTCTAACAACCCAAAAAGAACAAACTCAGAGTCCGTGGAAGATCTGGGAATCCTACCTTTTATAAACCCTGCTCGATTTATACATTTGTTCACAGATGACTGGAATTGGCTCAAAGCAGAGATGCCGCCAGAAACCCACAGCAGCTGCAATGAACAGGGTGGAGGAAACATTGTTCAGATCAGCCTCAAGTGGTCTTCTGACTTAAGATAATACCAAATAATGGAGGAAGGGGCACCTGGGGAGTTTTCCAACTGTTCTCTGTTAAGGCCAGACTACTGCTGATGATAACATTATTTCTTTAAAAGCCCACCTGACCAAGCCCTATCTAACTAATATGGGAGCGGGCCTCTCATTCTAATTGCTCTGCAGAATTAACCACCATTGATGTTACAGTGTCAGTGGGAAAGTGCGCCCCACCTTCTAGCCAGGTGTCAGGTGCAGACACTCCTGCTGCCGCCCCCAGCAGGCCTCCCCTTCTGCCTCCTTCCCTCCTTACCGCATTGCACAGGCCTCGGTGAGTGTGAGATCTGGGGTGCGAGGAAAAGCAGGCCCTTCATTGCCATTCTCAGGTTCTTGCTCTCAGCTATCAACTACCCAAGAGCCTAATCCCTGACAATTTAGGATTAGTCAGTAGACACAGAAGGTAAGACTTCTCTCCAGGGAATCTGAGTTTTATTTAAAACTCCTAGGGAGTCCAGAAAGTAGATTCATGATGCAGTGATAAACAGGGTTCGTATTTTGTATGGGCATTTCAACCACCACCTCCCCAAATCAGGCATTTGAGTGGCCCCTTACTGATAACTTCAATTTTTATGCTACTAGATTTTTAACTTGCCAGAGCCACTTCTAATCTTAGCATCTGAGATAATTCAGAATGCACTGTATGATTGCAGGTGCTATTGAATGCTGCTATTCTATTGCATATTATTTATATACCGAATTATCTATTGTAATTTATTAAAATATTATGTATTTTACAGTATGTAATTCTGTAATCCATTGTATATGATTGATTGTACTGACTACTCTATATCACTGTTTGGAAAAAGCAAGCCTGTGATAAAAGTGGGCAGATTGAGTAGGGTCCAGAGGAGCATTGCAGCGGAAGTCAGAACAGAAGTGCGTCAGTATCACCCAGCCACTGTGCTTTACTGAACTATAATTACATTAA